>NW_026533251.1:1980000-2620000 GCF_028296485.1 Oppia nitens | reverse complement strand
GACTATTGCATTCACAATCATTAAGGGTTCGGCTCAGGGATCAAAGCCACTGCCAAAGGATTACATTTAGTGCACTCTTTGCAATCATTTGGATGACAAACATTGTGTCACTTAATAAACTGCATACAAATACAGGCATTAAATATATGATTGCTTTCGCTTTTATTAAATTCTAATCATCTAATAGTCTAATGATTTCATACATGATTTACAATCTGTTTATTCATTTAAATTAATAGTTAATTTAAAAATATTTTAAAAGCTGTTTAAATACATAAATCTGATAATAATTCTATATGAATGACCAAATCATATCTATATAGTTGTCATAATAAAAATATTGCAATTTTGATGAATCTTAAGTTTAAACGGTTTACACTACTGTTATAGAAATTACACACTATTTGTTATGACATGAAAAGTGTGTGCAATATATAACACATTTGGGAATAATAGAAATGAATGGCATCTCAATGTGGGAATTGCATCCAACCAAACAAACTATCATAAAATGATAGCAAAAACTGATCACTTATATGACACACACACACACACACACACACACACACACACACACAAACACAACATATATAATATATTAAATCGAAACACAGATTCTCGAAATGAAAACATTTGTTATTATATAATATAAAATCAATTAATATGAATTTCATTGATTGTTTTGTTTGTCACATTTCTATGTCTATAAATACAATTATTTTCTCTGTCTAAATACTATATATATAAAATATGAAATCTTATAACAACTATTCATAACTTGAACCTAAATATTCAATTTACTGTACAAATGTTGATTATGTTTAATTATAATAAAATCTACAGTAATTATTATAAATAAGATTTAGCTATTTTAATATCATAAGTTGTAAATATAGTGTAAATTGTATTTGTTATGAGATAATTCAATAATAGTAAAGCGTAACTAAAGAAACCTGTATTACATTAATGGTATCTTAAATTATACGATATATTTTATATAAGTTATATAATATAACATATAAATTGTAGACAAAATATCTATTCATAAACTAATGTAATTTTATTATTACAATGAATATTACAGATTATAATACAATTACTTATTATAATACAGTACTAAAATATAATATAATATATTCTTATATAATATGGTTTTCTTACTCACTCACTCACTCATTCATTCACTCACTCACTCATTCACTCACTCACTCACTCATTCACTCACTCACTCACTCACTCACTCACTCACTCACTCACTCACTCACTCACTCACTCACTCACTCACTCACTCACTCACTCACTCAACATGTTTGCATCAAACATAAGGTTTAACATCAATTAGGTCTCACTTATCCGTGAAAACCTACTACAGTATAATGTGTTCAATGATTTGAACATTACATTTGAAGCACTCCTTTGAAAAGTGTTATATTATTTAAATTTGTAAAACAATATCATAACATACAATAGATTTTAGTATAACAAAGCATTGCTAATAAATAAACATAACTTACAATTGTTTTATAAAGTAATTTTGATGGGTTTGTATTTTTTATATTTATAATTAAATAAATTAAATGCTAAATGAAATTAATTATAAAAAATTAAATTCTATGTATTTTTTATTTAAGTAAATTGTTTTTTAACAAATAATGTTTTGAACTCAAATTCTAACAATAAATAAATAATTTGTTAATTTAATTAATAGGTTTGCATTAATACAAAAATATGAAATTATACTGTTTTAAAAATTTGTTTTATATAGTATTTAAAATACTAAAACTATTATGATAGTATATAATATTTGCGTGACTTTTTAATTTATTACTATTTATGTTAAACAGTTTTATATTATTTAATATTTTTCATAAACAGTAAAAATTATAATTTGAAATAAACTTAAGAATAAGGTTTGTTTTAACAATTTTAAATATATTTGCAAACTAATAAATTTTCATTGTTTATAATTGTATAGTTGATAATATTGTATTCAGAAATATTTATTATTTAAATAAAGTAATACTAGATATAAAAGTTGTTTTGTTATTACTATTATTATTATCATTATTATTATTTAAATAATGACATCAATATTAGCAAACGACAAAAAGTTAACATACAGTAGTGTTAACGAAAAAAAGTAAGAGTACCTAAAATTATTATACATTATATTTTATACTAAAAACAATGTACCCATAGAGTAGAAAATTATGGTTTAAAACCGCTTATAGAAAAATATTTTATTTAGAAAAAATTTAATTATTGTTTTAATTTCACATATAGTAATAATGATAACAATTATATGTTTAGTAAAATGTATTAAATTTTATTATACATATTATATATTTCTTAAGAATTCAACAATAAATTTTCGTTCAATTGTAAAATTATGATAAACAGGAATCGGATACAATATTTTGAGTCTAGTCTCACATTACTGTTTAACAAAAATTTCAAATAAAGTTGATTTGATGAAGTCATGCAACAAAATACAGTATAAAACAAATGCAAAATCATAACTAACTTTTTATGACTATTACAGCTTTGTTTTAAATGACTGCAATACATGAAATTATGTTATTATATAAATATTTTGGAATTTATCAAATAATTATTGTTGATTACAAACCATGAGACTCATTGTGTAAATTGTTTATTAAGTTTAAAAGTATTTTTGATGATTATTATGATTGTCATTACGTCTAATATTATTTATAAAATAATGAGAATAATAAAATATTGACTTTTAAATATTGTATAATATATTTTAAATGTAATACTTAGTATATAATATTTTTTAAAAATTATTAAATAAAATGTTGCATGATTAATAAAAATATTTTATATATTATGATTATAAACAAACAAATTTTATTATGATTGTTATAAATAAGATAAAGATAAATAATAATAGATATCATTTTAATTTCAACATTTTTCCAAATTGTATAACATTAATAATTTATATACAATATATATATATATATAACTAATCACTTATTATTTATTATTTTAAAATTTATTTATACCTATATATGAAAATTAGTATTTTGCTCAAATACTTATAAAACATGAATTGATATTTGAAAAAACATAAAATTTAACTCTGAGTTAAAGGACTACTAAAAAATGATTTGAATACAAGAATTTCGACAAAAGCCAATGTAAATGATGTGGAAAATAATAGACTTCACAATAGACATTGAAATGTAAGCAAAACAGCAAAACAAAAATTATGATGACATACATTATTTGAATGTATTTTCAAATATAATAAATGTTTTTTGTCAACATTTTCTATCCAACTATTGCTATCAAATACTCTTATGTGTTATAAGCAGACAATTCTGAATAAATATCAAAAATAATGAAAAATATAGAAAAGAAAGTGTGGTTTTTAACGATAAATCTTTATATTGTAAGTGTGAGTGAGTGAGTGAGTGAGTGAGTGAGTGAGTGAGTGAGTGAGTGAGTGAGTGAGTGAGTGAGTGAGTGAGTGAGTGAGTGAGTGAGTGAGTGAGTGAGTGAGTGAGTGAGTGAGTGAGTGAGTGAGTGAGTGAGTGAGTATATATATGTGTGTGTGTGTGTGGATAATTTGAAGAGTAGTAAATCTGAGAGTGAAATTTATATAAAATAGTAACAATAGTGAGAATAATCGGTGATATCGTTGCTTAAAAACTTTATATACACTACAATAGATAATATCAAAACAGTACTCTTTTATGTCTGTATTTGAAGAGTATATACAGTATATATATAAGCAAACAATAAATGGTTTACTGGGGTTCTGGTTGACAGACAACATGCAAAATGCTTTCAAGTTTTCTAACTATAATTAGCCCACATATTGAGTCAACAATTCTGTAAATTTCAAGAATTAAATGCAATGATATATAAGTAAAAATAAACAATATTTGTACTCATTCTTTATCAATATACTACAGTACAGTATATTCTTTATGATAATAACAGTGCACCTGTAGGTTCGCTCCAACCATTTACTCTAGTAATCATGTTTTCCTAATTTATTGTTAATAATATAAACTTTCGTCTCTTTTATATTCATAGTTATTGTAATCAAAATCTTTTGATGTCACCGATCATTTCATCAAATGCTGTTTTTATATAAAATATATTTTATAGCTACTTATGACTACATTTGTTTTATATTGTATTATATAATGGTATACAGCGTTAAAATCATTTTTTGCCGCAAAACTCTTTTTTAAGGCATTGTTTAATTTGCTTTGATAGAGATTTTTGATGCAAACATTGATAACAATAATGACAACAAAAGATAAATTTTGAGATTGCTTTATAATTCAAATATAGAAACATTACTTAATATTATATATAAATATATGATATGAGAATAAACCACAGTACAAATGATCCATTAATGTTGTAATATTTTATATTATAAATAAAAACTTATTTTTCAAAAGTTTTTAATTTTATTAAGTTATAAAAAAAGTTAATAAACTGTATATTTTTATTTATTGTATTTTAATACTGTATATAAAACATCAATAAATTAGTTTGTTAATATAAATAATAAATGCAATAATAAGTTACAAATGTTTTATATTGCATATTAAATGTTAAAATGTGCTACTTATATGGTATCTTCAATTATTATAATATTTTGTTTAAAAACATTGAAATATTTTAAATATATAACAATAGCAAGGTATTATTAATTTTTAAAATATTAAATCTATGATACAAATAAATATAGTTTTAAATATTTAATTTGCTATTTTATATAAAACAATTTAAATTAATTATTAAAAATATATTATATCCAAAATATAACTTTATTATTTATTAATATAAATTTCATTGTAAATATTTAATGATACCTTGCTTAACAATGACCAGTAGCCATAATATTGTAATGACATAAAAATATAATTTTACTTTTATACAGTATTATATAACTCCTACACTTAATGCTGCCAAACATAAAATAAAATATTATACAATTTAATGCCTATTGAAAAGCATTTCTTTAGAAATTCTTTACATAGAAAACAAAGCGTCAAAAAATTATATGAAATGGTTTCGCAGCGAAATATTTCACTCATATATTATATTCACTAACAAATGACTCTTTTTTCTCTATATTTAAATTTTTAAAACATCTTAAACAATAGACCATACAATCAAATAAATTCAAAATTTTCTAATATAATATATAAAACTTAAATATATATATACTATTTTTCTAGCAAATTTTTTAGAGCTTTAGAAAAGTTATTTTTATATATAAAAAATAAATATAAAAAAACATTTGAAGAATTTTATTAATGTTGTTTCATTAGTAAAGAATTGTGTTTGTATAGAATATTTGTTTCAAAATAAATATAACAACAAACAAAAAATGTCAGTCGAAAAGTCAAATAAAGTGATATTGAATTGAATGGATGGGAAAAACATATATAAAAATAATAAAAGAGAAAAAACAAGAAAAAAGTTTTGTCAGAGAGTTTGGTCGAAACACAAGTAAATAGAGAATGAGATTCCGTTCAGAATTTGGATACAAAACGATACGAAAATTGCGAGAAAAATATAGCGAATAGAAAGTAAAGAATTGAAAAAATAGAGACAAATGTATTACTAGTCTATAGTATGATAGTTGTGACAAAAGGACTAACAGAAAGCATTTGATGAAATACAACAACAATAGACCAGTGATGGAGTCGATGGACAATACGGTGCTATACATGGAATGTTACGAAGATTCCATATAATAGTTGTTTGCAACCATCATATGTATGGCACAAACAACTAAAACTAAATAAAATGCATTAATAGTTAACAGAAGAGATACACATATGAAAAGCTAAGTAAAGAAGACGAGATGAACCAAAATATAATAGAAAAGCACTGGTATTGTGAGGAACACCATAGAGATGCTATGAAACTAAGAAAGTGTGGGTCTATTGAAAATGTGATGGCACTACACGACAAAGTAAATTCAACACAAAGACAACACCAATACAATAGACACAAGTGATGCCACCATCAATGCATTGCCGATCCCTCTCTCTCCCTCTCTCTGGGGACGGTTCGCAGGGATCGGACAGAGAGGCAACTCAGAGACCAGTTATCAATAGTACAGACAAAAGGCAACAAACATATGAAGAAATATTATTGACTCCCCTTTTCATAAAACATATATACTATTATATATAAGTATAATATATCTATTTATACAATAGGCAATGTATGTAATAATAGTGTTCATTAAACATAATGTATTGAACAATGAAACGGTCGACCAATGTTGACATTGTTGATGACAATGTCGTGTCCACAAAATTGATTATTATTAGTATTATTGCACTTTTGTCTCATTTGTCATCCACTCATTTGTCTCAATTGATAGATCACCTCTAATTCAAAGTATAAGTATACTTATAATGTAGTTAACTATAATACAAAATGAATTAACATTGTGTAATAATAATGATAAAAATTAAGCTAATATTTAAAATCTTAACCAAAGCACACATTCATTATTTAAATATTTTAAAACTACTAAAAGACTAAAAATGAGTAAAATATAGTAATTTTGCTAAATATGGTATATTAGTAAATATATTATTTTTAATGTGTTGCCAATACCTGCGTTAATAATAATATAATATATTATACAAATAGCATTTGAATTGAATTAAACTTAAAATTAATACAAAAGAGAGAAAATAAGTAAAACATATATAGTATTCAATTGAAAGACACTATGCTTTGAAGTAATGACACTAAATAAACACATAAAATAAACGAAATACATTAGTATATATTATATATGGAAAATATTATAATATATTTTTATTAAAAAGAGAGCACTTGTACTGTATTTTAATACAACATCACAACAAAAGTAACCAAACCATCTCTCTCTCGGCTATTATTTATTATGTCTTTCTTTTGAATACAAAGGTTCGGTAGTTTATATAAGAGAATAGTATATATGTATAGTATATGTATAGTATATGTATAGTTTGGTATACAATATATCGTGCAATTGAAATGAGGATTCAATTGAGTAGTATTTTCTATATATTTCAATACAACAATATTGAATAATAATAATATAGCAAAATAATGATAATAATAAAAACCACTGTTTGTCACATCAAAGGATCGATGATAAAGAAGAGATTTACTGTTAGGATGGCATTCATGAATAGGTCTAACAATACATGAGAGTGAATATAATTGATTGAATCCTACATTTCGTCATATTTTCATTATAGAAATATAGAAATATAGAAAAATATAAATTCAATGAATTATCGACTGAAAGCCACAGCAAAACAGTTTCTTATATATATTTTTGAAAAACATTTATTGTAAATAATAAAAAGAAAATGTTAAATAATACAAACAATAATACCATTAAAACGAGATAAAGAATTATATGTAAATATTATATAAGAAATATTTAAGAAAATGTGTAAATTTGTTTGTTTGTCAAAACATTATAATAAAGAAGATCAGACTTCAGGTTTATGGGACATCGGAATAACTGTGCAATAAATTATAAACATTTAATATAATAAACAAATTTCTTAAATTTAGATATTCAATGATTTTATATTTAAATTTTCATTTTTATCAAATATCTTTTAAATAATAAATTTAAATATGAAAGATATTGTCAGTAGTTAAACATATTACATTAATGACAACAAATTTTATAATAGTAAGGTATTAAAATTAAATAATATAAATACAAATATACAAAAAAACGTTTCTAATAGATTCATTTATAAAGCGTTAAGCAAATTATATCATTTATCTTAATAATTAAATATTTATTTTAAAAAATCTAATCTATTTTCTTATATAAAATACTGTACCATAATATAAAATTTTACTAAACTATTTTTGTGAATAATTAACATTACTTTTGTAAAAACAAATAAATTTTAAGTCATTTAACAAATATTTAATATAAGTTTAAACTTTTAAACTCTTTATAATTATAATGCAAAATCAGTATAAGAAATAAATATTTTAAATGCAATTATAGGTATATCAATACATAATACTTGTATTGTATTAAAGTTTACAATTGTTCTAATAATATTATAGTGTTCAGTAAAAATTAAATTTTTAAAATGTTAATTAATGAGATATTATAATTTTGTATAGACTTTCACGTCGTAAATATTTTTGTTAAGTTTGTATATTCAGAAAAAGAGAGAGAAAGATATGAAAAATAATATAAATTATAAATACAAATAATTTGTTATTTGAATGTCTGCTTTACTCTTATCCGTCTAATTTTTAAAGTTATTGTTTATACTCTTTGTTTTCATTTATGACTCTTTATTTCATTTATTATTTATATGCTTTATTCACGAAAATTTGAAATAATTTTAAACTTATATACATTGCACTAATGTTTGCTTCAGATTAAAGGTTAAGATAGAAAAAACACTAAAAATATGTTGTCTTTTGTTTTCAATTCAATTTGATTTAATGCTTAAAGAGAAAGATGTGAGAACTGGTTGTTGAAGACACAGACAGGGATGAGGAGAGGGTATGAATGGGATCAGTGAGATGTGCCCATTGAATGCCAACATTTAAAGACAAATATTCATTATATGAATTGCAAATTATTTTATTTATAAATATAATATAATATATACAGCATTTGCTTACATAATGCACATTCTCTATGGGCATTGTATTGCATTCAATGCACACTTTACATCATTACTTGAAATATTTTGATATATAACTCGCTATAAATACTTAATAAAAATATCTTTATTTAAATTGTACAACAGTTAGTAAAAAATTATATATATATATAATTTTTTATTGAAACAAAAGTTTTGATTCAATAGTGTGTGTAATAAATATTTGTAAAGCTCTATTTTTTATTTAAAGTAAAATTTTTAAAATTGTTTTTTAATAAAAGTATTCAAAAATAAAAGTTTTCCTGTATATAAAATTATGTTATTTCTACGATTGTTTTGTTTAAAACTATTTTTTTAAAAACGCATTCATTAACTTCAATTAGACACAATACTATTGTAAAAACAAAATAAGACTTTAATTATTGAGAAATCTCTTGAAATCAAATATACTGTATTTTGTGATTAATTATCAAATAAATCTATTTTTAAAAACAAAATTTAGTTGCATTATAAAAGTACAATACAATACTGTAAGCTTTAGATCACTACTGCTTATATCAAAATCTGTTAAACTACTCATAAAATTAATATATTTGTATTTCATAAATATTTTATAATAATATAAATTTTATTAATATAAAAATCAAATTAATTTAAACTTTTCTAAATTTAATTTTTCTAATATCATATTATAAATTCTATATTATTTTTAATTCAGTATTAATAAATTTGTTGTATTGTACATGACTTTATATTACTGTACTATAATATATGACTTTACCTTTACATATACTGTACAATGAAAATAGACTTTCTTTTGATAATAATAATAATAATACTAAAGTTTTATTGTCTATTAATGGGAGAGTACTTTGAGAGGCGGACTCTAAAACTTAATGTTTTATGTATTTCTATTGTTTAATAAACAACAATATAAATTAAAAATCAAGAATAGTTTACAATTTGGTTGCACTCATAATATGTTAAGTATTTAATTGTAATTATAATATGTATTTAATTTATTTATTGTTATAAAATAGAAACGTTGTATTTAATTGACTCTTTGCGGACAAAAAAAATACAATTAATTTATTAATATTTTCTGTGATTAATAACTATTGACATATTGTTTAATATTTCATAAATCATACAATATATTTCAAAAATTTATTATTCTTAACTTTACATTTTATATTATATGAGATTATACTAATATAAAATAAGTTGCATTTATTCTCATTGTTATTTGCCATTATTATTATCATTATTATTATTGTTATTTTATATATTTAGCAAATTGTTTTGATGTATTTCAAAACAAGTAATTGAAACCTTGAATATTTTGGCAAAAAATAATAAAAAAAATTACAGTAAAAGTTGTTTTATGTTATACACTGTTTTCAGTATAATCTTAAAACAATATGCAATTGATAGCGGATTACAATAGCTGTGGGCGAGTGTTCATAACATAGCCATCTATAGACAGGCTATGAATTAGTTATGAGTTATAGGCGAGACTTAATTGCCTTTTTGTGAGACAATAGTCAAACAAACCCTTATTGTGAAAATTTTTGAATTATTAAAAAAATAATTTCACAAATTTATCTATTAAATAAACAACTGACAAAATTCATCCCACAATTGATTCTATATTTATTATATGTGTGTTAATGTTTTAATAATAGTTTTTAACATTGTTTTATAATTTTTAAAATATTATTGTTATTATGCCTGTAGTTTTAATATATAAAATATTAGTACAAAAAGATTTATTACTAAAAAAATATATATTTGTATCAATGATATTACCAATTTACAAACAAATTTAGCAAATCAGAAATTTAGAAAACTATTACAATAAAATAAATATAATAATAATTAATTATAAATTATAATTAAACTAAAATTGTAACTTTTCAGTTAGACTAATATACCTGCATTTTAAAAATAATATTAATGGAAAGTAGCAGGCGCGGTTAAGGAAATTTTTGAAATTAATATTTTAATTGATATATTTTAATATATAATATAATTTTACACATATATATTAAATTTTAGATCAATCGAATCAATAGTTTTATAGTTATTAAATAAAATAATTTTTGAAATATAAAATACTAAAAACTTTTAATCACAAATATAATTAATATTAACAACTAAATGTATGATAATAATTATATATTAAGACTAAATTATCAATAAATATAAAATATTTATATATAGGTCGTACCTTAAATAAGGATTTATCTCGTGATTTGAATAAAAATTTTGGTTTTCGTTAAAAAATTATACAATAATTGTAAATACCTATAGATAATCATAAATTTAATAGTTTATATATTAAATATTGTTTATTTTTGTATATATCTAAAATTGATGAAAATCTAAAGCTGAAAATAATTTGTATTTAAATTTTTATAAAAAGACATTTTTAATAATAGAACCAGTTTTGAGAATGCTAGAAAGCATTTCTATACGAACTCCTTATCCAAATTAAACTAATTATGACAAAATAAACTCAAATTAGTCATGTAAGGTATCAAATAACTGTATGGTAACATAAACTCATTCATGAAAAATTACAATAAACTTATTACACTTAATATTACATCAGTTTATGAAAAGATACTATTTTTTTATTATTCAGTTATTTTTAAATATTTCGGATGTTTTAATACTTATTATTATAATTTCTTTACATTAATTTTTAATTTATTTACCACAATAATTTTACGTTAAACTAAGTAATATTTTAAAAAATTATCAGCCATTTTTTAACATACTTTATTTTGTTGTTTAACCAAATCTTATTAAAACATATAATCAATTTTAGAAAATTAATTTACTCGTCATTTTCTCAATGTTCCTGGAAAGAGAAAAATTAAAATGCAGACACAATATACTTTATTTTTAATGCTTTATCCAGATCTTAAATCCAAATTTTAAAATTCGCAAAATTTAGCGTGACAGACAGACAGACAGACAGACAGACAGACAGACAGACAGACAGACAGACAGACAGACAGACAGACAGACAGACAGACAGACACAGACAGACAGACAGACAGACAGACAGACAGACAGACAGACAGACAGACAGACAGACAGACAGACAGACAGACAGACAGACACAGACAGACAGACAGACAGACAGACAGACAGACAGACAGACAGACAGACAGACAGACACAGACAGACACAGACAGACAGACAGACAGACACAGACAGACAGACAGACAGACAGACACACACAGACACAGACAGACACAGACAGACACAGACAGACACAGACAGACACACACAGACAGACAGACACAGACACAGACACAGACACAGACACAGACACAGACACAGACACAGACACAGACACAGACACAGACACAGACACAGACACAGACACAGACACAGACAGACAGACACAGACAGACAGACAGACAGACAGACAGACAGACAGACAGACAGACACAGACACAGACACAGACACAGACACAGACACAGACACAGACAGACAGACAGACAGACAGACAGACATATAGAATTTAGATACGTACTCCTTTCAGGAGTTCGTGAAAATATCCAAAAGTTGTTATTATACTGTAGTATAATTATATGCATACTGAATGTGTAAAAGGCAGGGTTGGAAATATAAAAGGTTTTCAATTTTGGTTTTGTAAAATACAGTAAAATACAATGTATTGGATGTATTTTACAATTATAGAAAAATTACATTAACAATAATAAAATATTAATTTGTTATTAAAATTATTATTATTACATAATTTCAATATCGTTATTAGAATCGTTGTTTTCTAAAACTATTAAAAATTAATATTAATTATTTTATTAATATATTTCAATACCAGAATTAAATTGAATAGCTAATTTCAAATTTTTTCAAAATAAAAATATAATTATTATTACAAAACATGTGTTTGTTTGTGAATCTTAGTATTTTAGTTACTAAGTGGCGCTAAATTTTTTTGTAAGCAAAAATTGTCATGTAATTTACATTGTATTATACTGTACTGTATAATACGCTTTGTATTATACATACACTTTGTCTCTGCCAACACTGGTAAAAAGTATATATATATTTTTTATATTAGAGTTTTATTAAATATTAATATATTATATACAAGTTGTATACAAGACATAAGTTATAATAAAACAAAAATATTTGTTATAATAATGATTATTAATGTATGAAACATCTGATGAAATTAACACACAGTTAGGACTTCTTTGTATTTCTTAGTAATTGCTTGTACTCTACGGTATAAATGTTTTATATCAATATCTTAGAGCTAATCATTGTATGAAAAGCGTATGTTTACAGATATATTAACTTATCGTTGAGTTATTACAAACAATGTAATGCTTTGTTAGTTACGGTTCTTTAAATTCATTGTACAGTATTTACTATAGTATTACTATATATTTGTTATAATAAGTCATATGTTTGACAATAAACATAATTTACTCTCTCTCTCTCTCTCTCTCTCTCTCTCTCTCTCTCTCTCTCTCTCTCACTCACTCACTCACTCACTCACTCACTCTTAGTCACTTACTCATTTACTTATTTACTCACTCACTCACAAACTAACTAACTAACTAACCAACACACACACACATACACACACACACACACACACACACACACACACACACACAAGATCTGCTCTGCTATTAAAACACTTTATTGTGTTTTCAAGAGTTTACCTCTTAATAAACGGCTTATTATAGACATTGTAGTGAACATTAAAGCCTTATATTTCTTAATTAGTAATTTTCCTAAATGTAATTCTTATTAAATTTTTATAATAATATATAGTATTTTTATTTGTATTCTTTTACAATCTAAAAATTATTATTAAATTACTTTGCAATATTTTTTCTAAATATTTATTTATTTATTTAAGCAATATAAAGTATAGTAAAATAATGTATACATTTAGATCAAGAATATATTCAATGCTTTATTTAAATAATTTTTTAATTGTTACCCTGAAACTTTATTATTCTACTGGCATCACATTAAACAAATAATTAAATTACAGAATTTAAACGAAAATGTATGTTTTGGACACTATAGCAATGCATTGTATAAAACAATATAAATAATATGCATGTAAGTAAAATATATAAAATTTTAAGTTAATTTTACAATAAGTAAGACATTTAAAAAATAATTTAATTTTGTAAAATTATGATATATAGATATTTTATTTTATATTGTTTATATAATAATTATATGGATTGAGAGCTACACCTTATTGTTGATATTGAATATAATTTTAGATTTTAGAATATATATGTTATGTAAAATTGATTGATTGACGACAATTAATATAAATTTGTAAAACAATTTGTTATACATTTATTTCTTAGTTTGTTCTCCTTTTTTGGTATATTATTGTTGCAATTATTGACTACTTTAATAGGAAATACTGTAAATTAATAAATTATTAACGTATATATTAATAGCCCGTCCCTTGACTACATTGTAATGTAGCAAATGCTGAAAATTATATATAAGTGAATAATGTCATCTCTATTGTAATTTTGATTGATTGAAATGATTATATTATATTATATTTTAACAATTTCATAGACAAAAATCTGTTTATAAATTTGTTAATCTGTTATTGAGATCTCATATATTAAATTACAACAAACTTTCTTAAATATAAACATTTGTAACCATTTTTTCATGCTATAACACTTCAAAGTGTAACAATTAAACTATTTAATTCACTACCGATAAGTTTTAAACGTCAATATCTACAGTAAAACTTATTTGTGTTTAGTATATTTAAAAAACAATTTAATTGCCTTAAAACAATAAAAATCATAAATTTAATATCATTAAATTTAATACTAAATTGTATTAAATTAAATTTAATAATCTAATAATAATTAAATACAAATTCAAATATATCTCAGTTACTAAAATTAAATTATAATAAATAAATAATAAAATGAATTAAAATATTTTGCTATAATATATCATCTAAATATATTATCATCTAAATAATAATAATAATATACAGTATATGTGATTACAAATTAGCAAACATAAGCTTTGAATTTGAAGAAAAAATAAAATGTTTTACTTTTAGTGAAAATAAAAACTTGAGAAATAAGTGATGGTTAGAGACTCTAACTTAGAGTAGCGGTCTATTCATAGATATGTTAAGACAAGTCTAAGTCAATAACAAGAAGACAATCAAATTTGTTGAGTCCTTTAAATAATTTTTGACACAAAATTTTTTCTTATTTTTATTATTCATCTCATATTATAAAAACTATACATATATTTTAGTTATTCAAATGCATAACAAGTTTTGACAACAAAAGCTTATATTTACTGTTATTATTATTATTACTTTGCTGTGCCTCCACATCACAATTGAACGCCTTAACAATGGGTCCATTGTCTCAATCATGAACCCATTGATGGTGATCACCAAATTGGCAACAAAAGACTAAACGCGTCACTCTTTTTTTCTCGAGTACCACAACAAAGACAGACAGAAAGATAAATAGATAGATAGAGAGGAAAACAAGAGAGAGAGAGAGAGAGAGAGAGAGAGAGAGAGAGAGAGAGAGAGAGAGAGAGAGAGAGAGATGTATATAACTATAGTTAAGAAGTGCTGTTTTATGAACAATGATGTGAACAATACTTAGTGAGCATTCAATGCATTCAATGCCAGTCAACAACAATTGTTCGCAATGTATGCCTAACACTGGCTTTTGCTGTCATAACCAACAAAACGCAAACCCAAACAATACATTCAATATTAACAATAAACACATTCTTCTCTCAATTGTCTTCAAAAATATTTGAATTTCTTAATCATCGCTCCATTTGTTATATATATATATATACAGTATATATAATATTGTATTTGAAAGCAAAATAAATTAAATCTATCCCATTGTTGAGGCATTTGTTTTGTAAGTAAAACGAATCTGTATTTCAATGTAAATAACTGAATAACTTAATAATAATAAGTTTGTTTCAACCAATAATAACTATAGTCTAAACAATATATTTTTAATATACAGTAGAGACAACTAACAAAATTGCTTTAATATTCAAACAATTATAATATTTTTACTATTCAACTATTTTTTAATTATTATTTTTAATTTTATATACATTTAGAGAAAAAATATCTAAAATATCTCATAAAAATATAAACAATTTTTATTAATAAACAACAAATAAATTATAATTTAAGTCAACGTTGAGTAAGTTTTAAAAGTATTTTCAATGAGAAAACATTCAAATATGTTATTGTAAAATAAATTGTTGACAAATAAGTCTATTGTTAAAGTGCTAAAAGTTTTGTCATTTTAGTACAGTTTTGCTCTCAAATATTTTTACTTCAAATGATGTTAGGATTACTTTTAGGAGTTAGTCCTCATTGAGTCAATGCATTGATATAATACTGTATTTGAATGTTTTTTTTTGCATTTTATATAAAATTTTAATATTTTAATAAATTTAATTTGATTTTAGTTTATTGATTTTATAAGTTATGTATGATTTATAAAATATTAATGATTAAGAGTATATTTATTTGAAAATATTTATTTGAAAGTGATTCATAAGATTAAAGCTTAACTTTTAGTATTTTTCTAATATTATATAATTGTTTTGACTTTCTGTATAATTAAGTCTCGACTTTATCTCTTGAGTCGAGTATATGTAAAGAGTATTGAAGTTGTTTAGCAAATAATGAATTTAATACTAAATGAAAGCTTTTCTCAACTGATTGTATGCAAACATATAGTGAATGGTAGACTTAGTTGAGAAACAATAGGCAAATACAATGGCGTTTACAAGTGTTTGAATGTTGAGCACCTTTGGTCCTAACAGTGCCTCAAATCTGCATCACCAGCACTACCAGTGCCCTAACATACAGACAATAAGAATCTAATTGAAAGGCGGACACGATTTTAAACATTTATTTTCATTTTTTATATTCACATCATATTTGGTATCAATAGAAGCTATTATAAGGCAAAGAATTTTTGTATTCAATTGAAAGTTAAAAACATTTTAAGATCAAAACAAGTATTACTTATTCCGATACGTGACTGACTCGTTCAGACCTATACTGTTTGACCACTTATTTAACTTTATTATTAAAATTAATTTTTACACAAAACAACGTTTCATTACTCAAATCATTTCACACAAAAGGCAGATAACCTTTTGTTAGTTGCCGTTGACTTGTGTTTGAAACTCAATTATCATAAATTTTAAAACTATTCTATCAATTGCTATACTATTAAAACAATTAAGGACTTAATTATCTCTCTCTCTCTCTCTCTCTCTTCTCTCTCTCTCTCTCTCTCTCTCTCCATTCGTTACTATATTATGTGTATAGTACTGTATACTTAAACAATATAATAAAAACACCGATTTTTTTTGTTAAAAAAAAGTTTCATTAATATTTTAAATGAGTTGCTAAAATCATTTATTAGGAAAATATTTTTATTGCTTTCAATTAATAAATGTTACTTTAAATTTTAGTTCAATAAATACTTTTTTAATCTAAACATAATATGCACATTTTAAATCTTTAAATATGAATTTTAAAAATTGCCACAAATAATTTATTTTTTATTTAATCTTTTTTATATTAATTATTTAGATTAAAATGATATATAAAATACAATATCATTATTAAATTAAAATTTAAGGATTATTTTAAGATAAAATCTATTCTATATTTTATATTAACATATGATAAACTTTATCATAAAACAATAACAACATATGAAAAATGATAGTTTTACTTAAATTATTTTTTAAACATACACTTTATCTATAGTATTTTGTCTAATTTTTGTAAGTTTGTTATAAAATTAATAAATAATTTATATTATTAAAATATACTCACATATGCGATGAATACAATTTCTGATTTTGTAGTTTGCATTAAATGACACTTTTATGGTTCATTTAAATGTTAAATAACTTAAAAATCACTGATCAGTTTTTAACATTTATATAGTTTATATTAATCTTATAATATCAAAATAACTATATAATTATAATACTATGTAATATATTAATTGGAGAGCACGTGCATGCAATTCAATGATTATAGTGAGACACGAGTCAAACATGTAGTCATACAGTAAGAGGCTGTGCGCCAAAAGGTAACGATTAGTTTAGTTGTTGTTAGAGAGACACCACTTGACTAACGATACACGCATTGTCTGAACTGACTGTTAAGGGAAACCACTGATGAGGACAAATACATACACACTGTTCAAGTAATGCTGTTGTAGTCTATGGTGAGTGCAGTACTTTACCAGCAAATAATGGGAACTGAAAACCTGTATTACATCACTGAACACAATACAGTATTCATATTATTATAATCACTATAATAATAAATAATATGTAAAGAAAGTAAATGCGAGACAAGTAGTGATGTTTTAGGGAAGGCTCGCAATGAATTGCAATGCAATCGTTTAGTGCCGGTTCTGGTGTTATGCTATCATTAATTTGGGACAAACTTTACGATTGAATAACAGAATAAACAACAAAATAAATAACAGTTTTATTTTCATTCAAAAAGTAAAATTATTTTCCTCTTATAAAAACTTTATTTTGCAGTTTATTTATTAATAAAATATAATTCATGGCATTTTATTTGTTATAAAATCGACTGTTTGTCAAATACGATAGAAATATTAAAAACATATAATACAATGAATTTATAAATAGTCTATCTATTCATTAATAGAGTTATTATTGTAATGAAAATAACATATTTATCTGTTGTTATATATATTTATTGTAATATATAGAATATTCTCTCTTTTGTTATAAAAAATAAAGAATTGTGTAATTATTTGAATAAATTATTTCTTTTATAGTCTGTTATGTTATATTCACAAAAAGGCTCCGTTTGACAATAGTTTGTATTATTAAAGTCATTAATCTCTTTGAATATAAATATAAAAATATGTTTTCAATGTATAAAACAGTCCAATATTTAGTATATCTTAATAAGTTAGTAAAAATATAATAAAAATTAAAATGTTTTGTTAATGAGTTCATAGATTATTCATTTATTTTTATATTATGCTAGGATTCAATTGATTATTATTACTAAAAACATGTAAATACACAAAGTTTTGTACTTATATTAATAAATAGAGAAATGCAAAACATTAAAATACAATAGAGTAGAGAAAATACAATAAAACACAATAGAAACAACTTATTTGTATTTTAAGGTTTGTCATGAAGTAAATTAAGTGATAGTTTGAGGGACTCTCTATTATTATTATAAAAAATAACAATAGTTTGATAAAAGCAAAAAAGCAAACACCTACCCCTTATTGAGAGCTTATACTAATTTTTTCATTACACTATTTTATAAACATTGAATTATATTATATGACTTACATATCAACTAACGTTTGATTTAACAACTAAACCAATGCACTCCCGGTGTGTTGTTTCATAAAAACTAATCAAAAAAAAAACTTGAAATATTTTTCTATTATATAAAATTAAATTGTTATTTAGAAATAATATTAAATCATTGTTTTTTCATTTGTCTTACAAATATATATTATATATGTATTATATAAATGTAGAAATTATAACAAAAAATAATTTGTAGAAATTCATTGATCTATAAAAATTATTTTTCTTTTGTTTGATTACTTGTTGAAACAATTCTTGCATATAATTGATAGAAATGAGATTCAAAACAAATATTGTTTTTAAATTAACAGTTTTAACAAAATCAAACTAATAAATAAATCTAAAATGTAATACTAATAATAATTTTTAAAAAGACTAACATAACTTTAATTATTATACATATTTCATAAATAATTACTAAAATAAATTGCTTAATAAAATACAAAGTATTAAAAAAATAAATTATTTATTTATTGTACAATTATTAAACAAAATAAATATATAATAATAAATAAAATCTTTAACTTATTGTAATGCTTATTATCTATTATGATAATATATTAAATAATAGTAAGTATCACATACAACTACATAGAAATTGTCTCATTTCTAATTTTTTCTAAATACTAAAATACCATTTTATGTGTTGGTGAATATGTGATAATACAAATTGATTTGCATTTTTACTGAATTTTTTGTTTTTTATAACATATATATATGTTAACAAATAATGTAATATCTAATAGATATTGTTATGAGTGAGAAATGAAACGAAAAAAATATAGAAACGGGACCTTAAATAAGGGAACACACATTGAGAGTGATATACAGTACAATGTATAGTATAATAACAATAAAAGAAAAGCGGAAAATATAATACATTTACAGATATATTATATACAATATATACTGTATATAAATTTATATAAAGTATATTAAAAGGAAAAAAGTTTTTGCAATACACTATTTTTTATTATAATAGTAGAAGTAGTGATGCATTTATTTATTATCTAATGTTTGCGCCATTCATGACAAAAGACAACTATATTTTGGTTTATATATTGCTGAAGAAAGAAGTGTTGGAATAATAAGAGAATAATTCTGTGAATAATCGGATCACCAGTTGTTGTCTCCATCGTCTCCATCGTCTCTATTGTCACGACATTTCCACTGCCTTTTTATCACCGATTCAGACATTAATGCATTTACTTTACATTTCTCTCCTCAGGACTACAAATGCTGTGTATATTCAAACAATTGTGTGACAAAACACAACAGCATTACACATAAATTTATATCTATGTCTGTATAATATATATATAGTATCTATAAGTAACTCTACTGTAGATATAATATAATACATTATTTTAAAACATCTCTTTTGGCTGTATTTCTGGTGACAAAAAGCCTTTTGCATCTATTGTTTGTTACAAATATAAGTCTAACGAAATGACAAATTTGTTTCCGTTGTTCTCTCTCTCTCTCTCTCTCTCTCTCTTTCACTCACTCACTCACTCACTCACTCACTCACTCACTCATTAATTCATTCATTAGCTCACTCACTCACCCGCTCTCTAGACATGTAAAGATGGGCCACGTTTTTGGCTTCACTCTGAATACTCGTCACAATAGAAGACATTAACAGAACTAATATTATAGACAATAAAAGACAAGACAAGACACGCCAACAGATATTTTTATAAAGTAATACAAAATTAAGACTCAAAAAGACATTAATGAATGAAATGAATGAATTGTTACAATAAAAGTGTCACAAAAGACACTAAACAATAGACACTACTTTAGCAGAGTTTCTATTAATTATTAGTTAGTTCTTCAGCTATCGGTTCCAATTGTCTCCGTTTTCATTGCTTCCTAATTGATGTCATTTTCTATGGAAAACAAGTTTTTCACAACTCTTTTAATAAATAAAACATTTTTCGCCTTTTGTCTTACTTTTTAACACAATTTTGTTGTGTATTATTTTGATTAATGCTTAAAAATTGTTTTCATTTATTATTATTTGAAAACATACAGGTATTATAAATTGTATTGTACTTACAAATAAATAAATATGTTTATAATATAATACAGTATATATAAATTATATATATATATATTGTATTGTTTATTAATGAGATTATAGTTAAACGTAAGAATTGTAAATCTTTTTATTTTGCATTTTTTTAAACAACAATTTCATTTGTGGGCTTTAATAATATAATATAATTTTTAGTTTGTTGTAATATAAGAGTAGTTTTTTAGTTGCAATGACACAAATTATTATTACCTTATTTTGTCAAACAATACAAAATAATTGTATAAAACATTTAATGTATTAGTGAAAGTGTAGGAGAAACTGGAGCGAAGTATAATACAAGACATCATTTATTAAATTTGACCGAAAGTCTAAACTATTAATTTTGTCATTCATTTATAGTCATCTCTTTAATATCCATAAAAAACTAACAATAATTTGTCAAAACAAACGATTCAATGTATTTTCCACACAAATAAATAACTTTATTTCTCTCTCTCTCTCTATTATAGTCATACGGTATAGTCTATTATATAGTCATCTTTCTCTATATCTTTCTTTGTTTTCTATATTTTATTTCAAAAATACATTACTTTCCCATTGCCTGTAAAAAAGCTTTACATTTGCTGATGAGTCAACATATACAACATGTACTGTATTACAGGTACTTAATTTATGTCATCATTGAAATTGTATTAAATTAATCTCAAAAAATGATTTTTTATCTAAATCATTAATACTTAAATAATAGTTATATGTTTATCTAATTTATAATATTACCAAATCTATAATATATAAATAATAATGATTTTAATCGTATGATACAAATTCTCATAAAAAATAAAATCAATTTCGTAATTTTATAATTAAATGTTTAGTTCAATATTTTCACACATTTTTAAAAACCTAATTAATTGTGATTTCAATAATAGATAAGCCATTAAAAATAAAGTATAAACACAGAACATATAAAATCAATAATAATCCAATTTGTTAATAATTAACTTAATCTAATTAATCTAATTAGGAATTCATATATTTATATACATTAATATTAATATTATTTCCATATTAATTGTCTACACTTTGAATTAACAATATTATTATAATTTAAGTAGCATTGTTATACAGTACTGTATAAATTATACTTATTATATATTATATAACACCAATTTGTGATCCTTTAATTTAAAATATAATTATATCATATAAGACTTATTAGTTTATATTCAAACAATTAATGAGTTTTTTAACAAAACTTTTTTATTGGATATCTAATTAAAAAAATATTAAATACTTATTAATAGTATTTAATAAATTATCATTTTATACACTAAAAATTTAGTTTAGTATTAAAAATAAAATTAAACTCAAGTATTGCTCTCTAACGATAAAAAATAGTAAAAGTGTACGATTTATAATACATATAAATTTACAATACAGTGTAGTGTAGATATTAAATAGTACCGTAAATTGACTGAAGTATTGCAAGTACTGGTATATATTGCCATTAAATATATTATTTTTTTATGGTTATTTTTTAAATTGTAAAATTAACTAGATAATAGCATCGACATAAAATACTTGACTATTATCTACTATTATCTAGTTAATTTTACAATTAATCAAAAAATGACCAATTACAATTATGTTGAGTTTAATATAATCTATAATTATGGCCTTGGTCATTTTTAAATTGTGTATGATTTATCAGATATTTATTATAAATTAATGAGTGGATTACCTGTCTAATTGAATACTCTGCCAAATGCATACACCATATATACCAGTAATTGCAATACTGATACTCAATCATTGTGTTAACAACAATTGTATACAGAATTATCAATACAGGTATTATATTGTATCTTCAAATAACAACCAAACAAGAAAATACAGTAGTATTTGATGATATTGTCAAAAATTAGTTGAGTACTGCATAGAAGTGCATACTTATAATAATCAAAATAAATAATGACATTTTTATTTAGAATCTATTAAATTGTTTGATTTATTAGCAATGTCAATTTAATATACAATTTTAATATAAAAAATTATAACTATATTATTAGCTAACATAAGTATCACCGAAATCTGAAGTATTGTGATGTCAACCTTAACATGTTTTAAGTTAATTGTTTTTTTAAAGACAAAAAATTAATTATTATAATTAATTAATATTAATTTTTAAAAGCAAATAAAAAAGTTAAATTACATTAAAATCTTTTATTTTAGAAATTATATTAAGTATTTAATAATAGTTTATTTTAATGAAATTATATTTTATAAAACTAAATAATAACTGAAATATCATTTTTTAAACATTTTTTTAACGTATGATAATAATTATTTTACAATAGCACATGTATTATACTGTATTTACCGGAAAGTAAATTACGAGCAAATTCCCTCAATTGTTTTATTTCTAAAAGTTCCCTATTTTTCGTGTTCCCTGGGAATTCCCAGAAAATCTATTTCCTTGTGCTACCACCTATTGAACTCCAAACAACAAATTTTATTATATTATTATATTATTTATTATTTGAATAACAAGTGTCCAATTAAACTGTATTTTGAGTGTTATTGTTAAATGATATAACTAATTCATTGAAATTAAATTTTACTAAACTATATTACTTTACTATATTATAATTACAATATTTAAATAATCGGCAGATATAATGCTATATTAGTTTAAATATATATTTATTAGAATTTGATATTATTTATAAAATAATATATTACATTAAACAAGATTATGATTTAATTTTAAAAAAATTAAGGATTGAAATTACAAAACAGTGTTAAAACTAAGTATATTACCGTAAAAACAAAATTAATTTACCGGTAATGAAATATAATTATTATCAATAATAAGTCAATAATACGGAAATTAAAAAATTATTAAAAATTAAGTAAATGTAATTAAAATGCTTTCAAATAAAATAAATTTTATATTTAAATAATATTACGAAACCATAAAAGTTGTTATATTATGTTATTATGAATTAATTTTTGGTTTTAGGTTTTCGTCCTCTCTTTGGTTTGATTTCATTGATTTCTTTTTTGATAATCACTTCGTCTTTATCTCCTTTTAATTGTTTTAAGTCTTTATTTTTCTTTTCTCGTTTCAAACGAGCCTTCATTTCCTTTCCTTTCTTAAGATTGCCAATGATATCGTCGGTCCACAAGATATGAGAGGATGTGTCGGTTTCCAACTTAACCTTAGATTTGATGGCTTTCTTATGGACACTGACTTTGTAATCAATGTTATTATTATTGTCTTCAATCTCTTTATCGTTTACTTTGCGATATGGCATCCAAATTGATGGTCGACCTCTGCCACGAATATCGCGATTATATTTGAAATCATTGGTCAATTTAGTGAAGTTATTGATTGAATCTTTCCATAACTCATGATTAATAACATTTGGTTTTTCTTCAACACCAAAATCTTTTCCGTTAAACACTTTTTCTTTGTAATCAATAAACATTTCATGAGTTGTTTCAAGAGTTTCAATGCGAGGAATCAGTGATTCTTTGAAATCATTGAGTGTTTTATCAGTCAAAGAATGGCTATTATTGAAGAGATAATAATGAACTGATCGTGTATTTGATGGTCCAATACTTTGGTAGCGATAGTAAACAAAATTAACACCAATTGATAACAATTTATACCAAATATAACAAACATCGAGATAACCTTTATGTTTGCATTTATCTATGAACTCGCGGATAATCTTCAACTGATCCAATGTTATCCTCACTTTAATGTCGAAACGAATTTTCAATGATTGAGTAAATGGTTGTTTGACATACAATGCGTACAATAGATATACGGAACAAATGCGATGAGACATAAGTTTGTCTTTATTTACCAATTGGGACAACACTTCCAGATAGATCTCATCGATGAACTCATGCATCTCATTGTCGTTGTGTCGACCGCTGCAAAACAAATACATTGTCATTGATTGACATTAAATCAGATAATGACAAACAATTCAATTACCGAAAGATAAGTCCAAAATTCATTTCTTTGAAACAATGGATGAAAACGACAAATTTGGTTGACTTCATGTCATCAAACTTTGCATACAATGTCTCGATGTCTGTACGAAATCCTGAAGCCGTATATATCATAATAGACTTGCTTTTGGCCAACGTTTTGGTTTCTGTGGTTATTATGTCCATCGTTGACATCATATTGTCTCAAAAATATCTTCAGATATTACTAAATGTCTTCAATTATCGGATCACTTGTTGTCCCAAATCATGCTTTCATTCAAACAATACATTTGTCACACATTCACACATACCGTACACACAATTAATACATCAAATATAATGTTACAAATTGTCATCATTTGGTTATTATCACTGAATAAATGATTTCAATTAATTCAATTAATTATCCATTTATTGACATTTAAGTTACTAATTATTATTTAATTTTAATAAAAACAATTTTATAACAAATAACATTTGATATAATTTGATTCATTAATATAAATAATAATTTATGGCATAATTGTCGACAATTGAAAACTTAATAATGCAAACAAATTACAAGAATATTCTGCATTCATAATCGTTATCTCAGAGATCTAAGATGACTTACCCCCTACTCCTCCCCCATCGCAACACTGGTTAAAATATAGTTTGTATCATAGAATTAGAGTTAACAATAATTGTGAAATTTATAGAAAGTCTGTTTATATATGGATTTTAACTTATTTTAGTTATTGGTATAACATTTTTATTTTTATTTGCACGTAAAGTCTTAATAAAACGCGCGCCAAATATAGCAAATATTTTTCGATTAAATGATTCAATTTAAYAAATAAAAAATCAATTTACAATATACTGTATTGTAATAATAATTTGTATTCAACATCTTATTACAATTTTAGTATTTTTCTATAGAATTTATTTACAATGAATTTGTTTTATCGATATATAAGTAGCAATAATTATATGTTTTATATTATTATTATTATCTATATATTAATGTTGACAAACAAATATACAAATTCACAAAAATGTCCCAAATTTCAAATGCTTCAACCATTGAATCGTTCAACTGGTTTATCGTTTGCCATAATAGCTGATGGCATGTATTATATAATACCAAATCAAATGTATGACCAAAAAGATGTACAAAACCTTAAAGCAATGGCAATACCGGAGGAGTTTAGATCACCATTTGGTTTACTATTGTATGACAATAGACGTTGCGATTCAAAAAATTACTCTCTATTTGTTTACTATGTATTTAATCTAAAAATCATTTATAAAAATATTTCTAAATTTATTAAAATAATAATAAATTTGAAATATAGATGCAAGACATAAATAGTCAGGCATTTGATTGGTATATAACGTTAAATCTGATTGATTGGACACCGACTCGCAAATGGACTAAAAAGCAGAGAGGATTGTATGATATTTTAGACTCTAATCCTTATATGAATTACCATCCGATGACTTTCACAATGTATTGGCACAGTCGACGATCACTTATAATTGTTCAAATGCCGGCCGAAGGTGCGCCTGAAAACACTAAAGACAGAGATTACCACACAATCTTTGAAGACAAGTCCTGTCCTAAAAAAAAATATAATTATTTTGTTGACAATCAAATGAAATTTGTTGAAGTATTAGATCCCTATCAAGACTATGACTCTTGTTTTATTCACGACGACAAACAAATTATTTGTATCGGACCTAAAAATTTTACCACTTATTACATTGATTTAGACAAATCTCAAGTAATGTTTTAAGTTAAATAAATGACTGAAAATTTTTCATTTATTATTAATATTCATAAATACATTAATTAATTTATTTTATTTGAAAACAATTTTTCATAACAAGAATGGAATCATTAGAGTCTACAATCATAGCAAAGATATACCTAATTTACCATTAATTGCATTTATAAATAAAATTGTAAGATTACTAATACTAAACATTGAGAAAATATTAATCATTAAATTATTTAGTGTGGTTATAATATAACTAAAACCACTACAACTATAATATCAACTACATCTCCAGCTAATACTTTGACATCACCTACTGTTGTGATCAGCACATCCTTAGACACAACAACAGCAGTAAACAACAGTTCTCAAGATGTGATAACTACTGAAAGACATAAAACAACTACATCTGAAACAGAAGAAAACACAACGATTCCCATTTGGATCTTTATTTTATTAATATTAATAGCAATTATAATATTAGCATTTATTATAATTTGGTGTTTCAAGAATAGCAAAGATAAACAAAAGCAAAAACAATTGTCTTCACCTAAAACTGGTGATAAAACACAGTCACCAAATCAAGAATTAAACAATACTTCTTTATATACTAATCGATCACAAATAAGTGGAACAACCAGAAGGTCTTCACCAGAAATGTCTACAAATAGTTCTTTGTCTACCCGTTCCCATACAAGAGGTCTTTCTAATCAACAGACCTCAAGTATTATTAATTTACCAGAAATGGCTACTAATAGTTCTTTATCTACCCGTTCCCGCACAGGAGGTCTTACAGATCCGAGAAATAAATTAAAACAAACTTCAAGTATTGTAGATTCAAATGCTTCAAATGTATCGACAAGATCTCAAACTAATACAAAGAATTTAACTAATAAATTACCAAATGATGGTGCAATAGATAATGATCTAATAGATGAAAATTTCGGAAGTACTATAGACACCAATGTATCCATGAGATCGCAAAATAACCCAAAAACATAATTTAATTTAAAAATAAAATAATTATTTATTGTAAGACAAGATTAATTAAGAAAATTTAATACAATTTATTAATAATAAATATTACAATGTATTATATATTATAATTAAGACATTTTGAGATTGTTGTGACATTAAATTGTTTTAAACAAGCATTTTATTTTGTAAACAATTAGTGTTCAATCATTACTTTGACCACTCCTTCCTGATTACTCTTAAGTAATTCAAAAGCTTCTAATGCTCTGTCGATTTTGAATTTATTGGTCACTAATGGCTTCAGATTGACTTTTCCCGATGCAATCAATTCAATAGCCAACTCATAACTGATTAAAAAACGATTTATTATTAAATTTTTATTATATTATTAATATTAAGTAAATTTATAAATAAAAAATACTCGTCTTTTATCCGACAACTTCCGATGAGATTAATTTCTTTCATAATTGCTGTACTGATCGGAACCTTAACTTTTTTCGGACCCAATCCAACCAAACATATCTGACCGCCAATTCTTGTTGCATATATGGCTGTGGAAAGACTGGACTCAACGCCCGAACATTCAATTGTTTTATCAATTTTTCCAAAATCTTTGTTCATATTTTGAGCAAACTTTTCGTCGTTGAAATCTTTGACATCAATAAGAAATACCTGATCGGCGCCCAAACTTTTGGCTAAATCTAGACGACTCTTATTTATGTCAGTTATACATACTTTAGTCGCACCAAAAGCTAATAATAAAATATTATAAAATACGTTAATTAATTGGAAATTTTAACAAAATATGCTTACCTTTAGAACAAAGCATAGCCATAATACCAACTGGACCTGAGATTAATAACTTATTTATATTAAGTAAATAATAACTAATATATAATACCTGCGCCACAGACTAAAACCCGTTCACCCACTTTGAGACTAACTCGTCGACAGGCGTGAACCACAACAGCAAACGGTTCAACCATTGAGCCCTCTTCCCAGGACAGGTGATCTGGGATTCTGTAAATAATCAAAGATGACAACTAATAGATTATAGTCCATAACTTTATAAATACTTTACTTAAAACAACAATTGGATGGATGGGTATAGTATTTGCGTATACAGCCATCCATTGGCGGTAATCCTCGGGATTGTATATATGATTGTGGGCACAGATTATAGCGTCCCATTCGGCAGTACTCACACTTAGCACACGCTATGATAGGTTCGACAGCAACTCTATCACCCGGTTTTAGATCTTTAACATTAGATCCGATTGCTTTGACAAGAGCTGATGGTTCGTGACCCAAGACTAATGGCTTTTCAATTGTAAACCCAGCAGTACCTCCATTCTTCAACAAATGAATATCAGTACCACAAATACCATTGCTTTTAATTAAATTATTAGTTAATTGGTTTAATTTAAAGAGTCTACAATACAAACCATTTAGACTCAAGAAAGACATCTAATTTGATAATAACAAACAAAATTAATTATTAATATTAACATTGATTTGAATGGTAATTGTATACCATTTGCGTCAAGTGTTTCATCTAACGGCCAAATCTCTAGTTTCAAATCATTTGCTTTATGCAAAACCAAAGCCTTATTGTCTTCTTTATTGATTCCGTTTAAATGAGTCATAATTAATGATTTCTTAGCAATGATTTGTTTTTTGTTATTAATATTAAAATAACTATATTTTTAAATATTTAGTACTAAATGATTGCAACAATACTGTATATCTCATGCAAATTCAAATTAATATTGAAATAGTAAGACATTATAATTGGTTAGTACTGTAATTCGTGGCAATTGATCTTAAATGGCTACAGAACTTCCAAATGGTGTGATAATCAAAGTTATGGTTGATTTGAAAGACCCGTCCAATAGAGTAGTAGTCGCCGACAGAAAGTGTCGTCAGAATGAACTGACGACGACAAGAGTCAAACCAATCATATGGTTTAATACGGGAAAGTGGCGGCACATACCTAATGATGTAATCAATTCATTTAAACCATTTGGTTATTATTTAGTGGCCATTCCATGGAATATAAGACAACCGCAATTGATTGATAACAAGCGGGTCAGAGAAGATGAAGACTGTCATGTATTGCATTGCGTTCGTAAAGAGTATCCGACACCAAAATTTAAGGGAAAGGTCGGTCCCATCTCATCATTTGCTCCAAGAATTGATGAAAAAGGCATTCATATTAGAGGCTATTATGTTGGATATCATTGGAATGGAGCGGAATCTATAGATGAAATACCTAACCATTTCTCTGGTAAATTGACACTTAGAGGACGCAAAGATATTGAGCCAAATGCTGACATTTCAGAAGCAGTGAGAAGATTAGGTATTATTGTTGCAAAAGATGGATATTGTGTGGGAATGGAGGTTAGGTTATCTAAGAATGAGGAAAAATTAGAGAGAAAACTACTTAAACAAAGAGATAGACAATATCATCACACGAGACCTCTTATCACTGAAAATGGTTTCTATATATTTGATGGAGTATTCAAATGGCAACCAATTTATAGTAATCTAAGAAAACCGATGGCTTTTGCCACAGAAATTGTTAGTCCACTGGTCTTCTTAGGCGAAGGCATTCATTTGATTACTTCTACCAAAGAAATTATTAGAGAAAGAAATGGCAGTTCTTATAAAAGAAATATTCAAGTTTGTCCATCAGTTGAGTCGGAGTTAGTCTCTATTGTAGACTGGGATCAGTTTGAAAGTGATTTTTTAAAATAAATTACACACATATTATATAATCAATTGTCTAAATATGTACATAAAGTTGACTGAAAAGTTAATATAAAATTATTATAAAAAACTGTTTCACAATTAAATTAAAATAACTATAAAATCAGATATCATATTAATAAGTTTTGCTTAATTTACATTGCAGTTAAAATTATTGTAATAATAAATCAACTAAAGCGTGCAATACAACCAAATATGAATTTAAATTTAAATCATAAATAGTTAGTCAACTGACAAGTTTTGTCAATAATTTTTATTTACAATTAAGATCTTAAGGTCATAAGACAAGGGTTCCATCAGCCCTTACAATGGATTATCAGAAAAATAGTACTGATATTGTATTTAAGAACCCGTACCTAATCGGCCAAATTGTAAGCCATTTAGACATCAGATCTCTATTTCAGATGCATTGTGTCTCTAAAGAATCGTTTGACGCCTCGGTCTATGAGTACGAGAAACGTAAAGACATTATACATCTTTATCTATTAAATTACCAACAAATTGGTCTCAATAGTGATACTAATAAGCTATTTGAATCGTTCACTCATTACTCGAGCACTTGGCTTAACATCCGACCAAAGCATGTGATAGTACTGGTCGGTGGTCATCGAAATGTTGTAGACTATAGGTATCGGCAAAACAGACTCCAAGAAATCAGTAAATATTTGCCAAAAGAATGTGAAATCACATATTTAGACGTTGGAAGCACTGTCTTGACGAGTAGTATTCGTTTCAGAAGTCTTACCAATTATGGTGATCACAACAACAAAGAGCTATTTAAAAGGACAGCCCATCCATGTATTCATTTATTTACATTAAATATTAATTCTAAATCATAAATATTAAACAATAATTTTTCAAACATAGGTCTGACATCTCTTATGTTCCCAGAGATCGAAGGTATTAAAGTCAAGAGTTATCACAACATCCAAGAGGTGGACATCACTGATGTTTCGGCTGTTCTTTATTTTCAATCATTAAAAGTGACAAAACGGGTTCCAAAGGGTTCCTCTTATGAGACACAAACTACTGATTTGGTCAACAACTTAAAAACAAGACTCGATGACAACAACATCTGTTTTGGCGGCGGATCAATATTTGTGGTCAAAAGTCGAACTAACTGTCCTCTACTTCTCGATCAAATTGTACTTACATTTGGAGGATCTTTAGTGCGATCAGGAAGTCTGATAATGTCGATGACTGACAAATTTACATATTTGCCACAATTAACACAATTTAAGCAAAACTTGAGTTTCAATTGTGATGACTGGAAGAGCTCGATGTCGATTGCTTTCATTGTAGCCAATAGTCACAACTTTAGCAATGAGTTCACAATTGCTTTTCAGACAGTCTTTCCATTTGTAGGAATGATTGGATTTCAATCAAATGAACAAATGTTTGGCAACTCTTTGGTCGCAAGTAATAGCATTTCAGACTCAATGACAAACAATCAGCAAAGTGTTGATCCAAAGAGAAAATGTGTTATTGTTTTAATTAACTTTGCATTCAAAACATTTTATTGTAAATGACTTAAAAACTCTGTCATATTTGCTGTCAATCATTGAATAACTTTAAATCTAATTAAACCAATGAATAAAAATATAAGAAACAAACGATAAATAAATGCATAGTTCTTTAAAGTTAATATTATATATATATATATTTATATAACTTACTGTAAGTTAAAATTAGAATATACTGTATGTTAATAATAGTAATTTACTGAACTAGTTTAATATTGTTAGAATTTTATTTGGTATTGAATTATAGCATTTATACAATATATACTATAATTAATAATTAAAATTTTTTTATAGAGTCACACAAATATTTAAATAATTAATTGTAAAATGTATTAAAGGCAATTAAGCAATGTTTCATCAATTATATTATAATTAGTGTCCATTGAATCAGCCATTGAATATAATCGTGATCTCATCGGCCATTTCTAATTAAGATTAAAATTAATTTTTTTTAAATATATTTGTTTGAGAAATTGCATGAAACATTTTTAAAAATTATAATAAAATAAATATGTTATACAATCAGTTTATTGTTAAATAGCTTAGAAATAGACTTACTTTCATTGGATGCAAAAATTTAAAATTGCAATCAACCGGTGTTGCTAACAATGAATTGTTGTTTTTATCATCATTTATTAATTTTGTTAAATACGATATGTAATTTGTGGCCAAAATAAGTACATCCAATTTGGACAGTTTGGTATTCGGTGGCACAGATGGTAAACACTGTTGAAGATTATGAAAAGCTTGGCGTAAACTTTTAACACGACTTCTCTCTCTTTCGGCATTTTTTACGGTTATATTATTTTTTATTTTCCGATCTGTAATAATAATAATAAAAAACAAATTAATATTAAATTTAATTATCATTTATTGCAATCGAACCACAAGTTTTCATATTTAAGAAACTTTTTTTATTTTTGACTATTTTTTCCATAGTTTGTTGAAATACTGAATAACTTTTTATAGATAACATTTGTTAAATAATTATATAATATGATATTATGTATGAAACGCCCAAAATTTTCTAATTTATAAAATATGTTTTATGATATAATTAGTCATTATTTTGAAACAAAACAACATATTTTTGTAATTTAAGTAATTTTATAAGATTTAGAAAATATGAACTATTTCGGTAAATCATAGTAATGGTAATACTATTGATAAATTGTGTTTGTTTTGGTAATTGATATACAATACAGTACTATACTATACATTAACTAACACATAACTTTGAGTTAATCATTCATAACTATAGGCAAATAGAGCTAATATGAGTAAAAGTTTCAAATTACATACACTTGTACTGTATTTAAAGATTATGTTTAAAACTGCATAGAAATAAATATTTTTCTATAGAGTACTTACTGTAAGTAACTTATAAATTATATTTTGTGAAATAAATATTTGAAATTTTTTTAGAATTTCCCAACAATCGATAGTTTTAAGTATTATTGTAAAATTAAAAAAAAGTTTTCAATGAAATTATTGGCCAAAAGTGTGAAATAGAGAAAAGTGGCCCAAGTTTTTGAATATAAACTACCTTAAGATACCGGTTCAATGTCTAGACTACCCAAAGCACTGATAGATCCCAAACACATGAATGTAGCGCCAGATTTACTAGTGATTGGAAAGGAGTCATCGATTAAAGTATATCGTATAGGCTTTTACTGTATTAGCCCTTACTTTCAGAAGTACTTCACGTATAATAAGACATCCGACTGTCATGTCATACAACTAAAAGATATGTCTTCTGCAATATTGACTCAGATCTGCAATTATTCACTTTACGGTAAGTTAACCATCGATGACGACAATGTTTATGAATTGCTATCGATAGCCGATAGATACAACATTAGTCGTGTCCATCATATGTGCCAACAATTTATGCAACGAAATATAAATCACAACAATTGTTACGATATATTTATTTCAGCGCATTATTACAACTGTGATGACCTCAAGAAGTCTACCGCCAATTATATTCTTCAAAATAATCTCATACCACAAAGCATTAGTCACGAGCACCGGGAGGTAACCATTGAATTAGTTAAAGAGTTGGCACAACAGTCGCGATCATCGCCAGTAAAACAATAAAAATATTTATAAATAATCTTTTTATTACATTTTATAATAATTTTATTAGAAAATTATTTAAATTTAATGGCAACTCAATGGTTTAGTTTCTCTATGTTTATAAGGCTTTTACAAGCAATTAATTGTATAGGAATTAACTTACAACTAATTATTTTATTATTACTTATTATATGGAATCATAAATTTTGTTTAGTATAGCAATACTCAGTTTTGCGGCATATTTCTCATTAAGTTTATCAATAGTATTATAAAATTAATTGTAATTTGCACTAATAATATTTTGTAAATATATTTAATAATTTTTTTTTTGAAAAATGGTTGATTTAAGTTATCTGATACTTAAGGAAATTTATAAAATTAATTTTTTTAAATTCTGGATTTGCCCATTTATGAAATTTTTATAAGATTTATGTAAATAATATAGTTTGTAATTTATAGTGTTTTGATTTATAAATAGCACAGTACATACAATACAGTGCATTAGGTAAAGTATATTACAGACTAATTAATTGTTTAAAGTTTAAACAATGGCAAAACTTTTACTTGTAATAAGTACTGATATTATGCACTCATTCAAAAACACATATGCAATGTATTTACTTTAGTACAAAATAATTTACACATTAATGATATTTTAAACTAATGAAAATTTATTATTGTATTTAAGAAAATGTATTAATATTATTAACTTTGTAATGTTTGATATTTAAATAAATTAAATAATAATAATAATAAATTAAATAGATAAATTAAATATAAATTAAATTATCAACAATATCAGTTATGATAAATATTACCAAAATATTTCTATAATTTATAATTATTATATTTATTTGTATAATAAAGAATAAAAAAATTGTAATATTAATATAATATATAAGCAAATGAATGTGTAGTACAAAAGGGATTTTTATTTGTTGTATTGTAATATTAAATACTGTAATAAATATTTGATATTCTGTTTATATATACAATTATATTTTTAAAATTAAAATTACAAATTAATTGATTGATTAAAATATATCTTTTAGCATAACATTTGCACTTAGTTAACAATGAAATATAATAAAAACTGTTTATTGTATATTGTGATACATTACTTTTGTTAACTGTCCTTCAAAATATAGTCAACATAACATCTAACCTTAAATAGAACAATACCCAAGGTCTGCCAATTAATAAATAAATTTTGTTTTGTTTTCAATAATCCATAATTAATAATTCAAAAGACAAATATATCATAATAGACATTCAATTGTTGTTTACTTGTTTGACGTTTGAAATATCAATGAGTAGAAACTATTTTATTTTTAAACACAATTACACATACAGTATTTCAAATTTATCTATGTGTGACTAAAAATGTGTTCAAAATAAAATATAGTTTTTACTTATTGATATTTTATACTTGTTTCACAAGTATTTAGTTAAAGGTATAATAGTTTAATTATTTTTAAATGTATTGTTTCACAGCAACGCCAACAATACTAATAAGTATAATTTATTTTATGCAACATTTTGTTAACAAAAATATGTGGTTTTGTAGAATTAATAATACATTTAATATTTAAATACAAAATAATTTATTGGTTTTATTTGTTTAAGTGACAAAATTATTTATAAAAGGGTTTGCCTTTCAATTCAATAGTAATTCTAATGAAACATTCAATTGTTATATTTTTTGAAGTACAGTACATTCAAAAAAAATACAATACATATATTAAAAAAAGTATAATAAATATAAGGCTTAAATAAATTTCCAGAGGGTTTTTACCTTAACTAATGATTACGTAAACACAGAATTTATGTTTTGTACCCAATATATGGATATATATTAATATGATCTACAAGTAAAACATCATTTCAATAACTGAACTTAAACTGGAATTAAACTTTTTATCATTATATGTGTGAATAACTTTATTATATTAATAAGTTAACAAACCTATCATATTGTGTAATATTGTGCAACAAATTGATTTTAATCGACATTTAAAGCCATTAATAATGAGAAAATTTTCGATTGTAATCATATTAATCGCTTATACGGTGTGTTTGGCTTCGATAGACAACAATAACCGTCAAAAGTATGTCCGACTCTGTTATTGGACTCAATGCACTCAATCACATCCAATGAAGAGTTGTGCCAATGGTTTAGGAATGTCTGCGTCGAGAAAGTGTCGAATTAAAAGAAGTGGACAAATGGGTCGTTATTACAAGTGTTGTATTTATGATAATTAAAAAACAAATTTTTATTTAATTTAACAAAAAATCAATATTAATAGTTCCTATAAAGTCATAATAGTACCAAATATTTAAACAATTTTGCTATTTTTTAATTGTACTTAATTTTTATTGGTATAGTTTTTTATTATATAAATTTTTAATTATTAATAATTATTTATAAACATTACTTTATTTTGTGAAACATTTTTCAATATTAAATTTCTTAGAAATAAATATGAATTCAAAAATAAAATGATTGTAATATCACTAAGATTACTAATATGTGTAACAATAGCGTTAATATTCATATCATGTCATCAAATATGGTAATTCCTATTTTATTAAATAACTGAATAAATATGTGTTTGAAAATAAGTTAGTAATATACAGATTTAACATATCAATAGTATCAGCAATTTTGGACATAACATCCGACTATTGATAAGCAAATTAAAATTTACAAATTTACAACTCTATGATTATTTCTAAAATGTTTTTCATTAAAATTATTTATATGATAAAACTTTACTTTTATTATAATTTAATTATACGGAACTATTAAAAGTATATTTATAAATTATAACTTCAAATATATCATAATCCTGTATTATATTGAAAACCTATTATGATGTAGTACTGTGTATAAAATCTATTATAAATTTAATAATGCAGTATTAAATATATTTAATTTATAATATAAAGTATAGAATTTATAAATTATTATTAGTAAATTTTTTTCTAATTTTATTTTTATAATATTTAATTAGTATTAAAATTAATATACTGTACTCTAGGATAAAAATAAATAAATAATTCAAATGTTCAAAAAGTTTTCTATTAATTTCCTATATTTAATAATTTCTAACTAACTGTATACTTCCGACTTTCCTCTATTGAAGCACTTTATTAATACTATAGAATCTTAAATTTGTTTTTATACTTTTTTATAAAATTAATGTCATGCATAATAATAAAAAATAAAATAACTATTATTTTAAGAAAGTTAAATATAAATGTGTTGTTAATCAATTACAGTTTAACACATAAATGTCTACTACTGTACAGAAGTTTACTAAACTTTAGAGCAATAATGTCGGGTTTAATCTAATGGCTATTAAAAAATTATTAAAAGTTTTTTAAAAATTCTTAGCAAATGAATTGTTTAAAATAAATTTGACTTTAATTAAATATAAAATCTCTTAATTTAAGTTTATTATATTATTATTTTCTTTAGAATATATCACATTTTTTTGTTTTTATTGTTTTATTGCAATTTTTATTAAAATTTAATTGAGCTATAATTTTTAAATAAAGTGTACAACACTTAAATTTGATAACAATATTGTTGAACTAATAATAACAAGTGATTTACTATATTTTGTGGTTAATTACATGCAATCAATTGTATGACAAGCTTTGTTTGAAATTATGATTCCCATTCTGTCAATATTTTTTTATATTATTTACAGTATTTGTAATTATTATATTAAAACAGTAATAATAATAATTGAGTCATAATTGTAATAAATGAATTGTCTTTATATATACATTCATATAAACATAGATAATTAAATATGTTTAATACGTGTAAACACCTTTTATTTTTACAATTTAAACTTTATTTTTGTTAATATCTGATCAGTCATTCAGATGCTATAACATGACAAAGTAAGACAAGTAAACGTATTAAACATATCCAGTAGTCGACAAAATAATTTTATGATTTAAACGTTTAGTTTTGTTTTGAGTATTATTTGGTGGACTTTATAATAAAAATTTTAATAAAAAAACAATTTAATATAATGGGTCTATTATTAATTGACTTACATACTGTATCTGTGCAATTCACCAATTAATGTCTTCAATTACTTTAATACTTATTACTAAATATAAAATTTATAAATTATAATTAAAAATAAATGGAAATGAATGTCTGAGACAATGATTTGTAAGAAAATATTAGTTTGTCGTCACTTAAAAACAGTTATTAATTATAAAATCAATAGTCATTTTCACACTAAGTTTGAAAGTTTTTTGTTATAATAAAAATATTTTGTTATAATATTATCAGATACTTTATTTTTTTATAATAAATGTTTTAATTATTATAATACATAACAATAATTGATTAAATTAATAAATTTAATTAAAATAAATTAATGGTTTTAATTGAATATTAGTTATCATTGTATTTATTAAATAGTTACACTTATTAGTTTCATTTATAATAATTTATATCTAATACATAAATTTATATACTGTATATTGTATTAATGCATTAAATTTTATATACAGTATTTGGTATTAATACATATACAGTATTATATAATGTAATAATATTGTACTATGTATTGTACAATAGATTACTAAAGTAATTGACTTAATTTTTTTTATCATTATTATATATTTTTAACTATATATATAATATAATAAATAATATAATGTTTAATTTTTAATAAATAATATTTAAAAGTGTGGTTTAGAGTTTAATCATCACTGTCAATGCACAAAATAATTTTATTATTCAGATTAAAATTATTATGAATTACTAAATATAAATTATATAGTATTTTTTATCTTTTTAATATTTTGTTAGCATTTAATTATATTTATGGTATATAAAAGATGTTTGTAATTGATAATTAGTTAATTAATGTTATATAGTTTTATAGTGTATACATTTGATATCAGTAAATAACCTTAATATTAGTTTAAGTTTTATATAAATTTTTATAAAAATGTGCCAAGTACATTATAATACAGTATAGTACAGTAATGTATATTAAGATTGATATATTGATATAAAGTCATAATTGAAATATTAATAATAAAGAGTTTGCGGAGACTTTAATATTTTGAGTCAATCAATGAATGAAGAAAATCAATATTCAAAGCACATCCCTATTGCTGTCAAGTCATGCGCTGCCATACATGTCATCCATACTTTCATACATACAATCCATGTCTTAAAAAAGCATGACATCAATGAAAATATTGGACTCCAAGTTGGCATCTGTTTGTTATAATTATGTCATTTTTTATAGTATTAATATACTAAATATAAATAAATACAATTATGTCTAATTGTTTTTGTCTAAAACAATAATAATATGGAATTATTTTTTAATATTTAATAATTTATAAAATATTTCCAATATATGTTTATGTTAAATATGAAATTTTTGCCTGTAATTATTGACAGTTTTTTTAATTAAAATTATTTAAAAACTTCAAATCAAGAGTTCAATCCATATTTAATATAAATTCTTTTTATAGTAATTGTAAAAATGTGTTTTCATGATTCATGACAATGACTTAAACAAATAAATATCATTTATTTCAAATTCATTTTGATTTTGTAAATATTAATATTAATAATTTGTTTTAAATAAATAAGATAATGTCTATATTTTATAAAATATTAAGTATTTTCAAGTTTATTAAAACAATATGGAAATTTCTAGTCCTTATTGTTACACCAATTGCTTTATTACCATTAATAGTAAATGGAGCTAATCCGGTAAGTTATTTTCATGTATCCGATGATTAATATATTGTATAATACATGATAATTTTTGTAAATGTTAGTATGCTAATTTTGTTATAATTATAACATAAATATTATAATTATAACAATATTATTATTTTATAAATTATATTTTTAAAACTTAATTACAAATTACCAAAATATTTATGTTATATAAAAAATTGTAATATAATAGTAGAAAAATGTGTGTTACTACAATACATCTATTTTTAAGTTTATGATTATTTTATTATAATAACATAATTTCTATATAAATATATTGTATTTCAAATTTAAATTTTGAATAGTAATAAATGTTTTAGAATATTAGTTAAACTGTAATTTGATATTCTGTCAAAATATATATTCAAATAGGAATCGAAATGCGCTTATGTATTAATATTAATGGCTATCTATTGGACCTTTCAACCCATACCATTGCCTATAACTGCATTATTTCCTGGTATATAAAATTGTTTATCAAATTTATTTTAAGTAAACATTAATATTCAATAAATATTTAAAAATTATATAACTATAAAATTAGGATATAAATATAACTATAATAAAATTTATTAAAATATATATTGTATTTATTAAATTAGTTGTATTATTTCCAATGCTGGGTTTGGCTACCACTGAGGAGGCGTGTGGACCATACCTTCAGGCAACTAATATGCTATTCTTGTCGAGTCTTATAATAGCCATATCTATGGAAAGCAGTGGATTACATAAAAGGGTTGCTCTCAAAGTTTTAATGATTGTCGGCAATGATATCCGGCGTATATTTGCCGGCTTTATGTTGACGACAATGTTTTTAGGCATTTGGATCATTAACACAGCGGCCACTGCTATGATTTTGCCCATCGCTGATGTCATCAGCAAAGAAATACTCACCGAAGATGAATATAATGATAATGTAAGACTTAATACAAGTAATATTGATGACTCAATTAATCACAACAATATCAGTGTTAAATGTATGTCTTTAATTTGTTATATTAATTTAATTAATGCTTATAATAAAAATCTAATTTTTTTAATAGTTGACAATGAAATCAATTTTGTAAATAAAAAACTTTCAAAAATTGGTGCCAAAAATGATAAATTAAGACGATTGTTATATATTAGTATTGCATATTCTGCTACTATTGGAGGTACAACTACTTTAACAAGTAATGGACCAAATTTGGTGTTGAGATTTGTATTGGATGAGTATGTTAATCATGTTTAATATTATATATTTAATAAGTATCAATAATAATAATTTTTTATTTTTAAATTACTAGTATATATAAAAGTTTACCACCAGTTGATTACACAAATTGGCTTTTATTTTGCATAACACCCACCATAATCACTGTTGTCGTTTTATGGATTATATTCAGAGTTTTGTATATGAGGTCTAATTTTAAAAAAATTATTTTAAACAAATATAATAAATTATTAATCATAACTATAGGGATAATGCAATTTCGCAAATAACAAAAGCGTCGAAACATATAATCAAAGAGCGATATGAAGACTTGGGTTCCATTAGTTTCCACGAAAGCGCCGTTTGTTTTCTTTTTGTTTCACTTATTATATTATGGATACTAAGAGATCCACAATTTATGAATGGTTGGGCAACAGTTATCTCTAACAATATGTAAAAACATTACACATTATACATCAATTTCTTAATAATTATTTTTTAAAAATGTTTTAAACAACAGTAAACCTAAAGACGCGACGGCAGCTGTTTTCATAGTAGTGATCATGTTTTTCATTCCGTCCGATCCGAAGAACTCATTGACGGGACCAGCTTTGCTGAGTTGGCCAATGGTTGAAAAGAAGTTGGCCTGGGGGGTACTCCTATTACGTGGAGGTGGATTCTCTATGGCCGATGTGGCAACTGTTAGTTATTTGTTAACTATTAAATGAAATAATTATATAATAAAACTAATTAATTGTAAATAATATAACAGAAGAGTGGTTTAACAAAGACAATCGGTGACCAATTATTTCAATTAAATGTCTTTTCTTTATTTGGTATTATCGTCATAATGTCATTATTAGCCACAATATTCACTGAATTTGCCTCTAATTCAGCGATTGCTTCAATATTTTTGCCAATTGCCGGACAATTGGTTTGTTATAATTAAATTAAATTAATTTACTTATTATATAAAATTATAATTTTTGTATTTAAAGGCCTCAAATCTGAATGTAAATCCATTATTCCTATTGATTCCAATCACTCTTTCGTGTTCCTATGCATTTGTATTACCAGTGGGAACGCCTGCWAATGCACTGGTATCCAGTCATGCAAGACTTTTACAGTCAGATATGGTATTGTAATTACATTTTATATAATTTTATTGTATATTTAATAAATTTAATATATTTTTAGATCATTCCCGGTATAATTACTAAAATATTATCACTTTCAGTTATGTTAATATTTTTGTGGTTAATAGGCATTCCTATGTTTGATTTAAATGAATTTCCCGATTGGGCTCAAAATAATCAAACAATAAATAGTTAAATTTGTACACATATTTTTATATAATTATTTTTTATATTGTTATTGTTAATTTTGATATACTGTACCAAATGTTTTACAAAATTTCAAAAAGCAATAAATAGCAAGCAATTGCATTTTAAACAAATACTGTTCATTGCATGAAAATATAATAAAAATTTATACAATTAATATCAAACATTATTGTGAAACTATTAAACAGATATAATTAAATATTTAGCGAAAAAAATAGTTTTTATTATTGAATAAAATGTTATATTTACTGAAAATTTATAAATTAAATATTACATATTTTAGACATTGTTAATATATTAAATGAATAATTAAACAGTAATACTATAAAATATAATTATTAAAAATACTGTATATCTACTAACAATTTAATTATTTAAAAATATATTTGTTAATAATAATAATAATAAATTTAGAAAACTATTAAAATATAAAATAAAAACAAATATTTGTTGAAATTTAAGAAATTATAGAATACTTATGAATACAATATTATTTGCCGACAATTATTAATCTAATGGGAATGTCTTCACTTTGGTCTGAATTGTTATCTTCATAATCGTCATCATTATTGTCATCATTATCTTCATTGTCATCATTATAGCCATCATTTAGTTTTGTATTTGTTTTTCGATGGGATTCTGTAATATGTCGGCCATTATTATCACATTTTGTTATTTCAAGTAACATTAAAATTGACAAAATAATCGCTATTTTTGTCAATGACTTCATGTTTATTGAAATATCAATAGTTGTAACTTAAATTATAAATAGTTTTTTCATTTTTATATTGATTTATATAATTAAATTTAGATAGTAATCTGACATATGAATAAATATGTTTATTTAATATGTATTTTTCAAATAATCATTGCTTATCTAAAAAATATAATTATTAATTGATTTCATGAATTATGATGTTATTTGTATTTTATATAATTGTTGATTTATAGATAAAAATTTTAAAAATAATAAAATTTTCCATCTTACAATTTTAAAAACTATTTTTTTAGTATAGAATAATTGAATAATCTCTTCAAACAAAATGCAAAGTTATTATTTATTATTTTATTATTACAAATAATTTATTGTATTAAAAAATATTTTTGTATAATTATAAATTGCATGTCTATATTGTACAGTAATTGTACAAGTATTGTATAACATGAAAATAATATAAATTATATGAAAATTATTGAAAAATTCAAGGACTAAAAATACAGGTCAATATCTTTTTCAAAAAATACATAAAAACTTTTTCTTAAAAAATTAAATTTAAGATTACGGTATATATCTTATTATCATCAAAAATATTTGAACATTTTTATTAAAAAATAAACTAGTTTTCTAACATAACTTGTGATTTCAATAATTTTTTTCAAAAATATCGACAAAACTAAAAGTCATGCGAAGTAGCAGAAAAACAACGACAACCATAGCATAGCAACACAAATAGGGATCTAATGATATAATATTGTATGATATGTGAAAATATTGAATCATTTAGTCTCATACCTCATACAAAATCATTATAAATGTATGAAATTTAAGATAATTAAAAGTTTAGTCTCTATTATTACCTTTAATAATCATATAATTAAAAAACAATGTCTAACTCTCAAGTATCCAGTGATGTCATTATAATAGGTTGTGGTATTAGTGGACTCAGTGTTGCCTATCATTTACTGTTCAATGAATTTTCCGGTCGGATAATAATATTAGAGTCGCGGCCCAGTATTGGTGGTCGGATAACGTCGACATTTACCAAATATGAGAACCATAGGATAGAATTGGGTGCCAATTGGATCCACGGAATTATGGGAAATCCTATCTATGATTTGGCTCTCAAACATAAACTTATTGATCAATATTCAGGTAATTCTGGAAAACATTTGGTTGAGGCCCGGACTCTGACCGGTAATAAACTGGACATTGATTGGCGGGGGTTCGGAATTTGGGGGGCGGAATTGGGGGGGTTTAGAGTATGGGTTTTAAAGTTTAGGAGGGAGGGTATCACTACACCAAATATCAATGGCCGAAGTTAAAGAAAAATATATTTTTTTAAATTTTTTATTTTTTATTCAATTAATTTTATTCAATTTTTACATTAAAAATTGTTATTTGGTGACGGGTAGACAAGTTTGATGCCTGCACTGCTAATGTATCATATGCAGGGTTTTAAAAAACAATGTTTTATAAAGGGTTTATATTTGGCAAAATTTGCATCTATTGTTTATTCCTGCCACATTTAAAACCCTGATAATATGTATATCCTGGGTATACATTAAGCCCCCTCGCTACGCTCGGGCAATACCCCTTTTACCTAACCTGGTGTAGGCCTCGCAACCTAAACCTATTTATAAAGAAACACTACAAAAATGTAGTGTATATTACTATATATATATATATCATATATATGTAATGACCTCTCCAGCTTCTTGACCCTTCACCTCCGGCCATTGACATGTATATATATATAATCCTTATAACCCAAGGTATCTATATATGCTCCCCTCGCTTCGCTCGGGCAACCCCCATATACCGAACTTCCGCCCATTGATTTGGTTGAAGAGGTGTATCGGACATACTTTTATTTTATTAAAAAATGCGAAAATTATTTTCAAATTGAAGACTTGGAGGGAACCGTCAGATATGATAATTCAGTTGGAAAACGATTAAAAGCGGACATCGATTCATGGATTTCGAGCTTAAAAGATGTTGACGAAGAAGGAAAACAATTAAGAAAAAGTGTATTCAATACACTACTTAATAGAGAGACCTGTATATCGGGTTGTCATTCAATGAACGAAATGAGTCTCAAAGACTTTGGTTCCTATACTGAACTTCCCGGCGGTAACACAACTGTTCCGAAGGGATTCAATAAAATACTTAATTGTATTTTAGAAGAAATTGATGACAATGTCTCCAAAAAATCCAAATTGGGAGACAAATCAAATCTAATTGATGGCAAACAGTTAAGTATATTAAAGAATCAAAGAGTGAGTAAAATCAATTGGAAGACTATCACTCCTGATGGCAGTCCTCCTAAAGTGCAAGTTATTTGTGATAATGGATCAACTTATACCTCAAATCATGTGGTTATTACTTTACCATTAGGTGTCTTAAAAAAAGAATCTGAGAATCTCTTTGAGCCCAAACTACCCCAATATAAAATGGATGCAATCAATGCAATTGGTTTCGGAACTGTCAACAAAATATTCCTCGAGTATAGTTTACCACTAAATAACTTTATTGATGTCAGTGTTGATGAAACCATAGTTTTGTGGGACGAGAAAAATCCTCCAAAATGTAAAGGTTTCCAAAAAATATATTCAGTTTCAAAGATAACAAACCATTGTCTACTATTGTGGGCGTCCGGTAAAGAGGCAGTTGAACTCGAAAAGATGGACAATGAAGAGATCAATGAAGAGTTGAGTCAATTATTACAGCAATTGTTTAATAATTCAAAATTGCCGAAAGCAGACAATATAGTAGTGACCCGTTGGGGAAGTGATCCGTTTTCTTGTGGCTCCTACTCATACATACCAACCAACTCTTCTAATCGCGACATTGAGCTCTTATCTCAACCAATATATGCAGACCCGGCTAATGATAAGGTATTTATTGATTTCATATTATTCATTACATTATCTTAAATTTAAAACATTAGTTTATTAGTCAAAAATCAATGTATCGATTGTTAACTTAATTTCATATCATTTATTAGTTTATATTTAATCACTATTTGATAAAACACTTTTTCAATTTACTTAATCAATATATAAAACAGTATTGTAACAGATATTGTAAACAGTATATGAATTTATATGAATATATAAATTATTTTTTAATAATACAGTATAATATTATACAATACCGTATAATTTATCGTATAACTAAATTATAACTAAAATTCAATATTAAAAATAATTAATACTTTATTAACATAATTTGATTTTATAGCCAATTATGTTATTTGCTGGTGAGGCCACCCACCCGTCCTTTTATTCAACTGTGCATGGTGCTTTTCTAAGTGGACGAAAAGCAGCATATTATTTGCAAGACATAAATGATAACATGTCATCAATTGATTCAAATCACATTTTAAGTGCAATATCTAAACTTTAAATTAAACTGTTAAACAATATATTTGTGTATTTTAAATCAGTGTTATTGATCTTAAATTTTATTATTATTATTTTGATTAATTTACAAATCTAATAAAACTCTGATTTAACTATTAATTTTAAATACGTTTAAGAAATAAAAATAAAAGTAAATATATGCAATACTGTATTGAGAAACTATTTTGACTCTAATACTACTGTACTTTTTGTTTGCTTATTTGAATGCAATTGATTAACACAAGAGTTCAGAATAGATATATCAATAGTTTTGATATGCTTTTGGGTTTTGAAAAGATTTTTTAAACTTATATTAGAGACTATCTTAAGACTGATTTCTACTAGTTTTAAGATACTCTCCTTATATTATGGTATTTATTAACTTTTGACACCAATGGTCTATGATGTGGTCTAACTAGTGACCTATGATTTATAATAATAAGAAATAATTGTTATAACAGTAATTAAATAAACATTTATTATTATTATGTATTGATATATTGTTAATCTAATTATATAAAAATGAGTATGCTCAAATATTTTAATTGAACATAAATCATTTTTAAAAAATAATTGATATTATTAGCTAATACTGAATACTTATAATGTAAATTAATAAAGTATATTAAAATATTTATTAAATTAATAATATTGAAAAATAAATCTAATAAAAATCAAAATACTTATTGATAATCCAACAAATTGAGTGATTGATAGTATTGATAGATAACTTTAAATTATTAGTTTGTATAACCATAAGGATAGTGTATCTTCTTTTTTTCTGATTGAATCACATCCATGAAGAGCAAGAAGAATGATCCGACCATAAGAATTGCCTTTAATTAGTAATTTATAATTATAATGAATATAATGAATAAAAATCATAACATTTAATAAAAAGATTACCTGAAAGAAGGCGTCGTAGAAGACAGTGAAGAGATTCCAACAGCTAAACCCCATTTTAGGTCCACCGATACGCTGGATGTAGATCTGGAGCTGAGTCTTCAGTACCAAAGGCATGTGATTTTGCGAAACAGCATTTAACACACCGTAAGACTCGTGTATCTTAAAATCAAATTATAGTCATTTACTTTTTTATTATATTAACTATAATAATGAAAATTAATTTTAATATATCATATAATTTGTAAGAATATTAAAATACAATACAAAATACCTGTTCAGAAACAGCTCCGGCAGAAAACGCAGTTAAGATCAATGTAAACGCAAAACCAAAGATTGAAAACAAAAGCAATAGTCTAATGAATAAAGTCATGTCTTTGAATATTATGACTTGAATTAGGAAACAAATGGTTGTCGTATTGATGAAAAAGTTTTTGCAGACATAAAATTGCCAAAATTTGTTATATAGTGTCAACTCTCGGGTGTACTTGTTATGAGTGACCATAAAATCGGTTACTTTCTTATGCATTACCATTAACTCCAATTTGTGAACCGTTTCTAATTTAAGGGCCAATTCATTAAGTTTACGAAATTTGATGAGAAAATAGAAGCAAATCATATGAAATATTGCCATAACTGTGAAGTGCATCGAAATGCTATAATAGGCCCATATAATGATGACCACCGACCAGATTATACCCACCGGATACAAGTGCTCTTCAGGCCAACGATTGGCAAATATATTTACAATTGCAATAATAGTGGCCATTGTTAGGATTCTGTTAACAGTTTTAGTCACCCAAAGAGCAAATATAAGTCTTTGCCACGTTTCTGATGCCTCGTCAACATTCATATCCAAACTTTCCGGCGTTACTTTGCCTTTGCAGATCTCAAAGGGTCGGAGCCATTGTATGTTCATATAACCGAGTCCTGAGGCCAGTGTAAACAATGTTGACATGAATGCACCGGCAACTGACCATATAATTAAAACAAAGTGATAATCAAATGAGTCGCCATCTAAATACTTAGTGAAGTCGCCCAATGCTATCGATGATAAATATGGATTATCATCGGGAAGTGTAGAACTGAGAACCCACTTGAAGAGCATAAACCACTCCAATATAAATAGTAACCACTGATAGCTTCGTTTAATGAATGTCTTTTCTCCCGGTCCTTTGCCTTCAAATCTCTGACATAACAATCCCAGTGATATCAAGTAGGAGTCGATATGAATTCTGGGTAAAGTATCCAAAGGAGTTGTATAAATGTTACCCCTACTGGTCATCGACAGTATGCGGGTTATAATACGGGACACTAGTCTTACATTAGACATATTTAAACTATTATTTCACTATATTTTAACTTTTATAACTAAAAACAATTTCAATTATCTTCGTCGTCTATTTTACTGTATCTAAAAACATATTATTTTATGTATTGGTATATTTTTAATTTGTTTGATCACTATTTAACTAAAACAACAATATTTTTTATAGATTATAGTTGTAAAACACGAATTTCAATAATTTAAAAACTATTAAATTTATATTAATTTATTATATAATAATATTTACGTTATTCTAAATAAAGTTTTTAAGTTTTAATACTTGAGTAAATAAAATATTTCTATTATTTATTTGTATTACATAACTTTATAAATTTATAATATTATATTATATACATTAATTTTTTAATTTTATTAACAAAATTTATTTATACTATTAATTGTTTTTTTTTGTTTATTTGAATTTTGTAAAGAAATCATGTGTGTATGTGTGTATGTGTGTATGTGTGTATGTGTGTATGTGTGTATGTGTGTATGTGTGTATGTGTGTATGTGTGTATGTGTGTATGTGTGTATGTGTGTATGTGTGTATGTGTGTATGTGTGTATGTGTGTATGTGTGTATGTGTGTATGTGTGTATGTGTGTATGTGTGTATGTGTGTATGTGTGTATGTGTGTATGTGTGTATGTGTGTATGTGTGTATGTGTGTATGTGTGTATGTGTGTATGTGTGTATGTGTGTATGTGTGTATGTGTGTATGTGTGTATGTGTGTATGTGTGTATGTGTGTATGTGTGTATGTGTGTATGTGTGTATGTGTGTATGTGTGTATGTGTGTATGTGTGTACTATTGTTCATATACTCAGCCCATAAAATGGGAAATATTCAGTTGTTTTATCCCCATATCTATAGCTATTGTAATACTGAATTAAATTTACATGATATTCACTACACTACTACTGTATATTAATGGGATTCTTATTTATAAAATAAATATAATTATTTAATTATAATTACTTTTTGTAAAATTTTATTTATAATTGTTTTATATTTTTAATTTAGTTTAATTAAATGAATTATTTTTTACTTTGAATATTAATTAAAATACTAATAATAAAATTTATTTAATATTATAGTTATGTGTATTGAATAATGAATTGTTTCAAAATAACAAATATCGAGAGAACAAAATTAATATTAGGATTCCATAGACAGAAATTTCTTTTAGAATCTTTCCAGAAATTTCTCTATTACTTTAGAAAATTCTCTTTTTTGACAACTCTATTCTTTAATATTTGTAAGCATAGGGATGTTATTTCATTATCTCTAACTCTATAAACATAAAGAAAAAAAACATTTTTAAAATAAATTCAATACACTTAATAAATTTATTTATATTATTAACATATGATCTTATTTTTATTCCTCAATTAAAAAACAAATGACCAAGTTTAATTAAAAATTTTCTAATAAACTATCATTTTTTTTGTCCCATCTCTTTAAATGTTTTATTATGTATTGTTATTATAAAATTTTTTAAACCAATAAATACTTGTATTATTTAACATATTGTGTATAAAATTAATTAGTTTGTCTTAATATAAAATCAATAATTCAATAAATGTGTAAAATATTAAATTTATTAATTTAGTACATTTTGATTATCTTCATAAAGACCTCATTTTAACGCTTTGGTAAACATTTTTGATAGAAAATATGTATAAATATAATTCATAATATAGACAATTGGAGTCAATATTTTTTATTATAATTTTGAGTTCATTGAATTCAATGTGATCCGATATTTTATATTATAACATATAAATTGCTATATAGTTTAATTTATAATGTACTAATTTAAATATTATACTAATTTTACAATAAATTTGAATATGCATAATCTTTTCAAAATTAATGTTTTTGTAATTGTAATTAATGTGCTAATTATTAATATAAATTGTCGTACATTTATAGCATCGACATCATCGCAACTAATACATGCCATAAGCAAAGTAAAACCGGGAGATATAATAGAGTTACGAAACGCCACATTTAAGGGTCCGTTTCGTACGGAAAAGAGTGGATCCGCTAATGCAATGATTATACTTAAAGGCAATCGACAAACAATTATCTCAAACCGTGAAGGCGTTGGATTACATTTCAAACGAGCAAACTATTGGTATTTAAAAGGCTTTCTAATTGAGAACTCGAGGAAAGGCATGATTTTTGAGCGATCGAGTAATAATATTGTTGAAAACTTAAAGATTGAAAATATGGATGAAGAAGGCATTCATTTATATGATGACAGCTGTGATAATGTTATCCGTGAGACCAGTATTTCTATGACAGGCCTTAAGTCTGCCTCACACGGAGAGGCTATAGTGTTTGGCAGAGATTTTAGGCATTGGTATAGAGGACAACCCGATCAAAGTGACCGTAATGTTGTTATTAATAATCGATTGGGACCGGGATTCTCAACCGAGGCTATTGTTCTCAATGAGGGCACGTGTTGTGGTTTATTAGCTCGAAATTACTTTGACGGCAATGGTATGCATCACAGCAATGGTTACGGCTGTTGGGTTAAGATTAAAGGAGACAGATATCGCATTGAAAATAATAGGGGAAAGTCTACTGTAAGCGAAGGATTTATGGTATGATTTCCATCATTTTGTCATTATTTAGTGGTTATGTCTATAAAGAAATAATTACTATTACTATCAATTGACTATAATTTTAGGTAATGCGACCCCTGGAGAGCAATAACCTATTGAAAAGTGACCTCACATTAGATATGGGCGGTTGTGATAACATCTTTGAACACAACTCTTGCAATCTCCAGTCTAATGGCTATTGCATTAAAATAGTCAATGAAAACAAATGTGGAAATGTTGTCTATTCGGACAATGCATACACTGATGGACTGGCGCTGACCAACATTCCCGTTACGAGACGAAAGCGCTCTTATAAATACAGTTTTATAAAAGACGAAATCAATTTACCACTAATTTTTGCATTTACTTTCTTGCCATTTGTTTTCACTATATTAGCACTTATATTGTACTTTAGACCATCCAATAGATCAGATAAATAATTTTTATATATTTGTTTTAAATATAAAAATTAAAAATTTAATCATAATTGATTATAAAATAATATATATTCATTTTATATTTTATATTTAATACATATTTTTGCTGCTATTATTATTTGTTTGATTTACCAATTTGTGTCATTACTAATAACTCATTCCAAAGTTTTTATCGAAGATTTTCTAAAAATTAATTTAAAAAAATGAAAAATATTGTAAAAATGATTTTTAAACATAAATATAGTGTTAAATTTGTAAAAAAGCGGAAAATAGATAAACTTTATATTACAGTATTATAGATTTGTGACATTTTATCAGTTTTGACATCTAAAGTAAGATATTTATGTTATAAAGTATCATAATTTTTCTATTATTTTATTTTAGTCTACAATAAGACTTTTATATTATCTGACATAAATGATTAGAAATTTAATATTTAATTATATATTTAGTTTAGTAACAATTGTTAAATTAGAAAACTTATAAAAAGTATCAGTTTATAGTTACATAAGTTTTGGTATAAAAATTTGCAACAAAATTGATTTTTCCAATTAATAAGAAATGGTTCTAAAAATAAACATAAACTGTAATTAACTAATCTATTGTTTATAAATTGTAATAATTATCTTTTCCAAGACTTCCTGTGAGTTTCAGTTTATTTAGTTTATTATCTCGTCGTTTATATATTGTCTTAATATTCAATAACAGCGAGTGAGTGAGTGAGTGAGTGAGTGAGTGAGTGAGTGAGTGAGTGAGAGAGAGAGAGAGAGAAGAGAGAGAGAGAAGAGAGAGAGAGAGAGAGAGAGAGAGAGAGAGAGTTCATTTAAAGAAAGTAAAGTCTTTCATTAAAACAGCGGTTTAACCAAATGTTTATTTATAATGTATACAGTATTTATAACTTTATAACATTATTAGCTATTAAAGAAATTGTTTACAATACACCTGCTTTCAAATACATTCAATTTAAGTATTATTAATATTTATAGTGTTTGACTACTAAAGTAAATTATAGAAAACAATAGTTAACTGCTATCAAAATGCATAACTTGTACTGTATATCAATAAAGTTATTAAAATTTAACATTAAATTTTCAAATCAAATCTGACTTAAGTTACTATACATTAAGCATTAATCTAATTATCAAATGTGATCTGTTTTATGGCTAAACATTATCAGTGCATAAAATCTATGGCTTACATACATTAGAAATCAATAGTGACTGCGCTCTCATCCCTACTCTATAGATCATAACAAAGTATAGAGTATATCGTTATCTACAAAACATTATAACTAGACTCCAGTGACTCTCCAAATACTATAGAGTATGTATACATTTGCGTATAGATAGCACATAGAGATATGTATAGATCCCACCAAATAAACTGATACTGTATTACAGTATAAAAGCATTGAATAGCACTTTGTTTATTCAAAAGCCGTAATGCTTTTCCATCATTTTTATCAAATATTTTATGAGAAATATAGAAAAAGCAGATAGAAATGATGTTCACAAATTGTTTGATAAATTGAAAAAATAATTAGTTTGTTAAAAGATAATAAATCTCTAATTTGCTTACGTTTTTGAGGCTTTTTTTTGATTATAAAAAGTTTTCTCTACACTCAATATAAACAAATACAGAGAGTTTAACTCAAATATAAACTTTTATATTATGCTCTAATATACATAATATGTATGCATTCCCTCTCATCTCATATATGTTTATATACAACAATACTTTAATTCTTGTAAATCCCATCCCTTTCCTATTCCAGTCCCTCAATGAATGCCTACTTTTAGATTATTTGTTTTTATTTTATATAATTTGACAAACAATTGCTAACTTTATTCGTTTCCATACAAATTGAGTGAATCCAGTAATGCTTGAGATATATAATTAAATATCTTATTACTGGAAAAAACCACCAATTGATAAATTTTATTATTATTATTATATTGTCGGCAAAATAATTTATTATTATCACACACACACACACATATATATATATATATATATATATATATATATATATATATATTTCTAATAATATAAATATTTAAATATTATTATATCATTTTTTAAATAGAAAAACCAGTTTAATTGTATTTTAAAAATTTTATTATCATTATTAGATATATGCTTAAGTTTATTGAATTCATTGTAAGACATAATACAAAGTTTTGTTTATTACTATTTTAGTTTGTATACCAATGTAGATATATATTCATTATATACAGTATTAGAATATTTCAATTAGATTTATTAAATAGATATGATTATAATTTATAAATATGACATAATCTTTTTTACTAAATATATGTTTATTTATTTTAATATATATTTTTATTTAATAATTACATAAATTTCTATACATAATAATCCTCTAAAATTTATATGAAATATCAATATACTGCACCAATAAATTTTTAAATTATATAATACTTGTATGTATATAAGTATAATATGTGCAAAATCAATGATTTTGTAATAAAAAGAAATGTATTATAAATTTTTTGAAAATATAACTAAAAATTACATTAGATTATAGTAGTGTTAATTAAAAGTGTATATCATTTGATAATGTGTTTGTAATACAATTATGTGATAATAATGAATCAAATGATTGGTTTGTATTATTGGTTGTCATGTTGTTTGAGTTCGAGCTGTTCGACCCAAACGGCTTGAGGCCATCCCGTCCTTACTTTACATTTGGCCTTTCCGTTACTCTTGTATTGTATAGTATTTGGTGAATTGCATGGCATAGAAGTGCCTATTTTTATCAGATCCTAATTTAGTGATAAAAGAGAGTATAACACAATCATACAAATTGTTTTCAATAATCAATTATAATTATGTCTTCAATTTATTAAATAACAAGAATTTAATCAAATTGTGCGCTAAATTTTGATTTATGTATCAAAATCTACTGTATTTTCATATACTATTGTATTAATATAATACTGTATAATATATTAAAACAGTAGTATTATATTAATTGAGTACTAAACTTAATCATTTGTAACTAATAAATTATTGTTTCTTAAATCTCTAAGTGAAACAATTTTTTAAATAGAAATTTATTAAATAAACAATCAAAAATAAAATTAATTTTCTATGGCTTTAAATGGTTTAGTGTTTATGTTTTAAAATATTTTAGAAAATGAGAGACACATTAGTGATAATTAGTCTAAAAGTTAAGTATAGTGTTTTAAAAGTATAAGCAATTAGTCTAAAAAGATTTTTGATTTTGATTTCACTATTTTGTGTCTCTAAGAAATAATATCTATTTTTCTCTGCAAACAAATTATTTTGCATATATTGAGAATTCTTTTGAAACTTAAGTCCAGATTTTTTTGGTGTTAACGTAGAGTTACTGTTACTTTGCTATCTATGTATAATATACTGTATATGAAATACAAAAAAAAATTTACGATTGCTTTTGATGTGTGGGACCAAAAATATGCTTACGATTGGGCTTCAGTTGGTCTCCAATTACACACATTTTTACGGACAGGCAATAAAACAGTTCAATGAACACAAACATATTAGTTAAGCTTTTTTTGTTAGCCTTTCTAACTGTTTCTCTATAAGAGACACTTTTTTTTGACAGACATATATCTCTTACTTAGCTTTTTAACTAAGCATACATTTGTCACCACTTTATCAGCTTTTATTAATTAAAAGTTTTTATATCAATTAAAGTTAATTTATTTTACATAAATAAGAAAACTTATTGAGATATACTGTATATATTTATAATATGGTATATTAGACATTACATATTGATTAGAAAATTTATTTACATATTACTTAATATTAACTTTTTATAATTTGTCATCAATATTGAACCTATAGATTGATTTTTCATAAATTGAATCATTTCTAAAATGTATAGCTATTAATATATAGATTAAACACATGAAATAAAGTAAAACTTTTTGTGACGATGTAATTATAAAAGTAATAAATTAAATGTACGGTAAATATGAAAATGTTAAAAATATGCAAACCTTATAGTTGTCTCTATTGTTTCTCTTATGAGTCGACGGTAGGTCAGCACGAAAGCCCTCTTTCATGAGTTTAAGTCGTGTATCATTTGGTCCGTCAAGAATGGCAGTCAACCAAGTGATATAACTGGTGGCTAACCGTAAAGTCTTAATTTTGGACAGTTTGGTGTCCGCGGGAACATTAGGTATACAATCTCTAAGACTGGCGAACGCACTGTTAATTGATTGCGTCCGTCGCCTCTCTTTCTTGTTTGCCGTCACTCTTCTCTTGACAACTCTGACCACTCCTGTAGTTCTGTCTGTTATATATTTAGTGACACTTCCGTCACTGTTAGTGACCGTCAAGTTATTGTTATTCAAGTCTTCTAAGGGCTCTATTTTCGGCAACTCTTCTGTTTGATAATAATTATCGCATTTGTTTTCTGTTGTATAAGAATTGAATGTCTTTATCGGACTAATAGGTGGTGTCGAGTATCCGGCAGTCATCCAGTTTTGTTTTGAATAATAACTACCTGATTGTTCATACATAGACATTGTTGGTGTTGTGTCATATCTGGTACGGTAAGCATGGAGTCGATGAGTTGACTGGTGATCGTAATGAGGAAAGGGTGCCGAAGACGAAGCAAAACTTAAATCCATTTTTAAATTGTTTGAAGTGTTAAACAAATATGGATTAAGAAGTGTCACATCACGGTATCAACAGTTCAATTGAAATATATCCCTAAGCGCTTAAACTCAAGCCTAAGCTTATCAATCAGTGATTCTCTGATTATCTTCTTTTGTATGCAACTAATGGATAGGCGGCTATTGAGTGGCATCGGTAGCTGTCAATTGGCTCAGTTATGACTTAGGGAGGGATAACTCTCCTCCCATTTAGTTAAGCGCATTCAGTCATATAAATAGAGTAATGCAGAAGTGAGAGGTTAGACTTTAATAATAATGATTGATTAAAGTTTAGTAAATAATGAGAAAATATAACACAATTACATATAAAGTTATTTTATTTTATTATTATTAGCATTAATACTATTATTATTATTACTATTATATCATAAGAGCCATATGTGAGGAAAATACAGTACAGTATGAGATTATTTGTGTAATTGAATAATATGTTATATTAAAAGATTAGGCATCAAAGCTATACATACCAGTGATACCACAAATATTAGCATAACATGTGCCATATATTATATGATGATTATATTTCATATAATCAAATAATAAATTCTGATCCCTTTTATTCATTAAATACTCTATACAAACAAAATTTGCCACTAAATGCAAAATATCATTGACTCTCACAAAACAATTTGTAATATAATAGTTGTGTAACACTTAAATCTAATTATGTTTATATTATATTTATCAATAATTTACAATTGACTTTATTTAATACTTAATGTAATTTAATTGTTTAGTGTTTAATGATGTTTGATTTATTGATACGATATTAGCTTCAATAAATACATATATTGCTTGAATATATTTTTAAAAATATCTATAATATTGATAAACTAATGTTTGAATGTTTGTTAAAATAAAGATTTCATTTATTGAAAAAATAATTTTAATCATTTTGAACTTAACGTTTAATGTAAATAAATTATTAAATATTTAATTCATTACATATTAGTTTAATGTTTAATTTTATTGTTGAGTAATTTTACATTAATAGCTATTTTATATTTGCAATTGTTTTAGTTATTCATAAATATCAGGTTTTTATAATAAAAGTTTTATTAAAATTGTTCATTTAAAATGTAATTAAAACAATTAAATTATTGATTTTGTAAAAGATTCATAATTATTTAATTAAATTATATAAACATTTTGTTAATCTTAAGCAAAACATTATGTACAAGAGGTAATCAATAATTATCATAAAGTCAATTAAACATTTGTTAACTTATGTTTTGCATCCAATTGCTGTCAAAAATGTCAACTTTTAGGCAAACATATTATAAAAAATTGATATCTCAAAAATAAACTGACAATGATTAAACAGTCTTTCATTTATAATATTAACCCTATATCTTAAATATATATTTAATTTCAATAATTTCTACTAAAAAATGCTTATAATTTATTTCGAGATATAATTAATTTATAACAATTATTCTATAATAATTAGTTAATAATAAATCTATAGATTAAAAAATATTACAAATATTAATAGTCAAATTACCCAAAAAATGCATAGTTTTACATTGTTCACCAATATTATTGTAGTTTTCAAATAAGCGATTTTTGCCAAACATAAAATAGTTCAGTTTTAGTAGTTATGTCATATTTGATATCTAAATAATCGTTAATATAAGTATTATATAATAAGATATGTATTTATATTTATAATATGATATATAAGAAACAGACTAAATGACTGAAAGTGCCTCAACTCGACTGCAAATACTCCTACACTATAATAGACTATACATTAACCGCTTATTATATAATCAAACAATAACTAGTGTTTAGACACTAAACGTTACATTTTTGCAATGTTTACCTATACTATCACAACAGTACTGTATTTACTACTGTATTTTAAAGCTGCTCTATATTTATTCGTATATTTTTATATAAAGTTTTGAGATCTATATATTATATATAAAATAATGACACCTTTGATTTAAATGTCAACTAATATAAAAGTTATTATTATGTATAATAATAATGAAATAAACTACAATTTTAAGAAATTATATATATATATCCAATAGTATATTCAAATTATTATATAACTTTTATATGAATATCTATTTAAAAATGTCAATATTATAGTTGTTATAAAGTCAACATATCAATGAATATCACATTTTGCAACTCTTTTTTATAAAACCAGTCATCAATAATATCGTTCCCTTAAATCAATCATTTTATTGTAAAGAAAATCTTGATTATTGTTATTAGCATTTAATAAAGCATTAAAATTTCAATATCAAATCATTTTTATTTTTATCGACAATTTATACAACAAAAATTCAAGTGTTTTATTACAATTTAAAATTAATATAAAATAAATAAGTGATTCGTATTACGATTTTTGTACTTTAAGCTAATATATTTTAGGTTAATTTTAAAAATTGATTAAATTAAAACAGTATAAATATATTATATTTTATTAATAAAATAATTTAATAATATTAATCTTAACTAATTTACAATATTATACCGTAACTCAATTGTTAAAAGAAATAAATAAAATTTATTATTAATAGAAATGAATAATAAAGTCAAATACATAAATATTTTAAGTAAATTGTTGGACAAATATTTTTAATTTATTGTTATTTTTCGAAACACATGTTAGAAAAGTTGGAAATAAAGTCATTTATTTTGATAGAAGTGAGAGTAAAATGTGGTAAAAGAGAGAAATAATTAAGAAATAGAAGTTAAAAAAAGGAGACAAGAGATGGGTTTGCAGTTTAAATCAACAGACAATTGACCTCAAGTGACCCCTCTATGTAATGCCAGTGCAAAGTGTGTATCACTTATCAAATTAATAACTGGACATAATTTTGTCAAGAAATCAGTTAAGCAAATGATTAGTGAAAGAAAGAGATACCATAAGAGTCATATGATATGACTGCCTAACCGTCGAGCCTATGGATAAACCATTAAGAAGGCGCCGAAGCGGCAAATCTTATGCCATACGAAACCCAAGTAAGTGTTGTTTCATAAAATTATTTTAACATATAATGTCTCAAACAATGACACAAATAAATGCTCAAAATATGTCTATATATAACTGTATTTTAGATTATATCATAATTGTTACCATTAAGACTTGTATACAGTTATACAGTAAATGCTTTTATTGAGCACTTGTGAAGATATTTTGAAAAACTGTTTCAAATAAAATGAGTGGAGAATGGAGTTCAAGGGACTGACCTTTTCTTTGATGGCATTTGTTTGTTGTATGGCTTGAAACTGACAAAAATTAGTTGTTTAGTCTAAAACTGTTGGCTCAAGAAATATCATGAAAACGAGTGACAACTTTTGTGTTAAACTTAACTTAACGTTAGGAACGTTAGGAAGTTATCAGTGATATAGAGGATAGACATTTACTATATAAGCACAGCACAGCATGTGATACTACAAGTGCAAGTGAGAGGGTAGTCTATGTTACGATTAATTCACTGTTGATAGAGAGGACCGGATGATAGAGATAGGGGTTATATGAGACATAAGATATGTGGGTATTGTTTACACGATGTGTGTATTTTTGAAGACAACTTTGAATCATAAAATTGTTTAGCAATAGCTAAGGCCTGACAACAAGTCTTCCAAGGCTTCGATACCAACAGACAGCCTGACGAGTGTGCCGTCAGTTCCCAGCATTTCTCTCATTTCCTCAGACATTGAATTGCTAGCCATTGGTGACTGAAAAAAGTCGGCATATCTGAACCACACTCTCGACAGATATTAAACTTGCAGTCAGTGAATAATTTTGACATTTTTATAAACATTGTGGCGATATATATGTCATGTACTATACAATAGCATTAGTAGCTAAAGCCCTGACAACAAGTCATAAATGTATCACTTTGTTGACCAAAACATGTGATTATATAATAAATGGATATTATTATACTTATAATTACAAAGCTAGTATAAAATAGTAAATGTGATGACTTCTACTCAATCATACCGTTCCCTTAATGATACGGTAATAAAATTATTGTAATTATTAGTACTACTGTATTAACAAATAAGTTATAGCTTCGATAAAAAAGATATTTTTATTTTAACAAATTTGATTCATTAGATATTAATTAATATAAATATTTAGAATTAATAATACAGTAAATTTAATATTAGAAAGTAATTATTGGCACAGATATTGTTAAACATTATTGATAATAATTGACAGTAAATTGCAGTTTCTTTAGCAAAAATAATGGCAGAGAAGTTACTGTTTGGATATTGGATACCCAATTGATAGGGTATTTGCAATAAAATATAAGAAATATAAAATTATATAATAAATGTTATTTTAACGACACTTTTCTATCATAAAAYTCTTTCGCAATATTTAAGGCTTGGCTGAGATCTGACAGCAAGTCTTCGGTCGCTTCGATACCAACAGACAGTCTGATGAGTGTATCGCTAATTCCCAGCATTTCTCGTGTTTCCTTAGGCAATGATTGGTGAGTCATGAGCGCCGGTATCTCAATGAGACTCTCAACAGATCCTAAACTTTCGGCTAAAATAAATAATTTCAGATTCTTTATAAACACAGAAGCAGTCTCTCCGTCGCCCTCTATATATGCGGATACCATTCCACTAAAGCCAGAGCACTGGCGTAAAGCTAACTCGTGCTGGGGATGGCTCTTCAATCCGGGATGAATCACCTTTTTGACCATTGGATGAGATTCAAGAAACCGCGCCACAGCTAATCCATTTTCCTGGTGTTTGTCCATTCTTACAGCCAAAGTTTTTAAACCTCTGTTCACCAAAAAGCAATCAAATGGTGACGGAACAGCTCCCAGTGCTGATTATAAATATTTTTATTTTACGATAATCAATAAGTTAGTCAATTAAAAATAATTAGACAAATTTCAAATACTCTTTTATCTTACAATTTTGAAGATATTTGAGTTTATCATATATGTCCTTTGAATTGGTGGCAATAGCGCCCATAACAACATCTGCGTGACCTGTTATGTAATGGTAAAAATAATATCAATAAAATATTTAATTTCAATTAATTGTTTGTTAATCCTTAACCGTTCATGTATTTTGTCAGTGAATGCATAGCAATGTCCGCACCCAAAGACAATGGTTGTTGAAAATAAGAGCTCATAAATGTATTGTCGACAACATATATAGCTTCGGGAGCTTCTCTCTTGACAATAGCGGCTACGGCTTTAATATCGACTAATTTCATGGTTGGATTTGTTGGCGTTTCCATCCAAACTAGTCTTGTATTAGGCTTTAAAGCTTTCAATACATTTTGTGGATCTCTTGCGTCGGCAAAACTAATTTCAAGACCCAATCGGGCCGCAACTGTTCGGAAATAACGATTTGTACCGCCGTAGACATCATCAAAACATAAGATATGGTCGCCGGCACTCAACAGATGAGTCACATTTAGTTGAGCCGATAGTCCGGAAGCAAAACATAGGGCTTTGGTATTGAAACATAAAAGTAATTATATTTTAAATTTTATTATTTTATAATTTATAACTGACTAACCATATTGTGCCTCTTCTAGTGAAGCAATAGCTTCTTCAAGACATTTTCGCGTTGGATTACCACTTCTTCCATAATCAAAACCCTATTAATCAATTAAATTATGATATTTTTTATTTAGTAAATTAATATCTTTTAATTTAACTTAATCTAATCAATTCATAACTTTATAAAATTAATTAATTAATTTTTTAATTTGAAAATTTTTATTTTATACAATATAATCAATATTGCTAATCATATCTATAAATTGTAATGTTATTATCAAATATCAATTCAGATTATATATTAAATTTTATGACTAATAAATAATTCATTAAATTATTATTATTTTATTATAAGTAACATCAAATAGAGAGTATGTTTTGAGTAAATTTATTATTTATAAACCCTATACAGTATATTCCAATCATTAAAATTAGAATTATCAATAAATTGTAACATAAAATTTGTAAATTAGATAGTAGTTTGAAAAATATTAGTTATTAAAAATTACTATTTTTCAAGGATTTTGAAACTGATTGGATACAAGACAACGAAATTATTAAAGAATCTTATCTTAAGATTAATATTTTAAATCAGAATAAGTTTTTAAAAATTACAAAATCTCTTTGAAAATTGCAAAATGCTTTCGGCATTAATTAAAATTTTACATAAACTATAAATGTCGAAAGCATTTGTTATAATACTAATTGTATACAAAATTAATAATTTAAATAATTTATATAGTATATTGATATGTTTTTAAATATTAATTTTTAGAAAATAGTAACAAATTTTATTAATTATTATAGACATTATAAAGAATTGTAACATTAATTATAGTTTAATTTTAAATGTAATTAACAATTATTAGCTTATTTAATAATAAACATTTTTATATAAATTTTAATTATAATTATTATTGTATTATATAGTTTCTGAAAAAATAAATTTTCGATTCATATGATATGAAAGTTTAGAAACAATTACATGAAATATACGAATGCTTTGTAATATAATATATGATATTGTTTTGCAATTATACTACAATATTACACAATCCTATTCATGCAATATTATTCTGCAATTTTATACTCTTTAATAAAGTAATAGTTAACATAAGATAAATAATTTTTTAATATTTAATGATAATAGTTAAATAATTACATTTAAATTATAAAATTTATAATTATTAGAAAACTTACGGAAAAATTTCCTGGAGAATATTGAGCAAAAGTGGTTGACATAGATATTGGAGGAACGACAGCCCGTGAAGTCCATTGAGACGGATCTTGTCCGGCATGTAGAGCACGGGTAGCAAAATGGACATCAAATGTGATTTGATTGTCTTTATTTGTCCCATTTGTCCCATTTTGACTATTAATGTCAACTCCATTACAATTTTCTCCATTTGAAGACATTTTTTTAGTACAGAATATTAAATGAATGTCAATAATAGCTTTTTATCAGACGTGCGCTCAACTTATGCTTTCAAACACTAATAAATTGACTAAACGTTTGAAGCATTTGTTTTAATACCGGTCTGTATTTGATCCCAAATAACTGACGTCACCATTATATAGCATTTATGTTTTTTATATTAAAATAAATACATATACTTATATTTTATCCGCTTTTATCATAACATTCATGACTATAATCAAAACTATAATTTATCGTAAATTAGCAGATATTTAAAGATTAATAATATATTTCAGGTGCACTCTCTCTGCACTTAAATTATGCCTCAAAGCTATTTAAATTCTTTTACAAGATATGTTGAGTCCATATAAAAATCAATTTTTTCAAAAAAAACAAACTTAAATACAATTAATTACAATTATTTTCATACCTTGATAATTTTTTCTAAGTAAACATTAAAGATATAAAAATAAATGAAATAATTTGAAATAGTTTTTCTATTGATAGCAAGTAAAGGTCATTTGTGTCTCATCAATAAGTTATAAAAAATTCTGTTGAAATTTTCTTGTTTTAAATTATTACAGTAATTGTAAAAATTATTATCTATTATTGAATAAAAATACTGTAAAGAATATCTTTAAACGATTTGAAACTTATGGTATTAATTGAGTAAATTTAAATTTATATACAAAAATTTCATAATTGTTATTGAAATGTATTTGAAAAATTGATAAGTTTTGTGCCAAATATAATAAATATTATTCACAAATAAATAATATTATTGATTAATATTATCAATTTATATTTAATTTGTAATCCAATTCCTTCAAATTAGTAAATAACTGATTTGTCATATGATTTAATTAATGCAAAAAAATGTATACAATTTGAAATGTGTGCAACTGTAATATAAACTCATAATTTATATTATAATTTAAAGCAAATTTACTAATCAAATATATTAAAATAGTTTCAATAAAAACTTACAAAATATTTATTATTATTATTTTTTTGGTAATAAGTGCAAAACTTAGTAACTTATGGTAATTATTAATGATTAGCATAAAATAAATATTTGAAGGTCACCAAAACAATTAATAATTATTGATTTACAATGCAATAATTGTTAAATATTATTATATTTGTTAACATAAAAATTATTAAACAAGTATTTAATTAATGTTATCTTTAACTAATCTTTTTATATAAATATAAGACATTTATAAAAGTAATTTATATATTTATTTAGCAATTTATTTACAATAATAATCTTTAAATTTAATAAATAATTAGATAAAATATATTATTTACGAGAACTTTTCAGATGTTTTATTAGTTTCAAATCAATATCTGAAGAATCTGTTGATGAGCTGCGATGTCTCTTATGTTTGTGATTTGATTTATGTTTTTTATGTTTCTTATGCTTTTTGTGTTCACTTTTCTTGCGTTTGGATGTCTTCTCTTTGAAATCAATCAATTTATTACTTGAATTATCGAAAGAAGAAACTAAAAAACTAGAATCGGGTGGAAGTGCCGGACCATAAATATCACTATCATTTACAACACTTTGTTGAGGTGTTGGATCTAATTTGATTTGATCTACACTTTCAATGATTTCGCAATTATTTACACTTTCTATTTGTTTATCATTTTGCGTTTTATTTGAATGCAAAACATGTGTAAAATTTCTATTTAATTGATCGAAATCTATGTCAGCAAAAATTCCACTTCTTTTACTTGAATTCAGTGTTGAAGTTGTCTTTAAGTCACTGGAAGTTATGACAGTTTTTTCTGTGATTTCATTATTAATTTCTTTGTCATTATTATCACTATTTTCTTCATCACTTTCATCGTCCGAAGCAAATATTGCTTTAAATAAGTCAATCGGCGGTCGAATCAATTCTTCTTCATTTTCTTTCACAATGTTTTCAGTTTCTCTATTGTTAAGACTTTTAGAAACAGCTGTTCCAGAATTTTGTTCATAACTTTTAGTATTTTCGTCTTTAGAAATATCAATTGACGATTCTGTGACCAGTTGTTTGTCAAACAAATTGTCAAATAAATTAAATTTATTCTTCTTGTCGTTTACATGTGATGTTCTGTTTCTGACATCAGATTTTCCTACAGTAACTACACCGACAACATCAGGATATTGTGGATAAGGATTAGGTATATTAAAACGTTTGCACAACAGGTTGTGTGGATGCCATTCATATGTTGTTCTCTCGATTTTAAAACTTTTATCACTTTTGTTGACTTCTTGTTCAGTATTTTTAACTTCTTTTGTATCTTTAAAAGCAGTCAGACCTCCAGCTAATGTACTTTCTTCTGATTCATTACTACTTCTGGTAAACTTATTGCCAAAAAACCCAGTCAAAGGTTTTTTATAATTCGGTTCATTTTTCTTTTCACTTAATTTTTCCTTATCTTTGACTATATTTAGTTCAAAATCTTTAGTCTCAATCTTTTTGAAACCCTGTTTATGGATTATTTCTTCTCCTAAAATAATAGCTCTGATATTTGCATTTAAAACAGGATTACTTGTATTTGATTTACTATCACTTCCAACACTATTACCGGTAGTGCTAGTATTTTGTGAGACTTTTAACTGATCCCATCGTGATTTACGTTCATTATGTGATTTAGTTTCGCGATTATTGGGTCTCCAATTATGCGGTAAAATAGGAATCGGATATTTTTGACATAAATTTTGAATTAAATTAACTTTTGTCGAGCATTTAGTGAAACCTTTAATGATATCACTCTTCAATATATCTATGGCTTTGTGTTTATCTTTTTTCTTATTTTTATTGTCAGGTTTAACGGAACCAATTTCAAAATCATATTGAGTTAAGTCATCCTTATGATAAACAATGGCATCTTCTTCGATATCATCGTCAAGAACTCCATATCCAAAGGCTTCGCCAGAAATTTTTAGTTTACGTCCGCTTTTAAGAGTAGCCGAAACGCCATTTAAAACTCGGGACTCATTGTTATCACTTCCTTCTGCTATCGATTGATATCCAATGCCATGAAAATCATCTTTTGGTTTATATATGTTTTTCAAATCATTAATTGAATTCCTTATCAATGGTTCTTCACATCCATAGATCACATCGTCTTTATGTTTGTTTTCAGTTTTTGCACTCAATTTCATGCGTTTATATAATTGAAGACCAATTGATTCGACAGATGGTTTGATGACTGATTTCAAAACATCGATAAGTGAATCGTTTTCACGAAAACCTGCGAACTCTTGTTCGGCAAACTTGTCTTTAGTGGTGATCCGTTTGGGAGCGATTCCAAACACATCCAAGTCCTCCGAGTCCATGAAGTTTTCGGGCTTTCGTTGAACAAGTGATTGATCCCATCGTTGACTGCGACTGGAGATGAATAGAGATGGTGTAAATCCTGCTTCAGATCCGACAGTATTGAAGTGTCCGGCAGAGAACCCGCCGGTAAAGGCTCCGTGAAATCTTCGCCGACCGCGAGAGTCGCGAACAGTTAGATCTAAGTCAGGCTTTTTGCTGACAATCTGGTCGTCAGCTAACGGAGCAAATGGTGTGCCGAGAAGTCCGTCATTTTCGTCGTCCGAATAATTTGTGGCCATTTTAGTAGTCAGTCAGTGATCGGCGATAATCGGCAATACTTTTAGACATTTGTCAACAAATCAACACATGTTTAACGTATTCATTGAATTCATTGATTTGTTTCTACAAAATGTTTGCCAAATATGTGCTATAAATCAACGATAGGTTTGTATTATATTTGCAAATATTTTGTTCATATATTTTATGTAAATAATTGCTTATTATTGGAAACCAACAATAATTACAACATTTGTGTGCACTTATCAACCGTTGCCACCATAGCTCAGTGGATAGAGCACTGGTCTTGTAAACCAGGGGTCGTGAGTTCGATCCTCACTGGTGGCTATTATTTCATTTTATCTTTATTGTCATAATCTTTTTAATATTTATATTAAATTAATTTACTACTATATATCTTATGCTAACAATTAAAATGATTAATTATAATAGACTCACACAATATATCAATTGATTATATTCTCTATATTTAGATTTCAATATAATTTTTTTTGTATTAATTAAACTAATTTACTGTATGTTATAATAATTAGAATTTGATTTTACATTCATATTATTACAAAATAATTGTAAGTAATTTTATTAATTGCAAAAAAATATTTTAAAAATTTATTGAACAATAAATAAGTTGTTTGAAAGTGTTGTCATATAAATAGTGTGTATTGACTAATGTGTGGATAATTGATAAGTTTGGATGAATTGTGTGAACTTGTGGTCGATATAAGCGATGATTTGTTGTTTCAATTGTTGGATGCGTTCAGAAGTGGTCTGTTTTAGAGTAGTTTCAAGTCTTTCAACTTTTTCTTCGATCATTGCGTTCCTGAGCTCAGCCTCTTGTAATCGTCTCCTGAGAACAAGTATTTCATTTGCATAAATCTCTTGGCTGTGATTGCCCTGAGTTTGTGTCTCACTTTCGATGAATTGGTTATCATTTCTCTGTGTTTGCAATCGATCGCTACCTGTTGTCGACAAATTTCTGAGCCTCTCATCTGCCAATTCGTTCAATCGGATCAATTCGTCGAGAGTAGGGATAGAGTTGTGTGACCTATTGTCTGGATCACTACGAGGTGATGGCATACCATTGATATTTTGGTTTCCTTTATCTATAAGATGTTGTGCTGTATCAGCGCATACATCTGTGTTATTGCACGGACACCGACAACTACGACAACATTTCCACACATTAGACATACCTGAGCTCTACTTTTCTTTTTAAATTTTAGTTAAACTGTCAGTTAATTTAGATAAACCTATTTGATTAATATTAATCGCGTGAACATTTCATTTATTGTATTAATTTAATTTTTTAAAATTGTTTATTATTTTTAAAAGTTAATAAATATTTTATTGATAGCAAATTAATTTTTATAAATAAACTTTTTAATAATATTTTTATTTATTAATCAAATTATAAATAATCAAATAATTAAGTTACATTTATATTGTAGATTGTATTTATTTATTTAATAATAAATTATTATTGTATATTTGCTACTAATTGCTAAATAAAATTATTACAAGTATTATTAAACTTATTGTTTATATTAATCAATCAATATATTATAAATAAAATTTTTACTATATTTAAACATTTTGAAATTTTTATGGACAGCACATGTGTGTTACTGATGAAAAAATGCGCAAAAAATTTCATATAAATTAAGTCGACTTAAAGTAAGAATAGCCTATAATGTTATTTCTTTGTTAATATTACAATAATTTTTGATAAAGATTTTTTATATTGATATATTACTGTATAATTTTAAGTATTATCATTAGTAGTAAAATGCTATTATTATAAAATATGATTATAATTAATATGAAAATGTGGTGGACAAATATTTTAACCAAGTTAAATCATTTAATAGCTAAACCAATTGAAAGTGAAAATACAAAATTAAAAAATTTAAGTAAAATTGACACAAAAGTTAAGTCAATTTTCGATAAATATTCATCAAACGGAATAACCAACGATGAAATGCTTGATATTGCTAAACATGTAGTGAAAACGTATTTATTTAAAATAAAATTATGGAAATATTTAATGATATTAGTAAAAATAATTTCATTAATTATTGTATTATATGGTTTGAAACATATTGATGCTATAAGTAGACTGTCCTCAATGTATGGCAGGATCTTATTATTTCGGGTATGTTTTGTTGAGATAATACTTATTAAAATATATATTCTGTTTACTTTTGTTACTATCAAAGCATTGAAAAGTTAGATAACACACGTTTTAAATGTTATAATAATATAAACACAATAAATTAGGAAAATTTTAAGACAATTTAGTTTGAAAAATCATTTTTACGCAATTTATAATATATTTTTGTTATAAATTTATTAATCTTATTAATCTTATTAATGTTAAAAATTTGAAAATATATTAAACAATAAGATTGAAGTTTAAAGAAAAATAAATGCAATATTGAATATATAATTGAAGTTAATTACATCTTATAGGTTGAGCCGTATTGGGATTGGAACCGTTGGTATGATTCTTCATGTCTGATGGATAATCCATTTTATGAGTTTAAAAAGTTACGCGAATGGGACTGTCATTTGTGTGAAGATATTACACAATTTAAAAAATTATCCGATATTAAGGATGAATTAATTGTTGAAAGATATATTAGAAATGAGATCCCAATTATTATTGGATCAGATATGATGAGAGCAGACATTGAGAAGTGGCCCATTGCTAGACATGACTTTGCGTTAAGTCATATTCAAAATGTATTGACTTATTGTATAGATTTTTATTATTCATATTTATGTTTATATATTTTTAGATATACGATGAAAATGATTGGAAAAATGTATGTCTTTTTAAGACTAATCTTAAGGTCAACGACCACTTAAGTCTATTAAATAAATTAAAATCAAATCAATATTCAAACATTGGATGGTATGCTCATTGGTTAGTCAATTAAATTAATGTAGAGTTTTGTAAATAACTTTATAAATTTTTTAATACTTAAGGGAAAATTGTAATTCAAAAACAGAAAAACAATTGAGAAAGTATTATAATAGACCACAAATGATACCACCAATGCTTGAAATGACCATGGGCAATTGGATACTCATATCATACAATTATATGGCAATACATTTTAAATTGGTCACAATCATAATAATTTTAATTTTTAGATTATTATAAATACAATAATTTTACAAATATCACCACAGATTGATCCATCGCCTGGAACTCAAGTATTATTGATGATTCAAATTAGAGGACAAAACAGGATTAAAGCTGAAGCCAAACATTATTGCGCTGACAAAGGCTGTCAACAATTTGAAGATATATTAAAAGAAAATGAAATTTGTATGTCTTTATGTCTTTTATCTAATTGTTATTATAATATAATTTATATATAATATTATTGTTTAGTGATTATAAGCGCACGGCTTTGGAATTTGTCATATATTCCGATTAAAGCAAACAATTCAGGTATTGCTTTAATAATTGGTGCCAAATATAATTAAATTTATTTATATTTATGTAATATTTATTTATCATATTGTATATTATATAATGAATTGATTTTTGAATTTTATTATAATTAATGATATTATTCAGATCTTATTTGAATAGCAACTAACCTTTATTAATAAGGTTTAATCATATTATTACAATATAAATATAACTTACAATAGAAACACTTGAATATTATAGACTAATAAAGATACTAAAGTTAGTGCAAATATTAAACAAAATACGGTTAGATTTGTTGAATTATTTTAGATTTTATAAGACATCAGAGAATGTTGAAAATTATAGAAAAATCCGATAATTTTTATTTTAATTATTATATTAATTAATATAATTATTTTACTATTAATCAATTCTTTTAATGCTAAATACAGTTCATTATTATAATTAATAAAGTGGTACAATAATAAATAACATTTTAAACACATAATACTATTAAATCAGTATAATAACAAATATTTAAAAATAATACTTAAGAATATAAATAATCACTAAATACATGGTATATTGTATTTGTACTAATCGTAAAGTATACTATATAATACTGTATTAGAAATATTATATATAATATAAAAATTAATAATATTATATTAAAACATATTATTTGAATTATTCTTAATGTCATTAAACTCATTTAAATGATTGTTATTTGCATTATTAATTGGTGACAATAATTTCGATATATGTTGATTTGTAAGACCTTGAATTGAAGTATTGGCTAAAATATTTGCCAAACTGTTTGTGTGAGTAAAGCTATTATGCATTTGTCTATTATTATGCCAAACACCACCAGAAGCTTTGCCATTATAAGAACTGGCCATTGATAACGGTCTCATCATTTTAGGTGCACTGGTATTAAAGTTTTGTGTTACTAATGATGAGCTTAATTGTGAGCTCATGCCTCCCCACGACTGGGACAATGAGTTCGTAATACTGTTATTGAACGATGAATTCAAAGAAGATGCCAGACTTCGGTAGTCTTTAAACATATCATCCACTTCTGAATTTGTTGAACTTTGCGATGACTTATAATAATAATAATAATTGAAAAATTTAATAAATATTATAATAAAATAAAATGAAACCTTTTTTTGTTTAACACATTTTTCTGAATGATTTTTCATGTGTTTTCTTAAAGAACTGGGATCTGTATATCTTTTACCACAATTAGGTACCTGACAGGCATACGGCTTCTTAAATATTAATACAAATAATTTAAATATTTTGTGGATAAATAAATTTTAAATAGACATACGGTGTCGATGTGTGTCCTCTGATGTTTTGCCCGATCAGATGAGTTACTGAAAGCTTTGATACAGTTTTCATATTGACAAACATACGGTCGTTCCCCGGTATGCGATCTCATATGAATTTTCAAGTTTTCAAGCCTTGAAAAAGCTTTAGTGCATCCTTCAAACTATAGTATTTATTATATAAAAAATTATTAAATATTTAATGCAATGGGTGATCAAAATTAAAACTAACTGTGCATTTATTAGGCTTTTCGCCTGAATGTACTCTCATATGTATTAATAGTTTATATCTGGCATTAAATGGCCGTTTCATTCGCGGACAGTCTCTCCAAAAACAAGTAAACTCATCGTTATTACGGCGCTGATCGATGTGAAGCTTTTCAATGTGTTGGACCTGTTGTTAGGGGGGAAAGCAATGCTGTTATGTCTTATAATTATTTTAATTAAAAACATTTGTATTACTAATTCTTCTTGACTTTTGAATACTGAATAACATTCAAACCATTCGCACGTTTGGATGTTTGACATCATATGAGATGAGTTAAGAGACGACTCCAAAGAAATTGCATCTTCAATAACACTCTGAAAATTAGGATCACTATAACCGGTGTGATTGGTATTCATTGAACATATATTTTGATATTTTGATTGATATATGTGTTGGCAATGACTTTCATTTTGCTGATTGTGATAATCAAAAATTTCCTTTTTTGGTGACACTATTTCTTGTTGTCCTAAATTGTTGTCAAACTGATCGTAATAAAGACATTCCAGATCTAATATGTCATCATTTTGTAATTTTTTAGATCCCAATGAATGATATTTAGGACTCGTCAGCAAATCAATTGCATCCACACTTCTTGACCATTGATGACAATTACCGCTATTATTATAAATGTTATTTTCGTGATAACTATTTACAGGTTCTTCATATAAGACTTGATCGCAATACTGTATTTCGTTATCATATAAATTTGTGGACAATTTATTGTTAAAGTGATGAAATTCTGGATTCAACAATTTGGTCTCTAAATTATTTGATACAATAATATTCATTTTTAAAGATTGTTATTATCACTGAATTAATTAATTTTGTGGATAATTAATTAGATTGAAAAAAAGATTATTAAACTTCATTACCAAAGTGTTACTAAAGATTCCTATCAATGAATAAAATTCAAACAAATGACTTGAAATGTTTAAATCAAATGTGAATATTCTTAAAGAACTTCCCTTTTATGTCAACTCATAAGTGCAGCTGTTTTACTACATTGACATTCATTGATGTTTAATATGATATAATGCTTTATTGTTTGACTTTAAGTTTTTTTTAATATAGATTGAAAAAGTTATACAAGTATTAAGTATTATAATAAAACTCACAGATTTAAAGTATTCTCTCTCTCTCTCTCTCTCTCTCTCTCTCTCTCTTTCTTTCTTTTTTCTATCTACAGTATTTATCTATCTATTTGTTTATTAACATATTTGTCTGTATTTACTTAAAATAAACTTTTTATAAACAAAAATAATTATCATGCTAATAAAAATTTTAATTTAAGAATGATTTATTAATTAAAATTATAAATTTGTCAAAAATATTTTAATAAATTAAACTTTGTCAATAATAACATAAAATATTTATTAAAATAATAGAATAGAAATTTAATATTTGTTAAGATTCATAATAAATTCATATCTAATTTAACGTTATTATAATTAGACCTTAAGTTAAGACATAAATGTTTTGAATATAAAGAGTGAAATGCGATACTCTTTGAGTGAGATGTTAGTGGCAGTCAAGCGATAGAGTTGTATATAACAAGTGATGGACAGAAACAAACACTACAAACACCACAAACCATAAGTTGATTCAATGGATTCATTCAAACATTTGATACTAGACTTGCTTTATATTTATACTCATTATACAGTATATTAAGATTATTAAATATACTGTAATATCATTAATAAATTTTTATTAATAAGCACTTGTTTGGATAAGATTTATATTATCACTCTATAAAAATAATATGCACTACATTTTGTTAATATTAAATATGTTTAGTTACATATTACTTATAAATTTAAAAATTTGATCATTTTTAATACATGAAAACAAAAAAATAACATGCAAAAATTTATCATTTATATGTTTGCTACTGTATATTTAATATATTGATACAATTTTTTTTATAAATAAAATAATTAAATGTTTTTATGGATGATAATGAAATTTAAGTTAATTAAAAGCAATTTACAATAATATATATTTCATAATTATAATAATACATACCTTTTTCATTGTAAGCATGATTAGTATAACAATCAAATGGCATTTTACTATATTTTATTTATAATTAAAACTAAAAACTTATAAAAGTAGCATTTTATGTATCAACAAATGGCTTATAATTAGTATTACTAAATTTATTGTAAATAAAAATAATTGTTTTTATTTTAATAATAAATTGTTAAAATATTAATAAAAGATAACTAAATGTAAAACGATTAGTTGACTTTTAGCAATAAATAATTCTCATATATTGTAATCAATATAAATGTATTGATTTCGTCACATGTGATAAAAATTATTAAAAAATTTATCAGTTTGTAACTCTAATTGTTTTGCAATCTGCTTATTAAATACAGCAACTTATTGTTTAAGATACTCAACAAAATTTATTTTATTTTATCTTATTTTTACCATTTATATAATACAATTTTGATTATTTTTAATAAATAAATTATTAATTTTACCAAATTCAAATTTGTTATACTGTTTGACATGAAATTTGCATAAATATAGTATTATTCAAATGTGGAAATATTTATATAGTATAACAACTAATCTGATTTGTTTAATCATTAGTAACACCTCTTTAATAACTAATTAGTTGTCTTAATTGCGATCAATTGAGTGCACTATAAAGTAAAGTTTACTCATCTAATCAATTTATAATGTTTTTATATTTTTTATTTTAATGCTTAATATCAATTTGTTTTACAGTATTTTTATATAATTAAATAATTAAAATTATATTTATGATATCATATTTTAATATATAGCAATTTTAATTTTTTTACTCACAAATACAATTGTTTAGTAAATATACTAAAAAATAAATATCTAAAACTTTAAAACAATAGTTTTTATTAATAATTATCCTAATATCAGAGTTTTTGATATAATGTATTTATGAAAATAAATAACAAAAATTTGTTCACATAAAAGTTAATAACCTTAATTGTATAATTATTCATAATTGGTTTTATTATTTTATTTATAGCATAATTATACTATTATTTATATATAAATAATTTATAGCAAGATTTATAAAAATCATTTTTCATATATTTTTCAAATATTTGTTTATCTTTTATGATTATATAATAATTAATATTCAGGTTTATATTGTTATTACTATTACTTAATAGAATTATAATGATAAGTAATTTTTTAAATGTTAAGTACATTTACTGTAGTTTAAAAACTGTAAAAAATCTAATTGTTATTTTTGTTTAAAATATTAGCATAAAAAGGCTGTAATCTTAATCAAAATTTATTTAATGACATAATTGGCAAAATCTAAAAATTATCAGTTATTAGTATCTGTTTATCAGTGAAAATCGAAACCTATCATCGCTTAAATTCCCTCTATTCCTGAATTCCAGTAAATTTCTAAATTTATTGTAAATACATTAAAAATAATGTTCAATGTTTAAGGGTTATGTAAAATTAATGATTTGATACTAATTTAATATTTATAAATATTAATTAAATTATTATTAAATTTTGTAGTAAAATAGAACCAATAAAAATACTGTAACAATTCTAGCATTGCCAAACCGAGTTCTTGGAAATTAGTTTTTATCGATTCAAGTGGTAATATCAGTATAAGTTTACACTAAAAGTTAAATAATATTTAAATAAATAAATAAAATTATTTTTTGTTTCATTGAGTAGAGAATGTAATATAAAAAATAAGTGAGAATTTTGTTGTTTATGTATTTTTTAAAAAAGTTTCAAAACTCATGTCTATTAAAAAGTTTTGCAGATTCATAGCTATCATACAAATGTGAAGGACATATATTTAGCGGTTAATATAAGATATGTTTAGTGAAGGACAGACATCTCACTAATCATTTGTAATACAAGTCTATAATCCAAACATTTGTAAAACATCTGACATAGCGTTAGAAACATTATAGTCTCCATAGATTTAATTACCAAATATATTGCATTCAATATATTAATACTAATAAATAAAATAATGTCTTATTTAATTGTTGCCAAAAATGATATCAAATTATTTATAACGAGAGCTATGGTCGCCGTTGGCACCAATGCATCGCACGCCGACATATTAGCCGACGTATTGATTGCCGGTGACTATAGGGGACACTTCAGTCATGGACTCAACAGATTAGGTATTATGTAATTATTTTTATAATTAGATAAATATATTAATTATTATTTGTTTCACATTAATAATAACAAGATCTCTATTTGGAGGATATTAAGGGCAAGTCGTGTAAAGCCGACGGACAGCCAATCATTTTGAATGAATCCGCGGCTACCGCTTGGGTTGACGGCAACAATCTGTTGGGTCCCGTTGTCGGCAAGTTCTGTATGGAGTTAGCCATAAAAAAAGCTAAAGAAGCCGGTATTGGATGGGTTGTCGCTAAAGGTTTGATTATTTGAGAAATTTATTCAATAATAAAGTTGTTATAATTATTAAGGAAGTAATCATTTCGGAATCGCTGGTTATTACAGTTTGTTAGCCATGAATGAAAACATGATTGTAAGTTATTCAGGCTATAATCCCATCATTCATATTATATTGTATATACTGTATGCTTATGTATTAATAGGGAATGGCATTCACAAATGCATCACCACTTGTGGCYACAACTCGTGGAAAAGAGCCATTCTTTGGTACCAATCCTTTGACAGTGGCAGCACCGGCTAATAATGGGGACAGTTTTGTTTTGGATATGGCAACATCAGTAGTAGCATTGGGTAAAGTTGAATTAGCTGATAGAAAAGATGAATCAATTCCAGACAACTGGGCCATCGATAAGAACGGTCAACAAATAACTGATCCCAAGAATCTAAATGCATTGTTGCCATTAGGAGGACCTGAAAAATCTAGTATTACTTAGAAATTGTAAATTTGTTGAAATATTAAATAACTTATAATTATTTTTTAGGTGGATATAAGGGTTACGGCTTAGCTATGATGGTTGAACTCTTTACTGCCATACTTTCTGGATCAGCTGTTGCACCAAATGTAAGAAAATGGTCAGATAATCACACGACTGCTAATTTGGTATGTTTTTTGTGACACCCATCAAATGATTTATTTAATAATAGATACCAATTAACAATAGGGTCAATGTTTTGTGGCAATAAATCCCGAAATGTTTGCTCCGGGATTTACCGACAGAATGTCCAATTTAATAGATCACTGTCGCAATCAAGAGCCAGTTGATGGCCAGCCTAATGTATTAGTTGCTGGCGATCCTGAAAGAGAAAACATGAGAAAATGTGATGAACAGGGAGGCATAGCCTACCACATCAATCAAATAACATTTGCTGTAAGATATGTTACAGAAAAGTTTAATAGGTTTGGATTTGTCTACTCATAAATATATACCAAATTGTTTTGACACAAACTAATTGTCGAGTTTAATGATTTAAAAATTTAACACAAAAAAACTAATTAAAATTATTTAGACATTACTTAGAAAAGGTTATTTGTATTAAAACTTAATAAATTGAAACAAACTTTTAGTAGTCATACATAAACTTTTTATTAGACAAATCCAAACTAAATTTTTATTTAAAATTTTAATATATATATATATATAATCAATATATATAAAAACAATTATTACAGAATGGTATCGCATCTCAACTTAACATTGAACCACCAAAAGTACACAGCGATTAAACATTTAATATATTATCATGGTTATTTTATAGTTTTTATAATTATTAAATTTAATATGATATATTTTTTTAAATAAATAATTTTGAAATAATTCAATTTATAATATTATTACAAATCTATCATATATTGCCGTTTGTTATTTGATCCAATTTCTTAGTTGTCCAACATTTGTCTTAGACTGTGTGATATCCCGGGTAAGCACATAGCTTTGTCCACGAAACCACTCCAATCAATACATTATTATATTTAATTGGTGAACAAGAATCACCCTTTATATACATTTATTACAATTTCAAATATATCATATTATAGATTACAGGTAAATATTTTTTAAATACTTCTAAATAATTGATAAATTATTTCTTCTTCATAAATCGGGAATTGATTAATCATTTAAAACAAATTATACAATAAAATTGATAAAATTATTTTCAAGATATTTTGAGTTTATTTTGATACATAATTCAAAACCAATTGTAAATTTACAGTATATATGCTATAAATCGTATGATTATACTGTAATTAAAATTATAAACTGCGTATCCACTGATTTTATATTAAATGTTTTATTAATTAATATGTATTTTTATAAATATATTTTTTAATTGACAATTTCTTAATAATTTTTTTAATTAGTTATAATAGATAAATAATTATCACTTGTATTAATTGGGAATTAAATTATACAAACTTGGAATTAATCCAAAGTGCTTTAAAATATAGCATTACTAACACTATAAACAAATAATGTATAATTATTATTGTATCACAATTTTATAATTATTATGTAATAAACTATTATTAGTATTATATGATTACAGTAAGTATGATTCATTGGAATTATTTTGATATAATTATTATTTATATTTAAATTTTTAAAACATTCATAAACTATAAAATGTTTTATTTATTAGATTTTTTTAAGTAAGATTTCTATTTATTAATAATTTCTATAAAATTGTATGTAATACTGCAGTATATTTATTAAATAAATTTAAAAACAATACATAGTTTTTGTATATCAATACATTACTTAACTTAAAATGTATTAAATTTAAATAAAACTTACAAGATTTACACTATAGATAATTGACAATAACATAGAATATTCTGTATCTCAACAATGAAAGTATTAGCCAAATGTTGAATATTTATAGTAATGTTTATAATTTAAATGTTTAAAAATGGGAATAACTCTTAGATTATAAGGAGTCAATGAAATACATTGATTTAATTCATTGTACTGACAAGTGTTACCTTAATTAAGACACTTATCTCCCCATCAAACACCACTTCCTAACCCTCCACACACCCTAACACTTCCTAACCTCCACAACAATTACAAACTAACATAACTAAAGAACAAAATTTTAAAAATTATATTTTATTTAACAATTGTCTCATCCAATATATAAGATTATGTGATTTAATGCATTTTATTGCATGTATTACAACATATTATGTATGAATTTTAGTGACTCCTACAATCTAGACTTAAGCGTTTTAATTAATTAATTAATGTAAAAACATGAAATACACAATTAACTCAAATTATATAATTTTTATTAAAAATATTCAATTGTTTTACCATGATAGATTTATGATGTTAAATTATTTACATATTGTCTCTGATCTAAAATTTAAATACAAATTCATCAAACATTACTTAAATCAATAGTTTATGTTAGTTTTATAAACTTTTTCACATCAATTGTATCGCATTTGATGTGTTGTGAAATTAATAGATTACTGATATCCTCACCAAACGGTGCTTTCGCTAAAATATCAATCTTTTTGATGCTATCCATAGATCTAATTATTGAATCGGAAAACTTGTTTTCGTTAACCAGTTTTAAGATACCATTCCATGCAATCATAACGCCATTATCACCGCATAATCTTTTATGCGGAACAATCACTTCAATGTCTTCAGTTTGACAATAATTTCTGATACAATCAGTGATAAACTGATTGGAAGCACATCCGCCACTGATTACAAGTTTTATTGGTTTGTTATCAAACAAATTATTATCTCTAATAAAAATGAATGCTCTCTGAAGTCTCTTAATAAACATAAAAGTTATGGCGTATTGAAGTGAAGCACAAATATTGTTGGCCTGCGGTAACACCCGATCGGGCTCTATGTCCGTCTCTTTTTCCAAACGCTCTATTAATCTAATAGTCATTGTTTCAAAACCACTAAAACTAAAACCACAGTTTCGGTTGAGTGAAGTATACGTCGGATATTTGTTCACATCAGTGAAATACTCGAAAGGATTGCCAGTTTTGGCGCACAACTCAAGAGCCGCACCGCCACTGATCTCATTATATGGTTGGCCGAAATTTTTGAGTCTTAATCGACGAGAAATCTTATCCATGAGATCTCCCGGTGCTATATCTTGTGTATTGCCTAAGAGTTCAAATTTGTTAATATTTCTGACAATTGCCAGAAGACAGTGACCGCCAGATATAAGAAGAGTAACGAATGGAAAGTTAATGTCGTTATCAATGGTTGCCATCAAAGCGTGTGCTTCCATGTGATGGATGGGAATCACTGGCAATGAATACTTGATGGCTAATGCTTTGGCGTAATTCTTGCCGATTATTAGAGATGTCGGCAAACCTGGTCTTAAAGTGACGGCAATGGCGGACAAGTTTGCGGGACTAACACTTGCTTGTTGTAGGGCCTGACGAACACAATCATCAATGCATTCTTGGTGTAAGACTCGGGCCACGGGAGGGATTATCCCACCATTTGATAGATGAGTCTTCAGCTGAGACCGACAAACATCAGATCTAATGTTACCGTTTTGGTCAACGATAGCAATACCTGTTTCATCACATGAGGTCTCAATTCCCAACACTATGTGATTAAATGATAGTCGTCTGCATTGACCGCTGATGTCTAGTAGTTGATTGAATCCAAGTCTTCTTAAAATGACTTTTGTAAACATCATTCAAATGATGACATGTATTGACAATCAATGCATTGTTTGATTCATTCATAACATATGATGTAATGCTTGTGTTGTCAATGACTTCATAAACAGTATAACATGTGTTTAAATACTGTACTATATATTGATTTATAGTATTTTTACATTTATATTAATATAAAACTTTACAAAATTAAAATGTATGTACAGTAGTATAGTATAGTATATTATTATTTAGAATACTGTATACATATTTTATTTTTATTGTTATACAGTATATTGAAATATATAATATATTATATATCATCTAATTAAAGATAATTTATATCAAGTTATTAATTTATATATTTTTATAACAATTATACATTGCTAATTTGTAAAATAATGGTTAGAGTAATTGGAAATATATATGATTACAATAAAATCTAATTTATTGTATCTGTGTTTTAACATTTGATTGTAAAAATACAGTACTATAAATTTAGATAGTTACCATGATCAATTCAAAAGTATACAAACAAGTTTTATTGAGTATACGGGTATATATAAAACTATTTAATTTAAAGTAGATTACAATATTTAGAGCAATAATGATACAGTATTTGCATTATTGTTGAAATAGTATTTTAAGTAACAGGTGTTTTTGTTAAACATATACATGTAATAAAATATTTTAACATAAAACCATTTGAATATACCTAACTTATATTGTTTTTTAACATAAAGTATTAGGACAAAAATATAGTATTCATACAAGTATATTATTACACTCTATACAGCATTAATAATAATAAATAATTTAAACTTTAATTACATTATATTGTTTAAACAAATAAAACAGATTTTTATATGAAAATAGTATTTTATTTAATCAGGATTCTGTTGAAAATAAAATATATAATAATTTTAGTTTATTTCTCTAAAATCCTATAAAAACCTTTTGAGAATAATTTTTATCACACATTAATTTTATAGAATATTTATATTGAAATATATTATTCTTACTATATCGTGATTAATAAAACATTTAATTGATATAATTAATTAAAAATTAATAATATAGTTATGAAACTAATATCAATAACTTTCTTACTTTTAATTGTCTCGCAATCGGTTTGGGGTTTCGGTGAAGAAATCAAGAAAGGCTTAGAAAAGGCTAAGAATGCCATTCAAAATGGTATACAAACAGGCATTCAAAAAGCAAAAGAAGTGTTTAATAAAGTGACCGGTCGTGGAGGTGTCGGTGCCAACAATAATATCACTGACACTATTGCCACTGTAGACGGAGTCAAACAAACAAACGTTAGCCCAAATTATGCTACAAATAATAATGGTTCAGTTAAACCTACCGGTGCTGCAGCCGAGTCAGTTAGTTATACAACTGCTTCTGTTACTCAAGTCTTCAATCGGAGCACATCCACTCATTAAGTATAATACTAAATCAACTAAATATTTATATATCATTTTTTATCTAATATTTGTTAAATAAAAAATATATTTTATTAAAATATTTATTATTAATTCCTTGAAATAAAACTTTGATTATAAATTTATTAAAATTTGCAAAAAGTATATATTTTTCCCATAGATATTGTGTATATTAAGATAAATAAATGGTATAATAATTCCAAACTAAAAATATTATTATAAAATCAACTCAAATATATAAGAATATAAATTTAATTTGAACTGCATTTGGCAAACAATGGTAATCCATAGACTACAGGTGCGGCTCCAATCAAATATTTAAGTTTACAATATTTTCGGGACATTGAGACGCCTGTTGTAATTGATTTATTGGTATTCAAATTATTTAGCTCTGGTTTCCATTTTGTAAAACAATAGCTTAACATGTGATCGGAAAACTTGTCGATATCAACATCGGTAACATCCCAGAGGACACCCACATAACAGGGACAGCCATTCATAATAAATCTATAGGGCGTTCCATGTGTTTCTAATTTGTAACCATCAGAAAACAATTTACCACTACTACAACCCATTACAATAGCGGCACAATTGATATTACATGAATCAAGTCCATCGGGAACTGATCTATAATATGATGCACCGGCTCCGTGGCCGAAGAATATATAAACATCTTTAGACTCAAATGCAGTCTTTAATTGCAAAGATTGTGGAACTTCTCCAATAACTCCTTTCCATTCTTTCATCGCATCAAAAGTCTCTTTAAAGTAGTTCTGAGTTTTAGCCAAATTGTCCGCCGGATTCACCACATAATAAACGCTCGACTCATTTAAACCATTCGCATAAATATTATTTTTGAATGCTTTATACATTAGAGATAAAACTCTTAGTGATGGTGTCCTGAATACTGACTGATTATATGTTTCAAGTGATGGCAATGATTCAAATGGAAACGCTTCCAATGATTTATCAAGTATTATACCGACTGGCGATATGTTATATGTAGAGTAAATCATCTCTTTGTTATCAATTGGAAAAATATCATTAATTAATTGCTCATATTTTTGATAACATTTGGAAATTATAGAATCGGACGGCATATTAAACAGTAATTTAATGGCTGATCTAAATTCACTGTATCTGAGTATAGGTAATGACTCGACAACTACTTCAAGAAGTGCTGTATTTTTGCAATCAAGTCCTTGGTTTTTCATTAAATCCCTTATATAAGTGCACAACAATTGACACGTTTTAAGATAACGTTTATCTTGAATTTGGCCCAAAAGTATTCCACGAAATGCTCCAAACCAGGTGTCCTCAACACTCTTCAACAACATCTTCATCTCGTCATCCAAAGAGTATCTTAAGCGCCAAAATGTTTCTTTATCTTTGTTAGCAATCGATGCGTTTGACTTTTCAATTATTTCCATAAAATGTGTCATAAAATGTTTAATTATCTGAGATATAAACAATATATACAAAAAAATTGCAATTAAAAGTTATATTTAATAAAAAGTTTTAATACCTTTTGTGGATCAGCTTTTATTTTAAGAAATACTGGTTTTCGACTCTTTTGATAGCGACAGACGATTAAATTGGGAATATTAGAGTCATTATTAATGGCTGTAATTTGAATGACACGCCAGTCATTTGGTAGACTATCAGTATATACTTTATAGCTGTTATTACCCGAAACCATTAGTTTGTCAAATGATAGTGAGTTTACATCATATTTAAACAATTTATTCAGTTTTCGTTTTCTTTCAGCAATAAATAAATTCCTGTATCTATAAGTTATAGCATTCATCTCACAAAAATGATAACCAACTTTATCTTCATTTTTCAATTTATCCAATGAATAAATATCTGTTAATAATTTATTAACTAATATATAAAGTTTGCAAATGGGATGCAAACCAATTAAATCATAAACACATTGTAGAGTTGAGATAATTAATTCAATATCTGTTTGTTTTCTAACAGTTTCTTTTAAACCAATTTCTTCATTAATTACTAGCTTTTTATTAAACACATCATCCAGTTCTTCAATATCTTTATCAACGCTATTGATATTATTTGAAACATCATTAATAAAGACATTAGTTTTTGTTGACTTATTATACGATCGTTTTGTTTTCTTCTCCACATTATCTTCATTATCACTCAAACGTACCGAAGATTTCATTAAATTTGTTTTCGATCGAGTGATACGTTGTGTTGTCTTTGAGTTAGATTCCACTTTAGGAATCACATCGATTACCACAATATCCTGACTATCATTAGAGACTAAATCAGTCATTGAATGCGAACGCACTTCACAGTCACGTTCAAAGTTAAGTCTCATACAAGCCTTAAGTTTAGATACATTTTTATCATTGTTGTTGTCGTCATCAGAGTTGTTATCTTCATAATTAAGTTCAGACACATAATCGCCAATATCTTTATCTTTAAATTGTTTCTGTTTGGGAGCGTTTGGAACTTTTCTTGAGGTTTTAATATCAGATTTAGTGATACTCGGAGGAGTTGAAGACTTATTAATGGTTATAAGGGAACTACTAATTAGTTCATTAATAAAATGACTGTTATATTCAAGCCAAACATTGTTTGCTTTATTTGTGTTGCAGTTTGTTATAAATAAACTAAATTTAGCGAATGCCTCATAATATAATAGCTTTGATTGAATACATCGCTCTTCGTATGCAAATGTCTTCAATTGAGTCAAATGACTACAAGTGTTAATCACATTAACAAACTCTTTCATTTGAATCTGAAGTCGAGCCAAAGTCTCAATAAATTGCATTTTCAATAGTTTATACTTAACATAATTCGTCTCAATTTCTTGTATTTTACAATCAGAAATATGTTTAATAATAATAGGTTTCATTACATTTGAAGCATATTTCTCAATGTGTACTAAAAGAGCAGACACTTGACTAAAGGTGTAATTCGGTGTTTTCATATCCATTTCATCAGTTAATAGTTCATTGAATTTAATTTCAAGTTTCGTTAAAAACAAATCAATTATTTGGTTTTCATAATCACTTTCATTCAACAATTCTTCAGTTAGAGTCACGCGTTTATTATCATTTAGAAAGTCTTCAGAATCATCGCTATACTTGTTGTCCAATTGTCTTAATTTTTTCTTTACCTCCCAAAGTGGTCGTAAGCCCGTGTGATGACAGTCTTCATTATCTGACAAATCACTATTCGATGAATCAATGGTTATGACTTCTTTTGTAAAAATATTGTCAATAAGGCTTTGTTTTTTAGGTATATGTCCGTGAATGGCACGTTTGGTGTCGGGTGATATTGTCGATATTGAAGATCCCGAATCAAATACTGATTCATCATCAGATGACCAACGGTTATGGCTTATACATAGCATTGCATTTTTGAGCTTTAATTGTGAAGCATATTTATGATCACATAGATTATCCAATTGTGAACCACTTATAAGCAATTCTGCGACACTGTATATCAAAAAAACAAATTATTAACATTTAAAAAGTATTGACAATATTTTCAATTAAGAAAAAAACTGACCGCACAGTTGCACAACATCTTCGACCAACTTTTAGCAAACAATTATACGAATATATGGCATCCAAAGGCATCTCAATGTTTTGATAAAATTTAAGAGACATCTGAATGGCATCGAAAGCAAAGTTAAGAACTGAAAAACGATACCAAATGGGGTCGACGTCGCCGACGTTTATTATATTTTCATCGTTAGACTTATTAGAAGACGTCAAACATTTATGCCATCGCTTTAATATACATATAGCTATAGAAGTCGGTTCAATAAATTCACGCAAATACTGATCATAATTAAAATGTTTTGATGGGAAATGTGTGGCTAATAGTAGAGCCAATCCTTTAATATAATAGCGATTTATAGTTAGTTTTTTGACATAATCTGATGACAAAAAAGTGCATAACATTTTGGCCGCTCTTTCAGTGTATCCTCTCTTTAAATCCAATTCACATTTTGCCAAAAAGTTCAACGAAGTGGCAAATGTTTCATTGTTTGGTTGTCCGCAGTTATTGGACGACTTATTACGGATCAAAATAGCGTTGGCTCTATTGGTTTCTCCTAAATCCAAATAAGTCTTCACTAAAAAATAATTGGCAGTTAAACTCATTTCAGAGTATTTATTAGAGAAATGTTCGCAAAACTTGTTCAACAAATGAATTGATTTGAGTCGAGATTCAAATCGTTTATAAAAAGCGTTGATTTGAATGACTGAATATAAGTTATAGTAAATCTTGAGACCAATTATGAGTTCTTCATTCATATAATTCTTCATTTTGATGCCGAAGTCCAGTGCTTGAGTCCAATGATCGACAGCACTATCGATGGGCGCCAACAAGTTTGTCATACTCTTCATGTTAACCAACTCTGGCATTACATTTGACTCACATTTGCTCTCTTTCTGAACGGGAATATCATTAATACTAAAAGGATTGTCTTTACAGATGTTATTCAAGTCATTGCATTTCACTTCTTGAGTAACAACTTTGTCGTCAAACTCTTTGAGAGTCAATAAAAATCTTTCCAAATAAGTGTTACCAATAAGTAAATGAACGGAACAAATGTTGACACAATTGCAACCATCGATGGTATGATTGATGAGTTGTTTGAGTACAGTGTCGATGGTGTGGTCATGTTGTGCGCGGACACCATTGAGCCACTGGGCAGTGGACAGTGTGTCCCGCATTACATCACACCTCCATTTGCCCTCACGTTTGGTCTCATTTGATGGCTTTGTCGACAATTTACGTATACATTCATTGGTGGCCACCGTTGGTCTTCGGGTTTTCGTTTTCTTTGTTTTGCTTTCATCGCTAAAGTTATAGCAATCAGTGATACTCTTCAACACATTGGATGACATTTCACTAATTGATTGCAATTATTATTACAATTAAACTAATAGTCAAACAATTATTCAAACAATTATTCATTCATTGATTTAATCAGTCATTCATTCATTCAATGCTCACATTTAGCTCCAAATCATTCGAAATATGAGTTTAACTTTAGTCACTGACTCTCCTATTGGACACTTAGTATTCAATTCGTTCTCTCATTGGTTGAAAACATGAATACCTTTACTATAAATAACGTCAACTATTTGTGAGTAAAATGTTTAACAAATTGTTTACAAATGAATGTATTGTTTTGATTGATATTTAATTGAATGTCAAATATGTCAACAAATAAGCAAAAGTTAGTATCAATTAAGATATATAATGACATCAATTAAATACTAATCATTTGTTTTGCAAAACAGTGTCAAAATCAGTATCGGATCCATAGTTTGTTGTGAAGAGACGACACTATTGGGTGATATAACGATCGGTGCAAAGACTGTGATTCATCCGACGGCAGTCATAGATGCGACCAAAGGTCCCGTTGTTATCGGCGAATCCAATCTGATTGAGGAAAGAGTTCATATCATTAACACATGCACTCAACCGCTGATCATTGGTTCCCATAATGTGTTTGAAGTGGGATCTCATTGTCAGTCACAACATGTCGGTGACCACAACGTACTCGAGTCCAAGTGTCGCGTCGGATCAAAAACATTACTGTCTAATGGCTGTGTCATCGGTGCCATGTGTTGTGTCGATTGCGACCAATTATTACCAGAAAATACTGTCATTTTCGGCACCGATTGTAGACGTCGGACACAAAATGAAAAGCCCACTCAACAGACCTATCAGTTGGACTTCTTAAGTAAAATACTTCCTAATTATCAACGAATTGAAAAACCAAACTTTAAATCAAACACTCAGACAAACACTGCAATGACGACCAGTACTTCATCGACGGCTTCACTGTCACCGCATTAATAATCAATTGATTTGTTTATGAAAATGATTTTAATATTGATTATAAATTATACATTATATTCACCTAAATTACAATTTATTGTATTATTAATTATAAATAAAAGATTTATTTTAAACTTACAATTATTAATTTAGTTGTTTAGTGTAATTTAGTTCATATCATTAATTGTCTATAAAATATTTATTTAAATTGTTTAAATACGGAATATCTCAACTAATATACAGTATAATACTACTGTAGTTATAGTTATAGTGTAGTAATTATAAATTAATATTGTAAGTTAAATATAAATTAATTAATTAAATATTTTTTAAAACTACTTTATTTTTATAGTGAATATTCTCTATATTAACATTAACCTATAAATTCTAAATGTAATCAAATATTTTTACTAAAAGTAGTTTAAAAGTTATTTTTAAATATTAAAAATTGTATTTTAGTTATTGATTTACTAAATAACCAGCAATTTATTTATACTTGATGCATTAACTTAAACTTGAAAAATTCAATACTCACTATTAAATCAGTTGAATGTCATAATAAAACCTGTTGAAAATGCTAGATAGCATTGCCAAAACAAACTTTAATGGCATTACCGGTAATTACTTATAAATAACAAAATACCCCAACACTAACATTAAAAATTCCGTATAAGTGATATTATAATATAAATATTTATTATTAATATAAATTAGTCCGTATGAGTCATATTATACCTAAAATAATCAGTGAGAATATAAATTAGTTATGAGCAGGGTTTTTAAAACGGCAGGAATAAACAATAGATGTCAATTCTGTCAAATGCCTGCCCTGCCTTTGCCATGCCCTGGGCATCTATTTTTAGGTGGTGACACCTATTATTTTAATTTTATATTATTAATTAATTTATAAAACATTTGTATTTTTGTTTTGTATACGTTTAATTAAAAGGTAGTATCCTTGGAAATAAGTATATAAATTGCAAATTTAATTAACACACTAAAAACACTAAATTACATTATTTTTATAGATACAGTTGCTTATTAGCAATTTAAAATGGCAGACAAATAAAATAGATGCCCAAATGCCAGGCATTAAATGGCATCTATTTTGGCATTTCCAGGGCAGGCATTTATTTCCTTAAAACCCTGATCACAAAACTGATTATATCTGATATAAATTAGAATATATTTAAGTTATTAAGTGTTGCAATCATTTTGTGATAAGACATTACAATGCAATAAAACAACAATAATTAGCGATAAAATATTAATTATATATTTATTAGTAGTATATTATTTATAGTGTATTAATAACTATAAATTATTAACAATTGAAACAATGGCTGAATTTAATTCATTTGGCAAAGATTTGGATGAATTCAAACAACTATTGATTTCGAATAAATTTATTAAAGACAAAGAATTATCTGATTTAATGGTATTTTTTAATATAGTTTATAATTTAAATATATAAATATATATATGTTTTTAATTTAACTATTAATTATTGATTAATCATTTTAATTAATTTTAATAAGAGTAATGTAAATGACGAGGAAAGTCAATTGACAGCATTATTAACACACATTAAAAGTCGTGACAAACAAGAGATCAACTTATTTATTGAAACAATTGGCGATTCATATCTCACTGAAGACGAGTGTGACAGTAGTTTAATGACATTGAAGTACAAACTAAGCGAAAGTTTCAAACACTTCTTTTGTCCGCCAAAACTATCATCTGAGGAGTTGATACTTATAAACTCCCAAAAAGTGAAAAGCAATAAATATGGTGACGTTTACCCAATGACTGCCCGTCCCCGAGGTTTCTGTATAATGATTGATAACCAACAATTCAAAACAAACAATCTTTCGGATAGAAAGGGATCTGAAGTCGACTCACAAACTCTATCATTAGTGTTCTCTCAGTTAGGATTTGATGTCAAACATTATATTAATAAAACTACAAATCAAATGCAAAGAATACTGCAATCATATTCACAAAACCCTGAGCTCTCAAAACATGACGCTCTGGTAGTTATTATTCTGTCGCATGGAATCAAAGATGAAATCTTTGGCATCTGTGGATCAACTGTCAAAGTGGACACAATTCTTGAATATTACAATAATATTAACTGTTCTTTGCTTAGAAATAAACCGAAAATGTTTTTCCTCAGTGCCTGTAGGGGTGGTATGAATTTATAATATTATAATTTTTTTTAAAGCGTAAAAATTAAAAATTATTATAATTTATAAATAATAGAAGAAGACAAACAACCAAAAATAGATACCGGTATTAGTTGTTTATCGGGCGCACCATTAATGATGCTTAGGATGTCACATATGCCTACATGGAGTGACATATTTGTCTATTATTCAACAATTAATGGTAAAATAATTTAATTTCTATAAAAATATAATAATTGTTATTCAAATTTGTAGGATATGTATCGTTACGCAATACATCTTCAGGTTCATGGTTTGGCCATGAATTAGCTAAATGTTTGGTAGAGTTTGCACACCGGGAACACCTCCACGACTTGATGACCACAAAAGTGGCTCAAAGATTGCACGAAAGGTTTAGTGTAATGAATGGTAAAATAGTGAAGCAATCTATTGAAACTCAAACTAAAGGGTTTGTTAAAAAACTTTATTTTAATCCCGGTCTCTATGAAACTGATGGGCAATAGTTTAATCCCTTAAGTTTATTATTACCGGTAATTATTTATTTATTTATCTAACAAAACACAAAATTCTTAATAATAAAAGTATGTTTAAATTACAATAAATTTCCATTTAATTATATTTTCTAATTTATATTTATACCAATACTTTATATTGATCTCATTATGTAAATTATTGAATAACATATTAATAAATTAATTAATACCGACAATAATAAAATTTTGTAATAATATACAATATATTTTTTAAATAAAGAAATTAATAAATTACCAGTAAATACAATATGATTTAATATTTTTGAAATGTATATAAAAGTTTATTAATCAAAATACAGTTTATAATAGATATTTTTTGACTATTATACGGTATAAAATACTGTATATAAAATATAAATTATATATATCAGGGTTAAGCAAGGATGAGTAGGGTAAGGCCAAATGACTCCCCTTAGATCGAGATTTTACCCCTGATTTTTTTGACCAAATTGAAAAAATCGTTGCCTAAAAACTAGTAGAAATGACCCCTCCTAAAATTTAGAATTTTTTCAAGTTTATAAAAATTGTAATTTTAATTGATAATATTTTGTTATGTTTTTATAACTTATATGAATGTAATTATTGATTAAAAATAAGTAAAATAGTTAAACTCACGTTCTAAGCTCATTAATCTAAATTTAATATTATTTTAATTAAAATATTCAACAAAAAAATTAAAAATTAACTATTTGTTGAAAATTCGGTAATCTATACTACTATATAATTTGGAAATGTTTGTGCCATTTTCTGTCACGCAAACAATTACTTTTGATGTGTCGCGCGATTATTAATAATTTTAATTTATTAAATAAAAAAAATTAAATAAAATATACTTTTTATAATACACTGTATATTATATAGCGCGTGAAAGCATTTTTTAGTAAAGAGATAGATTGAGAGAGAGAGAGAGAGAGAGGGTATTGTTGCACGTGTTAACTATTGATACACATTTTATTACGTGGAGATCTAACAATTTATATTACAATTTAAATAGAATTTTACGATAAATAAAGTTAGTAAAACAATATATACTGTATATGATAGTTATTTTTTAAATTTTTTTATTTTTAAATTTTAAATACTGTATTATTTAATTATTTAATTTTTATTTCAAATTTGTTTTTATTAATTAAAAATTATTTTAAGAAATAGTTTAATTTATTGGGAATATTTACCTATTTTCCTGCGAATTTACATTGGAATATTTGGGAAATTATAGAATTTTCTCATGACACCTCCTTTATTTTTGAAAAAATTGCCGTTTAAAAATGCAATAAAAGTCTACACCCACCCTAAGATTTTTCTAAATTTTTGTCATTTGAGCCCCTCTAGAGCCCCCTAAAATCCAAAACGTTGCTATATATCTTTCAATCATTAGTATCGCTGAATTAATTAAATAGATATTTATTATAAATAACAAAAATCTGTATTAAGTAAACTATTGATATATTTGAGCTATTATTGACTATTATTAAAATATAGTTTGAAATAATGAATACAATGAAAATGTCAAAAATAAAATAATAATATTTATAATAAACAAAATGTTTGTTAAAATAGTAATTTTAGCAAATATTAAGCAATGGAATAACTATAGCAACACAATTGAAATGTTTTCAAACAGATTTATAATAATGTTAGAAATAATTAATAGAAAAAAAGTTATTATTAGAGTAATAATACTTTAATACTTCAATTCCTTGTTATATTGAATAACATAAAGCATTGATTTATGAGTTTTCTATGTATTACACCAATAGTTACATAAATTGCTTGAATTGTCTTATAAAACACCTCTTATTTGCGTGCAATGCATTGACTGACACTATCAAGTGATGACAGTTTAGTATCAGTGTTTATAATCACAAATATAGAGAATATTCTGTTATATTTTATTGAATAAACAGTACTTTATATATGATAATGTATTGATTGTATTTTATTTTATGGGTTCAATGGGTATAAGTCCATTATTCACACACCTTAACATAAGTGCCTGGGCATTTTGGTAAGTTTATTAAACAAAATTCCAATAGTTACTACTAAATTAGTAAAATTAAATTAGTAAATTGTGTATTTCTACATTTTCTAATTTTTATTAGGATTGTTATGTTTGTAATGGTGATTACAATTTTTGCATTTATAAGGATTATATATTTAATATGTTTGAAAAAGTTTAAAAGACAAACAATAAATACAATAGATTTAAATGATGGAAATTTAAATAATTGTGACTCAACTCAAGCTATCTATACTTCAGTGATAGCACCGCATTATTTCTATAGCGAGGGTATGTGTTATTTAAATTTATAAATTTGACTAAATATGTGGTTAATTTTAAATTACTTTAATAATTAGTTTACAATATTTTATATATAGTATAATTAAAGTACAATGATTTTTAAAAACTACAAAAATAATATTCTCTTATAAATTTTGAATTACAATCTTTTCATAATATCTTTCAATAATTAAATATTATATAATAAATAACTATATATTATAAGATACATAATGTACAGTATTAAATGTAAACCAAATAAATATATGTAAAATATTTTATGTTTTTCAACAATTATTTTTTGACAAAATTATTAAATTTAGTCAATTCATTGAAAAACTTACTGTAATTGTGAATTGTATTACAATTATTGTTAAACAATTATTGATAGTTTATAAGTAGTAGTAGTTTCAAGGCATCAAATGTATTATCACTTATATATGACTCTAAACTTAGATTCAAAGAGTTGGCCTATAAATACCTATAGATCGATATATATTTGATGGGTAATAATTTATTACTAATAAATGCATAGAAAGTGAGATATTTGCTAAAATAGGCAAAAGTATATCAATCTATAAATAAAATTATTACTTATTTCAAGTGAAATATTACTAAATTTAAAATAATTCCAAGAATAAGCTATTTATATCTTAATATGTATATAAATTGCAATATATTAATAATAAAATTTTTCTAAATTATCAATTATTAGGCGAGAATATAAACGAATCAGTAAATGCAATAAATGGTGAATCAGCTAAAAGTGTTAAATACATTGAAAAGCTATTAAATCATTCATATGAAGACACTATCGATGGTGTGGACAAAGTAAGTGAGTCGTGTGAATATAAAACTATTGCTATCAGACCACTGACACCGGCCTATAAACCACACGAAGAAGTGCCTAAAGAAGATCCGTTGGGATTCTTATCGGTTCCGCCGGGATTTGTCAGTCCTTTGGCCAACAATAATATCATTACTATAAGCACTGGTAATTTAATGCATACTATTAACGATAGTAATGATTATTATAGGATTGATAGGATTACACATTCAGCATAATATTTATCATACACTGCTAAATATATCTAATAATTTATTAATAATAAACAATATATAATTTGTAAAATTATAAAAATTTGTAGTAAATATATTTTATATAAGAGACAAAAATTTTAATTAAAAGTTATATAAAGTTTGTAACAGTTGTACAGTTATTTAGTTTTAGTTCAAATAAAATAATCAAGACAATTTTAAAAATATTTTGCTATTTAATTTTACTAAAATAAGTTATACATTAAAACTAAATTTTATATTACTTATATTTCATTATATCTATACTACTATATAATTTGGAAATGTTTGTGTGACGCAAACAATTAAATTTAATGTGTCGCGCGATTATTAATAATTTTAATTTATTAAATAAAAAATTAATAAATAAAATATACTTTTTATAATAAACTGTAAGCGCGTAAGTATTGTTGCACGTGTTAACTATTTCTTATGCATGTTGCTCATGCTACATGTACGTGGAGATCTAACTAGTAATTATATAAATTAAAATTTTAAAAAAGTTTTATAATTAAAAATATGACTATTTTATTTAAATATACTCTTATAAGTTAAAACAATTTAAATGATATGATAAATTAAAAAATAATAATAAATATTCACTAAAATTAACTAAAAATATTCAAATCGGTTGACATTGAGATAAAGATCACCCAAACTTGACATAAATTGATATCTATTTATAAATTTTATTATAAAATTTATTCTAAATTAACAAAAATTCGGAGCAGATCTATCTTGTAAGCTCCGTTTTTTGTATTATTTACACGCGCTATTGTTTCAATGGATTTAATTGTAGTTCACACGCTATTTACACGTATTTTTAATAATTAATAAAATAAAAGTAAATATGTTTAAGCAAAAATAATATCATAATACATTTAACTAACCTAACCTATTTATAATGGTATTACAAAAATGATAACTTAACCTAATCTATTGTATTAGTGTTCGCTCCGTTACCTAACCTGGTGTTCGCTCCGCAACCTTATCCTAATTATAATGGTATTATACAAATGTATTATATAACTGTATCACGTATTGCACGTGAAATATTTAATTATATCTATTGAAACAATAGCGCGTGTAAATAATACAAAAAACGGAGCTGACAACATAGATTTTAGCCAAAAATTCTTTTGACTTAATATTATTATTATAGTATTGAAAATTAATCAAAAAATATAATAAACAAACAATTACTTAATTTGTAATATTTACAGTTTAAACAAATTAGTTTCTATTGGTAAAGTTGAGCATGGTTGTGTGAAAAATATACCATGGCTATATTAATTAAATTATATAATTTATATTTAGTAATCAATATATATGCTTAAACTCTATTGGCCTATAATTGTCAATACATTTATCTTTTAAATTAGTATTTTTGCCGATTTTTTGGCTATGACTACAAGGGCTTACATAAAAAGCTTAAATTAAAACACAAAAATACAGTACATATGACCACAACATATGGTTTGTATTGTAAATCAATTGATGACAACTTAATGTCGATTCCACAGAATATTCTGTTTGAGACATAAGTGCAGTCAATATATACTTAAAGTATAGAATAAACTAACAAATTGTGTGAAATGTGTCACAACTGAGACCTAAATATTTGAAATACTATTCAATGAAAAGTTGACCCAAAAGTTGTCAAAACATATCTATAAATAACTCTTTTAAGACATGACTTGAACTTCACTTTATTGTCTTAAAAGCTATTTTTATATCAACTAAAGTGGTATTTATGTCCAAATATAAGCATCTGATTGGGTATTGACTATCATTTGATCCAATCAATGGTCAGTAATGTCATCAATAATGCCAACACATTAATGTACTGTAAGACACACTCAGTCACTCACTTTAGTATGTTTTCACTGCATAGCCATAACATTAGATACTTTACACTAATTTTTAAAAATATATAACATGTTATATATCATTGAATGATTTTAATACTAATTTTAATACTAATTTTAATATTACATATCTTTAAAAATGCTATCAATTATTAAAAACTAAATTATATTATCAATAATATAATGTTAGAAATATGTATTGGAATTGATATAAATTAAAGTTGAAAATTATAATAAATAAATAATAATAATAATAGTTATAACTTATAAGTTATAATGATTTATATATTGAGTATGTATTGTATGTTTGATTGTGAGTCTGTTTGGCGCCAACTATGTTGTGATCGAAGTGTTGTTAAATGTATGCAAAATGTATGTCAAATGTATGTCAACACTGTTTGACTGAACAACGCGTGTATTGCAGTCAAGTGAGTGTCGAATACATGTAAGCATTAAAAGCAATCAATTGTTTGAAACGTCATTCAAAAAGTATAGGAAAGACGTGACAAGTGTTTTGAAATGTTAGGCTCGAGTCAGACATAACTCAAGGCTTGTATAACAACAGTGTTAGGACTTTATTGTTAGTCATGCGCTCTAAGTTAAGACAGGTATGAAAGGCCTGCGAGTGTTCAGCCATTTGTGAAAACGTTTGATAAAATTGTTGTGAAAATGGACGGAGACTGCGATCGGACTAATACACCGATGATGACCAACAACACCACCACAACCAACACCAATACCGACACCACTAACACAACCACCACAACCAACACAACCAACAACAACAACAAAACGATTGACACCAACAATGGCGAGACGTCGACAGCCACGGCCAACGCTTCTTCACCCGTACTGACAACACCAGACAAATCACATACCGGTCCCGATGAGACCAAGATTAAGGCGATACTTGAGCGCACAGGTAGTACACGGACCCATAGATTTGATCTTACAATTGACGTCTGTTTTGATTTTTCATAGGTTATACTTTAGACGTAACTACTGGTCAACGTAAATACGGCGGACCGCCTCCCGACTGGACAGACCCACCGCCACCACCGGGTTGTGAAATATTTGTGGGCAAACTTCCTAAAGAGATATATGAAGATGAATTGATTCCACTTTTTGATAAAGTTGGCAAAATATGGGACTTGAGATTAATGATGGATCCGATTAATGGTCAGTCCCGCGGATACGCTTTTGTCACATATTGTAGTAAAGATGACGCACAAAGTGCTGTCCAACAAGTGAGAGATATAACTAATGGATTGTTAAATATGTGATAATAATGTGATTTTGTTTTTATTTGCTGTGATGTGTGGCCACCAAACAGTATGATGGATACGAAATAAGAAAAAGTAAAGCCTTAAAAGTGAACGTTTCGGTGCCAAACCTGAGGCTATTTGTAGGAAATATACCAAAAAGTAAATCTAAAGAAGAAATTTTTCAAGAATTTACAAAACTCGCCGGTAATGACATTTGTTTACAGTAATTGTCAGATGTATTGTATTTAACTAACTGTGTATTTGTTTGTGTTTATAGGAGGCCTTACCGAAGTAATAGTATACAGTTCTCCAGATGACCGGAAAAAGAATAGAGGTTTTTGTTTTTTAGAATATGAAAGCCACAAATCGGCCTCTTTGGCCAAACGTAAGTTAAGTACCGCTCGAACCAAAGTCTGGGGATGTGATATACTGGTTGATTGGGCCGATCCTCAAGAGGAACCCGATGAAGAAACGATGTCCAAAGTTAAAGTGCTTTACGTCCGTAATTTAACCAGTGATGTCACTGAAGAACAATTGAAACAATTGTTTGAAGAATATGGTACTATTGAAAGGGTAAAAAAAATCAAAGACTATGCTTTCGTTCATTTCGAGGACCGAAATCAGGCTCTCAAAGCAATGAATAATCTTAATGGCAAAGATTTCGGTGGCGCTAACATCGAGGTCTCACTCGCGAAGCCGCCCTCTGATCGCAAAAAGAAAGAAGAGGTACTCAGGAATAGGGAACGACGTGTTATGTTAATGATGCAACAGAGGGCTATGTATTATATATTATAGTTTATATTTACATCAATCATAGCTATAATGGCCTATCATTTATTATTATATTAGGATCGTTGGTGCTCCCCCTCGTGGCCCACCACCACTGCCATTACAACCACCTCCACCTCCTCCTCCACCACTCATTCCTCAAACACGAAATACGAGAGGCAATCGCGCACAGCCTATGGCATCACTACCATCTCCATCAGCCTATCGACAATTAGGAACCAGAAATTATGGTTAGTTTAATATTTTTAAAAAATAATCAAAATGAAAGCAAAACTGAAAGAAATGATAATATTGTTATCATTGTTTAGGTGCAACTCAGGGGTGGAATTCATGGTACAACTGGTATGACCCGAATAGCTGGTGGTTTAGTTCAGCAGCGCGAACGGGTGCACAGTTTGGAGTCACACCAGCACAACAAATGGGCCAGAATTGGGGTCAATACAGCAATGGGTCAGTGCCTACACAGGCCATCACGTCTTATGGACGACGACTATGGCAGCCAACCAACACCGGGAGCAACAAAAGCAAGTGGAGGCAAAAGCCGACCAACGGCTCCAAGAAAAGCGTCAAAACGTAAACATTCCGTATACGAGCACTTAATTTCCTATATAATATGAAAATTGAAACAAATTGACCAATTGGTCGATGGGAATAAATATCACATTTATTCCCACCCAGTGGGATATAATGTGATCCTGTGGGGTGGGGTGGGCAACACTGGGGGAGTATTTGTGAATGAGTGACGATCAGATGCGTCCAAAAACATTAATGGCAATGATTTGGTAAATCCGTAACCAATTTCTTTGTTGTGGTAAAGAATTGTACATTTATTCCTGGGTTATCACAAATTTTCTCTTAGGAACCAAAAGTGCTCGTATACGGTGAGTCTATGTATAGAGAAAACGATCGATAATATTAATTTTAATATTAATTATTAAAATATGAATTTTATACAACCGGACCTAAACTTTATATACCGGTAATTGTTTAGAGAATGTTTGAAATGGTTGTAAATTTTAAATCTTATTTGATTTTTGTAAACCACAAAGATTTGTTGAATTAATAATATTTTGAAATAAGTTAATTATCAAAACAAACAAACAATTTGCTTGAATTTAATGTCAACTTAAATAATCTCTTATCATAGGATTTATACTATCAAATGAGCTTTACATGTGTCAGACCAGTGATAACAATAAGCTTTATTTGTTTTATTTAAACAAATTTATCCGTAAGTATTAATTAGTATCGAATAAGTCGCCAACAATTCATTGAATTGATCTCTATATATGTCTTCAACATTATTATCACTGATCTGATACACTTTGTGAGTCAATTTCATAAAACTAGTCATTGTCTAAATAGTTGTGTTACTCGTTATATCGATTGATCAAATAATGGACAATATTTCAGTTACCAATGGAGCCAATGAACAAACAGCTGCCACTCTTCAATGGCTTCAACTATACTTTTACGGTCGATCCAGTGTTTCAATATCCCGGTGCTCTATGTATTCAATGTACGGTGCATTTTGTCAACAAAATAACTATCGACCCGTTTGTAAGGCAACTTTCGGCAAAGTATAAGTTGATATACATTTAGTATCACTTTTAGTGATTCATTCAAAGTTAAGTTTTCTGTATTTTTAGTTAATTCGTATTCAATTTCCATTTGTCACATCTAAACGTTTGGGTGCCAGAGGACAGTCTAAATATCATGTAATTATAAAATGTATTTAAATTGTATACAATTTGATACATTATAAGTTATTGAAGTTTTGACAATTTAGATATTGATATTATATTAAATAAGATTATAATTTTGATTAGTATTATGGTATAGCACTCAAAGATGACTATCATATGAAAAGTCCTGATGATTGTCATAATGATAAACCTCTTTCAAGATTCTCGCGAAACGCGCGACTTCTTAACCCTAATGACTATCACGCGATACTACACTCATTGGTCTCAGTCGGAGACATTCATCACATACCTCTCTATCCTCTTAATGTAAAAAATACAACAAAAATTGAAATATTTAATTAATGAAATTCACTTTAATAACTACCGGTATTTATATATTAAAACTTTACATATATTAGGACGAAAAACAGGTTTTTATAAACATATATAAAATTCATTGTCAATGTATTCTGGATTCCGCTTTAGGACATAATTACTCTCAGGTTAGCAAACAATTTAGTCAATAAATTGCTTGAATAACAAAAATTTGTGTATAACTTGACAGATGAGACATTATATAATCCATTTTTGGCAACAGTTGCCAAATCACGTGCAAATTGATTTGGATTCGCTTAAAGCACTTGATCTCAATCTTTACTCAACACTCGAAGATATTTATCTTAGACTCGACGCAAGTCTGGATCAATTGAGGCACTTGTATGCCATCGCATCACTAAATCCTTTATGGCTTAAGAAAGCACTGGAAAACTATAACAATGAATCCGTTTGTCGACTAAAGTTAGAGCAATCATTCAAATGGAAATATAGAGTCAAATCTATGTTTCAATTCATTCATTTGGCAAAAGTATGATATTTTTCATAAAGTGATAAATTATACATATATTTAATTGTAACAAACATTTCATAACTACTTATATAGGCTTTAGATTTAGCACAACTCCATAGTTCAGTAGATTTATTACGACAACTTGATTACCGGGACTTAATGCTAGTTAATACCAATACACAGCAATTGTTTATCTTATTATTGGATAGTATATGCAGAAAGAGTGCCACAATCGACAACTTAATTGAATCAATTGATGATATGATAAGACAAAGTTTTGGACAAATATTTATCAAAGATTTAGCCATTCAAATGTCTCAAATCCATTGCCACGCAATCAAACATTTAACTCAAATGCATTCACAAAAATTTGGTATTTTTAAAATTTTCTTTATATTATAATAACTTCAATAAAACTAATTCAATGATTTTATATTCTTAAGCTTCATGTCATCTATTCATGATATTTCTCACAGATTATTTGCTTGAAATTTGTCAAAAGTGATAATTATATTTATAAATAATAATCACTAATTTAATACTGCTTTACATATAAATTCTTTATTAATTAATATAAAATTATTTATTATTGATTTGAAATTTTTGCAAACTTAAAAAATGCTTTACAAATTGATAATCGCATAAAGTTATGACTAACTCTTAAAAAGGGGAAAACAAATGACTTGAAAAAAAAATAAAAAAAATTGATTCAAATTTTATTTAAAATAATCTTTTCATTGTCAGTGAGATGTGCGGCAAAATCATTAAGAAATGGCAAACTCTTGAATTCACGCAAAACATTAGTCAAGTATTGTTCTAAATCAAGTTTACCGATCTCTTCATTGAGGATATCGTCTTCATTAATATCTCCCTCGCCTTCAGCCCAAACTTCATCAATAATTCCGATATCATTTGAATTTAGCTTTGAAGCAGAGATACCATTCTTTAAGGCATCACTACCGCTGAGATCATCATCTTCTTCATCGTCGTCATCACTGTCTGTTTGAATTTGTTTCTGTTCTTCGATATTCTTGAGTTCAGCAATTAAAAGTTTTAGAATTTTGACAGAACACGGAACAACTGACCACTGGACAGTTGTGTTAGCTGTCTTAGAGCGAGTCTTGACACCCGGTGATGTTGAGTCAGATAATATGGCATCACCGGGAACTGTCATGTAATTGAGGTTTAAATTTGAGTCTTGTGTTTGATGTAGTATTGAGTGCTGCAATAGTTTGCAAAGAGCTAGTATTGAAACTTTGTTTTCATAACTACCAAAAAACAGGTGCTGTCTATTCAACCAATTTATTAAAACAAATTCTAAAGCAGATTGACTACCGGTTGGCGCCGGCAATGAGGACAGAAACTCGAGAATTGCTGGCAAATCATAATATATTAAATGAGCGAAAACAAGAATCAGACTCTCGACTACAGAAAGTGCTTCAGCGATATGTAGTTTCACTAATACTGCGCGCAGTAAAAGATGTGAGTTCTCGCGTCCGATGTATTGATTCGCACGAGTTATTAAAACTGTCACCAATCGACCCACAAATGCAGAACACGACTCATTCTTTCGTGGATCCAATAGATGGTGACAGACCTACCAATTATATAACATTATAGTAAATGCAAATTTAATAACTGGTCTAATCTATACATTAGAATTACGGTACCTTTAAAACAAGTGATAATCCGTTTTGATTGTCTGACTCGACTTTAAAGGCAAACACCTGATCCACTGATTTAACAACAAATGCGCGGACACATTCGCCGCCGTTTTGAAGAGTTGGAGAGTCATCAGAATTTAAAATACAGGCTATAAGTGCTGGAAAAGCGCGATCTATCAGCGCTTCGGACAATGGTATTGGAGAGTTGCGGACAATTGTCAATAATATTTCAATGGATGTCGGCTGTAATGCCAATACCGTTTCATTTCCATGCGGTCCCTGAAGTATTGATACTAATGTTGGCACCAGTCGTTGTTGTAATGGCACAATACATTGCTCATTCTTGCACAGTTCAGCAAATACATCTTGAGCACAGGCTATCAACAGCTGATCAGATGAACACTTGAGAAACGTTGCAATGGCTAACGGCGCCACTTTATTCTCAATACTAGCGGTAAACTCTTTATCAATTGATATTAATATACAAACAGTTTCTAAAACAAGTGATAAAACTTCGGTACTATATCGGGTGCCAAAAGCCAACAATCCATCGAACATTAATCCTAAATAAGGCTTAATAAGTGACGTCTTATTTGTGGACTTTATGTGATCGCATACAACAAATGTGGCCTTTGCTGCTGAAATCCGGATTACAGGCGACTCAGCCATCAAACTGTTTGCAGTTGACTGAAGAAATGAATTCAAAGTCTCGATATTCATTATCTCTGCAAATCTTGAAGCAGTCCATAGAGAACGGCCGGACAAGAATGGTGAGACATCGTGAGGACTTCGAAAAACGGTTTCTAAAATAGCATTGAAACCATTGGCTAATCGGGAACCACTTTGAATTGTTTCTATAATAGTAGGAGCAATAGATCCCAGTGCTAATAGGCATGACTCTTGTATTTTCCACCAAACCCTAGAGTATGGCGTTTGCTGTTTAGACAATTCTGTTGATTCATTATAATGTCTGTTAATTGCAGTAACAAATGAAGCCTTGAATTCTTCCATCTTTTTAGACGACTCGTGGCCATCAAATTCTTGAGCAATCGATAGAATTAAATCCAATGCTGACGTACGAATAGAATAGGAATAAGAGTCATCGTCTTCATCTTCAATGAACTGATCCGGATTGTCGATCCATACAACTGCCTGTTCGTCAGTGATTTGCATATAAGTTATGACATAATATAAGAGTTCACTCATCACTGGTTTCACAAGTTTTCGAAATTTTGGACTTTCGATGACAACACCGACGAAATCAAATATTGCGAACACAAGACTTTCGAACCCAAGTACTTCACCGTCTGAATCAACTACTTCTGCATACTCTTCGTGTTCGCTCTCGTATTCAAAACTATTGACATTAATCACAGTCTTTACGTAGATATTTGCAGCAGTGGTCAGACTGTGCCAAACTGGCTCTAAGATCTGTGGCATCCATTTCTGCATTTCATTGCGACAATTCCTCAACAATATTGCCAAAGAATTTATGATATCTTTTTTGATTCCGACATCGATTTCAGGGCTGCCTTCGGGAACAACCAATGCTTTGACAAGTGCTTCAGTCATTTGTGGCAATATTGGTCCCAAATAAGTGGGAATTGCCTTTTTGTCTAAATCACCCATTTGTGCGATTGTCTCAGCGATAGTTGTAAATATCTGAACGGCTCGACCGCGAGTTCTTAGTGAGAACTGTTGTGAAGAAACAAATATTTCATACATCTTTGGCAATAATAACGGTGCGATCGACGGAATCTGAAAGTCGACGACTTCGTGACTCAATTCAACAAACACTTTCATCGCACTGTGAACTGCTATACTATCACCGGATGAAAGATAACTGATTAAAACTTCACCCAAATTAGGCCATTCCTCGGGCCAATCGTAGTGAGCTATTGTAGAGACTGCGTAAGCCAGCGATGACCGCAACTTCTTGTCGTCTGAAGTTTGGCTCAATTTGTTTGCCAGACATTTAAGTAAAATATTTCTTATTGTGGTCTTTATCTCATTGGACACAACCGGAGGAATGTGTTTATCACTGTTTGCCGTCCAATGGCTATCAATGTATTGTTTAAGAAGTACAGCAGATAATTGTCGTACGGAAAGACTAATAGCATCGCTGAGTGATATTTCAATCAAATGAAGTCCAAACTCTGGATCAGATCAGATCATTGGGGTTTGCATTAAACACTTGCAACAAATCAACATATCATGTCATGTCATACCATCGTTGGTCTCCAATAGTTTGAATTGTTGTTCAGCATTGATACGGATGTCCTTATCGGCCGACAGAATGGCCAACAGATTCTCGTAAAGCACTTCTTTGAGTGTTTGGTTAGACATATCACACATGGGTTTCGTTTTATTCAATCATTGATTTCAATATAATATTAGCACTAAATTTCATATCAATATTAATATAAGTTATAATATGTTTTGACGCTTAAAGTCAAGTCAATTGTGACAATAGGTGTCACACTATGTATTGAATTATAATATCTATAATATGAATGATATGAGTATTAATAGTGTGTATAAATGCCGGGAGTAGTGGCGCACTCCTGTAATTCCAGTGACTGGAAGGCATAAAACGGTGGATGTGTGGTGACTGGGGGTTCTCGTGGCTTGTCGTCTATGTTGATCGGGTGTCCGTCACTAAGCTCTGCGTCAATATGGGGGTGCGGGGGGAGCCCTGCCCTTCCAGGTTGACTAATGAGGAGCGGACTGGCCCAGGGCGGAAACGCAGCAGGCAAAAGTTCCCGCGTGGAGCAGTAGTGGGTTCGCACCCGTGAATAGACGCTTGACATTAGCCCAGTTGACTCATTCGGACCCGTTTTTTGTTATTTAATTTTTTGTTTTATTAACAATTATTTATTTAATGTCTATATATTTTAGTTATTTAATGATAGACTGACACGATTTGTATTAAAATTATATAAAGTTTTTTATAAAGCAATGTATTGACTAATATATATATATATATATTATTTCAAATTATATAAAATTAATAAGACTTTTATTTATCAAAAATTTTGTTTTGTATAATATTTAGTGCCATTTGTGTTGATATCATAGTAACGGACATCTCTTTTAAAGCCATTTTTGCTTCGTTTGTCTTATTTCTATCGCTAAGTATTTCTTTCAATAGAAGATATGTTCCCTTTTCAATGTTAACCAGTTTTACGGCATCGATAAGTGGCCCAAACTCGGCATTTGGTCGACTTAAGTAAAGTCGAAACAATGACAAAAATCCGACTGTTATGTCGTAATCGAGTTGTTTGGCACCGAAGTCATTGAATGAGTTCTCGAGAACCAAATCTTCGACTAAAATTCGACTCAATTGTTGTGCCATTTCTTGTGAAATCTTGTCAAACAAAGAGATTGATAAAGACTTTTGCAACGATACTAAGTTTGTTGATATAAAATGTAATAATTGAGAAGCACTGGAACTGAGACTGTTGTCAAACAATTTAAGACAAAACCATTTAATTGAGGCATAAGTTTGCAATCCAGTCTTTAATTGATCCAAAAATAAGTCTTTTATTTGTTGAATTGATTCATTCAAAACGTGTTGTAAGAGTCCTATAATTTGATCGAAGACTGTCTCATTTGGTGAATATATTTCTGATATCTGGACATAAAATGGTAATATTTTCCATTCGTTGAGTACAAAAATCAAGTAATTAATTGTATTAATGATTGCAAAGTATCGTTGACTTAATGGCCAAGACTTGTCACTGGTATGAAGCAATTGGATGAGTCGTAAACGAAAATCATCTAACATTTCGAGTTGTAATTTAATGAAAGCATATTTCAGTGACTCATTGGTAAAGAAAGAGCATCTATTGGTCACCGACTGAAGCATTAATACAAAATTGTCTCCACATTCACATATCTTCAGCTCATCATTGCCTTCAGGACCACAGATCTCATTCCAAGCAGATTTTGAGTCTAATATAAGTTCAACAAATTCTGTTGACTTTTTTCTTTCCAAAGACAAAATTCTTGTAAAGAATGGTTCAGAAGAGAAAACATTCATTAAATTACAATTAGGAAAGACTTGAATTATATTGGACTCAATTTCTAGTAATTCCCGATTAAATATAAGCACTTCATCGACAGTATGTGTAAATAGTTTGTCGTCGTAAACAAGTGAAGGCAAATCTGATTTTAATTTTGTTGTCACGCATTCAAGTAAACCAGAAATTAGTTGAAATTTCGCCGGAACTAAATCGGTCGCTGACTTCATGTCAAGTAATAGTGGATCAATTGTTTCGCACAAGAAGTTATTGTTTTGTCGAATCCATACCAGAGTTTGTGATAAATACCATTCGGGCTAAAAGTAGTATAAATTTTGTTGTTGAAAATTATTAGCGATAAATAAAAAATTGGTTTACCTTTTCAGGTCTATTGAGTTTGCTTTTGGTTTCCATAAAATGGTATTGAAATCGCTTCTTCAGAGGCGTTACCATTACATCAATAGGTAAAACAATTTCCGATTCAGTAGTTATTTGCGGTGATAATCGCTTACATTGAATGTCAAAAATTAGTAATGAATTGAAATATAAGAGAAAGGTATTGATTGCTTCAGATGACTGACTTTTTGATCGGTTCTGCAACTTATTTGTGTTAATTAGAGGCCAATCAATGGACTCAAATGTGTCGGCAAACCTTTGTCTTAATTTTGTCAAAATAATTGGTTTCCAATAGATTATAATATCGTATAAATAATTCTTCATTACATCATTTTTGTGGTTATCTTCAAAATCTTTGTATGAATCGACCATTTGATTGAATGATTGTGTAATTAAAGTCACTTTTGTCTCAAAATCTTTATTAGTCTTGCAGTTAATAACATTCATCTCAAGACTTTTGTGTATCTTTTTAATGGTAGACAATTCGGACAACAATTTATCTAATTTTATTAAACTTTCGTATTTATCAAGAAGTGGTGACACAGCGTCTAAAATAGATGTCATTTGAGACATCTTGTCATCAAACTCTTGGACAACACTCTTGAGCTCACAAGTGGTCTCTTTGATGGCATTGGCTTTAAGTTCATACTTTTTGATGGTATCGTTGATATCAGTGCCCAACTCTTGAGTACTCTTCTCATCCAAACTTAAGCTAACAATCAAATGATTTAATTTAGTGACCAATTGGTCGTATTGTTTGCTATTGACAGACATTTTCATAGTTTTTAATTATTGTAATCAAATGACAACAAGAGATACACGTGTCATAACATTATGTCAAACAACAAACGTTTGCAACAATTTAGTGATAACAACAACTTTGAGACCAATTAACAATCAATTGTTGTTAAATCAATCAGCTGTTGATGGCATCAGTTGTTTGTTTTGATGGCTTTAAAGTCATGACTGGAGATCGCGTGCGCTGTGAGTCAGTCCTCTCAACCGGTTGTCTGTTATTTCAAGACATTTATAAGTATTATGTGTTTAATACATAAACACTTAAGTGTGGAGTCAATCAATTGATACCACTTTTGACATAACACTTGACCTCAATTTGTAGGACCAGTTCATCGACGAAGTCATCACTTGATATTCAACATAACCAGTCATTGAATGCCAAATATACACCAAAAATACATTCATTATTATTAGCTATCATTTTGTGTATTAATTGTTAGACTTTTTGCCAAATTTTTCATATTATAAATATATAACTAAATGCTGTAATTAATGCTCAATTGATTGTCATTTTATTCAAATTATTTATTATTATATATTATAAAGTTTTAACAATTAAATATTTGTTTAATATTATTATTATAATAATAAGTGCCAACAAAATAGTGAACCAAATTATAGTCATTTCAATGGATTCATGATTTTTAGTGAATTCATTATAATCATTGAAATTTTTACTATTATTATATAATTTATATAAATGTAATGTTTATATGACCTTAAAGTTTATATTTATTAAAAAAAAAATTGTATATTTTTGAATCTATTATCTCATTTTTATATTACAATATAATTAAGTTTAAAAAGTGGTTTAAATTTAAAAAATAAAAATATTTATTTATTATATTACCGGTAATCACAAATTGATTATTTAAAAAGTTATAATTATCAAAGTTTTCATAACTCGTGCCATTATTAAGAGATTTAATGAAATTATTATTTTATTTATTAAAAAATTAGATCTAATTTTGGTCTAATTATATATTTTCTTACAATCAATAAATAATAATTAATAAATTATTTATAACACTAATAGTAAATTGAAGAGCATTTGAATAATGAGTTCATCAGATCTGAAGAATCCAGTATTTATGGCCAAATCATTTCTGGCCGGAGGTATTGCTGGTATGACCTCCAAAACAGCAGTGGCGCCGTTAGATCGCATTAAGATCCTATTGCAGGTCCATAACATTCATTATAAAGAGTACGGTGTCTTCACAGGACTCAGAGCTATCATCAGAAATGAAAAGTTTCTTAGTCTTTATAAAGGTTTGCACTTAATATATATATATTATTGTTAATAATTTATTTATACTTAAAGTAATTAATTTATAATTAGGAAATGGCGCTCAAATGGTCCGTATCTTTCCATACGCTGCCGTTCAATATATGTCATTTGAAATATATAAGAGAGGACTGTCAATATTGTTCAGGGAAGCCGAGTCCGGAAAAGTGAACCATTCCCTCAAGTTTTTTGCCGGTTCTATGGCTGGCGTTACCTCAGCTATGATGACCTATCCATTGGATTTAGTGAGAGCCCGATTGGCTTTTCATGTGAGTCACGCTGGTGTGGATGGCATTAAGATTCCCACATCTATAGTGGGAACACTTGTTTATGTATTTCAAAATGAGGGCAGAATTGTCGGCCTTTATAGAGGAATTACACCAACAGTGTTAGCAATGATACCATACGGTGGTTGCAATTTCTATATGTTTGAGAGACTTAAACATTTGGCCGTTGAATATATGCCTACAATATGTGGCTATGAAAAGGACGGCAAAACCATATTAAACATTCCCAGCAAACTATTGTGCGGTGGAATAGCCGGTGCTATTGGACAGACCATTGTTTATCCTTTAGATGTTGCCCGCAGAAGAATGCAACTTTCAATGACAAGCAATGAGACAAAAAAATTTTCCGAAGGTTTTCTCAAGACATTGAATATCACTTATAAAGACTATGGCGTCGCCAGAGGTCTATATCGAGGAATGAGTATTAACTATATCCGAGCCGTACCTATGGTTGCCGTCTCTTTTAGCACTTATGAAGTTTGCAAACAACTATTGGGTTTAGAAACTGGTATCTGAGCTGAAATACTCATAATTACTTACAGTATTATTATTATAATATTAATATTGAAAATATATTTTTTAATTTCTTTATAAATGTCTTTATAGTACTATATATATACTGTATTACATTTTACAGTATAATTGTATTTAAATTAAAATTTATTCATAAACACTGCACAAACCATTTATTGTAATTTTTCTGTTAAATGTTTTGTAAAGTTTTTTGGTTTTATATTTTAAAAGTTTATTTATCCAATTGTTCAATTAGATTTGTTATATAATATTTATATAGTATATTTAACTATACAAAATATAAATATTTTATTAGATAATTAAAGAAAATTAAATAATTACTGTAGACTAAAAATTATTAAAAATATATTTATAATGGAATATTTGGAAATAAAATATATTTTATTTTAATTATAGATTAAAATATTTTGAAACTGACAAATAGTTTTTAATTGTAAATATATGGAATTATATTGATAATTGTTATCAAAATATTTAGAAATTATTGAAAAAAATGAAAATTATTTTTTTTAATATACCGGTAATTAAAATTAAATTATATTTGAAGTCAAAGTATATTTGCGATTACAGATTGTTTTTGAATGAATGGGTCTATTAGTTATTGTTTCAGATTTATCACAATCTGCAACACAATTACCAAAATGTTGACTCTTTTTAGAGAATAGTAGACTGCCGTCAATACACTCAAGAATTGCGGCACTATTTTCAATACCGCCTCTGATTTGGAGTTTCCAATGAGGGGGTGCGTCGACCAACCATTTCATATTGCAATCACAAATGAGAGGACAGGGACCTAAATGAACAATATTTCGAGTATTACACGCCAAGAATGGCGCAAATATATCTTCATCGAGATATTGAAATTTTTGTGAACATTGGCTTCGGTTAGAAAATAATAACAACTCAACCGGTCTTAAAATATGACTAAAAGCTTCCCTTTCGAGAGAATTACTGTTCATATTATTAGATCTCAAATCAATTATTAGTGGTTTAAGATTCATCTGTCTGAAGGCAAAAGCGTGTCTCTCAATCACTTCAATCTTATTAATAGATAAGTCAATGAAGTCGAGGTTTGTTAGCGAGTAAAAGGCATAACTTTCAATACGTTTTAATGTTTGTCCTCTTATTGTTATGGCTTTAAGTTTGGTCTGTCCCGGACCTGATGACACAACCGGTCGAAATGTATGTGCGCTTAAAGTGTCAAATCCAGCGTTAATGGCTATATGTCTGGCGTTTACCAGACTATTAACGGCAACAAATGTATCGCGAAATGCAGTAGTTTTTGAGTCGATATTAGTCGAGAAAACCAATGATTGCACAAAAAGACGAGTTTTCCCGAAAGCTTTTGGATGTATTGTTAGCTTATATTTATTACATTCATTACACGCTTGAAGATATATGTTTGAAAAAGTGATGCCAGAAAAGGCATCTTCAGGTATATCAGTATAATTAGTCCACAAGTGATTATCAAGAAATAAATTATCAAAATGTCGGCCACATATGGGTTCTTGAGTTGTAATCCTCTGAAATATTTGTCTAAATTTAACGTCAATTCAATAAATATTAAATATAATAGAAATTATATTCATTATAGCAATAAAATACTGTAGTATCAGTAATAATAACTTACTTAACAAAATAGGGTTTATTATTATCGCAATGTATTGAATATGAGTCTCTCATCGCCAGGAAATGTGATCCAATAGCTCGTCGATGAACTTTACAATAACAGGGATCTATTATATGTTGATCCGGACAATACATATTGTCGACAATATCTAAGTATTTCAAATTAATTAGTCGACTGAAAGCATCGTTTTCATTGGCAATCATATAATAATTCAAATCTGTATTCCAAGCGCTCACGTATTCAATGTGTAAATGAGTGCCAATAAAGGCATTGGGATCTATATATTGCAATTGAAAGGCGCCTACAAAATACATGTGACGGAAAGTTAGATTTTGAAATACAAATGCTGGCAACCATTTGATGGCAGTATTGCTCAGGTAGAAAATACCAAAGTGGCGCATATGATGGGCTAAACTGTCGCCTAACCGCTTAAATATTGATAATAAATCAATTGGTTGATGTCCTCCGCACATAATTACTGTCACATCCAGTTGTTCACAAGTACAGGGAGATAACAGCTCCGGGTCAGGACAGGCATCACATAAACCACAACAAAATATTAGAAACCAAAAGATTGTCACTATTTTAAAAATAAATTTATATTATATTATGTAATTTGTAGAAATTTTATGTGAACTTACTTTGAAATATCATTTTGTATAATATAGTACTTTATGTTACACTAAGTGGTTAAGTGTTGAAATGTGAAGTGTTTTTAATTATTTTTTTTGCAGTTAATTAATTATAAAATGAAATAATTTTGATTTTGATTTATTGGCATTGAATAACAATGTAAACGATTCAATTTATATTTAAATTAAATTTATTTCACATATTAGTTGTTTTGTGTTTTTTAAAAACTTCAAGGATTAGCATAAAAATCTTGTTTCATATCAACTCTTTTTTCAATTCATTAATTGTTTATTTGAGAACCCAATGACACGATTTAATCATAGTTTCAATTGTTTAAATATATTTCCAATTTATTTAATCTCAGTTTTAATACAATTATTTATAATACAATAAATTCTTTTTATTAATTTAAACTAAAGGCAACGTTTCATAGATATTATGTTTATTTATTTAAATATTAATATTGATATTTAAAATACATGATCTAATTTACATTTTGACAATTAAAATATTATAATTTAATAACTTCTTTGTAATACTTAATGTCATAATATTTGCATTTTTATGTTTTCATATTTTAATAAATATATTGCTATTCATATGACACTATATTATTATTTATGTAATTTATTTTTATTTAAACAACTATTATTATATTAATTATCATAATAATAGCCTATGATGTAAATATTGAATTAATTAGCCAATAAATTATTTGAATCAAATTATCTAACATACATACTATGCTATTAAGTTAATGTCATAATCTCATAACAAATAAAATTAAAGCATGTGTTTAAACAAATAATTTTTATGTATTAATAAGTAATAAAAATAAAATTGATACAAATTTAAAAGTTATCGCATTATTCAATTTATACGCAAATTTTTCTAACATAATATATTAAACAAAAATAAAATTATTGGTATCTCTAACAACTATCTGATATGACATTCAATTGTATGCAATATTAGATGTCCGTCATATTATTGACTAGAAATGGTTGTAATATAATATATGATTCATATTTTATTTACATTTTGATTGATGTTTTTGTTAAATTATTATTAAATATTAATAATATTAATATTAATAATAAAACTATGGATAGTTTGAGACGAACTTTTGGTAATAATGAAGAATCGGAAAATGTAAATAAAATTATTAAATCATTTAAACAATTGATTAACTAATTGTTTAAATCATTTATAGAATGAATCATTCTTTCCATCACTCAGTTGGTCCACAAGACTACAGGGATTTGTCATATGTTTTATATTAGGGTTTGTTATGTCAATAATCGGTGGCGCGTGTATTGCATTACCTAAAGGACTGGTACTTTTTGCTTTGTTTTATACATTGGGAAACATTATATCAATGGCCAGGTACTTTATGTTTGTTTTATAATTTATTATATCATTTGATCATGGTTAAGCAAACTTTTTTATTTTAAATTTTAAGAAATATAATTTTTAACTCACTTTATTTACGATTTTGGTAAAAAGATCCGGGGGGTAAAAATCGAAAAAATATTAATCTTAGAGGTGGTAAAAATCCTCTACCCTTTTACTGTTTGTTTGTAATCTACTTTTGCATAACCATACGACTAATATATAATTTTCTAAAATTATTATTTTAACTTTTTATATATTATAGTACAATGTTTCTGATGGGACCGATACGTCAGTTTAGAAATATGTTTGCAATGACCCGTATATTTGCAACATTAGCTGTCATTTTATTTATGATTCTCACTCTAATGGCTGGTCTTTGGTGGCATAATACTGGTCTGGCTATCATTTTCTGTATTTTGCAATTTATAGCTTTCATATGGTATGCATTTACCAATTAATTAACAATATTGTATATACAGGTATATTACAAATATTTATCATTTATTAAATTTAGGTATTCATTGTCATACATACCATTTGCTAGAGATGTGGTTAAAAAGACATTTTCTTCTTGTGTTTAAATATAATTGATTATATATATATTAATTTAATTTTATATTATTTTTTAAAATTATAATAATATTTAATATATTTATATAAGAATTAACAGTTTAATTGTAAAATTAACTTAAATATATTGTGTATTCTATTTATAATATATAAACTTATTTCTCATAAATTTATGTTTTCTAAGTCCCAAAAACCTTTAATTTTAATAATTAGTTTATAAATACTTTTATTATTTTAAAGATTATATACTGTAGTTATGTTACATAACTTATGTATTATAAAATTAATATATATTTTTTATAATTAATAATTTGTTAAATATTAATAAATGATAAAAATATTTAAAAATAATTTAACATTTTATTAACTAATCTAAACAATAATAAATATTGTAAATTACAATTTGTAATAACAAATTTGTGATAAATTATATAAATTATTAATATTATATTATTAAATATACTATAAACTTAAATATTATTATTAAAAACATAACTTTTAGTATTTAAAAGTAACAAAAATAGGACTAAAAAATAAAAGGATTTTCTTAGGTTTTCACGAAAACATTTATTTTTCACATTATAAGTAATAAGATTAATATACAATAATTTTAAATAAAAAAAATATTACAAATTATGTAAAAGGCCTGAGGCTACTATAATTTTTGTTAATTTCTAAAATTTAGCATTTTACTATTAAAATTAAAATTTATTTTTTATATTAATGGTATTATGTTTATATAGTATTATAAATGAATTAATTATTAAAATTATATGTATATTTACAGTAAATAATTGGATTTGTATGAATACCAGTTGCATAACTAAATATTTCTTTATTGTATAAATAAAATAAAATTGAATATTTATATTAAGGTTAAGCAAAGTTTTCGATTCTAGAGGGGGTATAGACTGGGATATAGACTTTTTAAATATTCTTTTAGAATTTGAAAAATAAATTTTTAAAAATATCTCAAAATTAGTTTACATAGAAATTTATATGTATTATATTTGCATTATAAACAGATACACTGTATATTATATAACATACTGTATAACATATATTAAGAAAATTTTTCTTTTAGCTCAAAACTACATAAGATAAATTTAGCATTCAATGTACACAATATTAATAAAATATTAAATATATCAATCGATAATATAATAGTTTACTTGAGCATGCTTATTTTAGCATAAATTCAAAACTATAGTAAATATAGTACACAAACATAGAAAAAACAATAACTAATTAGTTAAAACCATTATTCTGACAAAATAAATTATATTTAAAACTAGTTTTATTTTAAAACAATAACTATATATTTTAACTTAAAATAAATTATTAATTAAGAAAAAAATAGAAATACTTAAATTTATTATGTTATAATAAATATTACAGTATATGATGCATTAGTGTATAATATATTATGTAACTTATTATTATTATAAATTATTACTTTATAATAAATTATATGTATTTGATACTGATGTTGTTAATAATTTATGTTTTAAATCTATAATATTGAAACAATAATTTAGTTAATCAGTAAATTTTTATCTCAAAAATTAAAAAATATTAATTTGTTTTATTTTAGTTTTTTAAGATAAATTTTATAAAAAAGTTTATTATTTTATAAATAATTTATTTATTTTTGAGGTGTCATTTATGAAAATTTAAATATTAGTTATTAGTTTTAAAAAGTTATTTAACTACAAAATAAATAACATAATATTAGTTGAAATCACAAATATTATATTTTCATTAATAGTTGTATCTGTTTATGACATAAAGTAATTTATAGATAACTATTAAAATACTTTATATTGCATTTGACAAACAAATAAATCGTGTTTAATAATAGTTTGACAAATTGTTAAGATATTATTTTTAATTAATGATTTATCGAAATACTGTAGCAATTTTGTAGTTACAAACTAATAGCAAAATTCAATTTGATTTACTCTAAGACTAATACTAGTCTACTGTATACTAATATATTGTAGAAAATTCCAGTGAATTCACTATAGTATAGACTATTGTATAGTAAATCTATTGAAATACAGTATTTAACTGCAATATGAGTTATATAATATACACTTATACAAACCATTTAACTTAGATTATACTGTATTTTATAATATTGAATTTAATTTACATATCCAAGTACTGTATATACAGTGCTGTATATTAAAGATTGTAATTTACACCTGAATATTACAAATATAATAAAATTGTATTTTATTTCACTAAACACAGGTATGTGGTATTAGATTAATAACATAATTATAAAACAACTATTACTTATATATATTTAAATATTTTCAAAATTAAATAATAAATGATAATTCATTTTATGTCATTCGGCTTTTTTACATAAAAATTATTGAAATTTAATTTAAAAATAACTGCATTAAATTCTAAAATTAATTAAATATTATTTAATTTATAAATTTACAATCTTTGAAAATTTTAACTTTAGTGAATTAATCAAAAATAAAATCTAATTTATAACTAATAAAACTTTTTATAACAAGTTTAATAAAATATAATTTGTCTTTACATATATACCGTAACTAAATTATTTTTACAATATTTTGAAAATAAGAAAGATTTACATATTTTAAAAATAAAATACAATACTATATATCGGTAGATGTTTTATCATAAACTAATAATTGTATGTTTTGTTGTTTTGTAGAAATTTAAGTTCTGTTAGTTTTTAGGACTTCCCAAACTCTTCTACAACTAATTGATTAGTTGGTCGATCAGTTAGGTTGTGTGGGTTCGGTATGAGATAAATATTTAAAATTAATATTTAATCTAAATTTTTTATGTCTATAAAGCATTATTTAATATAAAATATTTATCAATAATTATTTTGACAAGTATCACAAATAAATTTTTTAAAAATTAATTAAGTGTAATAATTCTTATTATAATAGTGTGTATAATATTTATTTTAACTATAATTTAATCAACATTCACACAATTGATTAAATATTCATGATTTTAGTATTTAAGCATAGATAAAATGTATATAATTTATTTTCAATATAATTTTTAAATTATTCTGTTTATGTAATAAATATATAAATTATATACATTTTATCTATGCATTAAATACTTGTCAAAATAATTAAATATTTTATATTAAATAATGATTTGTAGACATAAAAAATTTATATTAAATCTTAATTTAAAATATTTATGTTTTACTCATAAATGTAAACTGTATAACAAACTAAACTATAATATGTCGAGTTTATACTGTAATAATATTTTCAGTTGTAAATTTACAAACATTTAATAAATATCTTTTTATATTAAAATACTCATAAAATTTTTTGAGTAGTTATTATATTTAGTAATTAAATTGAATTTTATTATAGATTAATTTTTTACATAATTTATATTTATTACATAAATTATTTTAGAATAAAATAGAATATAAATTTATGATTCAACAGACAGTTTAATATAAATGTTTACAAATTTGTTTTGAAAAGAATATTCTTGTTTTTATAGTATTGACTTGTATTGGAATAACAGGAAAATACAAAATAGATTTTTTTAAAAAGCTTATTAAAAATCGGGATATACTGTAAAGCATACAAATAAAAAGACAAAATAACTATTGATAATAAGTAATTTAAGATACAAATTACTATTTAATTATTGTTGAATTTTGTTTTTTAATAAAATTATATATATATATTTGACAAAAACTAAAAATTACTAAAATAAGTTTCTGTCTGTGAGATGTTGATTTAAAACAATAAATTATAATTATAAATAATAACTAAATATTGTTATTAGTATTTTAATTAATATTCAAAGTAAAGATTAACTCATTTAATTACATTAAAAATATATAATTGACTTATAAATAAAATTTTACAAAAACTATAATTATAATCTAGTAATTATATTAAGTTTATTTGTTGTTAAGATCTTATTTGTATAATACTGTAATAGTTTATATTATGTATCCTTAATACAGTATTGCAATAAATATTGGGATTCCCATAAAATAAAGATAAATGAATATTACAATAAAAGAACTTTTCTTAGGAAAATTTATTATATATTTTTATTTATCAAACTCTAATTGTAAATTAAATAAATTTAGTTTATAATAATAATAAAATATAAAAATTAATAGTGATTAGACTGAATACAATAATTTGCAGATTTTAGATCGTGAATGGGATGGGATTTTTACAAAACTTACAACACTAATAAAATTAATGACACTTTTGGGCACAATATCGGTGCGCATGCAATGAATCGGCACATCATTTGCTGGAAATGCAGTAAAAATATATATTTGTTAAACATTTCAATGTTTGTGTTGAAACACAGAGACTTATCTTTGTCTAACTTTTATAAATTCTTTGCTTAGTTTTCAATCAAAATTAATTTACAAAAATATTTTTTCATAAAATTAATTTTCATAAATTTTTGTGTAATATATCGTTATTAAAGTCAAACTATAAGTTCAATATTGATAATAATATATTTTTAGTAAACTTGTTTTATATTAAACATTTTATTAAAATAATCTTACACTTAACAATAAAGGTATGTAACATATATTTTCAATATTTGTATTTATTTTCAGTACTATTGATTGTTGTGATTATTGATATAGATATTGTGTATTTTAAATAATAATAAACACATTTACTTAACTTTATTTTAATAGTTATTCAGAATTGTTATTATAAATATTTTTGTTTGATAATTATCTTTATAATTATATTTTATAAATTATAAGCTTTACAAACTTAATTGACAATAACATTAATTTTTAAAAAAAAAAGTTTTATTAATAATTTAATATACTGTAATTAGTTTAATAATAACAATAATTTTTTATATTATTTTATATGATATACTATTATATTTATAATAAGATATTAATTTAATTTAAATTAGTTTTATCATATTTATCTGATTTTTATAAATAGTTAAGATATTATTTTAACATTATTAGATTAATTTAAGTATTTACAGTATAATAGCGATTATAATATTGATGTATTTCATATTTTTAAATCCGATTATTATGTATTAAAGTAAAGATAAAAAAATATTCATTAAAGTTAATTACTTATTTAAGTAAGCATTAAAAATCTTTATATTTATAATAACTTATATGTAAGGGGTGATTCACATATTATGTTCTCACTTGGGGGAAGGGGTGTCGGCCAAAGCGAACTTTTGCGAACGAGAGGAGGGGTAGAGACCTTAGGAAAGTCTGTATTCAAATATATTATTTCTTAGGGGTGAGGGTTAGGGGTTTAGAGATATGGAAACGTAATTTTTTTAAATTACTAAATGCAAACAATTGTGAATATAAAGGGTATAGCTTTTTAAAAAAGTGCGAACGTAATATGTTAATCACCATTTATAGTATTTAATTATAATAACTAATAATTGTAAAATTAATAAAAATAAGATTATTTACTATTGATATATAGTTTTATATAAAATATAAAAAATGATATATTATTATTATTTTTGGAAAACAATATTTTAAAATATTATTTATTTAAAATACTGTATAATACTGTAAAATAGTGTACTTTTAATATATTAACATTAATAAAAACAGATACTTAATTAGAATTAATACATTAAATAAAAATAATTAACTTTTTAATAATATGTTTTTAAATATTATAATATTATATAATTCTTATTTTTAGATTTATCCATCAAAACATGTGTTTTGTTGTTAAATAATTAATGTAATTATGACATATTATACTTTAATAAAAAATAATAAAAAATGACAAATGAAAATATATGAATTATTTTTAAAAGTAAATCAGATTAAATAATTGATTTATTGTAATTGTTTTATCAATAATGATATCTTATAATAAATAATTGTAAATTAAATTTTAAACTTTTAAAATTTACGTAACTATAATTAAAAATAACTTATTGTAAATAAAATTAATTTTATTATTTAACATTTATTAGTAAATTTTTAAAAACTTTTACAACTAATTAAACTGAAAACATTTATTATACTTTATAAATGCAACTGTAATGTGAGTAAAAATATTTTACAATTAATGCTTGAATTAAGACAAAAATATTGTTCAAAAAGCAAAAAGGATTAATAGATTTAACAAAAGCTTATAAATATAGGAATTATAAAAATATAATTTTAATATATATAATATATTTTATATAAATAATATTTAATCAAATAGCATTTAAATTTTAAATATTTTTATCTTTTAAGTAAATATGTTTATTACAACTATTATATGTACAGTAATTGTAAATTTATAATTATAGCCAATAAATATGACAATCCATCAAAAAATAATGAGACATTCAAATAAAAATTAATTAAAAATATTTTATTCTATTTTATTTAAATTAGAATAACTTTTTTATCAATGTTATAGATTTTATTGTTTTAAATATAGATATGTATTGCAAATCTATTATTATAAAACACAAAAATTATATATTGATATTAATTAAGTTTAATAAAGTATTAATAAGTAATAAAATTTGAAAAATCATAATTCTTTGCTAATACACTTAATTAAATAGTAGACAAATAAAAACAATCAAATTTTAATTTCAGTTAATAGTGAAAAATATAATTGTAACAAATTTATAACTCATTAGACAAATCACATGATTTATAAATTACAAAAACTTTTTAAAAAAATTATTTTTATCTAAGTTTTTATTAAAATAAAGTTATTTAAATTATTTTTTAACAAACTATTGTTATAAGTTAACAACATTTGAAAACAAAAGTATTATAAAAATATAATTTATTCACATTTAAAATTAACTAAATATCACTATTTGTGTCAACAAAATTGCAATTTATATACATTTTGTAAATATTTGTCACTTAATATACAAATATCAATATATAAAATAAATTTTTAAATATTATTTAAACTAAGATAACTAAATAATAAATATTAGTGAAAAATACTTTATAAATAAAATGCATTATTGATTTTATTAGTATTAAAAACCCACTCTAAAAAGGCGTCCATATATTGAAACAAAATTTTAATAAAAAATGTTTGTTACAAAATGGACATCTTTTAATTATATTATTTTAAGTTTATAAAAAATATGTTAAATAATTGAATAACTATTTTATTATATGTAAAAGTTTATTATTTTTTGTATAAAAAATATAATAATATTTAGAGATAAAAGGATTAGTTGAGTATTAATTTGAAATTTTTGTTAATATTTATAGAATTTTCGAGTTATTTGTTGAAATGTTTTGTTATATATTATAGTTTTCATATAATTTTTTGCTTCACTTATTGTATGTTCTTTTAGATTCATATCACTCTATATTATTAGAGAGTGATTCCTATAAAAGTTACTTATAATCGATGATAATATTCAACAGTTTACTCCACTAAACATAAATTTATTTATATATAATGGATAAAAAAGAGAAATTTCCAGAAAATTTATAAAAGAAATATCTGTTTATAAAATTTCTATAATAATAATAATAAATTATTATTATTATTACCTGATTAATAGTAAGAGTTTATAAAATAAATATATTTAGTTAGTTTGTTTTGAACTTCTATTTATGTATCATTACATCCAATAACTTATTTATTCATTTCCAGTGTTGGCAGAGACAAAATGTTTGTTTAAAACAAAGTGTATTATACTGTATAATACGCTTTGTTTAACATTACACAATTTTACATACAAACAAAACTTAGTCACATCTAATGTCAAAGTTTTATGATAAATATAGATTTATTATTATTTTTATTCGATTTTATTTTTGTTATTTAAAACAATAATTATTATAGCAATAGTGCATTCTCTAGCAAATTATATTTTTACTAAATTTTTCAACATACTTTAATTTTAAAATTTGTATCATACAAGTATATATTGTATTATAATATACTGTATTAGACAGTCAACATTAAAACCTTGTATTTTTCCAACCCTATTTATTTTTTATAATACGTTTAGGTATAAAATAAATATATGCAGCATTAGAATATAATTTTTAATTTACTATTTATATATAATAAATAAAATTCATGTATTATAATTGCTTTACATGAAAATCTTATAAAATAAAAATAAAATAAATTTTGTATAATATTTATTACCAAAAAAATTATAGAAATTTTATTTAGAAAAATTCATTAGAACTTTTTATTTTGCTATTTATTTTACATTAGTATAGTTACTATTAAATAAAAATGTTTGACATTCAATGTTATGTTAATTTTATAATAAATATTTAAATCAATTTTTAAAGATAAGTTGAAATTCAAGATTCTACTGTATATTTGATAATATGATTACTTTAATTAAATTGTTAATATCATAATTATAAATGAAAATAGATTTATAGATTATTTAAATTTATAGATAAAAACTGTACTCTATTTTTGTGAAGTCTTTTAGATTTAAAAATGATTGAAAACATAAAGTTTTATATTTTGATAAATTTATTGATATTGTATTTAAAATCTGATAAAAACAATAATAACAAGACATTAACAATTTTTCATTATTTTTGAGTCAATATTTTACTGTATTTACTGTTTTACTGTATTTATTGTTTAATTTTAGTTGATTTATGAAATAGATGTGAAATAAAATCAACATTTTGTTGAAATTTTGATTAAAATAGTATTTTTCATTGTATTGTATTTTATTTACTTTATAATTCAGTCTTTTACTATAACTTAATATAAATCTATTGTTGGGTTAATTCGTGTGTGAAATAAGAAATTGAAAATAATTTTTCATTGATTGTCAATAACTGTCGTTTTAAATCATAGTTTATTTTTAACTTATTATTAAATTTAAAGTTATATTTGATAACTATTAATTAGTACAAATTATTTTAATTATAAAATTAATTTACAGTATTTAGTGTATCTTAATTGAATTGAATTAAATAATTTTTAAACATTTATTAAATATCTGTATTTGTGACTATAATATGAATTTTGAAAAATTACCTATTAAAAATCTCATCCCTCTCAAAAAAATCAATATTTTTATTTTTTACCCACACTATACCCCATTGGGGTGATTCACATATTACGTTTGCACTTTTTAAGAAATCTAGACCCCATAAGAAATAAAATACAATACCAGTATATTTGTAAATTATTTAACTAAAATTAAAGTAATAATTTAAATCATGTATTATAAACATGGAATCGACATTAACTTTAGAAATAGTGCTTCACATTAAGTTTGACATTTAATTTAAACAATAAAATAATAATTTAAATAAATATTTTATAAAATTATTTTCACTTTTAAAATATTCCAAAAACTAGAAATAAAACTATTTCTATTGAAGTCATATATTGATATTCATTCAAACATTTTTTATACGAATTATTTAAATGCCAACATTCTTAAGATCTCTACCCCTCCCTCCCCTCGTTAGCAAAAGTTTGATTTGACAGACACCCCTCCGTAATATGTGAATTACCCCTTAGAATCAAAACATTGTTAATTTAAAGATTAATAAATATATTGATACATATCGATAAAAATCAATGTATAATATGTATAATAAAATCTATAAACTTTGATGAATTACTTCAAAAATACAGTTAACTACAAATTTTCGTTTATACTTTAACATTGGAAAATAAACTAAAACTATGTTTACTCTATAAATACTATTGTAATGTCAAGTTAACTATATTTTTGAAGTTTATAGATTTTATTATACATATACATTGATTTTTATCGCCATGTATTAATAAATTAATTTATTAYATTTTAGAAATTTGTTAGTTGATGCATCAAATAAGTTAAATAAACATTTAATGTTTTTTAAAATATATTTATCTATGATTTTTTGATTTTGTATTTTTAATTGCAGTTATATATTATATTTTAAGAAATATACATTTAATTTGTTGTCCACATGTATTGATTATATATTTTTTAATAAAGATCTAAAAAATACAGATATTAAAAAATCAAAAATTAAAAAAATATGCCAATAGTTATTTGAATAAATTATAAAAATGTTGTCATTTTATTCAGTTACAAAATAATGCACTTTAATGTGTGTACATATTGTCTATTTATCTTTATTAATAATGTTACTTGATAAACTACTAAATTTTAAGTTAAACACAACTTTAGAATAATTTTTAATAAATTTATTTTATTTTTAGTATAACTTTAAATAAAACTATAAAATATATGTTTCTCATATTCTCTATTTAGTGTATACGGTATTTTCAGATCACATTTCTAAACTAATATTACTTTAAATGAGTTATTAATATTAAAAATAAAATACTTTTAATTTATGAATTGAGATTATATGACATTTTTTATTACTATTTGTTAAAAGTGCATAATTTTAGTGCATTTTATATTTTATACGTACTGTACATAATGTAGATTATTAATTGTTTGTTTTTGAAAGTATTAAATAAATTAATGTTTCATTAAATCATTACAATAATTTATGATACAATACTTTTTGATAAATTTGTAAACATTTTATATAAATTTATATAAAACTACAAATCTATTAATCAATATTATAGTATTATAAGTATTGTTTTCAAATATTCAAAGTTATAATTACTATTTTAATAATTCATAAAATAGGAGTAAAAACATATTCTTAATAAAATTTTGGATGTTTATTATAAACAATTAATTGATATATTAAATATATTAATTAATATTTAAATTTTAATAAGAATTATAATTTATAATTTTTTCAAGATTTAGATAAAATTATTTAGAAATTATTCATGAAAATCGACAAAATGGCGGCCAAAGTATAAAAATTGCAATTTCTGTGATTAAAATTTAGATGATTAACATCTATAATATGATTGTCTGAAAAAGTATTGATCTCTGTATTGTCATAATAATTGTCAAAATAGACGATTGATTTTAGAAATGTATAAAAGTTATCATATGATTCATAACAATTTATATTATAAATTAATAAGTCTGTTGTTTTTGTTGAGTTATATATATTAAAGAATTAAAGGTTAAAGAATATTGTAGTTATTTTTAATTTTTTTTAAATACTTATAGTTTATTTTTTATTATATTTATAAATTATATATAAAATATATATCTTATAAAAAACAATTATTTAACATAATGAAGTTTGTTTAGGCAATACTATCATACTATTCTCAACTGGTTCATGTTATACCGGTATAATACGGTATGTACCGGTATATTGTATAATGTAAAGCACTTAAAAGTTAATAATTTCAATTAAAATAATAATAGTTAATAATAACAATAGTTTAAATGTAGATTTTGTTTAATATTAGTGTTAGTGATGTTAGTATTACTTAAAAATAATTTTCATGGTTCGCATAGAAGTATATTATTCAAATATTATTATATATAAAAGCGAGAAAAGTTGAATTTTCCTATTTTATGGAGATATAGATTATTAAATAATTGTTGCATTTATTTTTGATAAATGGCTGTATATAATATTAAATTTGAAATATATTATACATGTATTGATATAATATTTTTAAATATTTAATTTACTGTAATTTAAAAAAATGGAATTATTAGAGTTTTTTCATACAACTATTTTATATCTGCTTTAGATTATAGACATAAAAATTAAACATTTATATGAAATAATTTAGGTAAAAATTTTCAGCAAATATTGAGTTGATAAAATTAAAATGATAAATGCAAATATTATTAAAAAAATAATTTTAAAATGTTATAAATAAGAAATTCAAACGAGAAATCAATTTTCAATTAGGAAATAATTAAACTAATCTTTTTGTCAAATCTAGCCATTTGTGAAATACGGTTACAATTATAATCATTATTTTTTTATAAATCTTAAACTAAAAATTGTTGTATTGACCCAAAGTATATAATGGTAATGCCTATCGTTATAATAGTATACAATGAATAGCTTTATAAAAGATAACATAACTTCCCATTTCATGACATTTTTGTGACATTTGGTTTACTGTAATGTTAACAAAATATTCACTATAAATGTCTATATATAAAAAAGTGAAACACATGCAATTTTTCTTAAACTAAAACAAAAAAATAACAATAAAAAATGTATCAAAATATTGATGTTTTTGACTTTATTATGTTAGCGATATGTCATACAATAAAGTCAACTAAAATAATGATGGGTTTTAAAGTTATGTATGTATTGAATATCAAACAAGTCGTTATTTTACTATATGTTAAAATACTATATTATTATTGATGACAATTGTAAAATATTTTCATTTATTTTTGTTGTAAAATATTGTTATTTAGTGTTAAGTTAAATAATTTATTGCATGTTAATTATATAAAACATATTTTAAGATAATATATTTGCGTTTTTCAAAAAAAAAATCAAAAAATAAAATAAATATGCCAATAGTTATTTGAATAAATTGTTGAAAAATGTTGTTATTTTATTTTGTCACAAAATAATGCACTTTAATGTGTGTATATATTGTCTATCTTATCTTTTTTTAATTTTTAAATGATAGTAAAGATAGAATATATTATAGATAGTATAGATAGGTAGTATAGTATATTTATTTTTATTAATAATGTTACTTGATAAACTACTAAATATCAATTTAAACACAACTTTAGAATAATTTTTAATAAATTTACTTTATTTTATTATGATAACTTTAAATAAAACTATAAAATTTATGTTTCTCATAAAATAAGGTTTAATTGTTTATAAAAGTTTAAGTAATATAAATATGTAATTATTTAATTTAAATAAATATTTTGTTAAATAATTCATACAAATTCAATTAAGTTATACATGAGTGACAAACATGTTGTAAATTCAAAGATATTGCCAACAAATGTGAGAATATGTTGAAACCTTATTTCAAATAAAAGCAAAATAAAGTAAATAAAGTTTATTAATATTAATGGTAACACAATTTAAATAATTACATTAATGAAAGCAAAGCAAATGTCTATATGAATCTCAATGTATTTAATTTATTTTACTATTTTTTGTTAACGTATTATTTTTTTGGCGACAATTTATGATAATAGTATTTTTATATATAAATAAATAAAATTTTGTTGATTTGTCAATTTTTTATATAATCAATCATGATTCAATTAATATTTGATTGAGATTTTAATTTTATTTTATAATTACAATTAAATATTCTTTTATAAAAATATATTACATATAATATATTATATTAACTACTAAATATAAATTATTTATTTTTATTGATTTAAAAATTAAAAGATTAATATTTAATTTTAGATTTCTTATATAAAGATTACTTTAAATTTAAAATAATCGACAAATCAAAAGATGTCTTACATTGAATATAATGAAAATACAACAGATATTGACACAAACATAAGTAATAACCGTATATTTATGCAAAATCCGTATGAAATACTGAACCCTTCGGCTATAAATCCAGGTTTGCTTTTGATTAAAAAATATTTGTTTAATAGTAAATACAAAATATTGATAATATATTTATTTTTGAATAAAGCATTTATACCGATAATCGTGACCCACGGCATCACATTTCTTATCGGAATTATCGGTAATATATTAGTTATCATTACGTGGTCTCTGAGAGGACGACTTCGGTCACCGACGGCTGTATTTTTGGTTAGCTTAGCCGTCGCTGACATGTTGTTACTATTAGTGTTCGTCCCGTTGGAAACATTGGAATATTTTGTCATTAGTTGGGATACGGGAGGAAATGTATGTAAAATGAGTTCATATGTGGAAATGCTTTCAGGAATGGCTACTGTTCTCAATTTGGTGGCCGTCAGTATTGAAAGGTATAATTTCATATATTTATTAATAAACTAAAAATTATTATAAAGAATATTCTAGAAAATTATTTGAACATCTAAAATATAATAAAACTAATAATGACTAGTTATTGTCAAAAAATTATATATTTAATTTAAAATAATTTAATTTATTATTTTTATAAATTTCTTATATAATAAATATGTAAAATAACAATTGTATGGTAAATATTAATAAAGCAATATTCATTATGAAAATATTCAAAATGCTATCAAATTAAAATTTTGAAATTTAAAACATACTTAGATATTATTAGTATTCAAAATTTATTTGTAAGTTAACATTACTTTATTAATTATTTATATAAATTATAACAAATATTGCAAACATAATTGTAAACCTATACAATACTAAATATTAAGTAAACCTATTTATCAGTTCATAGCTATTTAGTATATAAATTCTGTCATAAATATTATTATTGATATTTTATAAAATTATAATTGGAATTCTATTTAAAGCATGTTTTTTAAATTTAATCAATAAAAATAACTTACAATCAATGGATAATATTAAAAAAGCTTAACAAACTCATAAACAAAGTTAGAGAGTGTAATATAGTCCTACATGTACTGAATTATAAAGTATTTTAAAAATATTATTAAAAAATGGTTAAATGACAGCTTATTAAGCAAATATTTGTTATTATATGAATATTCAAAATCCAATAAACATGTAATTAGTTATACAGTAATATAAAAATTTATTAACATAAACATCATAAACATATTGTCTATATAATAACATTTAATATTCACCTGATTTGATCATTTAAATTATATTAAATGTAAATTTAATTTAGTAAATTTTTAGATAACCGCTGCTAATAAATTGAAAAATATTTTTATAAAAATAGATTTTTGGTGATAGTATACCCAATAAAAGCCCGTTCCTGGTGTACAATGAGCTCAACTCGAAAAGGTTTAGTGTGTGTCTGGAGTTTAGCATTACTGTTGGCTACACCTGTATTGTTGACTAAAGTTTGATATTTTGATTTGAAATTTTTACAATATATAAAATCTTTAAATTTAACAAAATTATTCAAAATTATTCAAAATATAGACCGTATATTCAATGACATATTATAACAATACAACACAATTGACAGCATATTATTGTTGGGACGCCGACGATGACCTGGCTTTCTATGTGGCCGTCTATCAGTTGCTCGTAATGTTTGTATTGCCGGCACTTTTTATGATTGTCTGCTATTTCTTAGTCATGCAAGAGCTGTGGATCAGTAATAAATCCATAAATACAATGACACACTCGGACTCATTCAAGCACAGGTACTTTCAAATTTCAATTTGTGTTACTTTTATATATATTACACTTAAATATAGTAACAAATTTTAATATTGAATTTTTGTCTGTTTAATCTTAAGACTATATATATAAATCATTTGTGATGTGTAGGCAATGTTTGTGATTTTAATATAAAACTAAATATTAAAGAAAATATGACCTAAAATTATTTTTTATTATTAATAATAATAAAAACACATTTCTTAATAATAATAATAATAATAATAAAAACATTTCTTAATAATAATAATAATAATAAAAACATTTCTTAATAATAGCACTTCTCGCGCCAATCAACGTACAGAATGTCTGTTGTGTTGGCCATCCCTTAGACATCACAAACAAAACATCGAAGAAACGACCAGTGCTTCCGCTATGCATTCAAACGCTGTGGACATTACAAGAGGTCGTAAACAGGTCTGTCTTTGTCATCAGTTAATACTTTTACTAAAAATTGCAAAAACAAACTATAAAAATATTATATTAAAGTAAATATTATATAAGCCATTAATAAAATAGCTTTTATGTAATTCAATTTCTTATAATACATGTATTGACACATATTCTACTATACTATATGTTAAATATACTTTTAAAATGAACAAACATTTTATTTGTCATCACTTTAACAATATTCCTATATATAGTAAAATGAAGTATTTTTCAGTCATACAAATTGTTTGATTGAATTTTGATATTTAACATACAGTACATTGCATTATATAGTAAATATATAATGTACTGTATATTAAATATCAGAATTAAATCAAAAATGTTTTATATTAACTAAAAAGTGGGTGTTTTGATGATATCATCAAAATATTAATTTTTTAGTCTATCTAAAATAAAATTAATTAAATCTTATAGATTTTTATGTATCACTTTGTTATTATTAAATAATTTAAAGAATATATACAGTATAAAGAATGATATTGTGATACTGAAGTAATTATATTTAAATTATACAAATTGTAATTAATAAATAATTATTATAATACTGTAAATTAACTTCTGTATAATTATATAATATAATATAAAAATATTATTTCATATAAATAAAGTTAAAATTAGTTTATAAATGTTTAGTTTTTAGTTTATTTAAATGTAATGTACTTTTGCAGAGTATTGAATGTACAGTATTACTGAATTATGTAGATATTACATATTAAAGTAAAGTAAGTTTAGATTAGTAAAAATAAATATAACGAAATAATTAGTAAATTAATTAAGTATTGATAAAATCTTATTAAATTTATTTAAATTTGTCGAAATAAATTATATCAATTTATAAATAAAATTCAAATAATATATACTTTTTTCTTATACAAAGTACTTTATTGTCTATACAGTTATGATTTGATTTTAATATAATACAATTTATATCCAACAGCATTTGTAAAGCTAAAACTATTATATTTTGTTAATAAATTTATTTATAGAGAATATCAATTCAACTAACAAACACTTGTAAATTTAATTGAATCTTTGAAAATATATGTATAGTAAAAAAATATGTAATACAATATTATGGGTCAATTCATGCTTAAAATATAACATACAATTTAATGTTCTTCAATTGTTAACAAGTATAGCTTATCTGTGATTTATTGGTAAATATAAAAAAATTTAATTTTATACAATTGAAAAATTTATAATAAATTATTTATAAATAAAGTAATATTTTAAGAAAACGTTAATAAAAAATAGATTTATAATATAGTTATATAATGAATTGATAGTAATATACAAAATATTGATTATACCATGTGTTGCATTGACAACAATCACTGATATAGTATATTATATTACTGTAATCAAAGCAATAAATTAGTTTCAATTCAACAATTGAATGCGTGAAATGATTTTTGATTGCAGAGTATATAATGTATACAGTATATGATATAAGCAAACACTATACTTATAAATGTATTTTATTTGAATTGTTTTCACTTAAATAACAAATATAGTTCAATGCGTTAAACATTTAATGTATTTGTTTTGTCCGATAAACTAATATTTAAGTGACATTTAGTACAAAATAATAAATAAATAATATAAAGAATTTTTATAGCATTTTATATATAATATGAACTTAGTTCGTACACATTATAATCTATATTATATTGAATAATATTTTTTAATAGTAATTTAAATCTATAGGTATACGTGCAATGAGTTTATGTGACTAATTATCTTATCTTAGATTATCGAAAACTTTATTATTTTTATGTTATATAACTATTGTATAATCTTAAAGTATWTGATAAAGTGACTAAATTATAGTCTATTTGAGTAATCATTTACACAATTACTAATTTTCAATTAGGTTTAAGTACTATACTTTTACCATAAAAGTAGAATTATAAGCATTAAACTAAATTTATATAATAATTAGAATTTTATTATTTAATTTATTAATAAATAAATAAAAACATTATATGTTTTCTAATTAAAATGAAAATATAGAAGATATAATTATTTAGGAAAATATATTGTTTATTGAAAAATTAGATTTCAATACAACAAATATTAATATTATATTTATTTTGAAATTTAAGACTTAATTAATTTATGTCTAGACTTTGTTAATTAGACTCTGGACTAACTGTCGAAGAAGCGACAAAACATTGTAKACATTATATTAATAGCGTTGGCAGAGACAACATGTTTCTATAATACAAAGTATATTAAACAGTATAATGCAATGTATAATACAATGTATAATACAATGAATAATACATGACCAATTTTGCATACAAATAAAATTTAGTTTCATTTAGTGTCAAAAGAATTGATATAAGAAAAGTAAACCATGTTTTATAATAAATATAGATCTAATATTAATTTTTCATTTAATTTCTATTTTAAATTACTTCATTATTATTATTTAAAAACAACGATTATTATAACAATAATGCATTTTATAGAAATTATATTTTTACTATATATTTTTAAATAATTTTTCAACATAATACTATATATATTAATTTTTAAATTGTATAATACTGTACAAGCAGTACATTGTATTATACTGTACTGTATTACTATATATAAAGTCAAAATTAAAAACTTTGTATTTTTCCAACCCTGATTAATACCTTTTTTATGTTAAATATTTAACATTTTTAAAACAATATTTATTAACTATTAATATAAGAAAAATAAAATTGAATTAATAAATTTGTTGTTTAATGTGTTTAAAAATAGGTGATAAAGATGTTGGTATTGATAGTGATGTTGTTTATGCTGTGTTGGGGCCCACGACTAGTCATCAATGTATTGATAAAGTTAGGTCTTCAGAGTTTCTCTCACTCGGCATATACGGCACGAATCGCTTGTTATCTCTTATCGTTTATTCATTCGGCTCTCAATCCCTTCGTCTACGGCCTGATGTCCAGTAATTTTCGTCAAATGATATGTCATTCGTGTAAAAAAAGCAATCGTTTTACAAATAATTCAGAAACATATCAATTAAATCGTGTCAATACATATACCACTAATTCAACTAAAATAGCTAACAGTTTTGTTTGAGTTGATCTCTAATTATAAGGAATTTTAAAAATGTTTTTTATATCATTATCTAAATGTTATCTAATTAATTAAATTTTAATTGATTTACTTATTTATTATTAATATTATAAATTGTAAAATTGTACATTTATAAAGTACAAAGTTTATACTTAAACAATAATTTTTAAGATAAAAAACGTTAATTTATATAATTAAATGTATTCTTATGTGTATTTATATTATTTACTTTTATTATATATCTATAAATAATCAAATTTATTATTTATTATACATGTACTGTATATRTTGACATTATAATTATATTGTATTTAATTTATATATTTTATAAAATGTTTATTTGACAAAGATGATTTAATTTAATTGTATATTTATTTTATTATAATAAAGTTTATTTTTTAATTTTTAAGTTTAATTTAAATAACTCTTGAATACTCTTAATGTAATAATAATAATAGACTAAAATTTATTATAAAATTTAGAAAATGTTAGACAGTTGGCATTTTTGCCAATATTGTATTATATGATTAAAAGTGCCAGGGTGGCATAATCTAATTTAAACTATTGTCGAAATTTGAAGAATCAAATATTTATAAATGTAAACTTAACATTTGTTTCAATGATAACAAATCACTACACAATAATAGTTTTAATGAACAAACWATTATTTATAGATACRGTGTTTGTAACTGATTATTACAAACTTATTATTATATTAAATAACTTTGATTTTACCTAGTGGTATTTTAGAAAAAATAATTTCTTAATCAATAAAAAATATGATAACATAAAACAAATAAATTTAACTTAAATTAAGTACTTTAATGATTAATAAAACATATTTAATTTTCGCAGGTTATTGAAGAAAAGGATATTAGATATTGTAAAACAAAATAATATAAATTAAGAGTTAACTAAAATTATTTGTTGATTCAAAACTAAGTCAATAACAAAAATGGTCAAAACGGCGATCGTTTCAATTGTTTTTATTTTATATATAATTTATGAAATATCTGCAGATTGTGGTTACGAGTCATGCATACAAAGCGATTCAAATAAGTTAAACATTCATATAATATCTCACAGTCACGATGATGTCGGTTGGCTTAAAACAGTTGACGGTTATTACGAGGAAGACGTACAGCACATCATCACAAATGTGGTCAAGTCGTTGGACAAGAATCCTCACCGACGTTTCACTCAAGTGGAGACCTACTATTTCAACCGATGGTGGTCCGAACAAAACCAACAAACCCGTGATTTGGTACATACTTTAGTGAGTTCGGGTCAGTTGGCATTTGCTAATGGAGGCTATACTGTCAATGATGAAGGATCGGCTCATTATAATGAGATTATTGACCAAATGACATATGGTTTGCAAATATTGGATAAATTGTTTGGCAAATGTGGCCGTCCTTTGATTTCATGGCAAATCGATCCTTTCGGCGCTTCCAAAGAAATGGCTTCACTTTACGCACAAATGGGTTTTGATGGACACGTATTCAATAGGAATGTCTTCCCAAAGGGTGAATTCATATGGAATGCCAGCCCTGACTTGGGATCAACTTCTGACATATTTACAACTGTTCTTCACAACCATTATAGCGCTCCCAATGGCTTTGATTTTGAAAATGGTATTAAATATTAATTGTGAAATCTTATTAAAGACTAGTATTGTTTTATTACTTGTAATTATAGGCAATGATATAACTTYAGTAAATAAGAAACAAAAAGCTGATTCAATTGTAGCGATTGCTAATCAATGGAACAAAGATTATGGTAATTCAAACCATGTATTGATCACATTTGGTGATGACTTTAAATACAATAACGCCGAGCATTACTTCGCAAATCTGGACAAACTTATAGATGCTGTCCATGAGTTTTATCCGAATGTCAATATATTTTACTCAACACCCATGTGTTACTTGAAAGCAGTCAACCAATTGAACCGTACATTTGAAAGCCGACAAAAAGATTATTTTCCTCTTTGGTCCGGTTTCTTCTCAAGTCGACCGTCACTCAAAAGACAGGAAAAATCAATAAACAGTTTATTACAAGTAAGCAAACAGTTGGATGCCATCACCAGAATCCCAGAAGTCGAGCCATTTCTGAATGAGGGTAGAAATGAAATTGGAGTTATGACACATCACGACGCCATCACTGGTACATCACCACAGTTTACAATCGATGATTACAATTCAAGACTTTTCAGTGCCAACGATGCTCTCAGAGAAGTTATCGATAGGACGTATCAACAGTTGTTACCAAAACAAGAGTCCATTAAAACAATTCCTAAACAAGTGATATGCGATAGACTTAATATAAGTCAATGTTCTGTATCAGAGACTGCAAATGAATTGACATTAATTGTCTACAATCCCATCGCAAGACCTGTCTCTCAATGGTTAAGACTTCCAATTAATTCAAATAATAGTTATGAAGTATATGACAGCAACGGTACCAAAATTAATGACATACATGTGGTTCCCATTTCGCAAAAAGTACAACAAATACCAGAGAGAACTACTTCTTCCAAATATGAGTTAGTTTTTCGCGCAAATCTCAATGCTATGGGATTTGTGACATATTTTGTTAAAAAATTGGGTAAATTATTAAATCTTAAAATATATTTTTTTTAAGATTTATAAATGAATATAATTTTATTGTTTAAAATCATTTTTTAGATAAATCATTAGAAAATTCAAATAATTCTCAATATTTACAAAATGCTGAAACAATTGAAATGAAAGGAAAGGGATTCAAACTAAACTTGGATTCTAAGAATGGAAATATTGAATCATTAAAACTAAATAATGGCAAAGAGTTACCATTGAAACAGTCGTTTAAGTTTTATAAATCAAATTCAGRCTCGAGTTATACTTTCTGCTCTGAAGGCGATGTTAATGATATCAACAGAGATAAGGTTCAGTTGGAGTCTGTATATAAAAATGGATATCTTCATGAAGTGACACAAGTCTGGAACAGTTGGGTCTCACAAACAATCCGCGTCTATGAAGATGAAGAATATGTCGAACTCGAGTGGATTGTCGGTCCCATACCTGTTGACGACAATATTGGTAAAGAAGTAATTACTAGATTTGAAACTAATCTCAATAATAACAAAGAATTTTTTACTGATGCTAATGGACGACAAAATGTAATTATAAAATATATATAATATTATTTATTATATATTTTTTAAATTAAAATTTTATTTTTAGATAAAAAGAGTACGAACTTCGGAACAAACAACTTGTGGAAAATATAAGAATAGTATTTCCAATAATTATTATCCCATTTATGAAAGGATTTTTATGAAAGACAACCAAAAAGATATTCAATTAACAGTTTTGACTGATAGAGCACAGGGAGGTTCCAGTGAAGATGACGGTCAGATTGAACTTATGGTTCACAGAAGACTTTTAACCGATACTCGAACCAGTATTAATGAGACAGGAGTTGATGGCAAAGGAATTATAGTCAGAGGAAAACATTATTTATTTTTTAGACCAATTAATGAATCCATAAAACTATATCGAGATTTGAGTCAAAGACTATTTATGGATCCGTTGTTAACATTTTCGCCACTTAAAGAATCACAAGAAAGTTATAAAAATAAATATAAGACAACATATTCCGGTCTAAACAATGAATTGCCGCCAAACGTCCATTTGTTGACTTTAGAGAAATGGTCACAAAATCAAATTCTGGTCCGTTTGGAGCACTTTTACCAAAAGGAAGACAACAATCAATTATCAAATGCCGTAGAGATTGACTTACAAAACCTATTTAAAGATATTCTTATCAAAGATGTTCAAGAAATGACTTTAAGTGCAAATCAATTGCTTTCAGAGTCAAAGCAAAAGAAATTAATCTGGAAATCAAAAACTTCGTCAAATGAAATTCAAAGTAATTTTTACAATAATATTATTGACATCAAAAAGATTGAATTGAATCCACAAGAGATCAGAACTTTCATCATAACTATTGACGATCACAGCCATAGAGGTATTATAATAATTCAAGTAATCATTAAAATTTAATAATATAATTATTTTATCAGTCAATTGTTCCCTACAATGGGTGCCCATATCTGGCAGTAAAATACCGAGTGATGCCATTGTTGGAGGTTTTGATATCGACTCTTCACAGCTATATATATGCCGACATAAACAAGAAAATGATATAATTCCGGGAAAAGCTAATGAAAAACTTGGATGTATTATCACTTTAGGAGGAAAGTCTTATCAGACAATGACTAATTATGAGGTGTTAGTGGGACATGACTTCAGTTGGGTGTCAAGACATGGCGCCGATGCTGTACCCGATCAGGCATTTATTGCCGGACACAACAGTCAATCAATTCCTGTTTATGTTGGAAAATGCCATTTATTTATAGGCAAAGTTCAAACACAAGTTATAGGCAAAGTTGATCATAAGTTTTATTATGGATGGGATGGTACAGAAAAATCGGACTGTCCTAATCATAAAGTTATGGTTTGCTAATATATAATATCATTTAAAATATGGTTTCAAATTAATTATTATACAGTACTTTATATTGTTTTATATTATCTAAATTTTTAATATGTTTTCTATCAATACTATGTAATGGTATCAGAAAATTGTGACTTAAATCTTGATAAATGGGATATATTTGGAAACTAAAGTCAATTTTTAAAATCTTAAATAAAAACTATTAAAAATTAATTATTTTTTAATAACATATTTATAATAAGCCATAAATTGTTAATAAAGTTATTAAAAATACCGAAAAAATATACTTTAAAGTATTAATAATCATTTTTGTATTAAAGTATTATAAGAAATAATTTGAAAATTTGTTTATAAGTGTTTATTTAATACATGTATTGAAATATATTATTAAGTTTTGATAAAATATGTTTAAATGTTTTGGTTGTTGTCTCGTATGTCTATAAATGTCATCAATAATGCCATCAATTAATTGATTGAATGTATTGTTGTTGTTGTTGTACATCATGTTGTTGTATGGCATGTATGGCATCAATCACTCCATCCAATGAGTTATACATTCAATACATATGTTTGACAACAGAGTAAGTGTACAGTCATTGCAAACAATGTAATCAAACGATGTTTTCATATAAATTATTGTCATTTTTATCGTTTAAAAACAAAGACAATAATAATCAGTAAGAGATGGCATCGCACACCTCATTGGTCTCATCGCCCGCCACTACAAGTGTTACCAACAATGAAGAGTCAACCGATGCGGACCAACACTGGACTCAAGACTCGGCCGGCGATGGCGAYAGTCTGGAGAAGAGGAAGCGTTTGTTTGGCAAAGAGTTACGGTGTATGATGTATGGCTTCGGTGATGACCACAATCCGTTCACCGAATCTGTCGATATGTTAGAAGATCTGGTCATACAATTTATCGGCGATATATCGCTTAAGGCTCAAGACGTCGGACGCAACGGAAAAATATCGGTCGAAGACGTCTTACATTGTATGAAACGCGATGAACGCAAATACGCCAGAGTTAGGGATCTATTGTCGATGAATGAAGAGCTGAAAAAAGCCAGAAAAGCTTTCGATGAAATCAAATATGTCTCCAATGCCTAAACACAACACTTCACTATTCATTACCAAATGACTGGTCAAACATTGTATGTCTTCATTGTGATCACTGTTTGCCTTATAATTGATTGCAATTAACTAAATAAGTGATAATTTAAAATCATTTTTTTTAGTTTATTATGATATATACCATAGATTTATATTAATTAACTCATTAATTGTTTGCAACCAAAGGTTATTTATTTTAATATTCAATGGTTGAGGAAATAGTAAATTAAAAAGTGAGAAATAAAACTATTTTATACTTTTGAAAATTAATTATTTATAAATTCATTTGTTTAGTTTAATTATAATTAAATTGATATTATCAATGAAAATATTTACAACTTATTGGAAAGTTTATTCATTTATATAATTATGATTACAATAATTATTAATATAATACAAATCATTTAATCTCATGAGGAACTCTGATTTATCAAAAGTTGATAAATAATTATTTAATATAAATTATATAATGCTATAATAGTAATAACATAATTGCTAATATTTATGATTAAAATGGTATTTTTAGTCAATGAACAGTGAATTGAGTTATAAAAATAATGTAAATTAAAAATATGATTAATTAATAATACGGTGTTGTAAGTTATCATAATAAACCAATGTACCCTTAATATTTAATATTTAATATTTAAGCTTTAGTATTTAGTAAAATATATATCAAATAATTAACTAGACATAATCGTAAAATAACATTAGAAAATAATTATATTAACTAATATACAGTATATATCAAAAATAGACATACGTAACCCAGTACACTTAGCAAATTTAAATATCCTTTAAATACTGTTAATATAAATACTGGTTAATATTATGCATAATTATAATTTTTAACAATATATTAATTATTTTATATTTCAAAATACCTGTAATGTGTAAAACACAAGTTAACCAACCAAAAGCCCTTTAGACACCTTTTAAATACTAAAATATATTTTATATACAAGTGTTTAGATTTTGATATAATGATAGACCTCAAGACTGGAAATAATGATATAGAAGAGCCAAAGAGATACAAACAGTATAGTTGTCGGCAATTTGTAAATCATAGGACCGCCTAATTCGCCGCCAACTACTTTGGATCGTCGAGCCAATAGAGTTGCGGCACAAACCAAAGCCGATAAACAGAATATAGTCACCGAAAATGACAGATTTCCCGGATCTACTGCAAAACCTCCTGGAGTTCCTACAACAGCGTGATATACAGCAGCTATAGTCCAGGCGACTCCTATACCCAAAAATACATTAACCGCATTACTTCCGGTCACATTTCCAATGGACGAATCGGCATATTTGTCATTAAGAGCCGCTATTTTGGAAGCAAATGTATCGGGAACTGATGTGCCCAATGCTACTAATGAAATAGCAGTTACCGAATCTTTTAATCCGATAGTACAACCAAATTGTGAGGCCAAGTCATTAATAAGGGCTGTAAGTAAACCGATAACTATAATGGACACTATAAAACACGCCCAACCATTCCAGAGATAAGGTGGCGGAACACAAGCGAACAAGATTTTCCAAAACAGTGTCAAATAGTGGACAATATAAGATAGGATCGATTTCTTCTTGACAACTATAACATCACCTTCATCTTCGGGTTCTTTGGAAGCGGTGAGTGACGGCACTCTCACAGCTTCATAGAACTGTCCTTCCCATGAGGCAGAACTGATTGCTGTCACTGCTTTCTTTTGACGCATCAACTTATCTACCGTTGCTTTAAAGTCCCGACTTTCCCTTATTCTAACGGTGCATTTGACGAGCTCTCCTAAACGTGGGGCTCCCTTATCATCGGTAATATTCTTGTTTGAGTCGACCCGATATGGCTGACCTATTTCCACATAAAAAGCTACATTTTTCTCGTAACTGTCAGTATTATTAATATTAAGGATAATCTCTTTATGTGTCTCATTATTTGCAAATTCAATCTTCGTGTCCATCATTCTAAAGTCAATATTAGGTTTAGCAGTCCCGGCAATTGTCTTGAATGGAAGTGCTATGTGACCACGAGCTCCGACAAAACGGGAAACTTTCAAGCGGTAATCTCCAACAGATTCAGGTACTTGAATAATATTATTAGTAAAAGAGAAGACACCGCTGTGGTCGTCATCAAGAATTGTCACTTTTGCCTCAGAGTCTGATATTAAAATGTTTGGTCGAATATCACTTTCAGAAACTGGTGTTAAATAACGACCCGCAGAAAGTCGGACATAAAAATTTTCGTCTTCTTCATAGATATCGTCGTTAATAATTTTAACAGATATCTGTTTGTGTTGCTCTCCCGGACCAAAAGATAACGTTCCACTAATAGCCTCATAATCAGAGCCACTCTTAGCAGTTCCATCTTCAGTGGTGTAATCAATTAAAATAGTTGACTCGAGACCACCCGAACGACTAATAGTTAACTGAAAAGTTCCGATATTTTCTAAAACTGTATACTCTTTAGGGTTAAAAAATATTTTAATGCTATTGTCATCCTTATTATCATCCGGTCCATCAAAGTCTTCGTTGATTGACTTGAGGATGTGATCCTTTACCAATTCAGTCACATTTCCCATTAGTCTTCGCGCCGCTTGAATGCGATAATAAGCTTTACTTTTAGGCTGTAGTTTATCCAACTCTTTTCGGGCCAATTCTTCTAATTCTTCAGTGGATGCGTTAGGATTTTTTTGTTTAATATCTCGCAAAACGCTTACAATTTCTTCTCTATGATCTTCAATATTTTGCAAATCTTCATCATTGGCATCAATATACTGTTAAAAACAAAACATATAATTACCATAATAAACAAAATCACTATATATTTGATAATCATTGATAGTTTACTAATAATAAGACATACCTTAAAGTCTCCATCAATTTCCACATCGTTTACCTTAACTTTAATACCGTTTGTTTCAACAGAATTTAATTCGACATTTTCACCGTCGCTGACGTCTGAGTGTTGATAAATTTCTTTGCGTCCTCTCTTCATACGATATCTTTTGTCTAAATACTTATATATAAGTAATCGTTTGTCAGCGATGTATGCAATGAGAACTGTAATCGGAAAGAATAAGAATGTGAGGAATGCTTCCCATATTTCGATGATTCCATACGAAGACCAGATCAAGATATACAACAGCCATATGTAGGCAAACACAGAGAAAGTCATTGTTATGCAGAAGACACGCAAAAACTTGATCTTTTTGGCCTCTTTTGGTACAACCCATACACAGATGGCTATTATAACAAACATATTGAAAGCGGCCGAACCCACTATAGTTCCGGGACCTAAATCGCCGGCCCGAAAGTTGTTGCCGCAAATCTCGATCACCGAAAGTAGTATTTCGGGCGCTGAAGAACCCAAAGCCATGAGTGTTAGGTTAGACACCGTTTCGTTCCAAATGCGAACCGATATTATCTCTTTATCGCCGTTCGGTTTGCGGACAATCACATCCTGTTCTTGAGATGTGATCTGCTCTATGGCTGCCATAAAACGATCGGCTATTATGGCGACGCCAACAAAGATGTAAATAAGTGCCAACAAGTAGACAATGCCGTGAAATATAATAAGTCCAGTGCTATCATAATGTGGCCAAAACGGTATGATTACGCCGTCCACACAAACGTGATAATCACCAGTTGATGACAAATCTATCAAATAATCGCTTATATTTGATGATATATTAGTACTTTGTGTGGCCAACTGCTGAAGACCCGGTGTGTCGTCTCCATARACAGTGCTCTTCAACAAAGTGTCAAACGTTTCATTCAAAATACTATCGTTTAATGACATTGTCTTTAGTGGATGTGATGGCAAACAAACCAATAAATAAACACAAATATGACAAATGAAAAGTTAAGTACTGTTCGGACAATAACCGGATGCGATGACAGATGTCTTCAAGTGGTATAAATGTGTTTATCTTTATAACCACTCATTTGAGTCCAATTATGTTATTTGTGATCATTGAGTAAGTGGTCGATCACTCTATGAGTGACACTTGACTTCAGCAATGGTTTTCATGTGAAAGTCATGTATAAGTTTGACAACAACTTGAATGCAATGTAAGGGCGAGTCTGTAGTTGTCGTCAACACTACAYGTGCTTTACATCACTCACAACAACACAATAGCCGTAATCAACAATACATTTATAGAAATCACTGCTTAGTTATGTTGAATACGCTATTATTGTCTTAACTATTAATATAAGACATTTTATTTGATAAAAACARTTAATTATTGATTGAATAATAGGTCGATAATAGCTTTTAAAAATAGTTGTCTAATAAATGATGAGTTTTACAAATGTTGACAATTATTGCTGTCATTTACGGTCATCACAATGCATAACATATACTATTTATATAATGATAAAAACATTTAATTAAATTAGTGTTGGGATTATTGAATAACACAGAATCGGAATATAATTTATATATACTGTATATGAGAGGAAAGGGAGAAAAGGGAAAGTTAGAGACAGAGTTTGGCAAAGCATTCATTACTTTTGGCTTTTTATTAATTTATGATTACTTGAAACTATCACTCATTTAATATGCGGTTTATTGTTTCAACACTGAATTATATAATATGAAAGCAATTTTGCAAAAACCTAAAAATATAGCACAACTTTACAGCTTTTGTGTGTAGATCTCATAATATAAATAAATTAACAGCAAATTGTGCGACAGTATTGACAACTACTGTATATTGAATATAATTAAATGTTTATAAAAATAAATAAATATATAATAAAACAGTAGTTATATTATTGACAAAATGTTGCCTTTAAAACACTAATAATATTTTGCTGAATAAACAAATAATTAATTATATATACACTATATTACTATACAGTATTGTATAAGTGTTTCCAAATGTATTGTATAGTTAGTTACAAATGCTATCTCTGAGAGCTATAAACAAATAGAGAAATAATTATATATTTTATATAACTTTTGAAATTTTCAAAGTTTTTCTGAGTCCGTGACATAAATTATCACTAAATCTACAGTAAATTTACTATMATTTATATTATAKCAAAATATTATTATTTTTATAACTTAATTGAATGACCAACAGTTTTAATTAAATTGTTGTTTATTAAGTTAATAATATCAACAAATAATAATAAAATAATAAGTTTATCACAAATTTAACTAAAAATAATAAATTAATGTAAACTACTTGAAAAACAATGATAAGAGCATTCAATTTATTATACAGTATTTGACGACTTTATCGCTGAACTTAAGACTTAGTATTTTATAAATTGTTTAGATTTACGTCTTAAATGACTTATTTCACATTTACATCAATTAGTTTTGAAAATTATCCAAAAATAATATTATTTTTATATCAATTATTCATAAACATTTAAAGTAATTTGTTGTTATATTAATAAAAATTTAAATCTTATATAAATAGATTTTAGATTATACAAAATWTAAATAATTTTATAAATTAGTAAAATTATTAATAAACAAATTTAAACAAATAAAAACTATTAATAMTATTATTATCATAAACATAGTATTTTATTAATGAAATCAATTATACTTACATAATAAGCTTAGTTGTATCTACTAATTACAAGCTAATGTTGAAAAAAAACAAAAACTAACATTTGGCAAAACACCTGTTATGGTATTATAACAATATTTAGTGCAATGAAACTACAGTATAAATTATCTTTCGTTTTATAAATTATAATAAACACTAAATAAGTTGATATTTCACGAACCGGTTTGTAATGAAACTCATAATAAATACATTGTTAGCTTAGATAATACATTGTATGTTTGAAAAAAGTGTTTTATGGCCTTCCAGTCCTRTTATTAATAGGGATGACATTGATTCCGGTGCTTATAGTGATTGTCATAAATAGATTGCTTGGGATTATTGTTATTGTTATTATTATTATTATTATTATTATATTAATATTTCTCAATCCAACACTTACTAAAACAAGACATTTATAGCAATATAAGTAATTTAAAAAATAAAATTATTACAACTATTAAATTATATTGAATACTATAACTTAGATGACAGCAAAATAAAAACTTTAAGGAAGTACTTGAACCACACAAATGTTATATTTCTAAACACACCCATTACTGATGTAGTGATGAGTTTGAACTTAATTGTTATGATAAATGTTATGTTTGTTTAAACTTTAACTCAATTATATAATGATTTTATTGTTTAAATATCTGTCATTTATATAATTGTTATAAGATTTTTGTCTAAATATAAATAATACTTGAAGTCAATGATAAAACAGTAAAATGAGAGAACTATTTATACGATTAGATGATATGAAATAAATAAATTTAGTGGCATTTATGTTTGTAATGCCCGCATTATACAGGTATTAAATAATTATTATGTAAATTATATTAATTAGTTTATCTATTTTGTTCAATAAATGACAAATATAATTTTATAAAATCAAATAACCATTAAGAATTAATTAGTTTCTATTTTTAAATATACATTATATAACTATAATATAAAGTAATAAATGATATAGATAATTTACATTACTTTCAATATTACTATAGACTATATTATTAATAACTACTTTAATGTGGCAATATATTACAGTTAATAATCAATTATTGACGTCTAATTTAATAACTGAGACAACCATTAATACTCTTATATTTAGATTATTTGACTGAAAAAAATGATTATTACCATTAAATTTAACATTGATTTAATATCAAGTATTATTATTTTTCTATTTTTATTGTCGTCTTTATTATTTAAAATTAAACAAATATAATAATAAAGTATTAGTAATATAATGTACTAATACTGTATACCTTTTAGTACTTCAGTACAATATATTAGTATATCTGTCACATAAAGTTAAAGCATAAATTAAAAATGCATAAATAATTTTTTTTAAAGATAAAAAACTAACATTTATTTTAAATGATAATTTGTTAATATTTTATTATTTCTAAACTATTTTACTATTAATTTTTCTATTTAATTTTATAAATTATTTTTACTCAATTCTTAGCAATGATAGATAAAATCAGACTCAGCAATGATTGCTAACACAAATAATTAAAAAAATAAAATATATTTATTGTTATAATGAATCAGAAATGGCTTTGAATAACAAATATAAATAATATCGGAAATAATGTTTTCCGTTTTTATAATGATATTTGCATATAAATTAATATTATATTATATATAATTAAAACACTGTCTTATGTTTGTTTCAATTTATATTACATTATATTTATGTATATAAAACGATTAAGTAATAAAAATTTCTTTTTATCAATTTTATTGCTACTATTACTATAAAATAATGTCTAAAAATTGAAAAAATCTTATACTAACAATAATTGTAAGAATAATTACTATATTATGAAAATAGACAATAAAAATGTTTAATCATTTAAGGAAAACCTTTTAAAGGCATTTAATTGATTTACAATTAAGACAGACATAAATTTAAATAAAAATACTTTATTATATAATACTAACTATACATCAAAATGTTTTAGTCATTATACAGTATATGTAATTAATTAATTAATATGATATTTTGCACACTTATTTGGAAATAATTRTTGCAAATATCGCATAGAAATATATATAAAAAGTATACAAATATATAAAAAAATTAACAATAATTAAAAATATGTTTACCTCATAATTTTATARCTGTTTATTATATACAATACAATGCCCAACAAAATAAATAATCACTGAGAAAGTCATTCCTTTAGCTAAGCCTTCAATTTTGAAATGTCAAGAATACTATATAAATGCTAAATAATTGAATCCAATTACACCATAATATTATACAATACATGTATTGTAGTTTTGTTAGCCAACAACATAACCATGTTTGACATGCATATAATATACAGTATATTTTTATTAAATTWAAAAATATAAATTATTTAAAATATCCTAAACAATGCATTCAATTTATATCGTTTTTATTAGCACTAGAGATGAATATTTCAGTGAATTTTTCAATAACAATAGTTAAGATTTACAAACTTAATTAACAAAATGTTGTTTTAATATTAATGATATTTTAAATATTATAGAATAATTATTCATTAAATCAATATATTCAATAAAATTAATAAATTCTAACAAATAATTTATATTAATATTTAAAAAAAAGAATCCATAGTATTATTAATATATAATTTGGAAYWACTGTTAATAAAATTTTCTGTAAAAATTATTTTAATTAATAATTTAAAAATAACAATTTAAAATGATTTTGCGTGAGTTTGAATAAAATTAATAAATAAATATATAACAGAAAAGAGTCATGGTAATTTAATAATTTARAACTAATTAAGTCAAAAAACATTTATTAATAAAAACTATTTTACATAGAAATACTGTATATATAAATCTAAATTTTGAAAACAAAGTATATTTTAGTCTTAATTTTAGGCTTTTTGCTAAAATTTAATGYCAACATCACTAGTTAGCATACAATATCATACATTGCATATTTACAATACAGTACAGTATTTTCCTGTTTAAATATCATACTGTTATACATCATAAATAAAATTTTATATAATAAGTAAACAGTAAAGTAAAGTACTTAWTGTATTACTAGGTATGGATCAACTAATTTGTCAATAATGCTCTACAGTATACTGTATTTGTTACTAAAATATAAATTCTATAACAATAACGATAAATAAATTCTATAAATAGCAAAATAATTTCAGCATTTAATACATTTTAATACATTTTATTGAATTTCAATTTTTCAATACTAAATTAGTTTTGGTATTTAAACCAAATAAAATAGTGTTTGTGATTAAAGCATTAAAAACACTAATTGAATTAATCAATTTGTTTAAATMATTATATATTTTTATTTAAATTCAATATAAAATAGCAGTCCATAGGAGGCAAACTCACGACATTATGTCCACAACTTTAWGTCAATAATTTTAAACATAAWAATTAAATTTATAACAATAAATAGCATACAGTATATAGTAAATTAAGAGTATATAAAAACTAAACAAATTATATGATATATTGTATTAATTAAAATATAAAAATTATATTAAGTTTGTTGTTTAGAAAGTGTTTGTTTATGACATTTGGCAAAACTATGTCTAAATACTTCAGTCGACACAACAGTGGACACGAGTGACGGCAATATAAACCTATAGCGAGTCTTATGCGGTCTCTTAGTCTTCTGTATGATATAAATACCAGCAAATGCTTCAATAAATTAAGTATTTTTATTGATAAAAGTCATCAATGGTTTCAATTGTTTCAATGGTTTGCATACAAACCGATGCAGAAGACGGCAAACCCTTTACCAATGGCTCTCCAGAAGCACTCCTTTGGGTTTGTGTTGCAAGTGATCACATCATATGTTGTCTCACTTTTCACATCATTATTGCTAATCATTATTGTAATCAAAAATTAATATTAAAAATAAAATATAATCAAAACTATTAAATTTATATAATTTAATACATAAAATGTATGTAAAACACGTGACATATCATATCATTGTATTTATATAAACATTTTGAGCGCATATTTTAAATGCTTACACAAATGATTACACATTACAGTCATATATTCATTGAAATTCATATTAAAATGTTTATATTGAAGTCATTTTACATTTAATAACCGATAGTTTATAACACATAAATGATATAATACTGAATATTATTTAACATGAATTCAATAATTTTATATATCATATTATATAATATAATATATATACTATAAGTTCAATGACAGTGTAATATCTCTAAAACTAAAAGATATATTAAAGTAATGATTAATAAATATATGTATTTTAATATTTTTAGCATTAGTTGTGTTATGAAATCATATGAAATCTGTGTTTAAATTATGTTTAGAATTTACAAATGACTTTTCAKTAAAAATAAAATATTAGTTATGGTTTTGCAAGTAATTGATATTTATTTTATATTAAATGATTTATTTAAATAAGAGTATTTTTATCAATATTGAGAAATATGAAACAAAATATAGTACACAAAAAAGTTATCTGAATTGACTTTACAACATATTATTATATTTATTAATATATTGTTTAACTATTTTCTATTGATTTCCTTATTATATTATATTGATTTCTGTGTATTTTATTAATCGTTATACAATATTTACATTTAATTTTAATTTTGACCGTTTTATATGAATTGCTATTAAATGCCATTCAATGACATTAATCAGTGTCATCTCAATGACCGCATCTTCACGCCTATCATCTCTTAAGTCCCTTGAGAGCCATTGGGTGATACCTGCAGTCAATTATAGTTCTCATAGTGATTGTGATTATTGTTATGAGACTAATACCAACCACTAAAGTAAATGACACAACAAAATCAATTTAATATTAAACTATCTTAGCTTTTCTACCTCTCATTTGAGATGTGTATATCTTTTGGTAATATAATATTATTGACAAAATTTTAAATGCCGTCTAGAATTTTGTCTGTCAATGCTAGGCTAACATTWTCAATTGATTTATTTTTTGATATCTAATCAAATAAATATATTTATATCGTTTAAAGTCAAACATTTTGAACTCATATACTGTAGACTCACGTCATATAAAAATTGTCAGAATAATCAAACTTTATATTTTTGATTGATTTTAAGGCAACAAAAATATTTTAAATATTATTTTATTATAATTAAAATTTCTATTAAATAATTTTTACAATTATAATTAAATAGTTAAGTGTATGTTATATTAAATTAGTAATACTTTATTAATTAAACAAAATGAGTAAATTTACTGATGAAAAGTTAGAGARCACTAAGTTTGAAGACATCACTTCAATAACCAGAGGTGAGACACCTCAAGATATTGTTGAAAAATGTCATAAACTTTGTGCTGAATATTTGGGAGGCATTTGGCAACTAATAGACATAACTAAGATAAATGTCTGGAGAATTAGTGGTGGATATACTAATCAATTATATTATTGTGGTTTAAATGAAGAAATTGATACTATTATTGACGAACCAACTGAAGTTGCCGTTAAGTTTTATGGAGAAAAATGGTTCAAATCTGATGAAAGAATTTCTGATATAGTCATTGGGATATTGGCCTCAAATTATAATTTGGGACCAAAAGTATACGGAGTATTCAATGAGGGAGAGATYATTGAATATATTAAGGTTTGATTGATGTGATTAAATGTTTTAATTGTATATTATATATTATATTACTTGAAATAGAGTCATCAATTTAGATATAATGATCAGCTCAATGACCAACTAGTCAAAGAAGTGGCTCAAAAATTAGCAAAATTTCACTCAATGAGAGTCCCAATCCCTAAACATAACGATTGGTTTACACAAAACTTAGACAAATCTTATGACATGGCATTCAGTAATTTTCCGATCGACGACATCATCAAAGAAGTTAATGCAGAATATCTAACAAAGTATAACATCAAAGATGAGTATAAATGGCTTATCAAAGCGTTAAAAGCCAGTCAATCGCCAATTGTCTTCTCACACAATGATTTTCGTGGATCTAATATATTGGTTCGAGACGTGACTAAAGACAATCAATCGTCAATTATTTTATGTGATTTTGATTATTCAGATTATTATTACAGAGGATTTGATTTAGGAGTTTGTTTGGATGAATTTGGACGCAAACAGATGATCACATTTGAAAAGGATTTACAACAAGACTTTGTGGATAAGTTTGTGTCGTCGTATTTGGATGAAGCCATCAAATTAAATGGACAAAAATATGCATTGAATCCATTCAACTCTAAGGATCACCTAATCAATGAATGTCGACTATTTTCATTGGCTTCCGATATGTTTTCCATTTTATTTCTTTTTTCTGCCAAAGAAATCCCATTTTGCAAAAACAAAAATGATATAATGGTATCAATTTTTATATTAAATTATTAAGTTTTTTTAAAAAATAAATTAATTATATCATTGTTTATAATATAGGTTGGAGCAGATAAAGTGTTTGCTAAATATCTTTTTAGGAAACAATATTTTACAACTCTCGGAGCAATTCCTATTGTATGATTCAAAAACATTTAATCTATGATTTTAGTGCCAAAATAAATAAAAATTTAAATAAAATATTGAAAATATTTATTAAATATCAAACAATTTCAAATAATTCGGTTTACATTAGGAGTGTTATCAATATTATCTTCGAGTTCGTCATCAAATTTATAAAGATATAAATACCAATAAAGAAGATTTAAAATGGCAAATGTTAGGGGAAACACCAGTCGCGCCCATTCATCCAAATAGTTACCAATTGTAGGCTCCAATTGGGCCAACTGTTTGATCGGCATATCTCTAATGTTGTTAGACTTGAAACTATGAGATGACTCCTTTGTCTTTGTATTTTTCAATTCTTCATTTGTTTGAYTGTTTGTTTCTTCGGTCACATCTTTATTATCGGTGACAAACTCGACGTCCACTTTGGCTTCTGTTTCGGTGACAATAATTTCTTCCTTATCTTCTGTCAAAACAACATTTTCTTCAATAATGTCAACTTCGAGTTCTTCGCAATAGTTTTGTTTGTTCTGATAAGTAAAACAAATGTTATTAAAAAAGTGTTAAAAAGTATGAAATTATTAATAAAAAAGAAAAACAAACCTTAATTTTAGTTTTGGATTTTTTAATTTGATGTTTTCGCAACTTTTCATTAAATATTTTTTGTATTTGTTCGGCCTGTTTGTGGTCAGCAAAGTTGACACACGCGTACTCAACCATTGCTGTAAAAACAAATGCAAAACACATGACTATAAACCAGTCCAATGCTGTGGCGTAAGTCACCCGAGGAAGTGATGTCCGACCGCCAAAACCCATTGTAACTAATGTAAGCACAGTTGTGGCGCCTATTAATAAGTTTTTAATTAACTGTTATTTTTTTATTTAATGTACTGAAATACAATATATAAGTCTAATCAAAATATTGCAGTAAATATATTATAAACATTTATACAGTAGATAAACTGTTTTTAGTGTCCTCAGGATATGAATTTAATGAAAGTTTATAAAAATAAATATAAAAGTAGTGTTTTAATTAAAAATTAAACAACAATATACATTCTATATATATATATATATATATATATATATATATATATATATAGGAATTATACAGTTTATATTGTGAATAGAGTGTATAATTAAATACAGTAAGTATTAAAAATTAATTAAATGTAAATTTATAAACATTAAAAATTGTTTTTACAATTAATTTATTTGAAACAGCTAATATTAATAATAGTAATTTATATATCATATAAATAACATAAAATTAAATAAAATTAAATAATCATAGCATACCAACAGATACTCGACCTAAAAAAATATTTATTATAATTAGAAGAAATTGATTACTGAGTGCATTATAAATACCAGCGGCATCGGAACGATTGATCCAGAAAGAGACCCAGGAGGCGCCCACTATCATAGCACAGGGAGCATAGATTTGTAACATAAAATATCCTCTCCTTCTTTGCAATATAAATCGTACAATTATTGATGACCTCTCATCTTTATTAAACAATAAGTTTTTATAAATAAATATKATCAATTATTTAAAATCTATTGAAATATATACAATAGTTTATAATGTATTTAAATTATATCATTACATAAATTGTTTCATAATTGATCAAAATTCAAATTAATTTTATTTGGTGTATTTTATTTATCAATTATAGCCAATCAATTTATTTGTGGAAGTTTTTAAAAATAAACTAAAAAAATTATATAGCAATTTTCTTTTTTTATATTGAGTAATTTTTAATTTACAAACTTTAGTTTRAGGAATTAAAATAAATTATATTTTCACAAAACATAGTATACCGGTAATAGAAAATTTATATTCATATACATTGTATAAAATATATTACCATTATTTATGTTAAGATGCAAAGCAAATGAAAAGTTATGAAAGTGTTAAAACTTTTATCAATGATTAGCCTATTGTATAACAAATGCATAAATGAGAGGATGTGGTGCTGAGCTTAACATTAAAAGATCAAATGAGAGCCCATTTCCTATGGGAATATATACTACAAAATTTTTGTTACACTCTATGAAACAAACATATTATTTATGCTTTTCCTTTTACTTTTTACTCTTTTATTAATATTTTTATTATTATTATATACTTTAGTGAATATATTTTATTGAATATCAATTCTTATTTAGTTTGCGTTTAAGTGATTTTAATAATCATTTTTTAGTGATAATTATAATACTATATATGCGAATAAATATACAGTATATTTGTGTATTACAAAATATACAGTACTATTGTCATAGTTTAATAAACTTTAACACATTTACTTTTAAATAGGTTGGAAATTATTATACAAGGTTTTGAATTTTGGTTTTGTATAATGCAGTATAAATACAATATATTGTATGTATCGTATTGTCCGAAAATTTTAAGCTGTAGCTTTATTATAAAGATTTAATAAAATCTAATAATATGTCAACTAAGAACAGTTATTCAAAGAATCAATGCACATGGTAAACCAATTACGCCACATATTATACGCCTCCTAAAATTATTTTTAAAAACTACTATATTTTTAACTTATAAACTCTTTTTATACAGTAATTAGATTACTACAAAAATTAATTTTTACAAAAATTATAAATGAGTTAAGAGTATCTAAATACTCACTTATATAAAATATATACTATTATCTAGATAAAATATTCGACTAAAATAAGTAATTAGATTTTCTTAAATAACGAATGCTATTAAATAAGACATAAATAAATTTATAAGTTTACAACTAAAATAATTGAATGTTTATATTTAAAGTTATATAACTTTTGTTTTTGTAAAGATATTTTGTCGAAATTAAAATAGCAAATACCTATAATACTGATTGTTTTATAGCATATAATTGGTTATTTTATATTAACATTTTATATTTTTAATAAGCATTTGTTTATAAACTACATAACTTGATCATAAACTTAAATTTACAATAAAATAATAATTTTACTATAAGTAATAATTATTTATTTTTGCAACTGATTTGCGAGGAAAGTATAACATTTGTTCTAAGTAATGACAGGTCAAATTTTTGTAAACTTACTATTAATTTTTTTTAAATACTTAAAATTAATGTAAAAAATATAGTCATATTTAAATTAATATCACCGTCTTATTATGAGTAGTACCAATTTAGTTATTGAATTATATGAAACTAGAATTGTTCCTAAGTAAGTGTTGATAGATTAAATATTTTAAAATAAATTAATAGATGGATAAATTTTAAAGTAAATCATGTCTTAATATAAAATGTCTTAAGTTTAAAAAAATAATCAGGTTTTGTTTTTTATAAATTTAAATATCTTTAAAACTAATTGTCAGATTTTGATGAAATTTATAGTTTAATGACTTAAGATATTACTTTATATAACGACATAATTTTTACATTAGTACTATTTATAGTAAACCTTCAGCTAACAATTTTTGGACAATACGATACTATTCGGTCATATTATACATTCTTAAAAACTAAAACTATATATTACTTTATAAAATTATTTTATGATAATATAGGTGTTAGAAAACTAATTTTTAAATATATTATAGTTGTTTTCTAAGAATACAAATAAAATAAATTTAGAAAAAATATAGAAATAATATACAAAATTAATATCATATGTATTTTTATTGTAAAAAATATTTATTTTTTATAATAAAAATGGTTTTGATATTAGGTGGCGCTAACTTTTATTTTCTATGGCAATATTGGTCATGTATTATACCGTATCCAACAACATGTATACACCAAACATTTCATCTCTGCCAACACTAGTATTTATATATTATAATTTAGTAAAAAATGTATGCTTTTCCTAAATATAATATTAATAAAATTTGATATTAGAATTTCACTAGAATTTCTAATTTGCTGTAATACTATAAATTGTATATAAGATATATTTTTACCATTATATAACATAATATAAACAAAATTTAAATCTTCTATATAAAACTCAAATTGTTAAATATAAAATAATTTAATGTTAAGTAATTTTTACTTTTACTAATTTTATTTTGTCATTTTTATTTAATTATATTATGATTATAAATGTATTTATTTTTAAATTACAAAATATTTGTAATATTCTATGTTTGTATTTTATTAATTTCTAAATAGCAAATAAAATTATTACATACATGAAATCATAATAAGTTATATTAATATACAAAAATATTACTAAACTATAATAATTAATTTAACTTAARGTCAAATGTTTTATGTCATTATAAAAGATATATCGTATCTGTATTTTATAGATAAGTTCTTTACTTAATTTAATTGAAGAATTAATTTTCAACAATATATATATATTACACAAATAATTGTGCAAAATATTAAAACAATAAGTTTAATATAAAATTAGTATCATAAATATAAAACATGATTATATTAATTTTGATGATATGTTTTAATCCTTAGTTATGTTATTTTAATTATTAAACAACATGTTTTGGAAAACATTTTGAATATAATCAATTAAAATAAAGTTTTAATACAATAGATTAAATATATACTATAACTAAGTATTAAATAAAATCAATTTAAATAAAAATAGATTACTAATATTTACTTATTTGATTTTAATTTCAATAAAATATTGTAACATTTGYTAAGTTATAACTAAAAATAAAACAATAAGTCATTGAAATACTGTAAATAAATATTAGCATTCAATGTAATAAAAGTTTATATATATATATATAATATAAATTTTAATTAGTTTATAATCATATGTTAAGTTTAAAAATTTTAAATGTCACGATATTTATAGAAATCAAAGTCAAAACAAGTTTTTTCCAAAGTATATATTTATTGTTWTTATAAAATTTAATAAWATTTTAAACATTKAAGAGATATTGAATACACACTATTAATTTGAACCCTTAATTTTATATGAATCTTATATAACAATCTTAATAATATTATTGATATAAAAACAATTTGTTTATAAATTTAGTTTATTTACTTTAAAGATATTTTAAAATTCTATTATTATATGTAATCCTAAACAAGTAATTGTTAGAGAGAGAGAAAATTAGAGAGAAAGAGAGAGAGAAAGAGAGAGAGAGAGAGAGAGAGAGAGAGAGAGAGAGAGAGAGAGAGAWAGAGAGAGAGAAAGAGAGAGAGAGAGAGAGAGAGAGAGAGAGAGAGAGAGAGAGAGAGTATTACAATAAATGTTATTCAATAAAAATTGTTTCAAATCCATTGAATTTTATAACATTCATTTTAATGTGAATTGAATCCTCTCTTGTATTTTCAAATATTGATATCTAATTTGAAATGCATTTCTCGCGGCATTTCATTTCAAATGCTTACTTGTAATTTCAAACTATATGTTAATCAATTTGTATGTAAATTTAAAATACAGGATTCAAATAAAATTATTATAGAGTCACTCGTATTGTCAGTGATGCTATGATTTTGTCATTTAAAACATTTGCTTAAAAATCATATTTGCATTATAACTAATAGGCTATTAACTATAGTGATACTCATTAGTTAATTATAATTTTGGTTATATCATATAAATAATGGTAAAATGTATAATTAGTAATTATTAATTACATATAAATTATTGCCTATATAGTCAAAATTATTGTAGAGTTTAGATTTAATAAATACTAAAATCGCAATCAATGATTTGCACAAATATCTCATTATTAATTATTCTTAGCATTAATATTATAATATTTATTATAAACTTTATTAACAATTTTATCGATACATCATAATTTATAGTWTACTATACTTTTTATATATTGGTTATATTAACAATATATTTAAATTATTATACATATTAATATAATTAAATATAAGTAATTATGAATATATTATAAAATTATTTTATTTGTTAAAAATAAATATAAAATAAAAGTATGACATACCTGAAGATGGTTTTGTTAAGTTTGTTAGTGTTATGTTAACAAAGTTGTATTGAGAGAGTGTCACGTCTTTACTAATCACTACAGGGGTCTGTCCTTTCCATTTGTAGACAATGTCTTTGGCTGAATAGGCAACTATACATTGTATACAAACAACAAATAATATATTATACTGTATTAACATTATTTGACATCTTTACCATTATATTTATTATCTATAAATAAACTTTTATTTATCTGTCACTTTGAATCTTAATCAAAAATAATAAACAAATAACACGGTTTGAAAATATAATGATAATAAATTGTTCAAATTTTAGTAACAAAATAAAACTTAAAACTTATTTTTTCTCATTTACTCAATTTAAACAAAGTTTTACTTATTTTAACACTTAAATGTTACTTAACTGTACAGCACTGCACTTAACTCTAATTTTTAAAAAGTAATGCTATATTACTTTTAATTATATATATATTATATTGTATACTACTGTATAGTATATTGTATTATATAAACTAGTACTGTCAAACTTGTACATTACATTATATTTAAAAAATAAATWAATACTAAAATTTAAWGATTAATTATTATAAAAAAACACATTATAAATGTTAGTATGCATTGTATTTTGTCAAAAACGTTGATGAAAACATTGTAAAGGTGTTTTTAATTTTTATTTAAAAATTATTAAAAAATTAAAATAAATTGAATATAAATTAATTTATTAATGACATATAAAATAGTAATGCATTATGTAATGAATAAAAAGTGATGCAAAACGTCAAAACTAAGCGTTTCTATGTGTAGTATATAATGTTAAGATTGAATACAAAACGAACTAAAAGATTCAATTAATATTTAATATAAAAAACTTTAAGCATAACTGATATGATTTTAACATTTAACTGCAAATATAACTTTACATATATTAGATGCAAATATTAAAAATATATAATTTATATCTCTTGAGGCCATTATATAAATCATGATAAACTCGGCATTTGCTTAAAAAAAAATGCATAATTATTTTACAACATTTTATACTATATAACTAGAAATTTTCCAGTACATTTTCATTAAATACTGTATATAAATATATCTCATCAGGGTTAAGCGCTGGGGTTAAGGGGTAAGGTTGACATAATATTTTTAATTAACTTTAATATTTTTAAGTTTTGACGGCTACTTTTGTCAATATATATTTTATTTATTTAATATAAAAAAAATGTATAATAAGACTCACAACTGCCTATTTGTAAACCACACGATTGCATATCAAACGGATATTTTCTCAGATGCATTGGACACGAAGCCTTTATTGTGATTCTAATAATAATAATAATAATAATAATAATAATATATTTAATGAAATTATGTTTTATAAAAAGTAATGTATTGTAAACCTCATTGAATATCTGAGTTGTCCGTCTTGTCTAACTCTAATGAATTTGTTAGGAACCGTCACTTTATGCATATAACTATTTCTTCCGTTAAATATAGAAGTGTCGGGAATCCAAACCCTTTGCAAAAATTTCCAATCCTTTCAAACACAAAGACAACAAAATCTCTTCATTAATGAATAAAACTTCTGTTTTCATAATTAATGTCAAAAAGGTTTTTAAATTCATTATTTAAATGTTAAATTAAATACTTAAAAATGATATTCTATTATAACTATATTAAGTATATCTAAAAACTTAGAATATTAACTATAGATATAATTTTAATTAAATTAATAATAATATAATTACGTTAATTATATGCAAATACATAAAATATAATAATACTGTAGTATATTGTATTTATATTTGATACGATATTATGAACTTAGCTAACCATAGATAATACCAAAAGTATGTCATTTTTACTATAATTACCAAATCGTAATCTCGGGTCAACCCATGTTTGACGAAAATAGCAATCCATTGAATAAATCTATTGTAGTGTCATTCATACGTAAAATATATTGTTAAAAAAWTTTTTATTTGTAAAAGAAATAAATAATTTTATTATATTTTTAGTCAACAAATATTTGATAAGAAATAAAATAAAAATATTAATTTAATTAGCATAAATAAATATTAATAATAAAAACTATAAAAATTCTATAATATAATATTGACACAATATTTATACGATACTTGCAATAATAATAATATAAAAATAATTAATAAAATTAATCGATTGAATACCATTTCGCTTTCAGAAATTGGTCCAAAACTTCTGATCTCTATATCGGTGTAAATCTCCAGCGGATCACCTAATTTGCAGTAATCTATACATTACTTTATAAGCAATTTATTATGTTATATCATATGATCATTAAGTATTAATAAAATATTGTATTTTGTTTTTCCATTTTATGCATTATATAAATATGTTATTGCTCAAAATTTGTTATATAATATAGTTTCTTGTATTGCATTTTATAAAAATAAGTTAATAAACAAAACTTAATAATAAATTATCCAAATTTCTTATCCAAACATTGCATAAAATTTAAATCATGAAAAGATTCAAATTAATTATAATTTGACAAACAGTATAGTAGTTAACAAACAATCAGTGCCACTGAAAATGTTTTCACTGCCTTTATCTGTAAACAGTATAATACCCCTATCTATATAACATTTTAAAAATTATTATATGTTTGATATTTAACTTTAGTTTTTCGATTAGTTATGTCGTATATATTTAGTACAAAATTAAATAACATGTAATTTGCAATAATATAAATAATATACCAATAATAATGTTAATGCTGTAGTGTTTAGATAAGTCTAAGCATTTTAATAGTAATAATAGAACCATTGTTGTCATTGACTGGATATTAGTTTATTTAAAAGTATTGATAAAAAAAACAACACAATTGTATGTATGATATTCAAGGCATGAATCAAATCAAATAACAATGTATTTTCTAAATGCATTTACAGTATATATGTTATACAGTGTACACAATATTGTACGTAAGTATGTGACAAATTTAAGCCATTATTTGATGATTTGATTATAAGAGGTGTCAATAATGTACTGTAAATCGAGTGCTTTGTTTTCAAGCCATGTCCCATAATATTTACAATAATAATAATATAATAATACTATATCTACTGATATATGATAGTTATACAGTTACACTATTTTCACAAATTGTCACACACACCCACACACACACACACACACACACACACACACACACACACACACACACACACACACACACACACACACACACACACACCCACACACACACAATTTCAAGTCTCAAGTCTATCACATTTCCTAATACTCATGACTTATGCAATATTGATAAATATAATAAAAAATATATATATAAAATCTAATTACAAAGTTTAATATGTAATGTTAAAGTACATTACATACTGTTGTACAGTATGTGTAATAAATATACTGTATATGTCCTATGAGTATTGAAAATATTTAAATTAAGATTTTAGAAACTGATAAACAAGTAATATATAGTCTATTGATAATTGTATAATATTTTATATTTAATACTATCAATAACTCAAAAGGTTTGTCCTATAAAAATGTAACAATTTTTAATTTTCATAATTTCTATAAATAAGTTTTAAAATTATATTTAAAAATTACATATCAGAGTTAGTTTTAGTGTTTAATGATTTAGTTTAAGTTTACTATGAAATTATACTTTATTATAAAAATATTAAATTTACTTAAAAAACATACTTTTCTTAATTATATAAATATATATATATATATATATATATATATATATATATATGTATAATAAATCAAAATTAATATTAAACTGTAATATAAAAATACTAAAAAAACTAAAGCAATGAAACATCACTTAAATTGATATTGAATTACAATTAAATAAAATGAAAGTAATATAACTCTTACCCCCAAATCCCGGTCTAATTCGTTTGTCGTACACATCTTCAGACAAAAGTTGATCCAAAAGATAACTCATATTTGAAAGAAAAGCCAATTTGAGATTATTTTGTGAAATATTTGTTGTCATTTCAGTGACATCCGAGATATCCAATTGGTATTCATTTGGAGAAACAGTTGTACTTTTAGGTTGTCTTTCAATGTATAGAACAGATTTGGTACTAACTTTTGGCACTAATGTTATGTTTATTTTTGATTGTATTTTTATATTATCTATTGAATGGCTATAAGAATAATTTTATTATTTTCATTATTTATCAAATTATTATTAATTATTAGATATTTAAATTTTTATATTTAATTTTAAATAATTTTTAAAAATAAATTATATTATTCTAAATCAATAGATTCATAAAATAAAGAAATAATTTTTGAATAGTTATTTTACTTATGTGTAAATGAGTCCACAAAATGTTGATTTAATAATAATAATAATAAGAGGCATGACATCCACTTAATGAAACTATAAAATGGTGTGAAGCAATACCACCACTTGTTTTGCTTGATTTGTTCAAACATTTCAATTATTTTTTGTTCAGATAATAGATTTTTACTAGTTTTTGGTATTTTTTTATTGACTATAAGTTTGTTTGAAATGATTTGTTGTCTGAGATTTACATTAAGTTCAAAGATAATTGAAAGCAATTATACGAACATTTCGTTTATTTCAAATACATTTGTCGGATGTCTTGATTTGTGTTCAAATGATCTTTTAATATGAAAAAGAATAAAATGTTTCTTTTAATTAGCTTTATATTAGTCGCCAGACAAACAAATTCACAATTAATTGATATTTCAGTTAACTATTAATATTTTTTTGCAAATTTTTTCGACTATAATAATGTTAAGCATTTAATGTTTATTTTTAGATTTGATACAAATAATATTATAAAATTAAATATAATAATTTAATAATAAAGTAATATTTAAAGTAGGGATTAATTTTGAAAAATTCATATAAAAGCTCTATATATAGCTTTTGGTCTATATTTACATTATAAAAAATATATGTTAATTATTTAATTATCTAGGTACAATAGTATAATGTTATCATAAAATATCTTACATAATTTACATAAGGTAAATATATAAATGCTATTTATATTATATTCTTTAGAAAATATACAATATATGATACATTATTTGTTTCTAAATAGTGAATTTAGAATAAATATTTTTATTTAATTATTTATATAATACTTAATGAATAAGTAATTAGTATAAATAATTAGTATAATTTTTAATTAATATATTAAATAATTAAATTAGAAATAAATAAAATAAATTTTACCTTTTTCCATAAAAATAATTCCAAATTATAACGTTATCTTTTAGTGATTTATCAATTTTATTTTTAATTTCATATTTTAAGTAACTTAAAATTTTTGAAAACAAGTATATATAATAAATCAAATTTAACGTAAAAATATTTAAAAGTTTTAGTAATAAATGATTTAAGAATAGTGTTTAAACTTTATTGACATCAATAGTGTTTAAAACAGTTGTTATCTATTCATTGAATGTGTGAACCGACTACTAGTTTATGTGAATTGAAGACAATGTTGAAGACAATGATTTTGCGCACACAGTGTATACAATCCATACAATACTATACATCACTTTGAATGATCAACTAAGGTATGTATGTCTTTATGTCTTAAAATAACAAAATTTCATCAAAATATGCTTAACTATTGTAATTTAAAACTGTATATTAATCTTAATACTACACATTAATGTAATACTTTATAATATTACATTAAATACGTATTAATATTATAAAATGTCATTTCATTTACCTTAATATTTGGTCAATTTATAAATATATTTATACAGTTTTTATGGTCTGATATTTACTGTTAAAATATAAAATTGAAATTTTACTGTAAAACAATGTCATTTTTATCATCTTACTATATTATCATTAATATTAAATATATAATATTTTATTAATATATTAAATAAAATTCATTTGTTCCTTCATCTGAATTCTATATTTCCGTTCGCTTTTTATTGAATTTTTAAATTTTGACTTCAGATTTGGATTCAGATTTCAAATAAGGTATAAGAGATCAGCATTAAAATTTTGATATCTTCGGGAACATAGAGAAAATGGCGGTCAAAGTACAAAAATTTTAAACTTATTATTTAATTTTTATATTAGAATTAAACATCAAAAATAAGTTATATATGGAATTAGAATACAAATTTTTATATCTTAAAAAAGATAGAAAAAATGAAGCTTAAGTTAATACTTTTTAAATTTAAGTTAAATTTAGAATAAATATAATAATTTATTTTAGTTATTTTATACTAAATGAATAGTTGAGTTTATTTTGTAATACTGAGCCATTTGATACCCCACATAACTAAAGTTGAGTTAATTTTTTCATACTCAGTCATTTTGTACCCCACATTACTAAAGTTGAGTTTATTTTGTCATACTGAATCATTTGAAACCCTATATGACTAAAAATGAGTTTTATTTGTTATGCTGAAGCATCTGATTTTTATTTAATTTTTAATTTGGATTAGGAGTTCGTATGGAAATGCTTTCTAGCATTCTCAACTAGTTATAAATGAAGATATTTGTAAAAATTGAATTTTTCCGTTTAATTGATTTAATTACTTTCCAATTATCTTTAAAAGATAAACATATTTGAAAATAATTTTAAATAATTGCAATTGTGTTAAATTTATTATAAATAAATATATTAATTCATCAATAAATCAATTGCTAAATTAAATGATCGAATAGTTATTTAGCTCCAAATTATTATATTTTTGACTAATAAACAATTTTCTACAAAGTTATAAATAAATCTTTTTTAACGGAAAATTTTTATATTATTAGGTACAGTATTATTTGTAATGTTATCTAAAATATTTTTTGATTTAAAATAAAAACTGTTTTGTTTAAACAATAAAAATATAAATAACAATCTTATAAAAGAGGAAAGAGAGAGAGAGAGAGAGAGAGAGACTTTATAAACTAAATTTAAATATAATTGTTTTGTCAAAAAGTTAAACAAATCTTTGTTTTTCTATCTTTTATAGCAAAAAATCAGATCCCAAGAGATCAGAATCACTGTCATTGTAAAGACCTTTCTTTTGGATTATACGTTGATTTTTGCTTAAGACGACAAAGTTTATACCAAATTATACACTATATATGATATACTAAACTGTATTGCATTAGTCATATACAGGAAAAATAGTCTAAACTTTTTTATTTCATATGCAAATAATATTGAGTCAAATACTGAACTTTAAAAGCGATTTCATATATAAGACTTGATTTTATTTTGAGTTTACAATAGTTATCAAAACATTCAATCCGTTCTTTAACTTTATTCATGAATTTTTATTTGAGAAAATGCACCAAAAGTTTTACACAATAACTCTTAACAATAAATAAAAAGTTATTTTCAGATATTCACAAACTCCTGAAAGGATCTGAATTCTTAATGTCTGTCTGTCTGTCTGTCTGTCTGTCTGTCTGTCTGTCTGTCTGTCTGTCTGTCTGTCTGTCTGTCTGTCTGTCTGTCTGTCTGTCTGTCTGTCTGTCTGTCTGTCTGTCTGTCTGTCTGTCTGTCTGTCTGTCTGTCTGTCTGTCTGTCTGTCTGTCTGTCTGTCTGTCTGTCTGTCTGTCTGTCTGTCTGTCTGTCTGTCTGTCTGTCTGTCTGTCTGTCTGTCTGTCTGTCTGTCTGTCTGTCTGTCTGTCTGTCTGTCTGTCTGTCTGTCTGTCTGTCTGTCTGTCTGTCTGTCTGTCTGTCTGTCTGTCTGTCTGTCTGTCTGTCTGTCTGTCTGTCTGTCTGTCTGTCTGTCTGTCTGTCTGTCTGTCTGTCTGTCTGTCTGTCTGTCTGTCTGTCTGTCTCTCAAAATAGATTTTTAAATTTAGATTTGTGTAAAACATCAAAATTAAGATATAGGGGATTAGCGTTAAAATTTTATTATCTCTTCATGAATATAAAGAAAATTGCGGCTAAAATACAAGTTTTTTAAAAAATAAGTTCGTTTTAAGCATCAAAGTCTAGTAAAGAATGTTTTAAAAATGATGTAAATAAATGTTAAATATTTTTAAATATTTTACAGTATATAGCAAAATATCAAAATATAAGAAAATTTTTAAAAATCATAGCAACAAACAAATTATTTATATGATTTAATATATTTATGTTTATAGTTATTTTTATTATATTGAGTTATTAGATAGCTTTCACCATTAAAGTTAAGTTTATTCTGTTATACTGTCATTCTATTAGATCGTAATCAATCCCCGATCTATACATCATATCTTTTTTCTCAATATACAGTAATTAATAAATTTATAAAATCAAAGAATATTAAATAATAAAATAATGTTTACATGATTTAATAAATCAGTGAATGTGAAGTTGGTGTGAAAATGCTTTCTAGCATTCTCAACTAGTTTTATAATAAAATGATTAGAAGTATATTATTTATAAAACATTTCAATAACATTATAAATTATATGACCAACTTTTCAAAATGTTATTTAATCTATTTGTGTCTCTATTTACAAATTATTATTATTATGTATATATCAGGGTTAAGCAAGGCTTTTTGATTTTAGGGGGGGGGAGTAGACCGGGGTGAAATTTACATAATTTTCGAAAAATCTTGGGGGAGTATTGGGTGGGGTAAGATTTTTATTGCATTTTTAAACGGCAATTTTTTCAAAAATCCAAAATCAAGACGTGGGGGTCAAGAGAAAATTCCCGAATATTCCCATGTAAATTCCATAAAGTTCCCATAGTTTCCCGTATAAGTTCATGATATCACATTATAGGCATGTTATTTTTATACAAATACTGACTGAATACTAATTATTTAACTCAATTTTCGTTAGTTTTAGTTATATTAATTATAAAATTGAAAAATATTTTCAAATTTTTTATTTAAAATTTTAAAAATTATTAATAAAAACTTTATAATATAAGTATTTATTGTTTTATTAACTTCTTAAACTTCTATTTAAATTGTAATCATGATTACTCTTTTCAACAAATAAGTAATTTTTAATTTTTTAGTTTAATATTTCAATTAAAATAATGTTAGTTTTAGATGAGTTTTAACGTTATTTTAACTTTTTTACTTATTTTTAATCAATAATTATTCATATAAATTTTAAAAACAAAAACACATACTAAAATTGTACTAATTAAAATTAAAAATTTATATAACTTAAAAAAATTTCGGCGCCTTAGGCCTTAGGGTCATTTCTCCTAGTTTTTAAGCGACAATTTTTCCAATTTGGTCAAAAAGTCTGGGGGGTAAAATTCCAAAATCTCGATCTTAGGGATTTATTTTGGCCTTTACCCCCCCTTACTTAACCCTGGTATATATATATATATATATATATATAAATACAAATTATTATATTAAATTTTTAAATATAATATAATTATAAAAAAAAATATTTTAGTTTACAGTTAAGATATTAAGTAAAAAAATTAAATGATATTTTTATTCATAGAAATATGAAATTTATTTTTAGCTACCATTATATACTGTATATAAATATATAAATAATCTGAAAATTAAATTTGACATTAGTTTATGATTTTTCTATATGTTTATTGTGCTTATCTATACTATATATGTAACTATTTTTGTCATTTTTCTTAAAGCAAAAGTGACAAAAAGTGATTTTTATAAAACAAGTTATTGAAATGTATAATCAAATATGTTTAACTCAATTTTTGTGTGTGTATTTTTGGATAAATAAAACAAAATAAAAAGTAAATTAATCTACTGTACAGTAGCCATCTAATCATGTAATTGATATTCACATGTGTGTCAATTTAAAAGATTATTATTATCGCAAAAATATTTGACAAAAATTTAATTTTATATAATTATTTTTATGTATTGATATTATACAAAAATAAGAAAAATTATTCAATCAACTATTTAAAGATAAATTTATATATTATATAGTAGTAATCATAATTTTTCAATATTACTTGTTTTTATATGTTTTTTTTTTGAAAAAATAAAGTCAATAAAGTATTATATATCGCTTAAAGTAAATCAATCACAAGATTTTTTTTTAGTTATATACTTGTATTTATATAAAATCAAATGATTGATTTAAATTCAATAATATAGTATGTAAAACACTATTATAAAAATATTATGCTAAATAAAAAAAATAAAATCAGTGTTCCGTATATTAAGTGTAAAGATTTTTTTAATTTTAGAATTTTTGTCTTTACTTTTATATAGAATAAGCTATAAAAAATGAAATTTAATAAATTTATTTTATTCAATTTTAGTAACTAATGTTTTTATTATAAATTGTACTGTACCGTATATTTTTTAGATTAAAAATGTATGTCTGATTTTGTTTTTGTTGAATTTAATTATTTAATATTACAGATTAATATGTAAAACTGATTACATTTAATTTCAAGTCCATTGAATGGTACGCTTAAAACACCAAAACCTTTACTGTAATCTAAAACTCCAACTACTGTTGAAATATAATCAAAATATTTTATAAGACATTTACCGATAAAATAAGTTTGTGACACATTTGCTGAATATCTATGATATTCTTTACCAATAACAGCATTGGGTGGTAATTGTTGTGGTTTTGATGATATAAATTGCCAAATATAGGCATTTAATGAAATTTGTAGTAAAACTTGAAACTTTTGAAACGCCTGTTCCCTTCCCTTGTAAACCATATAACAGATATTTTCAAACATATGGCCAACAATTATCATATTATTGATAACTATTCTGCAAATATAGAATTGGTTTCCAAACGAGTCATTGCCGACCAAAACCATTAAATCTGATCTTTGTTTTATAGAATCGTTAAATACATGCCATTGTAATTGTGAACAACTGTTTTATATGTATATAAAATATATGCATTATATATACTGTATATACAAATGCTATAAATTATTCTATATTACAATAATAAAGAATTTTGTTAAAAAATATTAATTGTATTTTTATATCATTTATATATCATAAAAATTACTTAATATTATAGATGAAAACATATATATTTTTGACTCAATATTTAAAAACAAATATATAATTTTTATTTTATTTTTTATTTTTTAATATTGAATATTATATTTATATGAAAATATTTATTTTTATTATATTGATAAAATATTTTCAAATTATTTTATGTGTAAATAAACTAAAATTGTTTATAAAATCTGATTTTTATTTTTATTTGTATTTATTTTTTTAACGTTTATATATTTGTAACATTGTATTGTAGTATACTATAAAGTATGTCTAAGATAAACTTGAATTTATATATAACTAAATAATGTTTATTCTTAACTATTATTTATATTGTCAAACAAAATATTTTTTTTTTGAATTCAAATAAAATCACAATTAATTAAAAATAAATTTAATAATTAATTTCTTAACAAAATTAATACTTAATTTTATTTGTAATGTTTCTTTAAATTTTGTTTAGTGTTATAATAGATTACAGTTTGATTGAATATAAAATTATAAATTTCAAACAATAAGAGATATAGAATAAATAAATATAAATTAATTGTTATTATAAATAATTAATTTTGTAAAAAAAATATTAGTAATATAACAAACTTAAATTAATGAAATATTAATAGACTATAATATATAAAAAACACTTACTTTAAAGTATTATTATATGTTTGTACGATTTTGTCATCATTTTCAGAGCATTTATAAAAGTTATTAATATTTTTAATGTCCAAATCACTGAATCCTAAGTTTGAACCTAATTTTATTTGTTTATTTTTGGCAGTCATCTGTAAAAATAAAATTAATTATTGAATATAAAAATATAATATAATTGTTATAATTGAGCGAACAGTTGGTCTCCCGTTCCTCGAAAAGGCTGTTTCTTCGTACTGCAAGACACTCTTGTAATCGTAATTATAATTATAATTCATTGAATCGTTTTTTGCAATAATTTCAAACTCATATTCCATTCCTTTAAATAAAGAATTGCAATCAAACATTAAATTAAACATTAAATCATTTTTAAAATACTAATTATTTTAGTTAATAATTTTATTTGAAATTATATAATAAAAAATTAATAGTAAATAAAATATTATATAAACTTAAATTAATTATTAATATGATAATCAAATACGAATTGGTAAAAATATAAGTAAATTTATAATATATGTTAGTAATAATTATTAGTATGAAATTCTCATATTATAATATATTAATCATATCTAGAGTGAAAAAGTAAATACTGGATAAACTGAATAACAAATCTATTAAAATTTTTATCTAAAAACACAATACATCTAATTTTATTACAAAATGTTAATACAAATTATTAACAAAGACTGAGTTGTTAAGTCAAATATTGAACATTTACTAACTATATATATATATATATATATATATATACTTAAAAATATATATTTAATTAATATAGTTATAACTTATAAGTTATAACTAATACCTCGTTTAATATTTTCTCGATGTATATCAATATATATGTCTCTATCATAGCGTTGATGTTCGTGAAAGAAACCGATTGAATGCATTAATTCATGTATTATTGTATGCAATTGTAGACATCCGTCACCCAAAGTAACATTTTGACCCTTTCCCTGACGACCCACTGGTGATGAACATCCCTGTCCACTGGTAATCAACACATAATCCGTATCCTGTGGTTGTTTCAAAACAAACTTAACACAAGTTTTGTTGTGAAAACTATTGATTGCATTCAATATAAGCTGTCGACTATCAGACGAAAACGTGTCGGATATTACATAAGGAATCGTTGCGTTTAACCATTTCTTGTTGTTATCTTTTGTTGTCAATCGTGTATTTAGCTGTTATTTATTTACAAAATCAAAATTAATTATTATTTTATCAAAGTTTTTTTTATAATATAAACACAAACTAACTCTATTTTATATTTTAATAAATACTGTATAACTAAATATACAAAAAAGTTAATATAGAAATTATAATAATCAAACATACAGTTTATGTTTTCATTGAAAACTAAAAGTTAACTGATTTATTTAAATATGAATAAATTACTAAAATTATTTAATTATATTGTGGTTTTATTAACATATAAATTGAGTATATAAAATAAATTATTGATTTGCTGTACTTATAACATATATATTTAGATAAATAGTATTGTATAGTACAATATATTGAATATTAGTTAATATTATTAATATTTATATTAATAAAAAATAATAAGATCTAATTTTATACCTTGTTGCTATGTAAATTATAATTGTGATTTATTGTAGATAAATAATTTATTTGCAGATAAACTTTAATTAAAATATTTTATTATAATTTAAATTAATTAATTTAATCTACAAACCTATAATTAACGTAAAATATTTATAACAACAAAACATAATACAGTATTTATAATAAAGTATTTATAAAAATTTATATTAATAAAAAATATCTAAGTAAAAATAATACTAAAAATTAACTCAAATTATTTGTCTAATAAAAACTTTATTTGATATCATTAACAATTATGCTGTTGAATAAAATAATGAAATTAATTTTAAAAACAGCAAATATTTAAAGGCATGAATTGAAATTGCATATTATATTAATATGTGATTAAATATTTTATATTATTTTATATTTTAAAAAAACATCATTAATATAAAAGTGCTAATATAATCTATTTAAAGTTATTATTATGTAAATTTAATTGCAACGTAAACTTATTTAGAGTGTAGATGCAATTATAATATTTATACAATTAAATTTATTTTAGCAAAATTAATTTTAAACACAACTTAAATCTTTTGAATTTGTTTACATTTAATTGAATTGCATTTTAGAAATTTTATTTATAAAGTAATTAAGAAATATATTAATAAAGTAGTATTTATTTGAGAGCTTTATATATTCAATATTATACATTTAGTATTTTTGATAAAACCAACGCAATATTGCTATTAATACATATTTGTAAAACATTTAGTAAGTGTTGTCATCTAATGTTGTCGTTTACAACAAATCAATTGATTTAATATATTAAACTACAGTTATTTTCTTAGTTAAATTTAATTAAAAAATTAAGTAATTTAATTACATTAAATAATAATATAAATATTATAAAATTACAAATATATTTCATTATTATAAATAAAATAATAAAACAAAATTACTTTAAAAATATTATTACTAACAGTTATTACTTTATTTGTCACAGATTTTTAGGTAATAAATCTTTACCGATTAGTTATAATTGAATTTTGTGTCAAATTTACAGTAAACATAAAGTTAATAATGCATTTACAGAAATTTTTGATCATTTTTAAACTTTAAATAAAAAAGTAAAAACTTGTTATAATAAAATTGTTTTAAAGAATACTAATAATATTACATTTAAACTATAATTATGGTTAACATGAATAAAAAAATCACGTATTAATTATAAATTATTATTATTATTTAATTTTAATTAATATATATTGAAAACAACTTAAAAAATATTTATATTAATAATAATAATTTATAATATATAAATTGACTTTTTATAATTTATTTATTACCATTATTTTAAATTTTAAAACAATATTATTTCTTATATATAACTACAGACAATTTGTTAATATTTTTATGTTTTGAAGATAAATATAAAATATATAAATATAAACATAATAAAAAATAAATGAACAATAGTTTTTAAATTGCAATTTCTTTTATACATATATTTTACAAGATTTAGTACATCAGAAAAAATGCATTTCAATAAATAATGCATTGTATATTTTAAATGTAAAATAAATAGTTGTTTAAAAAGTCAATAAACAGTATATATCTATGATATATTTGCAAAACAAATGTCACAATAAACTAATAATGATATATTGATAGTGAAATGTGATAAATAATTGTTTTAAGCAATAAAATACAAAATTTTTTAGAGTAGATTAAACTGAATGTTTGGTCGACAATCCATTACTAATGTGACGGCTATTATGATTATAGCATCCATTGGTTGACCAAAAAATAAATAAATTAGTAAACCATTTGTAATGCTTTTTGGATGTCGTGACTGAAGTCTGAAAATAGTGTTAATAATAATAATAATATTAATATATAGAAAGTCAGTGTATTTTCTCAGACATCTCTCTCAGGAATATTAAGTATATTTTCAATATATATATATATATATACTGTATATAATATATACAGTTATCTAGTGAAACAAAAAGTAGTGTTATTTGCGATCAATGATGAGATGCGCTCTAACAGTAAATTGAGTTTACAGTACATCCAAGTCCTCAATCCTGTCTCTTCCTAATCATTGATGAATACTATATAGTAATAGACGACATGCGCACCGATAGCACCATAAGACTAATACTTTGGGAGATGAGAGTCACCTATAAGTTGCACAACTCTATTGCACTCCAAATGTATTGTTGGCCACTGTTGCCCATCTCATCACTTATTATCACTTATTATCATTAATTTTTCATATATACATACAATCTCTCCATTATTAATACAACAATGTGATCAATAAATCATTTTAAATTATTGCTTTAAAAATTGTTTATTTAAAATCTATAATATTATTTATTAAATGACTACCAATATCATGGTGTATCTCATTGAATAACATTTATTAAATAAATAGAGAATTTATTAAATTTAATTATAAAATAATGCTTCACTTAAAAACTATTTGTGAAATTTGAGTGAAAATTTGCTAATATTATTAAAAATAGTTTAACAAATATTAAAGTTGTATCAGTAATATTTGATTTAAATGGATGATCAATAATATAGTCGACTGTTTTATTTAGTACTAAACAGTAAGATTGAAAAATTATATACTGAAATACATAGAGTTAAATATACTGTACTTATCACACACACATTGATCACTTGTTTATCGTATTTTAAGCCAAAGTTGTATGAAATTGTATGTAAAAAATGTTTAGCTYTAAGAAATGACATACAATTGTGAACATATCTTTAGTATTTGTGTCTGAAGAGCACAACTTATTGTCTAAAAAAGACATTACTTTGTGAGTGACTGTGAAAATCCAATCTTTGACTGCAATAGTATACAAAACAATGAATTAAATTTTCAATTATATTATATATATTTTAGTCAAAAACAGTGTTTGGATATGACTTTGATTGCAATGCCAAAGAGTGCTGTTGTATACTATAAGTTATAGATGGAGTTTATAGAAAAGGATAAACACAGAGATGTAGTTTCTCATCATATATTGAAACACTGGAAACCACTTATAGTTGATTTATTTCATAATCAATTCTCTGATATTAAAGATTTGCTAAAAAAATCATTTACCCATAAATTTGAAAGTCATAATTATATAATTAGTTACTATTAATTTTTTACACAAATTTGTAGCAATAAATAATAATAATTATTATTATTATATTTAATAATAATGTTAATTCATACATAATGGCAATTGATGTTTATTTAATAATTGTTTTTATTTATCTAATTATTGGGTAAGTTTTAAACAAATTAATCTATAATATTAATTGTTTCTTTATTATATTTACTGTATAAATAGCAGTACTATTTACCAATAATACAGTAATTATTAGTTTTATTAATTTGAATTAATTAGAATAATCATATCGTTTAATCACAAATTTTATTTTTAAAAACATTTTATTAATAACATTATTTAAGATAAAATCACAAATCACTTTATGACTTATTATGTTAATGAATTATTTTATACTTAAATAATAATATTTAAATTTATGAGTTATCTAACATGTAATTTATTAGATTGTCATAATTTTTTATTGATAAGTGATAATCAAAATTTATCTATATGTTAATCAAATGTAATTTTTAATTAAATTATCTTTTAACAAAAAATTTTCAAAAATTAAATACATTATTTACAATATAATTTTATATATTAATATTAAAACTTTTATTTAACTTCATTTTTATATACAGTAATTTTGTAAAAATAATAAATTATAATAAGACTTACAAATTATAAGAATCTACATAATATTGAATGTTTGAGTCAATTTGATTTATTATTTTAATATTTTTAAACAAAATATTTATATTTCTTTAGTTATATTTATTGTTTTCTTTGAATGTATGAATATAAAGAACTGTTTCTAATAATTAATTGTAAAACATATACATAAAAAACTTTAAAAACTAAATTTAAAACCTTATTAAACAGTTATTAATTTTATTACTATGTTAAATGTATTTTATAATTTATAATAAATATTAATAAATGGTTTTAATCATTAAATTAAAAAAAATTTTAGATATTAATTTTTAATAACTAGTTCATAGTATACAAACACGTTTGATATTGACAAACAATTTAATATTGCTTTAGATACAAATATTTTGATCAATTTATTATACTGTATTATTAATATTATAAAATTAATTGAAAATAACATCACGCTATCAAATAATAATTTATAACTATATATACATATTGTATACAATGTAAATAATTTAGGATCTATTAAGAAAATAATTTTGTAAAACTTTTACTATAATACTATAATTGTTTGTTTATATCTCAATAATATCTATTTGTTATATCTATAAAAATATGTATAACTCGCAGCTAATTGATGATAGTCTCAGTTAAAAGCCTATTGGCAGAAGTTAAATTTGAATTAACCATGGTCAAAGCTAAACAATACTATATTTGTTTAATTTAAAACCCTTAATATAAATTAATTTTATTGAGATAATGTTAACTTTTATAGAAAATTTTATTATATTTTTTATTTTTATAAAAAATATCTTTTCATTAAACACTTAGTATATCCAATCTTTTAAAATGATTTCCTTTTTTACTAAATTTTCTAAAATAAATAAAACAGTCTTTCAATTACTTGTTTGACTTCGATATTTGTTTGTCGCAAAAAAAGACATTTTTATTTACATTTATTGTTATATTACTTATGCTTTAATATAATGTGTTTATTTACAGCAGAGTTTTTAGTACTTTTCACGACTCAAAATCGGGTTTCGGATTCACAACCAGACAATTAGATAACGTAACAGAAATTATTAAAAAAATTTTAGACGGATATGACATTCGGCTCAGACCTAACTTCGGAGGTAAGCATTTAAACAACACTTATTTTAATCTATTTATTTAATATTTAATATTATAACAAAATATAAGTAATTTAGTTGCTATACAATAATGATTTAGTCAGAGAACCGATCAATTATTAATATTATTTGTCTTATGGCTATATTTTTATAGAGATCTAGTGGTCATAATGTGCTGAATCGGTATTCAATCATTTATTGTACAAAACATAAGCACTTAAGTCAAACACTGGTTGCTTATTAAAGCATTTCTTATTATTAATATTATAATATTATTTTTGTTGTTATATATTTTTGAACTAATTTTCTTACTTAATCATCATTTTCTAATATAAATCAAATTATTAATCATAATTAATTTGTATTAAATAATTTTATTTCTAAATAAATTTCTAATAATTTTTTATGATAATTATATTATCTTTATATAACAGGACCACCACTTCAAGTGGGAATGGATTTATCGATTGCAAGCTTTGACAGCATTTCTGAAGTCAATATGGTATGCATTTAAATAAATTTCTACTAAAATATTATACTTTATTAATACTGTATATAATTATTATGCTATATATGATATAGAATGTGATTATTTAAAAAATTAATTATTAGTAATTTTGTAAATTTTAATTAAACTAATTTTTTCTATTGTTTAATAAATTGAAAGTAAAATATGTTTTAATGCGCGTGTAATATCATTTAATCTAGAGTTTAATTGAGATGTACAGTATTACCATTACTTAGATTGAGAGCAAAAACGGTTTGGGTTTTGAATTGTAATAACCGGAACCGGAAACGGTTTTTGGTTGCGTTTGATTTGATTATCAAAATTTTTTATTGAATTAACCGTACGGTTCGGTTTTAACAATTAAATTTAAATATGTTTTGCTATACATGTTTTGATATTTCGGTTTGGTTTGGAAAAAAAATGTTTTGGTTTTTTCTCTACTATCACTAAACTCATTGATGTTAAATAAGATTTGGTAAATACAATCAAATAGCAATGCGTGAGAGTTTGTATATTAGAAACATTATGTTATGCAATGATACTACTGTATGTGTAATATACTGTATATAAATATACAGTATATATATAGTATTTATATTAACATAAGTATAGTACTGTTTATACTATTTATATTAATATATAAAATTATATACCATATATGTAATGATTTTGTAGCAATGGATACAATTACTGTATATAAGCGCTGGAATCTCATATTAACAGTGATTTTATGTTATAAATACTACATTTATTAAGACACAGTGTTTGAAAGCATTTCATTAATGCTATGAAAATTTATTGCAAGAATTTTTTGTTGTTAAATAAATTTCATTTTAATAAAGAAATCAATATATAATTTCATTGAAAACATGAAATCTTTTATCCCGACTTAGAAAAAACAATTATTAACATTTACACCGGTATTAATTTTACAACAGTCTCATTATATGACTACTCACTTAATACATATTTAACTGATCACAAAACACATTTGACATCAATTTAATATTAATTTATTATATTTTAAAATCTTTTATAATAACTAAAAAACTTGTAAAATCTTTACTACATTTTGTACTCAAATTTAAATATATTATTAATAATGGAAAGACTGGTTATTCTTCTAATTTCATAAAACAGAGATTATTAATACATAGAAAAGCCTGAAAGCAATGTTTTTGAGATTATCTTTCAAATAAATACGTCTTTTGTTTGATTTATATTCAGAAATCTGTCTAAAATTATAAATATTATTATTTATTTAGTTTATGTCATCTTAAGATACGACAATAAATCCGCACAAATATTGTAATAAAATATGTGATGATTTCAAAAATTAATAAAAATATGTTTCCAATTATATCATAAGTTATTATGAATTAAATGATTAATTACTGATATAAATCAATAAAACAAATTAATTATCAATGTTATCTTAATTTTTTTTTATTTAGACTATACTATAAAATTAATCGAATATTTTTTAAAATATAATAATAAAAGTAAATTTAGAAAGTTATATTTTATTAAATAATAGTTAAGTGAATTTATTGTCACAACATTTAAAATATATCGCAGAATAACACAAATAATATTAAGTATAGACTTATAAATTTTTTTGTATTAAAATTAATTAAAGTTATTTTATATTTTTGTTAAGACTTTGGTTTTATATTAATTAATCAATTAATGTGATAAATAATTAAAACTTAGTTAAAATATATACTTTTAAAAAACAGGGTTACAAAAATGCTGGTTCTGGAGGTTATAAATTATATATTTTTATATCAATAACATAAAAATATAATATTTAGAAGTACAGTATTTACTTATATAATATTATATAATTATTTACTGTAATTATTGTACAAAAATTATAATGTAATATTTTAATTAGAGTTTATGCAATTTCCTAAGGGAGTGAAGTTCCCTATTAAAATATTTCCAATTTTCCCAGAAAATGTGGAAAATATTTTAGTATTCTTCCCTTCATTGTTAGAAAGGAAAATATATTTTATATTATTAGAATAAATAGTAGTAAAACTTAAATATTTTGCATATAATTTCATTGAATTATTTAAAAATAAATCTCAATTCAATAAATTTAGTCTTTCGTTTAATAAACAGTTTAATATAATATTTGTTTTTCAAACATTATATTAAAATTTGTTTTTTAAGTTTCAATAGGTGGTAGCACAAGGAAATAGATTCCCTGGGAATTCCAAGGGAACAGGAAAATAGGAATTTTTGAAAAATAAAACGAGAGAGAGAGAGATAATTTGATCAAATATTGTTTAATATAAATAAATTAAAATTTTAAAAATTTTTTGTAATGACATTAATAGAACTGAATTCTTTATTTTTCATAATCTTTTGTTTGAATTTTAATATATTCAACAAAACATTTATATATATTCTCAGAATTGTTCTCAAAAATAATGTAAATTTTTATAATTTTGGTACAAATGTTTTATTTTATAAAAAAATATGTTTTTTTTCTAAAATTGAGTGTCATTGACATAATTATAACATTATAATATATTTAACATACAGTAGAATATAATTAGTTTTAAAATATTAATATATTGCATTAAATAATATTTTTACATATTATACTGTATTAATTACTAAAATTACTTAAATATTTTTACTAAGAATTAAATATAACACAAAATTTAATTAATAATTTACATTTAATGTCATTTACATTTACATCTAAATACCAAAAGATAGTTTTATATTGATATTAATAACTATTATATAATAATTATTAATATTATGTTTATATTATTAAATTTTAAAAATTATCAGGGTTAAGCAAGGTGTGATAGCAGGGTATGGCAAAAATACCACCCATAATGTCGAGATATTTGGTATTTTTTCCCAGACTTTTTGGTCAAATTGAAAAAATTGTTATTTAAAAGAGAGGAGAAACGACCTAAAATTTTGGCGCCAAATTTTTTTCAAATAAAAAATTATAATTTTAACTAAAATCTATTTAACTATTTTTGTGTTTTTAAAACACATTAATATAGAATTACTTAGTAAAATAGTTAAAATTAAGCCAAATATAACATTATTTTAATAAAATTATGTAATTAAAAACTTAGAAATTAATCATTTCTCCAATAAAGTAGTTACAAGTAGAATATTATTTTAAAATAATTATAATAATGATAATTATATCTATTATATATAAATATTGTTTTTATAAATATCATTTTAAAAATTAGTTGAGTTTAAATATTAACAAAAAAATAAAATAATTAGTATTACATTACTATTTATCTAAATATAACATTATATTAATAAAATGTTTAACAAAAAAAAACTTAAAAATGATTTATTTGTTGAATAAAATTAATTTTATTATAATTAGAAAAATATTTTAAGATAATTAATATAATAATAATAATAATAATAATAAATTATACTGTAAAATTTAATTATTTTATTTTTTTCCTTTTTATTATTTGTTTTTATGAATTTAAGAAAATATTTCTAAAATTTAAGAATTTTAATGCGAATATTATCCTACTTTCCTTGAAATTTCTTCTTATTTACGAAAATTTTCTTGAATTTTCTTTTGACATGGATTTTGAAATTTTGAAAAAATTGTCGTTTAAAATGCAATAAAAATGTGTATCACACTCTATATCCCCCAAAATTTTTCGAGATTATTTCCATTTTACCCCACTATATACCCCCTAAAATTCAATACCTTACCTAACCCTGATATATATATATAAACCAATTATATTTTTTAAATGTTTTGTTTATGAAGTTATAAAAATAACAAACTTGAAAATATGTCGATATTTTCAAGTATTATATAATAGACTAACAATAGAGTATAAAGAATGCCCTCAAGTAATGTAAATGGACTGTACTGTAGATTAGATAACAAAAACAGAAACTAATGTAAAATCTCATCTGAAATTTGATGCTATATTTTATATATTGATATAATTTATATATTATACAATACTGTATCATCTAAAACCAAAAATATATAATTAATATGAATTTTAACATTTATATATTATATTTTTAATTTGAATTTTGAAATTTAGTAATGTGTCTTTGCTTTATATTTTACAATATTTTTTGCATAAATTAAACAAATTCTATTTTATAATATTTTCTAATTTACATTAATATAATTTTTTTATTTGTATTTACACAATATATTGTATTTTACAAATAAGTTACAATTGTATCATAATTTACACTACATTTTTTAATTATAATTTATTTTCCAATCTATAATTCGATTTATTCTATCGTACAGTAAATATATGGTTAACTAAAATAAATAAATAAATGATTTCTTATTTTGCATGTAATTAAAACTTTCCAACTATTATATTAACTATATATATATATATATATAACTTTATATAATATTGTCAGAATTATATAAGCCCTATTACATCCATAATATACTCTTAAATATCTTAATAAACATTTGTATTTAGTTTCAAAATTCCAGTGAAAATCATTTTGTTATACAGTATTACCAATTGATTCAATTTTTATAATCATTTTTTATAAGATAGTATAAAAACAATTTTCTATTATATGTTAAATAAAAACAAGCTTTAAAGCAAAATAAATTTCTAAAGCTCTTATAGTAAAGGTATATAAATAATATAAAGTAAATAATTTTAATTAATTAATTTAACTAATGATAAGCAACTAAAAATCCGTATTTATTTGTTATACTTTAATTAGGATTACACGATAACATTATATTTGAATCAGTATTGGAAAGATGAGAGATTGGCGTTTAGTGATAATAACTATGAGTTGACACTATCGGGTGATTTCGCCGAAAAAATCTGGGTTCCGGACACGTTGTATGAGTCAATCATTAGTTTATTATTATTAAAATATATGTAATTAATGTCTTGTTTGTTGTTTTCATATAGTTTTGCAAACGACAAGAATTCATTCCTACACGAAGTGACTGAGAAAAACAAAATGGTTCGCCTCAAGAGTGATGGATATATTGCTTATGGCATGAGGTATGTCATCTCAACATAACTATACATTTCACAAGCGATTCATTTAATTTTTAATTATAATAAATTATTGTTTGTTTAAAATATAAAATAATAATTATATTAATAAATGTATGACACATCTGATAGGTTTACCACAACGTTGGCCTGTATGATGGATCTACACTATTACCCGTTAGACTCCCAGAATTGCACCGTTGAGATCGAGAGCTGTGAGTAGAGATGGGCAAATAGAAAGTTTCTAAAAAGTTTCTCAGGAATAAATTTCCATAGAAATTTAACTTTATTGTTATACTATGGGATCCCCATATCTATAGCTATTGTAATAAGATATAAATAATGAGAGAGATATACTACTATTCATATAACATTACACTATACACTACTATACAAAATGCGATACCTATATGTAAAATAATTATAATTATTTAATAATAATCAGTTTTCTAAAATTTTAATAATCATTTTATTATATATATATATAAGAATTTAAGATAATTAAATAAATTAATTTTTACTTTAATTAATAATTAAGATTTATACTAATATTTAATTATTACTTTTAAAACCAATGTATTGTTACATAATAACATATATCGAGAAAAACAAAATTAACATGCGGATCTCATAGATAGAAATTTCTTTAAGAAATTTTTTAGAAATTTCTCTATTATTTTATAAATTTCTTTTTTTGCCAACACTAGCTGTGAGTCTTATATAAATTGTTTTTTAATTTTCATTTCTTTATTTATTTATATTTCGAAACAAATAATACAAATTAATTATATAAAATGTAGTTTTTTATTTCATTATTATTTCAGTGTTTCTTTATTATCATTATTTAAATTAATATTTGGATAAATGTGTTATTTACAAAATGGTTGCTGAATATCAATTACATGATAATGATAATAATAATTAAATAAAATTATAATTATAATGTTAGAATTCTGAAGATATTAGTCTAATTTAGATAAATAAAGACAACTATTAATTATGTGTTAAATTATTCAAAACATAATTTAGAGTATACATTGGTATAACTAATTAAATATTAATCTAATGAATATTATTGATTATTTTTTATATAATACTTTGATGAATAACTTAATTATAAGCTCACAGTGTTTTACCATTGAATCTTAATTAACATAATTAATGTTTTCTTAGATGGATATACAGTGTCAGATGTGGTAATGTATTGGATGGATCAGCCGGTTACCGGTGTAGAGGACGCAAAATTACCTCAATTTACAATTGTTGGCCACGAAACCACTGATCGTAAAGAAAAATTAGCCACAGGTTTGCTATTACTTGTCATTAAATTGTTTGATGAATCAAATTGTATACTTAAAATAACCAATAATTTGTGTTTAAAAACTTAATTTAATTTATTAGTGACTAATTGATATAACTTTTATTTAAGGCACTTACCAAAGACTATCACTATTATTTTCATTGAAAAGAAATATCGGATATTTTATTTTTCAAACATATTTGCCATCAATTTTAATAGTAATGCTTTCATGGGTTTCGTTTTGGATCAATCATGAGGTCTGACAATAAATATTTTCAATTTTTCATATGAAATAATATATTTTGAATCTTTTTATTCAAATATATTGCTTGTATATATGATATAAAAAATTAATCAATAAATATATTGTAAATATATTTGAAGGCAACGTCAGCGAGAGTAGCGTTGGGTATAACAACTGTGCTAACGATGACAACCATTAGTACTGGTGTCAGGTCTTCTTTGCCGAGAATATCTTACGTAAAAGCCATTGACATCTATTTAGTGATGTGTTTTGTGTTTGTTTTTGCCGCACTTCTTGAGTATGCGGCCGTCAACTATACATATTGGGGCGCCAGAGCTAAGAAGAAAAAGCCTAAACCGGATAAATCTAAAACTGGTGACACAAGAGCTGTATCTCCATGTCCTGCAAAGTCAACTGACAACGCATATGCTGTAAGATTAATAGAAATGATTTATTTTTAAACTCAATATATGTGTTAATTATCATAAATTACAGAACGAGGAGATCATAGAACTGCATGATATCCGTCTGTCGCCGATTCCATGTCTTAGGAATCGTCACAACAAGTCGTGCTCCACAAGCGATAGTGACCTACAATTCCCTCCATCACTGAGGATGACTAATCCCAATCATCGCATGTCATACTCTCCGGCCAGAGCCAGTGTCTATGGACACAATCGGCGCGGTTATGGCCGAAGTGATGCATACAATCGCAGCAAACCACGAATGTTTCAATCTATCAGACGGGGTGCCAGTGCTTTCAAAGTGTCGATGCCTAAGATTAAGGACGTCAACAAAATTGATAAATATTCGCGAATCATATTTCCCGTATCTTTCATGATATTTAATGCACTTTATTGGACAATATATACTTTGTGAACATTACTTTCCATACATAAGACTTTTATTGTTGATTACCTTTGAATACACTGTCAAATGCCAGCACTTGTATAGCATTACTGTTGCAAACAAATCATAATTTACTATACATTATACAAGATATTCATTTGAATTCATGCAATCAATCAATATATTCATTGAACATTCTCATCATTAATCATTTTAGCTTAAAATCAGTTATGATAATTACTAGTAATAAAATTAATAATAATAATAATAATAATAATAATAATTGTTAATTATAAACTATCATATATTATTATAGAAATTTTATACATAATAAAAGTCATTAATAAGTAAAGTGTTTTAATCATCACATCAATTAAAGAGACTCTAAATAAACTCTAGAGATTGGGTACTGACATCGATATAAAATATAAATAAAAAAACACTATAAATAATCGAAAAAATGTCAAATAATTTATCATTATTTGTTAGAATATCTGATATTTACTGTATATACAGTACAATATAATATTGACTGGTTTATTGATTTTATTATATTTATCTAATAATAAACCTGTATTCTAACAATATTTATTTAACACAAACATCATAACATTTTTCACATTTAAATTAAATTGTTATAATATTGATTTTATTTTTTTTGTTAATAATTTATAACATTATTATTGAATAGTTAGTTATTTATTCAGCATATTTATTTTATCATTAAGTTTTACATTATGTATCTAAATTTTAAAATTACAAATTAAAATATTTAATATTTGCGACATTATTTTGCAATAATTGATGCATAACTACATTATTTAAATTAATTAATACTTCAAAATTATGCTCTAAATGTTTTTAACATAAAAATAGTTTCTGAATATAGTGTATAGTTATACACTTTATATAATACTATTATTTAAATCTATATAATTGATATTTATCGTTGTAAGATAATTTAAAAATATAAATGTGTAAATATAAGTAAATTAATTATGATTATACAATGAATAAATTAAAATTTTCTTATAATATTATTTTAATTAAAAATTATTATAAATAAATTATTTGTAATTATTTATAAAAAAAATATCTTAAATTAATTTTAAATTTAACAATTATATAGATGTTATTAAAAATGTTATATAATTGACTAAATATTATTTTATATTATATTTTATATTATTGTTTATTATTAAACAATTTAATCAAATATTCAAGTGTTTATTGATAACATTAAGTAAATAATTAGATACTTTATTTGCAATTATTAGTATTTAGTAATTAGACAAATAAAATTTAAATTTTAAAACATTTATATTTACTATAAATGAATTACTATTAAACTTAAAGTTTAATAAAAAAACATGATATAATATAGATAATATTATTAACTAATGAAATCATTAAAACATGTAATTATAACAATAGCTATATTAAATTATTATAACGGTATTTAAATACTAAATGCATAATCACTTAATTATTTATCTATTTTGATAATACAATTTCTTTGACTTAGATTATTAATAATATCATAATATAATATATAAATTCTATATTTATTTATTTACAGTTATATAGAAAATATATTATTGTATACGATCTAAATGCTGATCCTTGAACTCTATTAAGTTTTAATGATTGTTTATTATCATTATAACTCATATTTAATTAGTTTGTTTCAAACAATATAAACTATTTTCTTAACACATGTTTCACTAATAAGTTATTTGCATTTTATTTGAATCAAAATAGCAATTATGATTTTATACAATCAATACAATTATAATGAATGAGTCAAATATAATACTATTTTTTACTATTTTTACATTTGTCTTAGTATTTTACATTAAAGGTATAGTAAAGTTAAATACTGTTGAATGACATATAATATTATAATAATTTTATTATAACTTGGTTTTAATTTTATTGTTTAATCATTAAAATAAAAAATAAATATTGAATCACTAATTTAATTAATATTACTTTAAAAGCACTATCAAGTGATTTACTACAATTGCCGACAACATGTGATGATTTGTGGAAAATTTATAATATAAGAAAATCGGGGAATTATGTTATAGATGTGGACACAGAAACGGGTCGATTGCAGCCTTTTAGTGTTGAATGTGATATGGGATCCGGAGATGATATTTATGCCGTTAAGACTATAGTACATCACAATTCAGAAACATCAGAATCGGTGCGCGGATATGAAGCGCCCGGTTCTTACATTAGGAATATTACTTATGGAAGAGAGTCACGTATCGATGAAAAACAAATTGAAAAACTCATTGACATATCCTATTCATGTCAACAATACATCCGTTGGGACTGTAAGGGAGCAATGTTTGGATTTTGGTATTCAAGAGACATCGATAACTGGTGGATAGGAAGGGGTTGGAAAAATCAGTTTTATTGGGGCGGCGCTGAAGTCGATTCAAAAAGTTGCGGCTGTTTTCCATACTGCTATCCAACTGTCCGCAACTCAACCTGTAATTGTGATGCAAACTTAAAGCTCAATTGGCTCGAAGACTCGGGTCTATTGCTCGACAAAACCAGATTACCTGTTCTTCAATTGAGATTTGGGGATACGGGCGAGTCATACGAAGCGGGTCAATACATTTTAGGACCACTAGTATGCCGAGCCAGGGCTCATAAAGTTATAGATAAAGGCATATTTATTGCACCGGTCACTATTGAATCTCCCGGTTATCCCTTAAATTACCCACCACCATTTTATCGATATAAATGGCGAGTAATCATTGGTGAACAACAAATCATTGAACTAGTCTTTCCATACTATGATGTCATTCATTATGGGGCCTATAATTCAGTTCCCAACTGTCGGTTCACTTTTGAGATAGACATCAAAAACTCGACCGGATTTACACTGCAAAGCATTTATAGAGAAAAGGCTTCTCCGCCTTATTTCATATCAGATGGAAATCAGACTATAGTTGACATGACTTTTACAACGTGTAACCAATTAAAAGACATCGAAAAAAAAGGTATTCATGTGATTATATAAAATATTAATTATAAAATCGTATTATAAATAAATGATAGGATTTATGGCTAAATTTCGAAAGGCTGAGTGCGTCGGTTGTAATGTTGGTTTCGGTCAAAACGTTACCAATTGTCACATTAAACTCAATCAATGCGCTACCATATCATCACATGGATATCCATTTCCACATTATGTTTACGGAAATTTTGGTGAACATTATATGCATTTGTGGAATATATCAACAATTGAAGGACATGTCATCCAAATTGAATTCAATGATTTCGATATAATCTTCACTCCCGGTGTTCACTACTGTGACTCCGATTTGCTTACTGTATACGACATTTCATTAAATGAAACCATAAAAACTGGTACTTATTGTAATATAAATAGATATAATATCGGAAAATTGTTGTCCGATACAAGTTATATGTTATTACAGTTGAAAACAACACTGAAAAAAGTTGGTAACAGTCGTGGATTTCACGCAACTATCAGATCTGTTCCGAAAACAAATACAGCAAAGAAGTGGATCAATAACATAGCAGAGGGTAAACCAACAGATCAGAGCTCAACAAGAGCTGGTTTAGAGGCATCACTTGCTGTGGACGGCAATATGGATAGAAAACAATTGTCCAAATGTACGGCCACTAACTATGAACACGAGCCGTGGTGGAGGGTTAACCTACAAAAAAGACATCGTATTTATGGCGTTCAAATCAGTTCAGCCGATATTATTTTACAACAGGAAGATCTGTACTGGCCTTATGGTCAATACGGACTACCTATGCCAGTGTCTGGTTGTCCGTCTTATTTTGAAAACAAATGGCAAACGGGTACGCGTTTTCATGACGTACGGCACGAACCTGTTCAGGACGACCGCCTCCGATATTGGTCTCAAGGAATTATGCTTAAGGGAGGCGCCACTGATAATGGCATTGAACAACACTTCTGCATCAGAGATTACAAACCTATTAATGATACTCCAGTGCCAAATGCCAACAATTTCGGATGGATGCCCGGGAAGTACTGCATCTTTCAAGTGGGTGACACTTGTCCCGAGGGGTTTACTTCCGGTTCAATTGTTTGGTTTGATAAAAGCAATACAACTTCATTGTCAGAGAGCAGGAATCAAGTTAAAGGAGTACTTCCTAAAGGTATATAATATTACTAATTATGATGTCATGACTTTATAACACTGTATTACATTATTTTTTAGGATTTTATACAAAATATAATACAACAATATATTTCTGCTGTCGTGAAGATGGAAATCCTGATGTGTCCATTAAATTGCCAAAAGACAGACCTTTCTATTTGTTACAATACGGTGACGAATGTCAGAAAGTCGAAGGAATGTCCGAAATCGAGCATTTCTTTCATTATGAAGAAGAAGTACAGCTTTCGGGTATTAGTTTAGAGTTGATATTTATTCCGGGAACCACTCAACTCAAATTTCAAGACCCACACCCACGCGTTGATATTGCACTCTTCGAAAAAGGATTAACACTTCATTATTGCTATTATGATGTCTCGGATCAACTAAAAGGATTTCAAGTGTTGGTCGACACTACACCTGATACCTATGGTTTTACTCGACATTATGACGACATAACAGGCATTTCCAGAGCTGTTGGCAAACCGTTCTTAAGTGCCGTTGAATGCGCTTCATTTGATGTGACCTCCAGTGACACTGACGTTATTACTTTGAACTGTCAACAACCCATTGAAGGTCAGTATGTCGTCATCTTTATGAAAGACCGTTTCGATTCCTTGAGATTATGTGAAGTCAAAGTGTTTGGTGAAGAATCCTGTGGAAGACCATTAGGTATGGCAACAGAAGAAATACTAGATATGGCTATAAGTGCCTCATCTGTTGACAATCACGGCTTCATTCATCACCAAATAAATGCCCGATTAAATAGTCCTAATGCCTGGTGTGCAACCATTAATGATCCACAAAAATATATTCAAGTATTTATTATAAATATTTGCTTTTACTATATTTAATTGATTTCTATTAAAAGATTGATTTACTTTATGGTAACGACAAAATATTGTCTGAAGAAACAGATGAAAAGATTTTGTTTCCGATTCAAGAGTATGTGACAGTTGTGGGCATTGCTATGCAAGGAATGGTTAACGCATTCAAAAGTTCTTTTGTCACACAGTTTCAGCTGTTCTTTAGTAACGACACTAAGAACTGGACCTTTGAAGAGGAACCCATTGGTAGACAAAAGGTCTATAAATGCGTTCAATGCGACTCTCAAAGTGTTAGCGTTGATGGAAATGATATAGTGATGCATCACCTCTTGAAACCTATATTTGCTCGATATGTCAGAGTCAAGATATTAAGCTTCAAGTTAGCCCCATGTCTTAGACTGGAAGTGATTGGATGTAGAGATTCATCGAGTAAGTCATAGTTATAACCAATTTAGTAAACTTATTGATATAATGTATTGAATAAACAGAATCCTGTGTTATGACATTAACGGAACCGATGGGAGTCATATATTCACCAAACTATCCCTTTTATTACGCCCAAAGCAAGTCGTGCTGGTGGCACATCAATCCCGGTCCCAACAAACACGTTGAACTCGACTTTGTTATTATCGATTTGGCCACTAAAGACAAAAATATGGGAAAGTAAGATATCATTTAAATTATTTCACTAAAATTAACCGATAAATCAATTGTTTAGATGTTACGATTCATTGTCTATATATCATCCAAACGAAACAGTCATAGAATCGCATACCCGTCCAAACTCTGCCCTTTCAATTAAAACAAGACTCTATCCAAAAAAGATTATATCAAACGGAGCCATAAGTTTGCATCTAAAGACTTGCTTTCGGTTTTCAATCAGTAGATTTCAAGGATTTTATGCCAAATATAAGACATCATTGTGTCCGGGATGTGGTATTGGGGATTCAGTTTGCAATAAAATTTATAATTGCTCCGAAAACTGTGGTCGAATACTATCAATTAACTATCCAATGAACTATACAAATAACCACCGGTGCCAATGGCTTATAACAGCACCACAAGAATCTTATATCAATGTCACTATTGATGACTTTGATGTTCCCAACACATCGATAGGGACGTCAACCCGTGATTGTATATTTGATTACATTTCGTTTACTGATGTGTCAACCGGTCAACTAATTGGCAAATTTTGTAACATAAAAAAACCACCGAAACATATACTATCGAATTGGAATAAACTTCTCATTGAATTCAATACCGATTCTACTATATCTGGCCGTGGCTTTAGTATCACTTATTCGGCACAAAAATTTGAGTTAAGTGACAAACTGGCCCAACAAATGATTGGACCATTAGGTGCCTGTCCGACAAACTGGATATACTTTAGAGGCTATTGTTATAATGCATTCTTTGAGAAAGAATCGTTGCAATGGTATGTTTAAAATTTATTCAAATACTAACATAATTTGCTAAAAAATTACTTATATTGTGGAAAAGGTATCAATCAGAAGAAAAATGTGCTCAATTTGAAAAGGGAAGGGACGGACACTTAGTTAGTATAACAGATCAACACGAGATGCAAGTCGTTCACTACCTATTAATTAATAAATGGAAAGTAAGTCCTCATCAAAGTATTTACATCGGTTTGATTGACACAAACAGAGAAGGATTTTATAACTGGAGTGACGGAAATCCCATGAGTTATACTGATTGGTCGTATGGCGCAGAAAATGAAGAAGACTCGCAACCTGATGGCGGAGCCTTCGAAGATTGCACTGTCATTAAGATAGACTCGAGTCACTCGACGGCCAACTGGCACGACATCCCATGTTCTTTAGGCAAACGGACTAATGTTTCACAAAAGGCTAACATCAATAATACAATAAATACAACAAAAATAATGTCAGATGTAATCAGTAGTTATATCTGTAAAATGGATTCCAGTTATTCCAGTCAACAGTTTCGACTTCGGAAACCATTATTCACTAATATTATCAATAAAAATGAAAAAGAGATCTATAAACGAGTTGATGACAATAGATATTTTGTATGTGAAAACTTAGAGGTCATCTCAAATCTCTTCAAATGTGACGGAACTCCAAATTGTAGGTCAGATTAATAATATCATTTCAAAAGAGATTATCTTTTTTTAAAAATTTAAAAAAATTCTTAGAGATGGAAGCGATGAAGCATTTGGTTGTGATATTACTGGCAATTCATGTCTTGAGTCACAATTCCAATGCGCTAATGGAAGATGTATTGCCATTGGAATGGTATACATATGAATACAACTAAAACTTATAGATTATTATTATATTATATCTTAAAGTATTGCGATTTTGTTGACGACTGTGGCGATGGAAGTGATGAGTTGTTTTGCGAGAGACGACAGTGTAAAAAGACAACTGAATTTCGGTGCAATAATCACCAGTGCATACCTCTGTCAAAGAGATGTGATTTACTCACCGATTGCAAAGATTTGAGTGATGAGGGCTTTGCCTGTACTTTGATTGCAACGCCTTGTAATCTAAACACAACCTTCCAATGCTATTATGGTAACTGTATTCCCATATATACTCTCTGTGATCGGCACCGGGATTGTCCCGGAAAGTTTCATGAAGACGAACAATCATCTAAATGTCAAAGGAATAGTACTGCTAAAGTAGTGGAGAAGCGGGGCATACATCAGATATCAACTATTTGGCACACAAAACAAATTCACGACCAAATGGAAAGGGTTTGGTCTCGACAGGAGAGGAGTGTTTGCCTTTCAATTAAAAGGAAAACCTGTCGGGTATGTTATAACCGTATGTTTGTTTGCAATTTATTGGTATTACTAATAAAAAAATAATTTTATACAGGATTTACAAATTTATGATAACATCCAAACAAATGGCACTTACTTTATAGAACCGGAGGACTCGACTACAATTGGGATGTCAGTCCAGTGTTATTTTACACCCAACACAGCAAAGACAGTCATACACCACGACTCTGAGGTTAGGATTTATGTTCGCAGTGATATCGATGGACCGGCCAGTTATTGGAGAGTAATCACTTATCAATACAATATGGACTCAATTGCAGCGCTTATTGCTAACTCAGATACCTGTAGACAATATATCAGTTGGCAGTGTTCGGGAACGGGATTTCGATTTAATTCAACAAAACCCGTTTCATATTGGATTTCAAGACAAGGTATTAAACACTACTATATTGTATAACTTACAGTATTATTGTATATAAATATTATTAATAATTTTACATTTTAGGCGGTTCTCAATACTCATGGGGCGGAGCACTTAGTGGTAGATGCAGTTGTTATCCTAACTGTGTTCAGAAAAATCTTAGTTGTAATTGTGATTCAGAAATTAAGTTTGAATGGCAGGAGGATTCAGGTTATATAACAGACAAAAACAAACTTCCAGTTTCCCGATTAGTTTTTGGAGAGACATACAAATTAGGACAATCCGGTTACTTTTATCTCGGACCTCTTGAATGTGATGGAAATGCTAGAAATAGACACCATTTAGAGTCGTGTGGAGTTAATAGCAAACTAGACTTTAAGTGTCAATCCGGACAAATAATTGATGACAAATTCAGATGTATTTATGAATTTGATCAGTTAGGCTATCAAATTGGTTGCAGAGATGTCTCACATTTACGCGATTGTGAAACTTATGAGTGTCCTCCAGATTATGTCAAATGTACCGACTCTTACTGTATTCCTCCTCGATATATATGCAATGGTAATAAATTACTACTTAATTGTATACTATTTAAAATGCAATATATATATATAATTATTTATTTAAAATATAATATATTTAAAGGTAAATGGGATTGTGTGGGTGGTTCTGATGAAGTGGGTTGCGCCCGATATATATGTCCGGGACAGTACAAGTGTGCCAATGAAAGCTCTTGCGTTTTACTTCACCAATTATGCGATGGTATTAGACATTGTCCACTAGGAGATGATGAGTGGTTCTGTGACCTCACGTGTCCCGACAATTGCACGTGCATTGGATTGTATGTTGACTGCAGAAATGCTAATTTAAGTCGACTTCCCATTGAGTTCATACCAAAAGACACTCGAAAACTAGAGCTCACAAACAATTATTTGGGTCCCAATCTGTCAAACTCTGATTTCAGCTCATATGGAGAGTTAGGAGAACTAATACTTCAGAGAAATGGCATAGAAGTGATTAAATCTCGAAAGTTTCTTCAATTGACAAATCTTTATAAATTAGATCTTCGATATAATAACATACAAGTGCTCGAATCGGCCGCTTTTGCTGGTCTTAAACGTGTGACAACCTTATTGTTAGAAGAAAATTACAATTTAGCGGTTATAGAGCCGCGAGCTTTCGTTGGACTCACTTCTCTAAGACAAATGAATATTTCTAATACTAATATCAAAGTATTGTATGAAAATGTTTTTCTTCAGATGTCTTCTTTACAAACACTTATTTTAATGCAAAACGGACTCCAAGTCATAGAAAAGGGAGCATTCAATGAGTTGTCGTCATTGATCTCACTTGATATCAGAGATAATGATTTTCAAACATTTCCTAAAGACATGTTTAGTGCTTTAAAATCATTGAGATTTTTATCAACTGATAGCTTCAAATTTTGCTGTTTGGCGGCTAATATCGTGCCATTTGAGAGGTTATTGTCATATAAAATATTTAAAGAAAATAAATAAATAAATATTGTTTCACTTAGATGTCTGCCACCTCAGGACGAGATATCTGATTGTGAAGACTTGATGTCTAATATCGTCCAAAGAATAATTCTTTGGTTTTTAGGAGTTGTGGCTCTATTGGCAAACGCATCGGTCATTATATGGCGATTCCAAACACGTCTYTACTCTAATCCCGTCAGTTCTACGCTTATTCTATCTCTTGGTTGCGCCGACTTCTTAATGGGTATATATCTTATGATAATTGCATCCGTCGATGAATTTTACAGGTAATATATATAATGTCATTAATATATAATATAATATTCTTTAATTAATTAAATTAATAATTTAATTTAACTGCTAATAGGGGTCGATATATAGAAAATTCTGATATCTGGAAGAATAGTATTCTTTGCAATATTTGTGGATTTTTGTCTACCGTTTCATCAGAAGTATCGGTCGCAACCCTTGTCTTTATAACAGTCGATCGTTTAATATGTATATCATTTCCATTTTCTTTAAAAAAATATACAATGAGTTTAACTTATAGGTAATCATTGATTTAATTTAAAACTTATTAAAACTAAAATAATTATGATATTATGAATATTAATCTTAATATGTATAGACTTATAACCCTATCGTGGATAATAGTTTTATTTATTGCGGGTTTACCATTATTGCCGATTCCCTATTTCAATGGTAAATTTTACGCCCGATCCGGTACTTGTCTGGCACTACATATAACACCCCATAAACCGGACGGTTGGGAATATTCAGTGGCAATTTTTTTGTGCGTAAACTTAGTGGCTTTCCTTGTAATAGTTGGCTGCTATTGTTATATGTATAAAACCATACGTTTATCACGAAAAAAAATGAATAGACTTAAAGCCAGACAAGTCAGGGAAACACAGGTTTATTATATATTATTTTATTATTAAATATAAACTAAAACATTAAACACTTTTAATCAAATTAATAACATTTTTTAATTACTTYTAATTCAAAGGTTGGCCGACAAATGGCTCTAATAGTGATCACAAACTTCTTGTGTTGGTTTCCCGTAATAGTTATGGGAATGATGTCTTTGACAGGATTTACAATACCCGGTAAACCAAAAACAACCATTAAATTAGTTAAATGTTTAAATTTATATATAATGTATTTTTTTAATTTATAGGAACAGCCTATTCGTGGACAGCAGTGTTTGTCTTCCCATTAAATTCAGCGACAAATCCTATAATCTATAGCTTAGCTCAGTCTCCCATTTCTTTGTTCACATTTAAGTCAAAACGGGATTCACTGACGAGTAGATCKTTGTTGATGTCACTCAAACATAAGGGTAAAACAGTTAACAGAAGTACAAGCAATTCAAATAACAAACTAATCCGCGGACCACCCGGTTATTTGCCACTCATCGACTTCTTGGCTGAAACTGAAGATCTAAAGCCAAGACATTTGCTTGAAATTAGTTATTCAATCAGTCAACTCATCAAAGAAGTTCATGGAAGAGGTCACACATTGGGTGGTATTGACTTCCAGTCTATTTATGTGTCAAACAAAGTATACCATCTAATCATTTAAATAAATATCATTAACTTTTTTGTCCATCCGATTAGTTATCTGGAGGTCGTCTCGAAGCTTACATACCGGACCTCAATATTTATCCGGTGGTCGACACAGAAGTCAATGACGAATATGCCTTTGATATGGAAGAGTTGGGAAATACAGTCAAACGGATGCTTAGGATATATCACAATAAAATCAATTGCGGACCAAATGATGACAACAAATACACCACTCATGACAGCCAACACTTGCCATCAATTGAATCAAATGATTGCAATCATTAAACACTTCATTTGTTTAGTATTACAAAACATATAATAATATTATATTTTTTACAATAATTGTAAATCAATTGATTATATTTTTGACACTTTTTTGTCAATAAAAAGCTAATAAATTAAAAAATACTAAAATATTTTACAAATAGATTTTGTGTGTTATTATAAATATTAATTAATTGATTAAAATTATTGAAATTAATACTTTACTACAAATACTATGTACTGTATATTCAATTGACATTTGAATTGTATTTATTGAATACATTTGCCGCCAATATATTTGAAATTTAAATGACATTAAAACTAATAACACGTGTCCGCCATCTGTCAACACAATAATCAATTCAATCAATTCAATGAAATGCATAAAAAGGGCGTAAAATAATGTAGTATTCAATAGAATACAGTATATTATTATTAATGTTAATCATATATAACATACTTTATAACAACAGTGTAATGTGTTATGTAATGTGAGTACTGATTGTGTATTATTTTATTGCTAATACAGTATTACATTACAAACTATGTGTATAAATGTATAACATTTCAAGTAATAGTATTAATGAATGACTCATTTGAGTGATGTTTTGTAATACATGTATTGAATGTATTGAATGTATTAATCAATTGAATGTTCAGTGAACTCATTGATTGATAAATATAGCGATTGTTTGCATTAATTGTGATATTAAGTAATGTATTGCAAGTCAATGATGGATACAATAGTAATCATAATATGATTAATGACTTAATTTTGAAGACAAAGTCATACCATAAGTGATAGACAAGTGTTTGATTGCAAATCAAGATGTCATTATCATCTCCGCCATCGGATCCGTATGTGATAACTGCAGACCAAAAGGCCAAATATGAGTCACAGTTTGTGGCCATTTGTCAGTCTCGGTCGGACTTCATTAGCGGAGGACAGGCCAGGAATTTRATGTTAGCCTCGGGTTTGCCACCGCCAGTGTTGGCCCATATCTGGTCATTAGCCGACGTGGACTCCGACGGCAAAATGGATATCAATGAGTTCTCCATTGCTCTTCATTTGATATTTTTAAAACTTAAAGGCATTGAATTACCGGCTGTTTTGCCACAAAGTCTTAAGGTTTGTTAAAATAATTTTTGTTTGCAATCAATAATATTTATGTTATTATTGTTATTAGGTTTTGGTCGAAACGCCTACTTTTGGTGCATTTAATACAGATTTCGGAGCTTTTGGTGCACCGACTCAACCAGCAATACCCACATCTGCCATCTCTTACGTTCCAACTATGGTCTCGTCAGTACCGCCTCCACGACCAATGCCTCCGACATCATCTGAACCTAAAATACAGAGATCTGGATCTATAACATCAGGAGATTATACCAATTCAATGCTTTTGACAGAATGGGCGATACCTCAGCCGTCAAAATTGAAATATACTCAACAGTTTAATTCACACGACAGGACTCGGACAGGTTTTTTGACGGGACCTCAGGCCAGGAATATTTTAGTTGACTCAAAGTTACCGCATCCTCTGTTGGCACAGATATGGAATCTATCAGATATTGACGCCGACGGCCGACTCACATGCGATGAATTTGTTGTGGCCATGCATTTGATTGATTGCGTCAAATCCGGCGATTCTTTACCCACTGTATTACCTCCCGATTTAGTGCCACCATCTTATAGACGCAAGAGATCTTTATCCGGTGTAACTGCTGTCTCAAACATATCTCAAGGAGTGGCGCCAACCGTTGATGATATACTGGAAGAATCGAAATTTGTAACAAGTTTTGAAGACAAAAGACGAGAAAATTTTGAGAAAGGACAGCAAGAATTGGATAGAAGAAGACAAGCACTTATGGAACAACAAAAGAGGGAACAGGAAGATAGAGAACGCAAAGAAAGAGAAGAACAACAAAAAATAGAAAAACAGAGGTTTTGACTTTAAATCAAATATAAGAATTTGTTAAAAATTAATTGTATTTAAATTTAATTTGAATTATTAATAGACTTGAAATGGAAAGAAAACGTTTAGAAGAACTTGAGAGACAACAACTGAGACAACGAGAGATTGAAAATGAAAAAGAAGAACAAAGACGCAAACAATTGGAACAAAGAGAAGCGGCCAGACGTGAGATGGAAAGACAGAGAATGGTTGAGTGGGAAAACAGTCGGAAACAAGAATTCATTAATCAAAAGATTAAAACTCAAGAAGAAGTATTAAAACTTAAATCTAAGAAAAAGACATTAGCTTTGGATATGGAAAAAGTGAATAACATTTTGAATGATTTGAATGTAACGGCTGCTGAAACTCGAAAGAAAGTGGTGGACATCAAGGCTGACATCGATTCAATGCGTTTGGAAAGAGACCAGAAATTAGGTCTTCTCAGTTCAATTAAGGCACAAATGAAGTCATTGAATGACAGACAGCTATATATTGAACAGCAAAAGCTTAATCTAACTCAACAGCTAAAGAATACTACTCTCAATTCAGGTTTGTTTACTTAACATTTGCCACTAAACTTATCGCTAATTTATAACCATATTTGTAATGATATGGATTTTAGGTGCAGACAATGTTGGTACGGATCAATTTGCAATTCAAAATAAACAAATAATTATAAATCAATTAAAGTCTCAAATTACTGAATGTGAAGAGGAAAGGGCTGCTCGACTCTCAGATGTGGCCAATAATAACATACAGTTGAATGAATTGAAAGACAAATTGCATGAAATGATTGAAAAGACAACACAATTGCATAAATCATATGAAGACAAACGCATTGAGGCGCAAGAGTTTCGAGATAATCAACTACAACAACAACAGCAACAACTGACCGAAAATGTTAATTCTGGATGGGATGAGGACAACACTAATGCCAACTGGACTGTTGAGGAAATTACTGAAACTATTGATGAAACCAAGACTAATACAGTCTCTTCTAAAGTGAAATACAGATGTCTCTATAATTTTATGGCCAGAAATAAGGATGAATTAACTATAGAACCGGGAGATATAATTATGGTAACATTTTATTATTGTTTTATTATATCTAATAGATTGTAGTTATAGCGATATTTTCTAATTGAAAGGTTGATACGAGCGCTTGTTCTGAACCCGGTTGGCTGTCCGGAGAAGTCAGGGGTGCTGTCGGTTGGTTTCCAGAAGCTTATGTTGAGGTCTTAGGAAATGAAAGCATTAACATTGCACCTGATATTGAAAATAATTATGAAATAGAGAGAAGAACACCTCTCGAGTAATTATTTATTTTTATTTGTAATATTATGATAAACTGATAGTTTTGTTTGTTTTTAGACCAATTACCGAAACAGTTGAACCCGAACCGGGTGTGACCAAAGCCGTTGCTCAATATCCATGGAAAGCCAAAGAAGATAATCATTTGTCTTTTGCAAAGGGAGATATTATTGTAATTAAAGAGCAACAAGACATGTGGTGGATGGGACAGTTGGGTAGCTCTAATGGTTGGTTTCCAAAGACATACGTTAAGTTATTGGATGAAAAGGGAAATGTTGCCGAAGATGAATATTATTTGTCATTATATCCATTCGAAACACAAGAACCGGGAGATTTGTCATTTGATGGCAATGAACTGATTAAAGTTATCAAAAAAGATGGTGATTGGTGGACAGGCACTATTGGAGAACTGAGAAATGGTGTATTTCCATCAAATTATGTTCGAGTGGCTCAAATCGATGAAATTGTAAGTTATTGATTATATTGCAATAATTGCCTATTTTTTGTTGTCCTGCAAYCCCTTCCCATATTTGTATTATTATAATTAAGTTTTAGTATAAGTAACAGCTATATCCGTCGTATTGAAAATTGCTTAATGTATTGTTTGTTAAATAAATGTGATTTGTATGCTTCAGCCCATACCAGCCCTAACAGACCAGCCCCAGGGCACACCAGCGCCCAAAACTACCGCTAATGAAACACTACAGAATCAAATATCAGCCCCAACTCCCCCTCCAACCAGTGATGGGGAAGTAAGTTATTGATATATTTTAATAACTAAGATAAACATATCATAAATTTATTTCTACTTCATTTTTGCTGCCATTTCTTTATACTAATTTAAAGAGACGGAGCTCTGAGAGCTGTGACTCTCCTAAACCATCAAAGGTTTTGCTTTTTAAATTGCTATTCAATTAACTTACTTTATAAATACAGTATTGACTTATTTTAAAATTATTATTAAATAAATTAATTCAGAAATCGAAACTTAAGAAACTAGAGATTGTAACAGTAATAGCTCCATATAAGGCTACCGGACCGGAACAGTTGAGTTTAGAGAAGAACCAATTGATTCAAGTKCGCAAAAAAACCTCATCGGGTTGGTGGGAAGGGGAGATGCAGGTTAAGGGCAAAAAGAAACAGGTCGGTTGGTTTCCAGCTTCTTATGTCAAACAATTGAATGCATCGACCGGTTCTGGAGGATCGTCAGCCCGTTCTACACCTGATCTACAAAAACAAAAGGTAGCGGAAGATAGGGAATCGGGTAAGTGTTGACAATTGAATTGAACTTTTCTTTACTCTATTTAATGACTATATTATATAATATTATTTACATTTGTTAGCAGAGAGAATGATAGCATTGTATGCATTCCGTGCCCAACACGACGATGAACTATCATTTGAAGCAAATGACTTAATTAAAGTGTTAGCCAAAGATGACACAACCTGGTGGAAGGGACAACTCATTAGCACTGGACAAATAGGACTGTTCCCATCAAATCATGTTCAAGTGTTTCCTGATCAATGTATGTCATTTAATTAATCATTTTATAAAGTTGTTTTATCAACTAAACCATATTATTTCATATTAAATACTGAAAATTAACTCATTTTAGTATATAATTGCAAGCAATTTGATTATTGCAATTAATTTATTATTAAATTAATTAATTRTATTATGAAAACAATTGAATGAAATAATATGGTTTTATATTTTTAAATGTAGGCCTTTAAATGTTTAGTTAAAATAATTGATGCAATTGTTGACACTCTCTTTACTTTCTTTTATTGGTTTTATAGGAGAAAAACAAGAATTGCATAATTAATAAGTGTTGGAAAGACCCACTACTAGTGACACTACCAATACTTTCCGCACACACTTATGTTGACTTTAACTTAGAGGCAAACTTTGTTGACAATTAAAATACACTTAGATTTAATCGACTGTACATTTATGAAGCACACCTATTGTGGCAATATTGCAATTATCAACTAAATATTATATATATATATATCACAATTTATTATACAGTTATATCAATCTTTTAATATTGATAATTAGTAACATTTTTTGTAAAATTGATTATAAGTTTAATACAATAGTTTATATTTATTTTTATTTTATTTATTTGTTTGTTATTTATGCAATATTCAGTTTATTAATATTTACCGGTAATTATTTATTTGTTTCAATTATAGTCAAATTGCCATATGTTTAGTAGTGGGTCTTCTACTGTATTGTTATGTTTTAAAATTTTATTTTATTATTTTAAAATTTATATTATTTTTTTTAATTAAGTATTTTGTTCAATAATATATTATTTATACCTTAAGATATCCCTAAGAATCTCATTAATGAATAAATTAAGTTTTTAACGAATCTCTTAAGAGTGTAATTACGTATAGTTAAAAAAATTAATAAATTAAAATGTTGATATTAATTATCATAAATTATTGTTTATTTATTTATTATTATTATATTTTTTGTTTTGTTTAAAATTTTGTGTTTAATTAATTTTGCTTCAGACCAACAAAACGAAGAGATAAATATTTATGAGACAATTGAAGGCGATATTGATTATGACTTCGACAGTGATTTTGATGATGAAGACGAAGATGAAACCAATCACACAAAGTCTTATAGTATTACTGATGACGAGAGAAAACGTCAAAACCATTTAAATGAATTTATATCGACTGAAAATGCATATGTTATTGATATGGGAATTGTCATTGACGTGAGTTTTGTCGGTCAATAAAACAAAATTAATATTAATATTGCAATCGGACAGGTATTTCAAAAGCCATTGCGTGCTAACAATTGTATAACTGATGCCGAATCGGACGCTATATTTGTTAATTGGCCAAAACTGGTTAAATGCAATAAACGATTCCTTAAGTAATACCATTAATTGGTATAATAAACATTTAAGATCTAAATTTTAATTATTTTTATAAATATATAGAGATTTAAAAACTCGTCGCCGCAATGCTATAGTCAGTCATAATATGACAATAATTAACGAAATTAGTGATATTTTTTGTCAACATTTAAATCAAATGTCAGATTATTATATAAAATACTGTTCGCGACAGTTATCTGCCGCCCGAATGATTCAACAAAAGACTGAAAACGACCAGAATTTCAATGAAACGGCAAAAATGTGTTCACAAGACTCGCGCGCTAACCGTTTGCCACTCAGTAGTTATCTCCTGAAACCTATGCAGAGAATTACAAAATATCCGTTACTTATCGGCAAAATATTAGAGCACACGCCTACAAATCATATCGATTTTATTAACTGCGAAAAAGCACTGACACTATCACAAGATCTTTGTAAAAGAGTGAACGAGGGATGTCGTAATACTGAAGACTCACAACGTTTAGATTGGATTCAAAAACAAATCAAAATCGATGGATTAGATCAACAAATTGAATTCAACTCAGAAACCAATTGTTTAGGTATATACAGTATAATTGAATTAATTTAATGTTTTTATCTAAACATTAGTATATTATTTGCTGATAATATTTGATAAAATTAAACTATAGGTCGCCGACAGTTATTACACGCGGGAACTCTTGTAAAGGCCAACTCTGGTCGTGAATTAATAGCCTTTCTATTCAATGATTTTTTATTATTAACGATTTCATTGAAAGAATTGCCTAAAGTTACTAATGTTTTTGCATCAGACAAAGCCCTGTCATCTACTTATCGCATCTATAAAGAGCCCATTTTGTTAAATAACTTAACTATTACTGAATTATCACAATTTGAAACCAATTTAGATCCGACTCTTTTTCAAATTTATTTAAACTCTCAACAAAAATATTATACATTTAAAGCCATTTCAGTGAACGAACGCTCACTTTGGGTAAAATCTCTCGATGTCTCGTCCCGTCATTTCCGAGATATTGAAAGAATCAATTTATCCAATAAAGACATAAGTATTTCATTGTATTTATAAATTTTGATAAATAATTTGATTGATTTATTGTTTATTTTTGTAATTATGAAGATGTAAGCAAACATCGAAAAATTGGTCGACTTTTGGTGACAGTTATGGATGGCCTTCAACTATATACCAATAATAGTGAGACACAATTATGTCATTAAAAATAAATCGTTTAATTAATCCATTCGTTTGTTTGTTTATTTAAAGACGTTTTGAATGCTTTTTGTAAGATTAGTATCGGTAAGAGTGAGCAACACATACATCAAAGTCATACCACAAAAATAGTTCGCTCTGTGGCTCTCAGCCCTAATGGTGAGCGAACAGTTACTTCAAGGTCTTCGCCATCAAATGTCACCAAAAATCAGGTCAACTCTAACAACTGTCGGACCAATGTTTACAAAGTTAAGTGGAATGACTCGACACAACTCAACATTTATGAAGAGATTCATAACATTTTGCAAATCGATTGCTATGACCGCAACCCATATGCACCCAATTATTTGATCGGAACATCCATTGTATTAGTTAATGAATTGGCCGAAGAAATTAGTCAAATACAGGGCCCCATCACTAAAGAGATACGCCTCACAACTCGTGATAAGACTATGAATGCAAATCCCATAGTTTACTTAAAACTTGATTTACAATATTTTGATAAATAATTGCGATATAATGTGATCTTCAAAACTCATTATAATTTATTTTCATTAATTATTATTTATAAATAATCACTATTTTAAATTACCTGTTAAATGTTGTTTAATTCCACGTATGGAGATATGAAAGTCATGATAAATAATACCAGTTTTTTAACCATATGACAAATATTTTTTGTGACTAAATTTTAATTTGCCACCCCCACCCCCACCCAACCCATGTTTTTATACATTTTCAAATTTTACACCCTTTGTATTTGGACGTCTCTAATCGTTCCAAACCCTTTTGAATATGCTATTTATTACTAAATACTGTAAACGTATACAAATATGTCATTCATTGTTAAACACTGTTATAATTTAACTAATTAATTACCGGTAATAGTTATCTAAATTTACCGTTTTTAATAGATTTCTGTTAAATATACATAATTTATAAGCACAAAATCATTTACAAACAAACAAAAAATTAATACATTTTATTATACGATTGTTTCATCATATAATAAATAGTATAAATTCTTTAGTATAAATAATAAAATGTATTAATTTTTTGTTTGTTTGTAAATGATTTTGTGCTTATATTACATACATTAGAGTACCTCATTCCCCCTATTTTTGCTTTTTCCCACACCCTCGTTTAATTTACTAGGGGTGGTAAAAAATGCGAGTTTTTTACCCTATGAAAATGTCAATTTTCAAATTTTTATGATTTTCATACGGGGTATTAAGCAAGGAAATACGGTACGATTAATCTTATTTATTTTGAGTCAAAATTAATTTTTAGCCAATTCTTTAAAAAAGAATTGCTTGGATTTATAAACAGGTATTTGACTGAAATTTTCTCTATTTTACTACAAGAATAGAGTTTTTACTAAAAAAATTAAAGTTATTTTTTGAATCAGTATTTAAATTATAAAATCTTATCTAAATATGACTTTAATAGTCAATTAATGATCATATAATATAACTTACATTTTATGAACATTGATTATTTTTGGTACAAAAAAACTTATATTATTAACGCAAGTGTCTTATTGATTGGCAAAAGTGTTGTAATTGTAATTAATTATTCAAATTCTATATTTTGTATTTGAAATATCTTAATTATTTTAATATAATTTTTAAATAAAACAATTTTTTATTAGTAAATTAAACTTTTTATTAATTTATAATTTAATACAGTAATGCCTTAAAATTATATAAATTAATAAATGATAAAATATATGGTTAGTTAATAACGAAAGATAAAATATATGACTATATATATTGTCAATAATTAACAACATTTACGAAAAACATTTGTAACACTTATTTAAATATTATTATTATTATTTAACTATTGAATCATAAACACTGTGTGATATAGTAATAAAATTTTAATATAATCTGAAATTAAAGTTTTAATAAATGTATTATTATATTAATTAAAAGTTAAATATAGACTATTTTTAATTAGTATTTTAGACATTAAGCTCCCAAACGAATCAAACCATTTGACTCCTGATTTTGACCGAAATATTTGTTTTGAGCTCTTCTTAGTTTAACACAATCCGGACACATCTTACACCTGAAGTGTTCCTCACAGTAGGGCTCGCCTTCAAACTCAAAGTAGTTACCAGTCTTTAGTGGACAGTGACAGTCCTATTAACACACAGTTGTATAGATTTTATTAATAATATATAATTTGATTTAATATACAATACAATACAATATTAATTGAAATGACATACTCTGCACACGAAACAGTCGGGATGCCATTTGGCGTCCAATGCGGTCACACATATCTTATCGACAATTGGTTTATTACACGCCCGACAATAAGGTGCAAACAATTCAATATAACACGGCCTACAATAGGACTTGTCATTGTGTTCGTGATATCCTTCGGGATCATCACTTAATTGTTTGTTACAATGTTGGCATAGGAAGTGCTCCGGGTGCCAAGTCTTAGCCATAGCAGTCAAACATTTCTAAATTAAATAGTATWTATAATTATGTAAGTTTACCGATGTATATATATATATATATATATTTAATTGTTGTAATACCTCTCTGATGGGTGCGTGACACGCGGCACATTTGGGTGAGAAGAGCGCGTGATAGTCAAAGTCACAATAGGGAAGTCCATCTTTTTCTCGATAACCGTCTTCAGCCAATGGTTTGTGACACTGAACACAAGCAAAGCACTCGGGATGCCATTGCTTTCCCAACGCATTAATAATTTTCTAATGATTTAATATAATAATTATTAGTATTTAATATTCAATTATTAATGTATTGTATGTATACATCAGTGATGGGTCGTTTACATCCATAACATTTAGGTAAATACAACTCTTGAAAATGTTTCAGACAATAGGGCTTTCCATCCTTTTCTTTGAAATTATTGGGACTCAATGGTACTGCACATTGACAGCACTTGAAACAGTTTGGATGCCATTGACGTCCCAATGCAATCAAAGGCTGATTTAATTTTGTTAATTTAAATTTAATTTAAATAATAATTTTTAAATTTTTTTTTGCTTAACTTAATACATACTTTTCCTTCAATAGGAAGATTACATTCCGAGCATTTCGGAGAAAATAAGTTGTGATAATCTTCAACACAATAAGGTTTACCACTTTTTTCCATATAATTGTTTGGCGACAATACTTTGTGACATTTATGACATCTGAAGCACTCCGGGTGCCAATTCTTACCCAATTCTTTGACCATAGATTTCTGATATTTTTAAAAAACAATTTATATATTAATATTAGTGATTGTAATAGTGATTTTACCTGATCTTTGATAGGATAGCCACATCCATCACAGGGCGGTGAAAATAATTTGTGATAATCCTTTTCACAATACGGTTTTCCTGCTTTTTCCAAAAAGTTGTTTGGATCTAACGGTACCTCACAAGTGGTACATTTGAAGCACTGTGGGTGCCAATCCTTACCCTGTGCTTTAATATAATTGCCCTAAAATATAAAATATTGTTATAAATACTGTACATATATTAATTAGAGTAAATGGTATAGTATTCATACATCGACAATGGGTTGGTGGCATCCAAAACATTTAGGTGAGAACAGCTTATGGTAGTCATCCTTACAATAGGGTTTACCATTTTTTTCATAGAAATTTTTGGGACTCAAAGGTATTGCACATTCAGTACATTGAAAACACTGTGGGTGCCAAGTTTTACCAAGGGCGTTTATATAATTACCCTATTTATTTGGATAATAATAAACATATATTGTTTATATACTCTCAAAAGTTAGTATTATTGGTCTAAATTAAGTTTTAAAATTAGATATGTTTGATGATTACTTAAATAAATAAAACTCATACATCTTTAATAGGAAGTGCACATCCGTCACACTTGGGTGAGAATAACTTGTGGTAATCGTCCTCACAATAAGGTTTGCCATTCATCTCATAGAAATTGTTAGGACTCAAAGGTTTCGCACATTTATCGCATTGGAAACATTGGGGATGCCATGGCTTACCCATAGCATTGGTTTGATTGCCCTATTAGTTTGAGTTAAAATACTTTAAAGTCAAAACATTTTATCAAAATTTAGGATCAATTACATCATTAATAGGTGTGTGACAACCGGAACATTTGGGTGAAAACAACTTATGAAAATCATTTTCACAGTAAGGTTTGCCATTTTTCTCGAAGAAGTTATTAGGACTCAAAGGTTTGGCACATTGGGTGCATTGAAAGCACTGGGGGTGCCATGGCTTGCCCATTGCATTGATAAAATTACCCTGGTCATTAGATTATTGTTTTAATTATATTATCATAAATATATATAATAATAGACATACATCTTTAATAGGTAGTTGACAACCGGCACATTTGGGTGAAAATAATTTATGAAAGTCGTCCTCACAGTAAGGACTGCCATTTTTTTCGTAATAGTTATTAGGACTCAAAGGTTTGGCACATTGGGTGCATTGAAAGCACTGGGGGTGCCAGGGGGCGCCCATTGCTTTTATTTGGTTTTCCTTATAATTGAATGCATAATCATTAAATTATCATATTTTTATTATATTAAAATCAGTTTTTCATAAATTTTAAATATCAAAGAATAATTGCATCCAAAATAAAATGCATCAATTAATAAAAACTTATTAATCATAAATACAATAATAGCGTACAGTAGAAACAAACACCAAACATGTTATTGAAAATAATTATATAATTTAATATTAATTTGTTTTGTTTGAATACAACCATTGGTTAACTTTGTAAATGTGAGTTTATTTCCAAACAAATTTATTAACTTGAATTACACTTTGTTAAAAACTTACCAATTTTAATAATTAATTTTTTGTTGATATTAATTACAAAGAAATAATCGATTAATTAAAAAATATAGTAATAGTTATTTAAAAAATAATTAGTGACATTTAGATATGACACTTACAGGCATTGATAGATGCATATATATTAGTGTTGTTAAATGAGTTTTGCGGTTAATTACACGATATGCTGGAAATGCAAGCCTTACATCTTTAATGGGTTGTAGACATCCCTGACATTTAGGTGAAAATAGTTTATGATAATCGTCCTCACAATAGGGTTTACCATTTTTCTCATAATAGTTGTTAGGATCAAGAGGTCGGACACATTTGTCGCAAGTGAAGCACTGGGGGTGCCAAGGCTTACCCATTGCTGTAATCTTATTATTCTATAGTTTTTATTAAAAATAATATTAAATATTTAATAATTTCATATAAGTTAACTTTTTAGTGACCTTTGACATTGAAATAAATATTATTTGCGAAATGATAGCAATGGACAGACACTAATCAATTAGTAGTGTTTGATATATCTAAAAGACAGTTAGACTTACATCAGTGACGGGTGTTTTGCAACCATTACAATCTGGTTGTGATTCTTTGATTAGGTCTTCAACTAATGGAAGCATAGTTTTGTCTAAATCATCGACAGTAGGATATCTGCGACCGAAATCCGTCTCCATCTTAGGTCTGTTAGCTTTTTGTAAGAGCGGTTCTACTGTTGGCGTTACGACTAATTTAGGTGTATTGATGGCAGAGTTACATATCGGGTGCCAGGGTTTACCCCTCACCATTACTACATCATCTTTCTAAATATTAGTTTTGTTTATAGCAATACTACAGTTAATACACTACTGGATATATTAATATTATTGTTAATTATTATCCAAATATATTGATTAATCACCCGTTCCTATAATGGGTATGAATTAATCAAATAAATGGATAGACCTATACGTACATCTTTAATAGGCTGYTGACATCCGCCACATTTCGGTGAAAATAGTTTGTGAAAGTCTTCCTCGCAATAAGGCTTTCCTCCCTGTTCTTTGAATGTCTCGGCTGTCAATGGTTTCACACAAATAGTACAGACAAAGCACTCCGGATGCCACGGCTTTCCCATTGCTGTTATTTGACGGCCCTATTGTATGAAAATTTTCATTAATTATATTATACTCAACACAGACTCGATGTATGGTAATTGATACCTCAGCTATAGGTAGACTACAACCGGTACACTTTGGATGAAATAGATTCATATAATCTTTCTCACAATAAGGCTTTCCATTTTTCTCATAAAAGTTTCTCTCTTCCAGAGGTATACCACAAGCCGTACATTTGAAACAGTATGTGTGCCACATCTTACCCAATGCATTGATGGCTTTCTATGGATTCAATCCATAAGAAATCAATATGAAATCAATTGATAATGTTTTTTAAGCAAAGTTAGAGTACAAACATCTTTGATGGGTTCAGTGCAGACACAACACTTGGGAGAGAAGAGTCTGTGATAGTCTTCTTTACAATACGGAGAACCCAAGCGTTCAATGAAGTTATCGGTTGTCAGGATTTTACCGCATTCTACACAACAGAAACAGTTTGGATGCCATATCCGGTTCAATACAATCAGCCGATTCTGTTTTAATGATATACTCTATGTTTAATATAATTGTCTTAAATCTATAAATGATTTAAAACTAACCCCTTTAGTGGGCTTATGACAGGCAGAACAGGGCGGACCAAACAGTTTTTCGTGACACGGCTTACAATATTGCTTATTGTCCTGAACCTGATAGTTGTATGCCTTGAGAATAGTGTCACAGTTGACACAAGTGAAGCACTCCGGGTGCCACATCTCATCACATGCCGTCACCAACTGAAACATACAATATATACAATTGTTTTTAATTATACTACTATTTCATTAATTATTATCATTATAATTATTCTTATAATAGAATAACTATTTGTTTATATTTATTATATTGATTTAAATTTATAATTAAATTATGATAAATATATTGTAAGTTTTATATATATTATTTAATTTTATATGTTTCATAATTTATTTTTAACTAATTATAGTATTTAGATTAATGTAAAAAATTYTAATCAAAATAGTTAAGATTTAAATAATAATTATTAATGTATTATAATTAACTATAATTAGCGATTTAAAATTTCAGTAAACAATGACTAAATGATGAAAATACTTGTTTTAAATAAAAAATTATATTTGTAAATTATATTTATAAAACTATAAAATTTATAAAAATAGTGTAACCTTTTTAATTATAAATAGATATCATGTCATATTTTAATGTCAAAAATATTATTTTATAAAAATAGATAATTTTATAAATTTAAATCTTAACTCTTTAATGAGCTTTTTGTTTAATTTATAATTAATCTATATTTCATTTTTTTTGCTGAATCAAAGCTGAGTATTTATAGAATATTAAATATTTTAAGAATTTATATTTTTTTTATAAATATAAATAGAAAAATAAAAACTTAAAAAAACTAACCGATCCCACGATATACATTCCACAGGCAACACAGGGACCTTTGACCGGCGGTGGTGTGTATTTGTAGTCCAAGTGATGGCTGTGATACTTCATATCTGACGGCTCTTCAATCTTATCCTTAGGCGATGGTGTCCTCAGAAGTTCCACTTTGGGCGGTAGTGTCAAATGACTTGATCCATGGCCGCTGTGTTCAGAAAGCATTGGTGAACCGGTAGAGCTTCGGTCATATGAAGTTGCCGTTCGTCGAGTGGTCGTTCGGGTCGTATATGTTGTGGCCATTATTGCCGAAATAAGTCACACAAACAACAACACAATAAATAATAGATAAATAAGATTAATAAATATATATATATAAGTTTAGTTAGCAATAGACTGCATCCTTAATGAATGCAGAGTTAGGACAGATATGTTAGGATGCGTTCAGATGTACTCCTATTTGTCGATACAAACGATGGCAAAGAGTGAGTGCGCTATGACTTTCGCTAACCATTTCTTATATATTCTAATATATGTTTTTCTAATATATATATATTTTGGCCAAAAATATGACTGTTTTTAGAGCACTGGAACTAAATGTGAATCTGTTGTCAAAATTTGTAACACACGACGACCTTGTGTTGAAAATATGATATAATCATAATAATAATTATTATTATTTATTTTACTCTCATTTTTTACACCAGATCTTTAAAATTGAAAACACTATATAATTATTTTAATTATAGCTGACTATCATCTAACTAAGTAATAGATTAAACTACAATAATAATAATTAGTATATATTATAAATAATTAAATTGTAATTTATTATTTTGGAATTATTTATATAACAATTATAATTAGTTTAATATTTTTATCAAAAAATTAGAATTRTTATTTAATTTKATATTTTGATTRATATAAATTGATAATCTTAATATTAAATTTTTAATTAAATAGTAATGAAATTAARAATCTTCAAAAAAATTGTGTATCATATTTTTTATTTGATTTTTTTAATAATTTTATTTAAATATAATATAATAATTTTAAAAATCTTTAATTCTGTTAATATTTTATTTAAAAATATTTGTTTATTTAACATCATTATTAATTATATYATATGATGACATTTTAATATAAAATAAATATCGTAAAAATAAATGTAATATAAATTGAAAAATAAAATTTTACTAAATATAAAAATGAATAATAAAAAACTCAATTTGTTGTTCTCGCTTATGAATAAAAATATATTTTTTAAAATAAACACTTTAATGATGTAAATATATATTTTTTATCATTAGATTAAATCATTTTTATTTGTCTAATAATACACTGGATTTGTGCCCAAAACGCCTCTTATCGAAGTCAATGGGATTACAGTTTTGTGCAGTCATTTGTTGCATAGAAAAGTAGCTAAAAATAAATTTCATGTTTTTGTATATTTTGACATTTTTACAGCAAAGAGCCCACAATTTTTATACGAAAGAGTGTAAAGAAAGTAAAGTTAAAAACAGGACAAACCATTGAGTCTACACTATTGACTGTATTTTGATATAACCCTTAACTCATGGTTTACATATGAAAACCTCCACAACTAGTGAAATGCGAGTTTAGATCTATAGGTTTGATGTGTTTTCAAAAAAATCTAATTATAATCTCTTAACACAATTCAGTTTGAAGGGCACACTCCTGCTCTCAAAACAGTGAATCAGGAATTTCTTAATCTTATTATTTAAATGTCGGATATTTTACAATACTTTGTTTTATACATYAAAAAATTTTATTTAAAAAACATTGTTTTATATCATCACATCATAAAACAACGATGTTTTTGTTGTTAAAATAATCTTTAAAATAGTATAAAACATATATTTTTACAATATATAGTAATTTATATTTATAAAAAAAACATTTTTCATTAATGACACGAATATTAATATAAATAAATATTAGAATTTTCATCCAAAGTAATTGACTTTARTRTTTAAGTCAAATCTTAACATAAACTAAATTTAGTTGATTTGTTTATTACTAAGTCTAGAAATTGCAAAATTTTGTGTAAATAAATAAATATTCATAAAATTACATTATTTTTGTAATAATAAGTATTGATAATACTGTTTAACTTATGACATCAATAATAAGTGCCTTTTATCTTTAAAATGTAATTGACTTCAATTGAAATAAATTGAACATAACTTAATTCATTATATAATTTTTAATCAAACTTTATTTTGTTTTTCTATTTATAATATTAAATATTAATTAGTTTTAATTAATTATTTATTTATCAATTATACAATTTTTACTTATATGTAGTATAAACAAATACAATAAAGATAGTTTAATATAATAGTAATAATGTATTTGACTATAAAATTGATAAACTGAAATTAATTTAATTAACACATGAATAGTACAAATTCTAACACTTAATAATTACATTTCAATTACATTCAAATATTCTAAATATTTCATTAATTTTTACAATTTTATGAAATTACATATTAAATATACAGTATATTTCTATATCTATATTTACTGTCTATATAAATATATGTTGTTTAAAAAWTWATTAATATAATTAAATATATATATATTATTTGTGATTATTATTTGTGATTATTATCTGTAATTTAAAGTATTATATTTATAATTTCAACTATTTCTTATAAATAATGTCATACATACTTTATAATTTTAATATAATGCTAATGTCATGAAATTTTATAATAATATACATAAATATTTATTCTGTTAATATTTATTAAGAATTTTTTGTTTAAATTATAAAATAAAGCTTTATAATGTAATGTATTTATATTTGTTTATAAACAATAAAATATAAACTTTTTATATTTATTTTTTGTTATAATTATTTTGAAGATAAAAAATATTAATATTTTAAATATATATATATATATATATATATGATTAATATATTTCGTTTCAACATTTTTGCAAAGTATTTGAAAATTCTAAAAAAAGACAAACAAAGAATAACATTGAAAAAGTAATTTAATGTCTGTTTCCATACTATCCAAGCATTAAATTACTAATAATATAGTTTAAAATATTTGTAAAAAGAGAAATACATAGTGTATGTACTGTATGTATGTGTGTGTGTGTGTGTGTGTGTGTGTGTGTGTGTGTGTGTGTGTGTGTGTGTGTGTGTGTGTGTGTGTGTGTGTGTGTGTGTGTGTGTGTGTGTGTGTRTACTGTGTTTTCAAACATAAGTTTGTGATCCACTAATTGTGATGTTTGTAAGCCTTGAAATGTTTGTGTAAACCGAGTGAAATACCTTTGACTCCCACATCAATTGATTTCATCATTGGCTATAAAATATTATAATATTTATACCATACATAAAAATATGTTGTTGTCTTCAAATATAACATTTATTAAAGCGTTAAATATTTTGTATATTTCTTTATTATTTATTTTAATAGTAAATCGCTTAAAGCATTATATGTATACCATATTTGGTGAACACCTTAACAATCCATTTATGTATCCTCTCTCTCTCTCTCTCTCTCTCTCTCTCTCTCTCTCTCTCTCTCTCTCTCTCTCTCTCTCTCTCTCTCCTCTCACACAACAAATCAAATTGATTTCAGTGATTCTGTAATTATAGTATGGATAACAAGAAATTCATTGATGAAAAAATTGTCGCATTAATAAAAAACCAGAAAAACTACTATTTTTCAATATCAATGTTTATCGCCGCCAAACAAACAACGATTCCCATTATTCCTAAGAGACGCCTACTATTAATATTTTATGTTTTAGGTTAAGGGCACAGATAATGTACCAGTAGTATAGGCACCCATACTATAGATACATACAAACATACCTTTAATTTTAAACTAATTTTGGTTAGTTTGACAATTCTATCATTTATTTATACAAAATCCCAATACTCTTGCTTTCTCTCCAATCAAACCACGAATTATTTTCTAACAACAATATATTACATCCATATATAGAATATTCATTAATAATTAATTACAATTTATACGAATAAACCAAAAGGCAATCAAATACTTAAAAATAGTCTTAATGTTAGTCTCAGTTGAGACGGTCAGCAATATATGATATACTTTTTAATTAGTTTWAAAAAATATTGCTTTAAAACATTAATTTGTTAAAAATTTATTACAATATTAATGAAATAGTAAACTATTTGAGTGATAAGTGAATAATTATTAGCAGTGTATTAGGTTTTGGCTAACAATGGATGTAAATACTGTTGAATTTGAAAGTGAATTACAGTCTGGATTTAAGTCGACTTCAGGTCTGAGTGCAGTCAAACTAATATCAGGCRCCCGACAGACGGAATATCACTCACATTATCGCGAATATAATACAAAAACTAGTGATCAAACAACTGGACGGATATCACCGGTTCTCTCAGAATTAGATGAAAATGAGACACAACTTCTAAACTCAGCCGATATTTCGTCTAAATTTGATTTATCGTCAAAAGAGAAACTATTGGAAAGATATGGAGAAAAGCATTCAAAGGAAAGAAGTTCATCGCGTACTTCACGTCGGGTGAAGTTATACGACGAAAATGAAAAGTTTGATTACAATCACTTTGCGAAGATTCCCGCGTCGGCCGCCCGATCGAGATCTGTCAATAAACAGACCACTTATGACAGGCGATCTCCGTCGCCGTCACCTTTCGATCCGCGGACTCCATCACCCATTCACGTCCATTCAGTGCCCCCAAAGAAACTTGAAATATCTCCGGCGCCTAAAATTGTTATCGAAGAAGAAGGCAAACATGTCTGCAAATATCATAGCCATCACTTGGATCATGAATACTGTCCATCACCCACTCGGGGCAACTGTTTTGCATGCAAACAAAACATCATTGGCACGGTTAGTTAGTGTAGTTATAGTCATAAAAATTATAATTAATACAGTAATAATATAATAGTAATTTTTACTATATATATATATATATATATATATATATATATATATATCAAATTTAATAAAAGTATATATAATATAAAAAATTTATTGAAAACTAAATTTAGTTACTTCGGGCAATGGGTGAGATATATCACCCGGAATGCTTCCGGTGCTCTAATTGTGAGACTCAACTAAATGATGCCAATTTTAAACCATATGGTGATAAACCCTATTGCATGCCATGTTATGAAAATTTATTTGGTCCGCCCTGTACTTCATGCAAAAAACCAACACAAGATGTAAGTATTAAATATTATATTTTTAATTAATCTAAAAAATTTATTTTAATTTTTAAAATTCTGTAGAATCGGTATCACGTAATGAACCGCATTTGGCATCCGGAGTGCTTCTCATGTGTCGAGTGCACCAAACGACTCACACCCGACAACTTTGTTGAAAGGATGGGATCTCCGTATTGCAAGGATTGCTATCATAAACTATTTTCACCAAAATGTTGTGCTTGTAATCTGCCGATCAAAGATGTTTGTCGTATTCAATATTTTAATTAATTGTGATTTTAGTTAAACTAATTTAGATTTGTTATCAAATATACAGAAAGCCATCAATGCTTTGGGTAAGATGTGGCACACATTCTGCTTCAAGTGTACGGCTTGTAGTATACCTCTGGAAGAGATGAACTTCTATGAGAAGAATGGATTACCTTATTGTGAGAAAGACTATATGAATCTATTTAACCCAAAATGTGTGAAATGTAAACTACCGATACCTGATGTATGTCTATATTACTGTATATTATATATATATATATATATATTTAATGTTTAATATATTTGTTTTTTAACAATTAAAGGGTCGCCAAATTACAGTGAACGGCAAGCCCTGGCATCCGGAGTGCTTTGTTTGCACTGTTTGTGTGAAACCATTAACACCTGATAATTATCGGGAAGTACARGGAAAGCCTTACTGTGAGGATGACTACCATAAGTTGTTTTCTTCCAAATGTAATGCCTGTACAAAACCAATTACTGACGTAAGTTCCCACACATTTTCACATCAATTTTATAATTAAATTTATTTATTTTATATAAATACTTAAATTATAAAAATAATTGCTTTTACACATTTAATACATTATATTATTTGTCTTTTAATAACATTTTTAAATATTAATTTATAAATACTGTAATTAATTTTTACTACTATAAAGACACTATAAATTATACAATATTTAAATAATGTATAAAATTATTTTTAAAATAGATATTTTTATTAAGTTATGAAATTTTCAGAACTAAATAATTTTAAATTAATTATTTCTATTAAACGTTAGTTATTTTATTTAGTCTAAAAAATATTAAATAAATAATAAAATATTAAATTTAAATTAGGGAAAACAAGTAAATGCCCTTGGTAAAATATGGCATCCGAGGTGTTTTACGTGCACTAACTGTGCTAAACAGCTCAGCCCTAATAATTTTTACGAAAAGAAAGGCARACCTTATTGTGAGGATTGTAATCATAAACTATTTTCCCCGAAATGCAATGCATGTCAGCTACCAATTACCGATGTATGTGTTGTTAATATAATATTAAATGCATCGATGTTTTTAAAAAATTGTTAAAATATGTTTTTAATTATTTTTATTATATTTATTTAAAATTGACAAAATAGACTAATCAGGTGAAGGCATTGGGAAAAGTATGGCACCCGAGATGTTTCACGTGTACTAATTGTGTCAAACAGTTGAGTCCAAACAATTTCTTTGAAAACAATGGCAAACCATACTGTGAGGAATGTCTTCATAAACTCTTTTCACCCAAATGTCACGGCTGTCAGCTTCCCATCACTGATGTAAACTWACAATAAAAATCAAATATTATTTACTATTATTTTTATTTTTATTGGATATTAGTCTTTAGTGAAAGCAATGGGCAAGAATTGGCACCCGAAGTGCTTCCAATGCACCCAATGTGCCAAACCTTTGAGTCCTAATAACTTCTTCGAGAAAAATGGCAAACCTTACTGTGAGGATGACTTTCATAAGTTATTTTCACCCAAATGTTTTGGTTGTAAATTACCCATTAAAGATGTATGTATTTTGTTGTTGTTGTTAAAGTTAATTAATTTATTTTTATAAATAACTGTTTGGCCAATGCTTAGGGAAATTCAATCAATGCAATGGGCAAACTATGGCATCCACTTTGCTTTAATTGTACTGAATGTGCTAAACCTTTGGGACCAAACAATTTCTATGAAAGAAATGGTAAACCTTATTGTGAGGACGATTATCATCGATTGTTTTCACCCAAATGTTTTGGTTGTAAACTTCCCATTAAAGATGTAATATAGTTATTATTTCAATTCAATTTTATAATTAGAAAAATAAAATAAATTAATATTATTTGTTAATAAGGGTAATATAATCCGAGCTCTTGGTAAGGACTGGCACCCACATTGTTTTAAGTGTACCCAATGTGCAATACCGTTATCACCCGATAATTTCTATGAGAAAAATGGCAAACCTTATTGTGAACACGATTTTCACAAATTATTTTCACCAAAATGTTTTGGCTGTCTGTTACCCATCACTGATGTATTTAGTAATAAAAATCAATTAATTGATATAAACTAATGGGTTCTTAAACTTATAGGGAAATATTATTAGAGCAATGGGCAAGGATTGGCATCCCGGGTGTTTCAAGTGTACAGCTTGTGCTATACCACTAAAACCTCCACATTTCATGGAGAAAGATGGCAAACCTTATTGTGAAAGAGATTATAATAGATTGTTTTCTCCTCCATGTGCTGGATGTACACTTCCCATTAGTGATCAGGTTATATATCATATCATATTTATAATATTTAAATATAAATATTGATTTAACATAACAAATAATTTGTATGTAATTATAGTCAACAATGGTTAAGGCATTGGGCAAGAACTGGCACCCACAGTGCTTTCATTGCAATCAATGTCACCGACAATTGAGTCCAAATAATTTTTTCGAGAAAAATGGAAAGCCTTATTGCGAGGAATGTCTACATAAGCTATTTTCTCCTAAATGCTCTGAATGTAGTCTTCCCATTAAAGGATCGGTATGTTATTATATAAATTATATAATACAATATAATTTATTTGTTATCTAAAATTATATATTTTATTAGCCATTAGTTGTAATGGGCCGTCAATGGCATCCAGAATGCTTTAAGTGTTATGAATGCGGAATACAATTAAGTCCAAAGAATTTCAAGGAAAAGGATGGAAAACCTTATTGTTTGAAACACTTCAATGAGATGTTTCTACCAAAATGTTATGGATGTAAACTTCCCATCACTGATGTATGAATTCAAACAAACTTTTTATTAAATAAAATAATTATTTAAATAAAATATTTTGTGGTTTACAGAAAATGTTGTCAGCAATGGGACATAACTGGCATCCGGACTGCTTTTGTTGTGCAGTTTGTCGCAAACCATTAGCTGCCGATGGATACCGTGAAAAGGATGGTTTACCGTATTGTGATTACGATTATCACGCRCTCTTCTCTCCCAAATGTGGCGCGTGTCACGCACCCATCAGAGAAGTATTTATTACCAATTAGTTTTTAGTATATCATATATTAAATAAAAAATATTTTTAATAGAAATGTTTGACTGCAATGGGACGAACCTGGCACCCGGAGCACTTCCTATGCCAACATTGTAACAAACAATTAAGTGATGATCCCGAAGGATATCACGAACACAATGACAAGTCCTATTGTAGGCCGTGTTATATTGAATTGTTTGCACCTTATTGTCGGGCGTGTAATAAACCAATTGTCGATAAGATATGTGTGACCGCATTGGACGCCAAATGGCATCCCGACTGTTTCGTGTGCAGAGTATGTCATTTCAATTAATATTGTATTGTATTGTATATTAAATCAAATTATATATTATTAATAAAATCTATGCAATTGTGTGTTAATAGGACTGTCACTGTCCACTAAAGACTGGTAACTACTTTGAGTTTGAAGGCGAGCCCTACTGTGAGGAACACTTCAGGTGTAAGATGTGTCCGGATTGTGTTAAACTAAGAAGAGCTCAAAACAAATATTTCGGTCAATCGTCTCAAATAAAATTAGGCGCTTAACTAATAATTTTTTATGAATTTCAATAATTATTAATAAGTGATACTTTAAGGAGTATATATAACAAAAATTCAAGTACTAGACTATTGTCAATCAATTGGTGGTATTGCATAAAAAATTAAATCATTTTAACGACTTTTTATGTCAACTTTTATCACTAAATTTTTTAATGATATATTTTTGAATTTATTTTTACAATATTATTATAGATTTAAAAAAAACTTAACAATTTTAATTTAAAAAGTGGTGGGTTATTTAATAATTTTTTTATACGTACTTAATTAAAATAAATAATAAAATTTAATAATAAATTGTTTGTTAATTTGATTTTATAAAAATTMTTGTTAAAATTAATTTCTGTGAAAATTATTCTGTAAGTTTTATAGTTTTTAAAATTAAAATACTATAGCATTATCAACTTAGAGATCATAAGTTATGATTCATAACACATATACAGACATATACTTAAATAATAATAAAAATACCGTAAGATATAATAAAGCAATTAATTAGTAATTTTGGTCACATTTTGGTTAATTTGTCACATAATTAACAATAAATTAATACTGTATTTACTTTTTTAAGCAAATAATTAATTCATGTGACGTTATGTATGAATCCATCAATTATTATAAATGTTATGATATTTACAGTATTCATAACATTATATAATAAAAAAAACTTTAAAAAGTGTTTTAAAATTTAATTATCAAATCATTATATAAATTGATAAATATTTGAAAATAAATATAAATCAATAATATTATGTTTTAATAGCACTCATTATAATCACATAATWATAAGCAAATATGTGACAACAAGTGATTGATTTGATTGACACAACAAACACATGTTTTACAGATAATAAAGCGATGATGAGTGTTGAAGATGTGGATCAATTGACGACACAATTGAAAACATTACGTTCAGACAATGAACTCTTGCGTAAACTGTTGTCGACCATCGAGAAGACGAAAGATTTAATGACCAATCAATTAAACAGATGTCTTTGTGGACAATCACATGACACCAAATTCAAGACCAAATTGAATGTTTTGAACGACAAATATGACAGTTTGAAGATATTATTGACCACCGATTCATTTAATCTATTGACAGATGACATGATTGTCATCAAAGATCAACAAACAATCGAGTCTTCGTCAGATCAACAGTTGGATCTCTTGGACACCAATAATAGCGAGGATGAGGTGATTGGTGGCAATGAAGAAATTACTGATAATACTAATGTTATCGTCAAACCATTTACCAAAAGAACTGAAAAACCAAATATTGTTTACATAAGTATTGAAAATACTGAGTCTATTAATACACATGAAGTGGATGAAGAAGAACTAACTCAAGATATGTTTAATATTAAAGATAACCTCAAAGTACAAAAAACTAACGACGAATTTTGTTGTGATTTCGGTGACTCTAAGACTGGTATTTTGTGTGGACAACGATTTATATCTAAAGAATTACTATTAAATCATAAGAAAAGACATACGACTGAAAGGCCGTGGTTTTGTCAAGAATGTCATTATACTGGTGTCCATAGATCTCATTTAATCGGACACTTAAGGAAAAGTCATACCGGAAGATATCAGTTTTCATGTGATTGGCCCGGATGTTCATTCATGGGTTCATTCATTTAAACACATATTTAACTAATTATATACTTTTTTATTATTATATCAATATAAATATATTGTATTTATCATAATAATAGGTCCGTCACGTTATAACATTAAACGCCATAAAATAATACACACCGGAGAGAAACCATATAAGTATACAATTTTAATTCAATTGGCGATAATAACTATTTTAATTAATAATTAAATAATTTGATAGATGTAATTGGCCAGGGTGTGAATGGTCCAGTGCTAATAATAAATTAGCTGAACATAGAAAAATTCATACAGGTGCAATATTATTTATGATATATTTATTCAATGTTTACTGAACAGGTAATTATTTTTAGGTGAGCGCCCATACACTTGTTCATGGGTTGGATGTGAGGCTAGATTTAGCCGACCATTTACTCTACGCAATCACATGAGGACACACACCGGTGAGAAACCATTTATATGTGATTATCCTAATTGTAACTACAGGTCGGCCCAACAAACACCGTAAGCTATTTACTCGTTTATGTAATTATCGGTAATTGTTAACTAATTTGATATTAAACTGTTTAAATAGTCTAACGACACATAAACGAAAACATCACAATGTTTTACACGTGATCTCAGAAGAGATTATTATCTCTGATCCCAATATATTTGACGAATAAATTGTAATCAAATTTGTATTCTTGTTATTTATAATACAGTCGTAATAATTGTTATTTTTATATAATATTAATATATAGTAAATCGTCTATTCGTTGATTTTATTTAATACATATATTATTTGTTAAAATGTACAAAACTTGTGAAAAATAAATTTAATAATTATATGATATAATATATTTGCTATATATTTATATTAAATACAAATTGCAGTCAAACTTAACTGTAATTATGAAACAAATCGCAAAAATATAAGAAACACGTCTAATATATGAAGTGATAATTGACAACAAATAGTCTGAATTGATATAAGAAGTGACAGTTATTTCTTCTTTTTATTTTTCTTATTGGTTTGGCTTTGACTTTGTTGGCTCTGTTGAGAACCACTTTGTTGTGTATTAACTTTAGTTCTAGTCTTCAGTTTTGGTATCATTTTCGCCACGTATTCCAAGACCTTCTTCTTGTCGTCAAATTTGTTGCCAACAATCACTTCTTCAGTCTGTTTATTACGAATCAACGCATACTTAACATAACCTCTATTTTGTATCAACTCTTTGTCCACTTCTCTCGAATAGACTTTATTGAGATCACAGACCACTTGAAAACAGTTGAGTGATTCCAAGACATCCTTGATTTCGGTGGACTTCGGGTCAGTGACGCACTCGGTCTTAGCCAGTCTTCGGCCTTTATATAGACTTAGATTTGTGTTAATATATTGCGGATATATTATATACCACTTGTTAGCGACACCATCATCACTGGCCACCACTTCTTTATTGGTCATATTATTGTCTATTTGAATCAATTTGAGGATCAATTAAGTGATAAACACAGTGTTTGTTGAAGTGATGTGTTTTGCGATATATTGAAAGTATAATCAATTGACTCTTCAATGCAATGACACGTGTGTTGTGTTGTGTCGACACTTAAACACTTAAAACTTAGTTTAAGCGCCAGTTTTGACTCTAAAATCCTATAAATATATTGATTGTTATAAATTAATTAAATAATTAGTCAATTAATGTTATTATATCTAAAATAATATTTAACAATAAGTGCTTTAATTTATTAATTTTATATTTATTTGATACTTAAAATTGATTTCTTATAAATTTTCTATAAATTCATAATTATATTGTTAGTTAACAATTATAATAAAAATAAATTATTTTATTTATTTATTAAATTACAATATAACTAATTATTTATTAATTATTTTTAAAAATTTTAAGATGTATTATATGCATATTATTTATTAAATATTTAATAGATAATTTTACTATACATATACAATATAATTATTTATGTTAATTATATAAAATTAAGCTATAATTATAATTAAAAACTAATTTTTAAATAGAGTTATACCAGAATACTATTCTATAGTATATAAAGTTATTGTAAATACACTTAATTGTTGATTTTGTTGAAATTGTTTTCATAGAGACTCAAATGTTTCTAAAAATAATTTTATAGAAAAATCAATAAAAAATTGATTTAAAGACAGTGTAATAAATAATAAATTATATCATTTTCAAAATAGTTGACATTGGATTTTTATTGAAAATGCTATAATCAAATTAAGTTATATAAAAAATGCAAATATGACAACACATTTTTTGATATAATGAAGTTATAAATCTATTTTATATAGCAATGTAATGGTAGGTATTGTATATACTGTAGAATAACTTAAATGATCATTAGATCAGATATAAGTTAAATGTTGTATAAAAATTATTATATAAGATAAGACTAATAGATAAGATATTAGTTTTATAGATATAGCACATTAATACTACCTGTGCTGTCCATAATGAAAACTAATATAGTTTTCTCAGAAAAGTATAGTTGTATTGATTTTTTTGTTTAGTTTAATACTTTGGTAAAATTATTGATAAAAAATCTAGTGTCAGCTATTTTGAAAATAATTTTGTATTATTAAAATAACAAAAAGTTTTGTATCAAATGCATTAACAAATCATTATATCCCTGACAACCAAAATGAAGAGTTGGATAAATAATTTAAAGTTAAATAAATTTTTTACAAAAAACTCTGTTAATGAAGACATTAACGGACCAAAAGTCGGAAGCGATAGTAAAGACAATTCGGAGAGTGTTTGCTGCAGAATATGTAACTCTAAAGAGGATAACAATCAACTCTTATATAATCCGTGTTCATGTGTGGGTCAGTCGTCTTTTATTCACCGCAAATGTCTGGACGTATGGTTTCAAAAGGCTCGCTATGATGTCCTGTGCTGTGGATGTAAAGCTAGATATATACGCATTAAATACAGACACGACTCCAGCTTCAGATGTTGGCTAAGAGAAGAACCTAAAATCAGAAGACATGTTATGATTAGTGCCGTTGTATTTCCATCACTCTTTTTGCTGGTCATCTTCGGGTTCGTAAAAGCCATTCTTTCAGAAAGCGGACAGATATTCAAAGTACTATTTGTGCCGACAATGATCTTCGGTATCCTAACTCTATGGAAGTTTGTCGGCTCTTTGGCTCTCATTCTTCGAGATTATATTAATTGGAAAAATTCAAGACTTAACACAAAGTGTGATAAAAATCCTCAAAAAGAAAGTAATAAAAAGGACTGATATTATTAGGTATTATTTATTATTTAATTAATTGAAACAAAAATTGACAAAATTATCGCACATTTTATTGATTTGTTAATTGACTTAAATTATACAATATTATGATATGTTAATTGATTGTTAACACATTGACTCAAATGTTTTTTAAAAGCTCGAGTATTTAAATACAATTATTGTATTAATATATTAATATAATAATAATTATTATTATTATATAATTCATGTATAGAAAGCAACAATATTTGGTTAAACACATTATTTTTTCATTAAACTTTCATTTAAATAAAATATAAATCAAAACAATGATATAAAATATAATAAAATTAAAAAAACATTTAAACTTATTATAATAAAATTATTATATTCATACCGTATGAATTAAAATGCTTACTAAATGTAAAAATTTCATTGATGTAAACATAAGGATAAAAAATGTTGTCTTTATTGAAGCTGAGCCTTGAAGAAGTTGAGATCATGTGAAGACATTATTTTAAACTTTTCGCAGACATCGATGATTTGTTTCTTAACATTTCCAGAAAATTTTTGTCTCAAAAAATTCTTTGCAAATCGTCTTAAATAATATGAATCTCTATTATATGAACAGCCAATTGGTATGCGAAACAAACCCAACGACTCGTGAGGGAAATCTCTGGCTTTCATATGACATTCTTCTATACTTTCGGCATCTTTTAGTGTTATTTGTTTAGCAAAAAAATGTGATACAATACGTAAATTTTTGTTATAAAATGAATAGATATAGTCGTCAACAGAAATAGTGGTTTCAAAATTAATTTCTTCGTGTATTTCACGCTGAAGGGCATCAATAATGGATTCAATACTAGTTATGTCTTCATCGACAACACCTCCGGGAAAGCCTAAAAGTCCATCAAATCTTAGCTGAAGAAATGAGAAAGCATTGTGTGATTGTGTTGTGCGAAACCATAGCATACAGTGTGCAACTTGTGTCTCATCTCGCAATTTGGACAACGCCTTAGGCAGTGGTATCTGTTCCCAATCACTTGCATTACTCTCATCTAACTCATGACCACTCATTGAATCCATTAATCTTCATTAAACACTTGTCTTAACATAAAACTTAGTAACTAATAATCTGCTGAAATGGCATACAATTAAATTACTTATATGTTAAATGAAATATTCTATCAAATATATTAAATATATTCAAATAATTAGCAAACAATAAGACAAATATTTTCACCAATAAATCTATAAAATGCAATGCAATCACTTATACAATACTGTAATTTATAAGGTATATTACTGTATAATAACTTATAATTTAGTGATATATTATAATATATGCGTTATATTGATTAATAAACATAATAAATGAAATATTTTTATTGCAACAAAAATCTACATAAAAAATACCGATAATATATTTCTCTAATAAATTGTGATTAAAAAATAATAGAAATAAATACTTATATTTAATTGCTAAAAAATTCATTGTTTTCGTTAGTTTAATAATTTTATATTGTTATAAATGCTTAAACTAAAAATGAATTATTTATAAAAGTTTTGAAAATATACAAAAAATTAATTTTCTAACACTTAAATAATATTTAATACATTATAATTGGAAATTATTTAATAAAGAAAAAATTGACAAAATATATAATTTACTTTATATACTGTAATTTTGTTAATTAATTTTAAACTTATCTTTAATCATATAATAAATAAATAAATAAAAATATTAATAAATATTATATGATTATAATATGAGTGAAATAAGATATAATAAATTAAGTGAATGTTGTCTAAGTATGATATTTTGATTTACATTAAATTACATATTTATTTCTAAAACTGTGTATATTATATATATACTACAGTATATACTGTAGTATATACAGTATAAATTATACTACAGTATTATATTAATATAAAAATATTCATTTATTAATTATCAAAAATTAGATAACAATTAAATATTATATGTYATATGACACATAAAACCTATTTATAAATTTTAGTAAATTAGTTTTTTTTATACGTTTGGTTGAAAAATTTTGTAGAAATAATGTAAAATATTGATAAAATTATAATTTTAAAAATGAAAATGCGTAAATTAGCACAAAATATAATTTTTACAGTTAAATATGTAAACTATTTTTACAATTATTTGTACAGTATATAGTAAATTATAATATGAACTATAAATATGATATTACATACTGTATGTACTGTATAATACATTATTTATCAATATTTAAAACAACCTTGCATAATTTAACATACTCACATCAATCGTAAGATATTAAAAAATTATTATCATTTAATATAATATATAGAAATTATATCAAATATATATATATTATATTAAATTAATAGATTTGTTTTCTCATGTCATTAACCATTGAAGCAATTGATCCCACATTTTGTTTGCTATTAAACTGAAATACAATTTGTTATTACTTTTAACGTCAATAACAATATTATTTCTCTTAAATGTTTACAAAGGCTGATAAATACAGAGCAATAAAATCATACATAAACAACATATATATTGATTTGAAACATTGAAAATACAAGTTAAGAGTGATATAATAATTTATAATTATTCAATTAACTTATATCATATATTATTACTATAAACTATAACTGTATTATAAATAGTTACAAACTAATTACAAAATAGATTGAAAATAATAATAATTATCAGATTATCACAAAATATAGGGAAATATTGTTTTGCGATGTTTTGGATACTTATGTTGAAATGTCTTGAGATACCACTTATGAGATAACAGAGCTGCCAATGTTTGATTGACAATAACCCAAACCAACAAATATGACCACAAAATGTTAAATCCTGTGATCAAACAAATGCAGAAATAAATGATAATTTCTGCAAAATAATGAGGACATGATATCAAATCAAAGAGACCACCCATTGGTATAAAATGATCATAAGTGACAACTTTGTTGTCATCTTTTATTTTTTTAATTCTTAAATTTGCTAATATTTGGTAACTTTTAAACTGTAGATAAGATGCCACAAGAAATGCTACAAATGATAGACAACTGAAGATAATTCGGTAATTATTTTCGGTGGTATTGTTGTCATTAATTGCATGAATCAGAGCTAATCCACAGCTCAAATAAAATGCAAATCCTATGGTATATTGAATAATATTTATCTTCGTATTACTGAAGACACAAATATTCATGTTTTCATATAATCGACGACTCATTTGAACAATGATTGAAGTAATCAACAGAAGACTATTTACATTAAGTATTTGTTTGAATGAAATGTCAATTGTTGTCCCAATCAATGGAAGTAATACTTGATCCACATAATGATGACACCAATTGTTGGCATCACTTGAAAAGTGGTTAGTATTTGTAAAACAATTAGTGGTCAACAATAATGTGATAATTATTAAGTGATAGATAAGTGAAAAAATATAAAAATGTGTGAAATATTTCTTCGGTAGTGAAAGATATTTGGCCACAAATGAGTCAAAAATCTTATCGTAGGTCACATCGGTATTGTCGGCGAATCGGTCAATGAGTTTGCCGTATGTGACCAAATTGGACATCGATTTAGGTAACAGTCGGTCCAAATAAATGGTGGCCAAAGTAGTGACCAAAACACCGATTGTCACTAAAAGCCAAAACAATGTTAACAAACAAATCATTGATTCATTGAAATCAATATAACTGTAAATCTTATTAACAAATGATATGATCGATGACTGCAATGCATTGACTAATAATTAAAATGATTGCATAATTTTAAAGTATTATTCATAAACATTGTTAGAAAATATGTGTTATTGTTGTCCCCCTAACACAGTGTAATATATTTGTATATATTTCTAATAACAACCCTTAAGTATTGATGACATATGCCATCTATGATTAAACAGTCAAATGTTTGTATAATATATTGAAAGATGGCTTACAATAGTTGATTGAATGTTAATAGCGATCATTGATTGTCTTTGAATGTCTCGAAACGTTTGTTGTATGCAATCGTGTCGTAACACTAAACATGAGTTTCCAAACTTGTCTTTTCATAACTTTCCCACAAAAGAGACCCAAAGGTAGACATAAACTCACATTTAATAACTATTTTCATAAACAATACAAAAGCAGATATAGTGGCGCTAAAATTGAAGACATGGATCAACTAATTGATTATATCATATATTGTATTAATTGAATCAATTGTCATTTAAAACAGATGTCAAAAATGGGTCCAATTTTGCGACAATCAATCGATTTGGAGACTCTTTGAGACAAACGATCCAAAGTTAGAGCACAAGAGTATCTGTTCCCAACATTTTCATGACAACTCTTATAACAATCCAATGAAGAAAATMAGACTAATGTGTAATGCATTGCCAACTATTAAGGCAAACACGAAGAAGAAGAGTACAGTTACAGACACCACAGCTATAAGTATAACAGACATTGGTTTCCGTTTTTTTTATTTGATAACCGATTTTATTGACTTACAGAACCTCCGGAACCGATCGTTGTTTCGGCACAACTCTTGTTACGGACTAATTTGTCGCGTAATTGCCGAACAAATCGACCACAAAATTCAAGTTCTTTGTCAACGACTACTGACAATCGGGAAAATACATCAAATGTGACCAAAAGTAACGATGAAAATGTAATGTCTTTAGACAATCAAATAGTGTCYACACGTAAAACAAATCCCATTACTAATCATTTTTCAACACAACATACGAAATATGAAACAGAAATTAAGAGTCTTAAGGATAAACTCAAAAAATGCAAGAAACAGGTCATGAATTTAAGATATCGGTCAGTCATATCAAATGTCATCAAATGTTTTGTTTAATGAAATAAAATTTATTGCAATTAACTTATACTGTATATCATAGACTGAAGCGAACAGAAGCCATAGGAAACTCRCAGAAATCAAAATTAAATTATATTTTGAAGAATATTAAAAGTCTGAATGAAGAAGAATTGAATCCAGTGTTGTCTGAGATAATTCAATCTAATTTAAGTAATGCTTTTATTGCAAAAAGTCGCTCTCAGAAGTGGTCCAATTCAATGAAGAAGTTTTGTTCAGATATTTACCATAAGAGTCCATCCGCTTATAGTTTGTTGCAAAAGACAATGACTTTGCCGACAAAGAAAACAATTAACAAATTTTCTGAAGATAACAAACAAATGAAAAATAAATGTGAAACAATCACTCAAATAGCTTACAACACAAATGTGGATCAAATAATTGACAAATTTTCTGAACAACAGGACATAAATTCCGAACCAATTAATACAATATCATCTGATAATACAATAACCATTGATTATACAGTATATTGATATTATACTGTATATATATATATGATTTATTTTGTTTATATAATGTAGAAATATAAGGATGTTTGATATTTATGATTTACAAATATGAATATGCGATTTAAATCAATGAAAATCTAATTGACTATCAATTAAATACCATATCTTGACTTAAATTAAACAAATGTAAGATTTTTGTTTTGTTTATTATTTTAAAACTTTATTGTATTAACAAATGTCTGTACAATATGTATTATATATCTAAAAATAAACATTTTTCATTTCAAATTATATTAGTTGAAGTGTTATATAAATTTCTTATATTCAATATATTAATAATCATTAAATTGAAAACAATATTACACAGTAGAAATTTTTTGAAGTGCAGTTAAATATATATATATATATATATATATAAATTTATTTTATTGTAAAATTTATACAAAATGAATAACATTTCTACGCTTAATATTTCGGAAAATGAAATTGTTTTCAACAATTCATATAATAATACCATTTATGGCGAAAATATTCGTGATATTGAGGCTCCTATTCATAGGTTTCAAATGATTAAAGTGATTGTTTTGGCAACTGTTATGACACTTATTTTAATAACATCGTGTAAATCAATGATTAGTGTTTTAAGTAGATATGTCACCAAACGATACTAAATGGAGATAATAAATGAGCAATAATTAGAAAAATGTATTAATTTATAAACAAATATATGACTTTTCAAAAATGTAAGTAAAAAATTATTATAATAAAAATATATAATACAATTTTAATTTATCATGTTAAAATAATTCATGTTACAAATGTTAGTTTTTATATAGATATTTGATAATTTTTATAATATAGAAAACAATAGTTTAAGATAATTTACACAAACAAATTTTACTCAAAAATATACTAATATTTTAAATTAATTTATTACAATATTTTTTATTATACATTTGAAGGCACTCTTTGGCGAATTGTTGAAAATATATTGGATATTAAAATTATTTGAATAAATCATATTGTTACATTTTGTATTAATATATATATATATATTGGTATATAATTATTCATTATATTAAATTTTTAAATATAAAATAATGTTTATTATGCTGACTAGCTAATGAGTATACAATGTACTGAATAATATGTATTTTTTAAATTGATTAATTTAAATTTCATATTATAATAAATAATTAAAATTAAAACAATATATTACACAAATTTTTAATAAAATACAATTTTATGCAATTTTTAAGTAAAAAAATCAAGAGATGCTAAGTTATTATTATTAGTGTGATTATTATTATTATTATTATTATTATTACTATTATTATTATTATTATTATTATTATTAGGTTTTTCTCTATTAATTTGAGAGTCAGTTTGAGAGCCGGACGACGACTCGACATCAATGGTTGGCTCTTCTCTGTTGTCTATTTCGGTTGACTTTCTTTGTGGTTGAATAGGAGTGTCCTCACCATAATTGGTTGCACTCAAGAATCTTATATTAACAGCATTTGGCATTGAATTGTCTATTGATTGACTGTAAAGTTGACAGCAACTGATTAAATCAAATTAATTGAATAAAATATTATTATTGTTAACACTTACCCCGTATTATAAAAACCACAAGAATTAAGTGGAGATGTATTTGACGGAAATGTATTGAAATCATAATTAGGAAATGACGTCCAGTTGTTGTCAAATGTGTTGGAAAGCATTGGATTTTGCATTGAATTCATAGTATTAGAGTTATGGGTAATTGAGTTGAGATTAGGTGCCAGCGATTTAGTCAAAGTGGCCAAATTGGATGCGGCACCGGGTGTTGGATGAAGGAATGACTTACGGGGCGGCTCTCGCTTACGCCACTTAGCCCTTCGGTTCTATCAATGCATTAATTTTTATTAATTTGATATTTTTTGATTAATCTCAAAATATAATTACCTGAAACCAAACCTGAACTCTGGATTCACTTAAATTAAGCCGAAGTGCCAGTTCTTCGCGTGCAAACACATCAGGATATGGAGCTCTTTGGAAGGCGCGCTCCAATTCCTCCAATTGATAGGATGTAAAGGTTGTCCTAATTTATATAAATAAATACCGAGTGATCCAAGTGTTCACAACATAAAAAATAGTGACTTTTTAATTAGTCATCATTTTATGTGGCAAAACATCTCGGATCACTCGGTATTTATATACTGAACAATGATTTTTAATAAATTATAAAATTATATATCAAAATGAAACAAACAATTAAAACAAATCTTAACAAAATTATCTTATATTAATTAAATTATATCAAATCATGAAATAATAATTAAACAAATGTTAATAAACCAATTAAATAATAAATAAACCAATAAAAATCATATCCCATGTCATATCATTTTAAATATAAATAATATAAAATAAATTAACTGAATTGTAAATTTTATAATATAAACAATTAAATAAATAAATAATAATTATTTTAAATTAAATATAATAAAAATTAATCGATGCAGATAATATTAATAAAATGAGTAAATTATGTAAAATCATAAATTATTAAAGTTAATAAATTAAAAAAATAAAAATATTATTAAAAAAAATAATCAAAATATTATTTAAAAAAAACAATCAAAATATTCTTAAAAAATAATCAAAATATTATTTAAAAAAACAATCAAAATATTATTAAAAAAATAATCAAAATAATTTATAAACAATATAAAAATAACTGAATATAAAAAATAATAAAAACAAACCTGGTCTTTTTCTTTTTATTAGAGCCATTGGTATTTACATTATTTGTATGGCTATTACTAGTTGTGATATTATTTTTGTTACTATTATTAGCATTATTTGCATTATTAATATTATCGTTAATAATATTATTTGTGGACAACTGTTGCAATTTGCCGGAGCTGTCCATTGAGTTGATATTTGTACGTTTTTGAAGCTTACTATTGGCATCTGTATATAAATTAGGTTTATAAGTAAGTATAATGAAGAAATATTTATGTTAATTTAATGAATTGGTTATTAACTAAATAATAGTAATACTGTATGTATTCAATAGTGAAATTAATTATTTTAAACAATAGTAAAGAGGAGTATAACAGATATTATATTCATTTAATTTTTATATAGAGTACATATGGCTTACCGTATATAAAATCTCGTGAATAAAATGTTGAAACATTAGGTAATGTGGGAGGACTGGGCTCTAAACGATGCAATAATGTTGAGGTACCAAAAGTGTTTGTCGTATTAAAAAATGAGGAATTTGTGGTCGATTGTATGGGTAGTATAGATGGTTGCTGGTAAAAGGAGGACAGGGATATTGAATTGGTTGTGTTAGTACCACCGGTAATGGTTGGCATGGGTTCCAACTGGTGATGAAGTGTTGGCTCCGACACTATCTCTGAGTGATCGGTCTTGTATTGAAGTGATGCTATATTTAATTTTGTATAAAAATGATAACAACAAATATTATTAACTTAAAACAATAGTTATACTTAAAAAATAAATACTATTTAAATTATTTCTATTGTATTTAACAATGATAATAATTTTAAGAATTAACTTTCATGTAAATGTTTTAGTTTATTGTAAATGTTTAGTATAACTTATTATAATTGGCTTAAACTTATAAACTAAGAATAAAGTTAATTTATTTAAATTAATGTATATATATATTATATTAAATAAAATTAATTATAACAATTGTATTTATATATAAATTCATATATATATAAATATTATTTAATTATTTATTATATTATTGATTTTGATGAAATTAATATTATTAATTAAATAAAATATTATTATAAGAGATATTAACTTTATTTCAATTATAATATTCCTTATTATCTCTTATTAACACAATTGTAATCAGCGATAAATAGAGGAAATCTAATTGATTATGTGTTAACTAAATCGAGTCTTATTTAATTTAATTTAATTTAATACAAACTCATATATTTATTAATAAGAGTTGATTATATAATTTTCTCAATTAAAACTAATTAATTGCAATCAATGAAAAAATAAATCAATTTTTGTTACTTACCCATTATATATAGCAAAAATTTGTAATTTTTACCCAAAAAAAGATATGACTTTTTAATTTTCGATAATGTGTTTAGAAATGACGGAAAATATTTAAATCTATTGCTATATATGCGACCAATTGTTGGTCCCAAAGCCAACGTCCCATTGGTTAGCCAATTGGTTGGGCTCGAGAGCATATACTATGCAACAGTATGAATAACAATTATTAAGTTAACATTATTGTTATAACTAACAAATGGGTGGCACCGGGATCTATAGGGCTAACCTATTGCTTGACACTTGTTCTCCTCATCGAACATATTGATGCTTATATTAATAATAATAAAATTGATAACTGCTGTATCATATTTATTAAACATTTATTATTGTTATAATTATACATAAAATGTTGTTTTCAGATATATATGGGTTATTTAAGTCATATTTAAAGAATTATAATTTAATGATGAGTATGAAACTTACATTAAGTTAACATTACATTAAAGATTTAATTAAATTTGTTTATTTCTTGTATTTTTAATATCAAAATTTAAAGTGCATTATATTAATTAAATTAAGCTTTTATTACTAAAAGTTAGTTAATATGTTAATTACGTAAATAAATAAATAATGAATATTTAGTCTATAATTTTTAATATGATTTTTGTGAAGTACTTGAAGGTAGACACGTGTTTGCAATAAGATTGTAGAATAACATGAAATTTTACGGATGACTGATGTGTAGCGCGCGTACCGCGTGTGCCGTCTCTTTAATGTTGATCTGGTTTGTTGATCTCCACCCTATTATTAAGCACTGGTATGAGTGCTTCAACTATTCATGAACTTGTTTTATATGTATGTGACTGTGGACTCTATGAGCTCAACCATATCATTGCATTTGATGGGATAAGCGATTATCTGATGAATGAATGAATGTATTATAATAATTATAATTGTTAAGGAAAATGATATTTTATGGGAATTACTGTTATTTTCTATACAACTATTAATACTAATATTGTTATTGTTGCTGATTATCCTGAGGTTTACTTTCAATTATATTACTCTTTTTATGTCAGATTACAAATACAGTATATGTGAAAATATATATGTATTTTTCTATAAGTTTCAAATAAAAATAATTCACATTTTATGAAAATAAAAGATACTTTATTTTAGTCAATAGTATAAATTTGGTAAATGTAGAAATTTTCAACATTCAGCATATATTTTTATTATATATGCACTAACAAATTAAAATTAATTATAAGTAAATATAGTCTAATAATTTTTAACAAACAGTGATGAATAACATAAGGGTTCGTCAAATAGGAAAAGAGCAACAATTGTTGAATACAGTACTGTATATCAATTGATTTATAATGTCATCATTTCCTTCAATTAACTTCAATTATCTCATCAAATGATTAGACAAACGGATGGGCGCCTCTATAATAAAACTATCCTATAGTTTTGGTGAGATATTGTACTATATTTAAGAGCCATTGCTTGACACTTGCAATTGAATATATTATTGCTTTCAAACGCTTCATTAAATACTATATAATATAAACTCACTTTCTATGGACTAAATATAGACTTTTATGTAATTATAAAGTTTTAACATAAACTTTATGCCAGACTTTTATCTATTCATGAATTCATTTATTCGGTTTTAAAAAAAACATATTGTGTGCTAAAACAATAAATGATAAATATATATATTTAATTTATACAGTATATTGCTAATACTGTACATGTGAGAGCAATATATTAAATAATAATATATTAAAAGCAAAATTTACATAAATATTAGTCTTTAAAATTAACAAATATCATTATGTAAAACAAAAAAAACAAATTGTAATCTATAACTAATTATAGGCATATAAAAAATTAATTAAAATCTATAATGTATTGTATTTAAGTCAATGTTATAACTACTGGGACATCCTATAGAGTACTTTAGTACTACAGTATAAGTACAATATAAAGGAAGTAACAAACAATGCTAAATCAAAATTTGTATATTTAATATACAGTGATATTTATAATTATAATAAAATGTAGTTTTTATTAACACAATAAAAGTTATAATGTTTTCATTTACCGACAATTATATATAAATTTAAGGACTTATGTCATGAATAAAGTATAGCAGACAGCGATGTTATGTCAAATACTGGGACCACAATAGGTTACACACTCTACACGTGATACTCACTCTCACTCTTGACAGTGCTCTCAATAATCCCACACAACAGCCCTCTTCTCACCCCAAAACTAACTGTCCGTTTGTGCGAATCTAACAAAACATGAGTATAGTTATCACAGAGATGTTTACGATAACATATTTCCCAGGAATACCCACTGAGACTACTTATGGCCAAACAATTTGCATAACACTCTCCACTCATAATTAACCGTTATTTCTCATAAATGTTTAAATGCACTATATTTTCAAATAAAACATTAATATTAAGAGAATATTATCAATCAATTTTAGATTCAACTTAAAAACAATTAAGTAAATTATAATAATAATTATCTAAATAGATATTATTTATTAGAGTTAACGAAAATAATTGTTTATCTGTTAATAATAAGCTAAACATAAGTTAAGAAATTAGGAAAACAATAATTTATAAAATGATACCATTATATTATATAAATTTATATATATATATAGATATTATTGAAAATTTTAATGTTTTTTAACGGCAATCTGTGCGGGAAATTGCAACTCTTGTTTGGTCTCGGATTTAGACTTCTTCTTCTCCGACGATTCTTCTTTCTTCTCGGGCAAAGGCATCCTAATCTGCACCGGTATCTGACGTTTGTTCCGATTATGACTACTCAAAAAGCGTGACATATCTGACGATTTAGTTGATTCATTGTCCCAATCATCGTCGTCGTCGTCTTCGTCATCATAATAGTCATCATCATCTGGTGAACCATCCGAGTCATTGTTGTCTTCATTATCATATTTAGGACTTCGAGTCTCTTTTATTAGTTTTAAATTTATAACAAATCCAATAAAAATACAAAAAATTAATACAGTTTTTAACATTTTTTGTGCAAATTTGATATCTAAGAGAGCAATTTTGAACAATATTTATATACTTATATATATTGTAATTTTAATAGACTATAAATGTGTTTAAACATTAAATTATATGAAAATATTGAGATAAAGATGCAAATAATGATATTATGTTGATTTGTATCAAAGTTAACTCAAAGTGATTAATGAATTTTCAATAAAGTTTTTTAATAAATGCTTAAACATTACTCTTTTATGTTATGTTTAATAATAAATCATTATTATGATAAAAATGTTTATCTAGATAATCAAATCAAAATTATTTATTTAAATTTTTAATTAAATAATAATAATGTACACGTTGCAAGGTCAGTTAAAATTCGTATTAAATATTAGTGGATTTACAATATGATAATTTTTATTTAATTATTATTGTGTTATTAGTTTTATTTGATTTAAATGTTTGATCAAATTCTTTAATATAAATTTATATTACTTAAAGACTTTAAAAATTATAAATGTTTAATGAATACATAATATTATCACACATTTGTCACTCAATTTCATTATATTTCTATACAACTCATTCACTCATTTACTTTTTCACTGTAATTGCTGTATAACTTTAACATAGTTTTGCAGAAAAACTTATGATTAGTTTTAAGCTAAACTACTGTATAATTCTATATAAAATAATAAAAATCATGATTTAAATATAATTTTAGCTAATATTATTAGATTTATATAAAGACATCATTTTTAATAACTGAAGTGAATTAAATCTAACGTTTAGATAATGAGATTGATATATAAATTGCTAATAATATGAAATGAATGCAAGAGATGGCAAACTCTGTAATATTGCAATACTTGTATAATGTCTTGTATTGTACAATACATGTGTACTATACAGTAGAGTCTATTAATACAATATATTTGTTAATTTTAATTATTTTATATTTAAGCAAAAAAGTTATGACATTTAAAATAATAAATGTTTGTATTTTATAAAATAATAAATAAGTTTTAATATGTATTGATTGATGGATTCATATTTATTAATTTTTTGTAATAAATGTGATTACAGACAGCTATTTTCAATGTATGAAAATGTCAGTTAAATGTGAACATAAAAATATATATTTAATTTTGATATATTGTAACGAAAAAGTAATATTTGATGAATGCATATAATTATATAATAAATTTATAATAAAATATCTTATTATAAAATTTATTGATATATTGTTGATATGAGAGCACATAATTAAAAAATATTTTAATTTCACTTACAATTAATATGAATTGTCATCGAAACTCATGTCATTTTATTTTAATGTGAAGTTATTAAACTTACAAATTAAACTTAAACTTAAACTGTTAGATAAATAAATATATAATACTTTAAGAAATTTAATTATTTTATTTTTAAAAAATATTTTAATAATTATAAATTAATTTTGCCATAAACTATTTAAAAAATATTTATCTCAAGTTTTAAGACCTTAAAAATACAGTATAATAATATCATAATTAAGAAACATTTATTTATAATTAAATTATAACATATACAGTAATTATAATATCTTAAAAGACACATAATTACGATAATTTTGACTTATAAATAATTAATTTTGAATGTAAAATTTAAATAACAATTGTTATAATTATTTAATTAATTATAAATATTATATACTATAAGTTGAATTTACTTATAAATATAAATTGCGGTAAATTAATTTATTTTAAAATATAATTTTTACTGTAGTTAAGTAATAAATATTGTAAATACATTATAATTTATCATTAGTTTAAAAATTTTCTCAAATTTTATTTGAAAAATATTATTATTATTAAAGATAATTTAATATCACTATTTATTTATAAGTCATATAATAATTTTTTTTGCAAAAAAAGACTACAAAAATTTGTTTTAATGTAAAAACATTTTCAAAATATTAACTTTGAATTAAAGAAAAAAAACAAATCGATTGGTTATGAAAATGTGTGCAACACTTAAATGTCTGAATCAATCAGAAATTACTTTAAACGAGTCGTTAAAACAAATGTTTTTTATTTTATACAGAAAATACAATAAGTTATATTAAAAAGTTATATACAGTGTATACTATGCATCTGAAAAAGTTATATACATTTAAAAATTATTGAATGTCTAACCGGATCATTATGTATTCATGTTTTATTTTATATACAAAAAATAACTATTTATTTTTTAAATTACTTTAAGCATAAAAATTATTTAATTTTCTTTTTAATCTAATTTTATTTGCATGAAGTGTAGAGCATTTAAAAAAATAAATATGAGCTTTATTTAAAAATTGTCTTTTACGGTATTTTTTACTTTTCTAACTAATAAATGCTATATTTTGACATTAGTTTCGTCCAATTATTTGATTATCTTGACTTAAGTAAACTTAATTTTAATTCATATTTTTTTGTAGAATTTGTTTTAAACATTAAAGTTATAAAATTGAAAATAATAAATAATAATTATTATTTTTAAATATCCAATATACAGTATACAACAGTACTTAAAATTTATACAAACAACAAAAGTATTGACTTTATTTGAAAAATTAATTGCTGACTAATCAAAAAATGTAGTAGGCGTGGTTCACATATTACGTTCGCACTTGAGGAGAGGCGGGGGGGGGGGGGGTAACCAAAGCGAACTTTTGCGAACGAGGGGAGGGGTAGAGACTTTAAGAACTTAGATAATATTTTATTTCTTGTGGTGGGGGTAGCGGTTAGGAACATGTGAACGTAATTTTATTAAATTACTACATGCGAACAATTGCAAACATAGGGGAGGAAGGGGGTCTAGATTTCTTAAAAAGTGCGAACGTAATATGTGAACAGTCCCTTAACTAAATATCACATTGATAAAAAAATGAACATTGTGATAAAAATAACCCAGATTGAATCTTTAAAATTAAAACTTTAAGATTTAATAAGTAATTATTAATTGTTGTTATCAGTGTTAATTATATGATAATATCTATTTAGATATAGTTAGGGTTAGATCAGATTCCCTCCCTCGTCTTATTATCCATAAGTTCCTTATATTCCCTGTTCCCTGGGAATTCCCTGGGAAGACATTTCTTTGTGGTACCACCTATCGTACCCTAACTCACATTACATAATGTTTAATTAAAAACACGTTTGTATAGTAAATGTCTACAAAATGTATTTAATGTTTTTACTAAATGTTTAATAATATTTGAATCATATTTTGATTGATTGAGTTGAACTAACATAATGGTCCCAATTGAAACACATAGCCATTGAGATTATGTACTTTTTAATGTATGACAAATTATATTTTCCCTTTCTAACGATCAAGGGAAGGAATATAATATATTTTCCATATTTTCCGGGAAAATTGGAGGGATTTTATTTGGGAACTTCCCTCCCTGGGAATCTCAATCTAACCCTAGATATAGTATATTAACTAAATAGACATTGACAAAAAAAACTTTATTATGTTATTTTTACTGTGAGTTAGATTTATATCTTATTATGTTTTGTTATCTTTAAAAAAGGTACAACAAAATATTTAAATGTAAAAATTGCATTATTTAATTATATATAATAATAAATAAAAGTTTACGAAAGTAACTCAATATACATATTAATACATGTATATAATATATATTAATGTATATCATATACAGTATATGTACTGTTATACTGTAAATTTATATGACTAAATGTATTTCAAAAATATCATATAAATTTACATAAAGATGTTTACTTTTGCAAATAAAGCATCAAAAGTTGTTATTACTATTTATAAGTCAAGTTTTGCATAAATTTCTAAAATACTGACAATTGAGTGAAAGACTTATCGAAATATATAATAATGTATTGAATTGAAGCAAACGCTTCACTGATTTTTTATCTCATTATTCATTCACAAACTTATATCTTATTTTATAAATATATAACTTTTTGATGAAATCAATTTCCTTTACATCAAATTCATTTAAATAGCTTATCAAAACTCATTGATAGATAATATATTAATGGATTTAAAATTTTCTAAATTTAGTATTTTAGGCATAATGTAAATATAAAATTATTTTATCTAAAATTATTTATAAATTTTTACTAATTGAAACTAAATATTAACTTTTAAAAATTAATTATTAAGCTACTAAATTTAATCATTTTTTGTTAAAAAGCGGCAAACCTCTGATAACAATCATTTACATAAATATTGATTAAAACATATAAAATTATTTAAAAAACAGTATTTGACATTATAAAAAATAAAATATAATAATTAGTTATTTAATAGTTATTAAAATTTCATATAAACAAATTAAATTGCTAAATTAATAATATTTAGTGTATAAATAGATTATTTTATTTTTTATAAAAATATCTCAAATGAAAAATTTAGACAATATTTTCGTGATATATAGTATTATTGAAATATAAAATTAAGTGGAAAATCATAGATATAGTCATCAAAATTTATATTATTTTCTGGTCCGATAATAATGTGGACCATAAGTGCCAATAAAATAAGTGAATAGAAAGTGCTTTTTGATAAATACAATGACTTTGGAGTTTGAGTTTAGCCCACATCTCATTCAATACAATACATTACAACACAATATAAAGCAACGAGTTTTTCATATAAAAGTCTGGATATATAGTCTCATAAAAAAGCATTAAATCATTTTATATAACTTTTTTGTCGCTTCATTTAATTTTATTTCTATCTAATTTTTAATCAACCACTTGTTAGACATTGAGTTTTTGTCCCAAAAGTTAACAATTATTTGAACATAAAAACAATATATATTGCAAAATGATTTTGACTGCTGAGGTGTTAATGCAATAAATGATTTTCAACATTAATTTTCTAAATGATGAATTTTTAATAATACATAACTCAATTTTTATAAATAGCTTTATTTTTAAAATACTGTACAAAAATTAGCCTACAATAAACATTTATAATCTTTATACTGTATATTATAAATGGGTTATTCTGCTATTCAATATTCAGTGATTAATGAATTGATTATCGATAATTTGTGTGTTATGTTTGTGGTTTAGATAACACATAATATCAGTTGAGTTTTTTTTAGTGATATAGTGGTGTTAACAAAGTTTTTTAAATGTGTTTTTATAGTGAAAACTACAACAAAAGCATTGGTTTGGGAACTCCAATAAAATGTTAAAACATTTACTAATATTGTTTACTTAACCATTAGAGCAACAATTCATCACAAAATGTCTCCTCAATAGAGAATATTTTTTATATTTACTGATATTCAGGGATTTTTTGCTTATGATCTATAAATACATACATACATGTACTGTATGTTTACAGATAAGTATGTGTTGTTATAATGTGAATGTCTGGCTATACTATTGGATGTGTGACATTGCCTCGTAATACTCAATCTTATTGTGTTTGCGATAAGAAAAACGCGAAGAGAGAGAGAGAGAGAAGTACTAAAAAGACTGAAAGTAAAGCCAAATATGTGATCCATTTTGAAGTTATATTATAGTTTTGTTTTATCAATGAGAGCACATATTTTTCATTGTTAGCCATTCCTATACTTTTCCATTTAATGTTCATATTTTTACTTTTATTTCTACTTATTTTAGTTTTGTGTTGTTTATGCCTATCATTTCATTGTATGAACACATTTAGTGATGTCTATAATTCCTTATAATATTATGAGACAACACACTATTCACACTGTTTTTATAGTTAGTAAAACTGCAAATGGTTTTAATAGTCTGTCAAATATATCATACATTTAATAGTCTCTTCTCTATACAATTAACTTATATTTTTTACTATATTTATTGGAAATTATAATATATAAGTGCATCTATTTAAGAATATTAAAATACAATAACAATAAAATTGTATTTAAAAATGTTACAAAATTATATTTTTACAAAAACACAAATGTCTGCAATGTTTTTATTCATTTAAGTCACGTCTCTATCAATGTTAAGACAAACGCTTTATGCAAACGTTTGCTATTTATTATTGCTATCAACTTGACTTCAATTGACATTTAAAATCAATAAACATTTATTTATAAAACAAATAATGTTTTATTTTTTCAATAAGATTTGTCTTTTAAACCAATAAAATATATTTTCTTAAAATATTTATCTACAATATATAAATAAAAAATTGAATCTAAATTAGCTTATTATTCATTCAATAATAAGCTTAGAATTGGATTTAAACAGAATTATAGTCTAATATAAAAAATTTAATTAAAGCTTAAATAATTACAATATTTTTTAGAATCGAAAATAAATAACAATATATGAATAATACAAACATAGTATACATATACAGTACAGTAATATTTATATATTGTACAGAATTTATGTATTAAAAAAAATAAATACAAAAATATAAAATATCTATTTTTTGACTGAAAGGAAATGAAATCGAAAACATATAGAAAAAGAATATCTAAATTGTATTTCCGTTTTACAGATCAAATAATTTTCAATTGAAAGCAAAAATAAATTTAATAAAAGTTCATAATATTCAAAAAATGCAATTTTCTAGCTATAAACACAAAGAAATTATTTGAAACAATAACATGAATCATAATTATTTAGTGAACATTAAACACTATTAAACAAATATTTTATTGCAAACAACAAATTTAGTGTAACTTATAAATGAAAGCACAGTTTTTGTAGATTTTGAAGCAAATTATAGTAAGAATTTGAAACTTTTCTCCGATAGACTAAACAATAACTGTAAACGTGTTGTTTCCCGAGTGACTGATTGATTGCAAATATTTCTAAAAAAACATCCAATTCTTGTTAATTTTACTTTTATTTTGAAAACAATAAGTTTTACAAGTAATATAAAGTATAGTAGAGTTTAGACTAAATTAAAAAACAAATCTTAATAATAATAATCAGTTTTTATTTATACAGCTTTGTATTCATTTAGATAACTATTATTCTTGCATTACTGTTAATTCTTATGGTAATTATAGCATTTAATACTTAATTCTGCAAAATAAAGCATTATTACCCAATTGAGAATCGAACCCACAACCCTTCGATCGAGAGTACGATTTGCCAGTTCACTGATCTAATGGGTTAATATCATGTTTGTTTAGTTCATATTATTTAAATTCAGATTTAGCAAAATTACAATTTTAATTAATAATTGTTGATTAACTTTTCTTTTAATTTATTAATATATTTAAATTAAATTATTTAGTAAAAATAAGTACAGAATATTGTAATAATTTTATTAATTATTTTTATGTTTTGAATGCATAATTATATATTTTTAAAATTTTGATCAAAAATAAAATAATTAGTATCAATTTGAAAATTAATTAAATCACAATATTAACTTGAACAAAATAAAATAGTTAAGATTACGTTAATATTTATCCAAATATTAGTAAATATTTAGTAAAAATATGTAACTAAAAACTAAAACATTAACGATTTGTTTAATAAAGAAATTATGTTACAAATATAAAACCATTTTATGATAATAAGTTAAAATAATGATGTTATACTGTAAGTATAAATAATTTTTTAATTTTAAATGATTTTAAATTGATAAAAATTTTAGATTTTTAGTAATTTAAGAGAACATTTCAAAAAATAAGAGAATTCATTAGAAATATTCTCCAATTTTCCTGGGAATTTCTATTCGGGAATTTTCTATTGTTTAAATTTTTTTAACAATGCAATAAAAAAGTAGACCCCCATATTTTTTTAGAGTATCCTGAGAGTCCCCTAAGATCCAAAATTTTGCTTAATCCTGATGTGAGTATAACTGATACTTTTATTACATTATGTCAATACAATATCAATTTTTCAAAAACATTATCAGAATATTTATAATGTAAATGTGGGTATATTTTTCAATATTTGACTTTTAAGTCAAAATTATTTTGTTGATCTAAATCTTAATTTTGCATAAGGCGTTGTTCACATATTACGTTCGCACTTTTTAAGAAATCTAGACCCCCTCCCTCCCCTATGTTCGCAATTGTTCGCATGTAGTCATTTAAAAAAATTACGTTCGCTTGTCCCTAACCGCTACCCCCCCCCTCCACCACAATAAATAAAATATTATCTAATTGCGAACGTTCTTAATGTCTCTACCCCTCCCCTCCCCCTTGTTCGCAAAAGTTCGCTTTGGCTACCCCCCTCCCCTCAAGTGCGAACGTAATATGTGAACCACGCCTAATCTACAATATTTATTTATCTAATACTGATTACAATAATTATTAAATTAATCTAAATTTTATTATATCAAAAAGATATCAAAATTTCTATTTTAAAAATTTATTTTATAAAAATTATTTTATATTTAAATGATAGATTATGACTTAAAATAAAATAAAATATTTTATTTTATTCAATATGTTTATTCAATACAGTAAATTATTGTACAATAAATTATTTTATATAAATATTACAACACAATTGTTGTTTAAAATATTACTAAATAAATGTTAGTTTGATATTTTAAATTAAAAGAAAAAATAAATAATTTTAATTTATTTTACAATTGTATTTTAAACAAATTATTAATCAATACAACTTATAGTTAGTCAGAAATGTTTAAAATTATTTTTTAAATATTATTTAAAATGGTTATTTAAAAATAAATTTAAAATAAATTGTGGAATTTATATTTTAGAAAAAAATCTTATTTTATTGTATATTAAAGTTTTATACAACAAATATAATGCTTTATACGACTTATAAGTTTAGTCGACATTATATAAGTTATATGTTGACAAAGAAATGCAATATTAATACAACAAAACCATATTAAGCCATAATATCGATAAACAGATTGAAGAAATGCAATGATGGCTTCATTCTTGCATTTCATAAAAAATCTAATCAAAGTCTATATTATATGTGTTTATATTGTGTCCGATATAAGCCTTTCTAAGTAAAATGTTGTCTAAATATGAAATTTTTTGAGAAATTGTTGCACAAACACAACTATTTAATGTATTTTGAAGAGACCAACATTGAGACAGACCTACGATATAAATATCAGTTCAATCGCTTGGTATGTCTTCCTATAAGTTTATTCCTGCAAATGATTTTTTACCAAAAAACAGCTTATTTTCGTATTTCAATTTGTAGATCAATGCTATTATATATATATATAACTACTGCTATATTATTAAATACTATTTGACCAATAAATCGATTTTCTACATCAATTGAACTCACATTTAGTGCTTTACTGATTAAATATATATCATAAGTAATATATACTTTTCTTATATACTCTATAGATATATATTATATACAGTATATATACTATATATATAATAGTATACATATAATACTTGTAGTATTCTATATACAATAAATATAAGTATCGATCAATATTTTCAACTATTTTTATAATAAAAAATAATTTTAGATAAAAATTTACTTAATTAAAAAACTATTGAGTTAAAATCTATACAAATTACTGCTATTGATACTATATTAAATAATTTGTATATATATGAAAATAATTATAAGGATTTTTATTATATTAATACATAGGATTATTTTGAATTTCATTTAATAAATTCTATTAAATAAGCTATTTTAAACTCCTAAAAATATTATGTGTATTATTGAAATTTATAAATAAAATATTTCAATTTCATATTTATAAACAGAGTTTTGTAAAAATATATTTTGATTGAATAAAGATATAAAAGAAAAGTGGAAAATATCTATTTTTGTTAAGAAAAATAAAGAAATTGTATTTATATTTTGTATAAATATATTACAATTTTATAAATATATATAAATATTATATAAAATATGTTAAATTCTTTCAAATAACTAAAAAAATATGTGAACAAAATCTATTGAAAATTCACTATTTTATACTTTTATTCGTATAGATAGATATAAATATAATATATAGACAGATAAGTGTATGATTTGTGGACTACATGTGCCAATACATCTACTAAAAGAAACCAACAAAAAAATGCTGACGAGTTTGAAGTCACTGATAATGACGACCAATGCATACAAATTGGGATATCCTTTGAATAATCCTTTAAGTCATTTATCTATAATTCTTGTCGCGAACTAATGTATAACAATAGTGTATAATATCATAAAATAGATACTGTTTTAGTAGCAAATGAATCGACAATTGTATCATTTCTTTGGTAAACATCCTGCAGACTAACACTAATAATATACAGTATATATACATACAATATATATTGTATTAAATGTAATCAATATATTTCTATTCAATTCTAAAATATTTTTCAAAGTTTATATATATATATTATTTTAAAAATTATGATATTGTAAGTTGATTTTAACTTAATCTATAACATGCTTTAATGTTTTAACGTGTATGAGATTTAACATTTAAATTACTAAGGGTATATACCTGTATACTGTATATTCATAATAACTTTTTTATTTTATATTAGCAGTAATTTCTTATAAATAATAAAAAATACTATATTTAAATTTAAAACAATACTTTAAATACTGTATTCAAGAGATTTTGTTTATCATTTATCTATATAAATGATGCATACATACAAATATTTGACATTATATAATGTTGCTATATTATAGTGTATTTGTGTGTATACTGTATTTATATAATACTTTATATACTATATAATATATAGTGTATATAGCAGTTGTTTATACATAAATGATATATATTGTTGTTTTGTTGTAAAAAAGTGGATAATTTTTATTTTATATTCATTTTCAGTTTTACTAAATTTAAGTTTTTGCTGAAAATCTATTTTAATGTTCTCTCTCTGTCTCTCTCTCTCTCTCTCTCTCTCTCTCTCTTCAGTATCTAATAAATGTTGTGTTCATTCAAACATTTTTGGGACGATTTATTTGATACGAATTGTGTTTGTTTTTGCAGTTCACGTAACAGTTAGTTTTCATTGTAAAAGTCATGGTATATCACAAAATAAAGTATATTTTTTTTGTTTCTCTGATTTACAATTTTTGTTTCTTTTTCTATTTTATATGATTTTTATACCATTTTTGGCCCAAAGGTCTTCAATAATGATAACTAGCTTTAGGGATGAAAAATCAGTGGAAAAGCAACTAAAGCTCTCTCTCTCTCTCTCTCTTTCTTTCTTTCTTTCTTTCTTTCTTTCTCTGTCTGCCTCTCACTCACTCACTCACTCACTCACTCACACACTCAATCACTCACTCACACACACACACACACACACACACACACACACACTCAATCACTCACTCACTCACACACTCACTCACKCACTCACTCACTCACTCACTCACTCACTCACTCACTCACTCACTCACTCACTCACTCACTCACTCACTCACTCACTCACTCACTCACTCACTCACTCACTCACTCACTCACTCACTCACACACACACACACACACACACACACTCACTCACTCACTTACTATACAATCATTGACTTCACTGTTTAAATCTAATAAATATTTGACTGACTCCTGACTACTATCTGAAGACACGTTTCAGTTTTACATCTCGAGGACAGTCAGTGATCGACATTTACTTTCATTTATTAGACTTATCTATATAATCTGTATTACGTTATAAAATAAAACAGATATATAAAGTACAGTAAAATTATTGCAAATAATAATAATAACAATACAAATGGATATTTTTTAATAATTTTATTGTAACCTTATTAGTAATTCAAATATATTTTATTATAATATATGGCATTAAGTATTGTACATAAGTTACAATCGTTAATGCATTTCTTGATGCAAATCACATTGATTTTAATTTAACTGTAATATAAATATAACTAATATATAAAATATCAAACAAATTGATGGCAAGGATATAGTTAAACATATTTTTCAATGTAATAATGTCTCTCTGTTTCACATGAATCGCCTAAAAGACAATTTGACTTTTTGTACTCAATTTCTAAATTACTTTTTGAATAAAACTTTATAAGACATTGAAGACATTGCGATACTATTAGTCTAAAGCAAACACTGGTTATACTGTATATGTGTTGAACCCTATTGTTATTAACCAGCAATGTCTTTGTCTTTGTCTATCTCTTTGCTCAGTTAGCTCACACTCAGTCACTCACTAACTCTCTCTCCCTTTCCGTCTTTAATGCTATTCTTCTCAATTTAGTAGTGAGAGTGAGTCCCATGTAATCCCAATGGGAGTCATGATCTCAAATATGATGTTATGATGTACTGCAGCGTCACATCAAAAGCACAACTTTAACTCAAACTTATAGTCTAATAGAGAACAGCCTTAAGTGAGTGCCGGCAGAGAAAAACTTTTCTATCATAAAGTAATGTCTTTTCTTAGTTTTATAGACGACCTGAACTTATATCATAACAAGTAATAGCATATCATTGTCTCTATTGATACAACATTGGCATCATTGGCATCATTCAAGTCATTGCATCTGAGCATCAAAACCGGCATCACTTTGAAACAAACGACAATTTAGTTTGTATTGCATCACATTATGTGTCACTTTTTATGACTTTCCTTCCACTCTTTACACATAAGACTTGAAATAAAAACAAACGCTATAACTGGAGATACGACTCAATATAACAATTGAATGCAAGATTCAGATTAAAGACACAGAAAAAGAGGAAAATGTGAGTTAACTACAGTATAGGGATTGAGGAAAGGGATCACCGACTCAGAGATGATTGAGCACAGGGTTAGAGCCGATTGAAAGAGAAATGATGTGTTGTTTGCTCGTAAAAGCTATACTCATAACCCAACACAACAACACATACACACAAAACAAGAGCACAACTTAGTAGTAGTAGTAGTAGTAGTAGTAGTAGTAGTAGTAGTAGTAGTAGTAGTAGTAGTAGTAGTAGTAGTGGTTTGCAATTTTTGACCACAATATTGTTGCTCTCCAATACCAGACATAACTTTACTGCTTTCTATCAAAATTACATCTCTCTCTCTCTCTCTCTCTCTCTCTCTCTCTCTCTCTCTCTCTTTCTAATCACTTAAAATGTTTTTCGATTTTGTCTTTCTTTTCTTAAAATAAATTTTTCTTTAAATTGAATTAAGTTTTAATGTATTTCTCATTGCACTCAAAATATAATTAGAAAAATAGTGGTAAATGTCTCCAACATAACATCCCAAATAACAATATACACACCAAAGACAAGCATCATATAAGATAACATCCACTGAATTAATAGCATAACAAAAGAATAAAAACCAGAAAATAAAAAATAAATTTCAAAGCAATTGCACAGTGAATAATGCAATGAAGTAATGCCTAAATTAGCTTTTTATGCATAAATGCATTTCAATCAATATTTCTCACACACTGTTTTTTATTGTAAAATTTATAACAAATCACTCGTTAATCAAATAATAATAAAAACAAAGCACAAAAAAAGTTAGTCTATTATATATGAATGCAAGCATTGGGTAATTAATTAACTGAGAATTAAAGCCAAATACACATTACTGTTTCATATCATTTATCAAATTTATAGATATATATCAATATATTTATTTATAGCTAATGTTGCACTCCTTATTTGTGCTGTTATTATAGCTATAATTTTAGTTCCAGTATATAGTCTGTTATAGTATTGTATGGTTTATAAAGTATATGAAATAATATAATATATATAATTTGGTTCAGCATTTGGTGATCTCTATATCTATTAGTAATTGTTATTCCAAACACTTTCCATTGCCATTCCATAACCAATTAAGGGATCAAAAGTATGAATTAATGTTCAACAGTCAAGTCATACCACACACACACACACACACACACACACACACACACACACACACACACACACACACACACACAATAAAAGGCACAACCATTTAATAAGATATGCTATACTTAAAATTAGAGGCGGATCTCATACTTACATCCATTACTGGAGCCGTCAACCACTTTAACGCATATGTTTTCAGAGTTGAATTGTTGTGAAGTTTTTTTTAACTATTATTCTTTACTATATATAGATATATATTGTGTAAATAAAGAATATTCTTTATATTTTATATGATATTTTTGTGGTCTCTTTTTCTTAAAAAATAAGTAAATCAATAATACAATAATAAGAAAATAGTGCTCTTTTGCTAACAAAAAAAAGTTCACAAACCATAGTATTTTATACAGTACTTATAATAAGGCCTAAAAATGGTATATAAACTATATTCAAGCCGTCTATAGTTTAATGTCGTTATGTGTGCTGTAAATACTTTCGGTAATTTAAGTGCTACCGTTAGCACAACTATATAAGCACTTACATCACTAAATCAAACCATAGACTCTCACTTTTGGGTTACAGACTACTACGGCTACCCAAACAAATTATAATACACTAAAAATAATAAAAACAAAAATGAAAAATGTATTATTGTTTTACTCAAAAAATATATTGATTTTATTTACTATATTTCACTCACTGCAGGTCTCATAACTATTATTAAAAAAAGTTAATTAAATTTGAATCTTATTTCTAACTCAACTTCTTATTACTAAAAATGTTGGTTTTATATAAAAGCTTTGTATTCTACATAAAATGATATCTAATCAGTAATCATAATCTATGGTTATATTCAAAGATGATATACTTATTATTTTTATTATTATTACGTATAATAATATTGTTATTAAAATATATTGTTATATTATATAGTTTGTTTATATTATATAATACATAATCATAGACCACAATAAACTCTTGACTCTCATTTAAAGAAATATAGAAAAAATATATTATAAAGAAATATTATATTTTTTAGTAACTAATATACAGTAACAAGAAAAAAGAAAAATAAAGTTTAATTTTTTAAGTAATAATTTTAAACTTTTTTATATAATACAATTAACTAAAATATATTACATAACATATATTTTTGTAAAGCATAAAATATGAGATAATATATTTTTACGTTAAGAATAGTGAATTATGTGATTAATCTCATAACAAATGTATTTTATAATTTGAAAAATGTGTTAAAATTCTTGATAATGATACTTATTTGTAATAAATTATATAAATATTTGATTAACTCTATACTAACATAACCACTATACAGAAAAAAGTAAAAAAAAGTGTGAAAACAACAAATAATAATACAGTAATATAGACATATTTATGACTCGTTTGTCATAATTTTTTGTTATATAAAATTGTAATTTATTTAAAGCTTAACATATTTCACTGTTATAACAAAACAACTAAAATTTATACTTTATATATACTGTATATACAGTGAAAAAATTGTTTTAGTTTTAAAAACATATTAAATATTGTTTGATATGTGGTTTTTTAGTATTTATATATTTTATTCTTAATTTTTTATAAATTCATTTGTTATGATAATATATAAAATAAGAAAATTAGTTTTCTTTCAATTTATTTATCCGTTTAATAGAAAACAAAAAACATAGAAAACAAAAACAGTAAAACAAAAACCCATTAAAAGCTTGACTCCAAAAAAAGATTAAAATATAAAGAAAGACACAAAAGAATAACATTTGAATTGATTGTTATGTTTAAGCAATAATTCATTTGCTTTGAGACACAGTCAGGCATTGACTGAAAGACAAATAGATAGACAGAAATTGAGAGTATATAATGAAAGGAGAATCATGAATGTGTGTATGTGTATGTGTATGTGTATGTGTATGTGTATGTGTATGTGTATGTGTATGTGTATGTGTATGTGTATGTGTATGTGTATGTGTATGTGTATGTGTATGTGTATGTGTATGTGTATGTGTATGTGTATGTGTATGTGTATGTGTATGTGTATGTGTATGTGTAAGACAAAAAGAGAGATAAATGAATTATCATTTTTACGATTGTTTGCATCAATTTATTATAAATAATGACATTAATTGCATAATGATTTTAATAATACTAATATAAATAAATTACAATAAACCTCTAAAACACTGCACTATTTACACAGTATAATATTTTGATCTTTACTATTATATTATGATATTAAGTGATGTAAAAATAATATTGATTTTAATATATCACTATATTTATGTCAATTAATATACTATTGATATTAAAGATTTTTAGCATTTTTAAAAATTAAATCTTACTTAATGGTATTTTATTTCTATATACTTTAAATGAATTAATTTAATAATATTTTTTAATTAATTCGATAATAATCACAATTAATATGTATATATACTGTATTAAAACTACAGTATTAAAATATAAAGTATACTACAGAATTAAAATGTATAGTAATAATTTTTAACATTATTTTTTGGTATAATATATAGTTATAAATATCAATAAAAATACGGTATTTTGTTTATAATTATTTATCGTATAATAAAATATTCATTAATTATTTTAACTATACATAAAGCAAAAATAATAGTCGCTTATAATCTATGTTTATATTTGGTAGTGATTTTTATTTAGCTTTCATTTACAGTTAACAATATACAGTATATGGATGTATGTGTGTGTTATCAACTAATAGCGATTTACCAAACAGTGCGGTCTTTCATTATTTGCTTTATTTTTTGTCATTGTTTCCCGTTTTTATGAGATAAGCGTTTTTCTCTTTATTTGTTCCCACATTTGATAATAATTTGTAATTCACCGCATGTTTGATATATTGTTATATTTTGATGTCAGCCTTTTTTCTCTCTTTGGGCACAGAGTATGGACCCATACTTTATACAAGAATTAGTCGATATGTATGATAAATGGTTAATATAACAACTATTAACAGAACTTAATTAATTAGTATAATATTATTTAATTTTAAAATTTATTTTTATTAATTTGTATTTTTGTATCAATTATATAATATTTTGTCATCATTTAGCCAAAAAAAATGGTCATACAATTTGTTTAAGACATTACAATCAAATAATTTATGCAAAATATTAATATATGCATACACTATATATTGATATATTAATACAGTAAATAGATTATACTGTGTATAATATATCATAGATCTGTATTAATGCATAAACATTAAATTTTTCATAAATTAAAAAAATAACTAATGAGAATTTTTAATTAATATTGCAAATAGACATTAGTATGAAATATATTCAATACTAGACATTATTTAAAATAAACATAATTTATATCTATTTAATTTTTTTATAAAAATTATAAAAATTATAAATAATATTTAATAATACAATTAATTTTAAATAATACAATTAATTTAAATAATAAAAATTATTTAAACAAAATTAATAACAAAGATTTAATTTATGAAACAACAATAAATTTATGAAAATTAAATAATAAATAAAATATATAATTTTTATTAAATAAAATAAATAAAATATTTACTTATTATACCATTAAATTATACCTTTAAAATTTAAATATCTAAAAAGTAAAAAAACTTAGTAGTAATAATTGAAATATAGTTTATTTATATTTTATAAATAAAACATTAGAGATATACAGTATATTGTTTTTTAAGTTTTAAATGGATACAAATAAAATTAATACACTAGAATATTGCAAAAAGCAATAAAATTGCAAAATATTTTAGTAAAAATTTATAAATCATTCAACTTTAATATTACCACAAAATTTATATAACCATTCATATATATGGAGAATATATAATAGGTCTAGGGTTGGGTTGTTTGGGTGTTTATCAATCATAATTTAATGATTTTAAAAACAAGTTATATTTGCTTTTAAGAGCCCAACCCCTAACCCCTGCTATATCTGATTCAAGAGTATGTCATATATTATGAGCCAAACTTCCCATCTAATAATTCTTATGGGATTTAAAGATATTCAGTAAAACCACATATTTATATGACTTGTATATAAAACTTATATTTTGATCAAAATATAAATCAAACAATAAATTATATGTTGTATAGTAATAATTGAACGGTTGGACCGATAGGAATCATATGAGAGATCGTATATAATATTTATGGTCAGAATATATATACTAGTATTGGTTGGCAATCAAAAATATCTCCATTTCCTGTCTGACCAATACTTTTAATTCATTATTTCAATTGATAAGTCAAACTTTTTTTATAGTAATATTATTAACAAAATGTTTATATTTATAGTCTTTAATAAAAATTGCCATTAATTTATATAATTAAGGATATTATTACTAATAAATATTTAGTAAATGTCTAAATAAGTTGCTTAAAATCAGTTATCACAATCAATATAAATATGTTTAGACGCACTAGTGTTTGCCGTCTAGTGACAAGTGACCTAAAAGTTTATTCATTAGAATTAATAAATTTTAGGTATATATTATGTTTAAAAGTTTTTAAATAAAATATATGTTAATTGCTATTTTGATTTATAATAATAATAATAATGAAAATAGTAAAACAAAAATATGCAATAACTAAATATAGTATTTAACATTCTGTATATGAAACTTGTCATTAAACGTCATAACTTGAAGCATATTATCCAAAATCACAGAATTATAAAATAATGAATGCTTTGACATTAAATCAGATATTATTAGTATTTGAAGTGATATTCATTTGACTTTAGTTGACAATCAGTTGAAGACTTTATTTTTCCATTGAAAAACTCATCAGAAAATGCAATATTGAATGTTAAACACAATGAACAACATTGGGGTCAATCAAGAGCTGAAGTAATGCACCAGAAATTGGCATTTATTTGGACCTATTATTGACACTAAAGTCTGTCAATCCTTCTGTCTGTCAATAATAAGAGCATTGCTTTTGTTGACCGACCGCTCACTTGAGCTTCAAATTAAATATAATTTTTTTCTTATTAAACTATTATTTGTAATCACATTAAATATTTGTATAACTGTGCAAATTTAATAAATATATTTTAAAAATATCGGAAAATATCTCAACTTTTATATATTTAAGAAAATTTATTAAATTAAACTTATTTATAGTATTACTTTTATTTGATATTTGTTTGATGTTATTAATACTAATATTTATTTAATAGTACAATAAAAAGTGATTATTTATATTTTCAAATATAATATAAAATTATTTCAAAAAAAATAATTTAACATAAACATCAAAATAAGAGTTAAGCTTAAAGAATAAAAATTTTCAAATAATTGAACAATTTTTAAAATAAATTAAATAAAAAATAAAATGTTTGCAAAAATTCGTGAATATTCTTATATCATAATAAGTAATTATAATTCTTTACATTTAATTAGATGTAATTATTGAGCAAATAATAGTTTGTTGTATGCGATCGCATGTTAATGTAATGGCTTATCATTTGCAGAAAAAGGCAAACTTTGCAAACATAACATATCTGTCCAACTAATGGCTTATTCTGTAAATGGTTTGATATCGTATATGTATTATATGTTATATCAATGTTTGAAACGTTACATAAATGTATGATGTAGATCATAAATGTAGAAAAACTGTTAATAGATTAAAAAGGTTTGATAAAAACTTTTTTGATTACAATGTAAATTTATTTAACAATTTACCACAAAATATTAGGGATGAAACAAATTATAACAAAATAATTAATTTACTTAATTGTTATTTTAAATAAATATGTAATTTTAAAATAATTTTAACATATTTTATTGTCAAATATTATTGTATATTATTATGAGAATATTGTATTTCATAACAAGTATGTGAAATAAAGATTATTATTATTATTATTATAAAACCTACACTTTTATTACAAGCGTAACCTTTTCAATGGCTGCTTCTAATCCATGGATTGTCAAAAACAAAATTTTCTTTCAAAAAAATAACTTTCAATACTTTATTTCATTATTATTACATATATATACAGTTTGTAATTGAAAAAAAGTTTGTTTTTTATATATAAAAAATTTTTAATTATAATAAAAGCCAGAAAATACAGAGTAGTACTCGTTAGTTGTAAAAGCATTATTCAATGCTTTCAGTAAAAGAAAGTCTAAGAGAGAGAGAGAGAGAGAGAGAGAGAGAGAGAGTATATACAAAATATAATATAACAGTGCATTGAATGAGAAGAGAAAGTGCTGTAAGGAATGGGATGTGTTGTACGCATGAATGTATGGGCACTGTATGGTAAATATCTGGAAAATGTATGGCAATGTATGGCACGCATCGCATCACTATTTCAAGTCATTCATTGCAATCTATTGAATGCATTCAAATGGGTCTACCATTTGCTATGTGAAAGCAAACACACATTTGCAACACTTTTGACCGCTTTCTATATTATCTCTAGTTTTTCTCTATTAATACTTTGAATGTAAATCATGACACAAACGGTTAACACATTTTTATTACCAAATCACAGCCATTCATATTCTTCAATTGATTGCATATTAAATGTTATTTATAATCAAAATCTATAATAATTTAATAAAATTTTCTATAATTTGAAAACTTTGTTAATTAAAATGTTGCTCTTTTGTCAAAAACAATTATTAAATTTATAAACAATTTTGAAATGATTTTTTGAAAAATACTTAAATGTATGAATTTATCATAATTTAAATAATGAATCACTTAATGAGTAAAACACTGCTCTTAAGTTTAATCTTCAAATCTTTACTCTATTTCATCACATTTTCTTTCATCGGTGAGTCTCTTTTGAATATTTATTTTAGCAATAGTTACTCTTTATTATATTTACTCTATATATATATAAATTGTATATTATGTATAATGCTTTTAAATATAATATAAATTATTCAAATAATTGAATACAAAAGAATAGATATGCAAACAAAGTATGATTTTTTATATCAAAGTTTAATGAGTGACGAAAATAGCATAAATAGTAAAATAGCATATTATATATATATAATCTACTCTAACATAATTGTATTGTTTGCTAAACATATTGTTTCTTAAATAGTAATATTCTTTTCTTATTTTTTAATTCATTTTTATATCAATCCATCTGTGCTTCAAATGAAAACCCAATAAATGTTTGCTAAAATAAAATAATATAAAAAATTTGCGTTTATATAGTCAGAGTATAATAACTATATATATATTTGATATATATTAGACAATATAATATGATATATGAAAATAATAGATAAGAGTTTGCAGTGAAAGAGTATTCCCACAATTCCTTTCGCTTATTAAATTCAGTTTAGTTTCACTTTATTTTTACAATATATCACATGATGTGGTTTTTCTTTACTTTAATAACTTATTTAAAGAATTTTCTCTCTATTTTTTCAATTTTTTCACTTTTCTAGTGCTTATTTTTTAAGAAAAAATAATTTATTTTGACATAAATTATACAGTATGTACAATATATATACAGTATATAACTTAAAAATGTATCATACAGTATATACATATTTTTATATTTTTAAATATATACATACGTTGTATAATGTATATATATTATGTCTATAGTTTTTTGTGTTGTAAATAAAACTCGATATTATTTTATACACAAAACTTATACATAACATGAATGGAAAAATCATTCAAAAGTGTAACTTATTGTTGCAATAAATCTATACATTTTTTTAGTAAAACACTAGTTTTTTGTTTAATGTTTATACCACACATTATTGTGTAAATTTTAGGGGCAGATTGCCATTTGTGTGTAAAATAATATGTATTCTTAAAACAATGAATAAGTATTAAGCGCCGGGAGGTATAAGAAATAAAATCTTCAATAATCACAATAAGGGAAATCATTGTTGTGTTTATATCTAATGGTTATGTCCGCCAATGACTGTTAAGGAAAAGGGTTAATGTTTCCATAATTAAGTGAAACAATAAAGGATACAAAATAATGATTTCATTGACATACAAACCATAGATATTATTGCCTGTTTGCTATCATAAAACAGACATAATAGACATATCCAACTATTTTTACTTTATTTTTTGGATAATACTAATTATAACATCAAACGCTATCTTATATAAGTTTTTTTTGTTGAAATCCAATTTGTTTATCAAACAATTGCAGTGCTATCGTCTAAATCACTTTTTTTTGCTATTTTGATAACATTAACATAAATGAACATGATCCTATATTACAACAAGTGTAAAAATTCTACTTTTTTGTATTATATAAAAATCAAGATTTTAAAACAACTAGTTTAGCAAAAAAAAATCATTTTAATAAATTCTCAATGTGTGTGAATATTTAAATAAGTTTTTTTAATACTAATGTTTCATTTATTTTTTAAAAAATTATTCAAAAAATTATTCTATTAAAATAATTGTATTAAATTGTAAACTTTGTAAAATTTATTGACTTGTTTGCATTAATATATAAATTAAAAGTGACTGGATGAAAATTTTATAATGCTTGTTATGTCAATAAAAGTTCACATCAAAAATGACAAACTAAGCAAAAAAACTGTTTGCCAATGAATTATTGTCGACTCATGTTTGCACAGATTATACAATAATTTGCAAATCCTATAAAATTGTTGATTACTTTAGAAAAATTGTATAATATTTTATAGTTAGATAATAAAATATATTTTAAGACTATATTATAGATAGTTTGATTTAAATCATTATCATATAATACAACGTAGAATATTCTGTATATAAATATTGATATATATGGTAAATATATTTGTAAATAGGAATAAATGATGAAACGATAAATGATTATTATATCAGTCGTGAGGGAAAAGGCATAACAAAAGGAAAGAGTGATTTGATTTTGAGATCGTTTGCAGACTAACATAGTATTGCATAACCATTGAATGCCACACCTTTTGAGTACATAAACCATAGGCACAACACATTTTGGCTCAATTTATATACAATGCGTTTATTATTATAAAATTATATATTGAATGCACTTACGGCTCCATTTAATCATATTCTTGATTGATAACAATGTATATAAACTTTTACTAATATTGCACTTAAAAAATATAACAGATTTTCTCTTATATACTCCATTGTATACACCGTTATATTACTATATATAACATAATCACAAACTACTATATTATCATAACTTATGATACATTTTGCTCAGTGTTTTATCTACACTATTATTACAGTCATGATTAGGGCGCGGAGTGAGTCCTTATCCATAGCTATTTTACTACAATATATTTAGTAATAAATAAAATTTGCATAAAATATTTTATATGTGTGTATATTATAATACACAAACATATTATTTTATATATTTATTACTAAATATAATCTATTTAACAATGTATTTATGTATTTAACAATGCATTTATAATTTATAATATCTCAAAGATTATATATTTCACAAATAATATTATTTTAAAATAACTTATTATTAAATGTTAAGAAATTTTTGGTATTATCGGTAACGATAAATACAATAAATTTTGATCATTATTTTAGTTAAATAACTAATCTAATAATAACTGTCAATAAATACAGTATATATTATGTAGATATGATAAGTATTTGAATTTATAAATTATTTATATGAAATGATAATAAGTTCAAATTATATCATTTTCATTTATCCTCAACTTTTTACTATTGTTTTTATTTTTATGATATTTCTATTACATGTTATTCTTAAGTAACAACAAGTCTATTATTTCTTTTTGTTGAAAAAAAACATTTTGTTTGATTAAATTTGCAATAATTTATTAATAATGCTATTAAAGATAATAAGATAAAAATAGACTAAATTGACATTAGTTTTGCAAAAATACTAATGAATAAAAATAAATATAATTTATTATAATCTAAAATATCAAATAAAATATCTAAATAAAATTACAGACATTGGATTAAAATAGTTAAATGTAGCCATAAATTGTGTTTGTGATTACAGATCATTTGCATTAGATTTGCATATATGATATGCTGGTCCTATCCATATAATCAACATATAGACAGAGCACTGGCAACTAAGCCATCACATCACGTAAACGACCCATTAATGTCATTATCATTAAGAGTCTGTATTTACTATATTCTCAATCAAAACTATTATTATAATAATAACTCATTCACTTATTTCTTAAATAAATAACAYTATAAAAGCATTTACTAAATATTGTGTAACTATTTTAATCATCGTTTATTGTTTTTATATTTTTCATTTTATAAATTAATAAAATGCTAAAAATAAAATTCTATGATTATTAAATTAAAAATAATTATTATTAATTATATTAATATTATATTTGCACTCTTTTATAACACATCTCATAATTTTTTAAATAAATAATTATTATTAATATATGAATCAAATATATTGATATGTGTGACACATGTTATTATACGTGAATTTTATTAACACTTAATGGAAAATAATAATCAATTTAAAGATACTATTAAAGTGAATATGTTGTGTGCAATATTTGTCTTATATATAAAATATAATACATATTATAGTTAATGATTTTAGTTTTCCAGTTTGGCAGTCATAAAGTTAAACTAAAATTAAGCAATTAATCAGAGATTTATTAAATATTAAAACATGTGATCCCAACGGATACATTTGGCACGCATTCAGTCAAATGAGTTTCACAAATGTGTCAAAACTCTCATAATTTTGTGGTGTTGTGTATAATGTATTGATTAGTTTATGACTGTCAGTGATGGGGAACTCACCTCAAAAATATTTAGCATTTCAATCAAATCTTAATATATGTTTGTTATGTTATTTTCAATTGCAAGTTTCAAACATTAATTGTAATTATTATAGTCTGTTGGGACTAAACTCTCTCTCTCTCTCTCTCTCTCTCTCTCTCTCTCTCTCTCTCTCTCACTCTCACTCACTCACTCACACACACACACACACACACACACACACACACACACACACACACTCACTCACTCACTCACTCACTTTCTATTGAATGAATATAATGGCATAATATAAGTTATATGTTTATATAAATAGTTGATAGAAGAAAAAATAGTCTCATATTGTGTTTAACTTTTTTGGTCAAATACTTAGACCATCCGATAATTGAAGTTTTTGGTCGACCCAACAGTTTTGTTGGCCATCACTCGGGAATTGTATTGCAAACCATAGCACTATTTCACATGACTTTTATTCTACATTTAAGCAATAAGTTTATTCAGAGCTGATATGCCGACACATTACCAATGCTATCTATTTGCACTGTTAGACTGTATATATTATGTTGTTTTAGTAATTTGTAAGAAAAACAATTGAATAGTAGTATATGTGTAGACAATATTGGAGTTGAGAAATGAAATTAGAAGAGACAGTCAGACAGTGAGACAATAGTTAGTAAGAGTGGCACCAATTTGATGGTTTTGGGGGACACCAGAAATGGTGATCACATCGAACCGGAATCTCAATCAATATTGCCTTTTCTACCGACATATATATACCGTACAATTGATTCGACACATGGGATACATTTGTGCACTACATTGCTCTGTGCAGTCTTAATATGAGATCAAATTCAATTGACTTAAGCTTTAAGACGACATCAGATGAATCATTAATAAAAGTTTTGCAAAAATATGATTTCAAACAATCATTGCTCTCTCTCTCTCCCTTTAAATCCATTAATTAAAGATTTTTTTTATTGTGAGCCCACATATATCAGTCCACACTTTCTCTTCTTTTGTTGAGCTGATATCAAACACTCTCTGAAATTAGTTAATGGTTTTAGTTTTACCCTAAAAAATAAAGTAAAGACAATTCATTTTCATTATTATAATTAGTTGCATATATAGAGATATTGTAAATAAGGATATGTATATATTATATGATTTAATTCACTCATATATTCATGAATTTATTCATTTGTTTAGTTAAGCTCTCAATGTCTCCAAAGATTAATTTTACTATAAATCAAAACAACTATTTTGAATACTATATAGGATTTAAAGTGAAAATTACAATTAATTAAAAGTAAAGTTTATTTTTAAACAAAGTTTTAGTCATTCATTTGTTTACACTGGCAAACAAAACAATAATATTTCCAATGTATAGATGACTTAAAGTCGTATAATTTAATTAAACTTTCAGTTTCAATGATATAAAACTACCTTAAAGTATATTATTTTATTATTTAAATCTCTTTAATATGTTTTAGTCGTTGCGTATAATTTAATGTTATATTGAAAATAATATTTATATGCTATGGCTGTGAAACACTATTATTACTGTATATAAACTCATATTTATGTTCTCCTAATAGCAACAAATTAAGAGTGTTGTCTGCTTTATATTATTGTTGTTATCATAACAAGTCTAAGTTATGTTAGATAATAACAAAAAGCCATAATATTTTTGACTAAATTATATAATTTCTGAAAAGCAGTCAAACTATTACTTTGTGTGTGTGTTTGCGTGTATATATAATACATATTATGTATGTATGTAAGAGAGAGAGAGAGAGAGAGAGAGAGAGAGAGAGAGAGAGAGAGAGAGAGAGAGAGAGAGAGTTAATTACTTTGAATAATAAAATTAACTATAAAGAAATACTATAACAAATAAAATGTATAAAATTTACTATTTTTTAGGTCTAAAATTATTATCATTTTATGAGTCTTCGTTCATTTAATTGTAGTTAATGTTTGACTAAATCAATATAACTGTTAGATTTAATTATAATACCAACATTTGACAATTTAATCCATAACTAGATATTAGAGATTTATGATCTTTTAGAACAATCTATAGTACAGTGTTGTAAGTGTCATATCATATAATATTATATCTAATATTTAGTTCATTTTTGCATATTTTGTGATTTTTTTCTAATTTGTAGATAATAAATAAATACTTTAATTTGTTTTATATTACAGGTATATAAAATAAAAATATTTAATAATATGTATATATATATATATATATATATAAATCTAAATTAGCTAATATTATTAGAATGAGGACAAAGAAAAAAGATTTGATTGAATAGTACAGTAATTTATATGCTATACTATAATGACAACCAACCAGATTAGGTAATGTCTCTAATTTGTGACTCTCGTGCGTTACGGGCATTACATGCTTACAAACTAATGTATAGACTTATCTCAATTGAATAGCATATCAAAGACTTTGAAGAAAATAAGAGATTTAGTATAAAATTGTTAGATATTTAATAAGATATAAATATTTGCGGTTATCAGTACCGATGAATGTCTTATCTCTATTACATTTGTATTGGTTGTGTTTTTGGTGTTATTTTATAAATGACTGCAATTTTTCTAAATTAAAGACAATTTATATATAAGAATTAGTGTTCAATACTTCGGACACAATTAATGAGAACTTTTTCTATTCTTAAAGTTGGCCATCAATTTGCCATCAATACAAACACAATGAAAACAAATTTACTGATAAGTAATAGTAGACAATTGTTGGACACAATCATCACTATATTAAATAAATGTTTTCAATTTAATTTTCAATCATAAACTCGTTGATCAAATCAATTGAAATTTTAGAGGACTAACATATAATTTGTCAAAACTGTAACATAAATCCAACAATCAAATGAATGTCAATGCAATCACTCGGATGTTTGTATTTGGACTATAAAATTGATGTTTTCCTCTATAAGGCACTAATATTGCAATGCTTTAAGAGTTTATCATCCATTCATTTATTAGAAGCTAACTATAAATAAAACCTTAGTTTATATTATATAACGGTTTCAATCAATTTCCTTAATCTTCTATAAAGATCCATATTTTGTAATAATTTTGCTAAATTAATAAATAACTTAGTTTAATATAATCTTTACTCAATTAGCATTTATTTTATTTTTAATGTCAAAAAAATTCATATTTAAATTTTGTTTAAACGTAAATTTTATATATCTATCTAAAACAAGCTAATAGTGTATAATTAAATTAAAAAATGCATGTTTATACTTTATAATATATGAACTATCAAATATATTAAATTGTTAATTTATAGTTGAAATAATACTGTAACAAAATTGACCGCTAACTATATGATAGTTGTTTTTAATTAAAATAAATACATTTTCCGAAATATAAAAATCATTTGATAAATAGATATTTTGACTGAAAATCTGTAATTTAATTATTGTATAATATTTTATAATAATATTATTATTTTTGTCAAATATAATTTGCATTGTCTAATATTATATACATATATATACACTATACTGTATATATAAATATAAAATGTCAAAAGATATTTGAATTGACAAACAACTATAGCGTGACAGTAAACTGTTATTATGTTTGCACTATATTATACAGAATTTGCAATTAGACTATACTATACTATATACAGTATATATATAGTATTACGGTATAAACTGAACTACAGTAAAACATAGACAAAATATTAGTTTCAATTTAGAGTTTTATATACATGTTTAACATTAATGTAAAAATCGGTATAACTTTGTAATGTTATATAAATTAATTAACAGTTATAAACATAAATATGTATAAATTCATTAGTTGGTGATTTGTTTTAAATAAAATAAACATTTTGCTTAAAAAATCATTGAACTGATTTATAATTGTCAATAAAATGTTTAAATATTCAGAGAGAGAGAGAGATAGAGAGATAGAGAGAGAGAGAGAGAGAGAGAGAGAGARAGAGAGAGAGAGAGAGAGAGAGAGAGAGAGAGCAATAAATTAGTATTATTTTTGTTACAATTCTATAAATTATTTATTTTATAGCCATTCAGTAGTGCCACAAGTTATATGTCATTTTGCTTATAATGCTAATCATAATGATGATGATAATTAGGGGTCGGCAAACTTTAAACATATATTCAAACACATACACACATTGAAACACGAATTTGTTTACTTTAAGCCCAATTTATTTACATTTTAGCATTCATTTTAAATAATTAATTAATTATAAATGAAATTCTGAACCAACTTTTGTATACCTAAAGTCTATATTTAAATTAAAAGAAATAATAGATTAAAGTTATTTATAATTAAATAGAAAGAAAATTAAATAATTTTAAATAATTTTATAATCAATAAAATATTAAGTTTTCAAATCTCATTGGATTCATTTTAGTTCATTTCTAATATCCATAATGAATTATATGTATATTATATAGATATTTATATGGATAAAATATATACAATATATTTAGTTTATCATATTATCCATATTTATTAATTTATATTAAGTGTTTTCGCAATAAAAGTTTATGTATTATTAAATCGATAATACATTTATTATTGCATAAAGTATGACATAAATATATTTTGAGATATACGGGCAAAACTTGAGCGATAAACACATCGGTTGTATTAATTAGACTCTAATTTAATTTCTAATCCATTCATTTATTAGTGAACTACATTTACCGCTATATATAGTATAGTATATACTTTTGTAGATTATTTGTATAATACTATACATTTCTAAACACAATCCCATAAAACTAAAAAAATTGCTTTAAAAACATTAAATTCAAAAATAATCTAAATATAGAAATAACTATTTAATTTTAAATTTATTTTGTTTGTGAAGTAAAACAAAAATTAATAATATATAATATTTGAATATATTGTGAAAATAGGCAAATGTTTGTGTCATGAAGTGAGTGTGGGATCTGGTCCTCGGTTTGTAGCGGAGCCGCCATCAAAAGTACATTTTTCTAACTCGTCGGGTGCGGTCATCGTGTGTAGTGCCACGGGTTCACTGCCCATCAAGACTTGGTGGACATTATCGGACGGATCCCCTGTCAATGATGTGCATGGCTTAAGACACATACGCATGAATGGCGAACTGGTTTTACCCCCGTTTTCAGCGAATATGTACAGACAAGACATTCACGCGACGGTTAGATTTAGTCAATCATTTAATTTACTGTCTATTAATCACAATTGTATTTTCATGTTATACGCGCCTCCTATCACTCTAACAAATACCACACCTATTTTAAATGACAATCACTTGAACACACATCAGATATACCGATGTTTGGCCAGTAATGCTATCGGAACTATTAGAAGTCGTGACTGTCAAGTGAGAGCCGGTTAGTAATAAGTCTTATATGTTATCATTTAATTTAATTATTATAACATATTATATTGAATTAGTATTTGACTAAAAATATATAATAATTTTCTAATTTACAATTTGCTTGTTTGCATGTTTGCATAATAATAAATAGTAATGTATAATAAAATATAAATACATTGTGTAAACCAAAAGTGACATATTTTGGTGAAATGTAAAAGAATTTTTCATTTATAGCAAAATATTTATCAAAAACCATTGCCGGCCCACTAATACATATAAGCTATACATTTACATTACTATATATAAAACTATTTTTGATAATGTACTGTGTTTGTGGTGTCAGTCTATGTATTGTGTATTATATAACAAAATTAATGATTATGTGGCTAACAGTATGCAGTTTGTGTGTATGTATGTGTGTGTGCGCGCTATACTACATGTACTGTATATACTGTATAGTATAAGCGTTATATAAGACACTGTAGTCACTGTTATTTGATAAACGGGTTTGAATTGCAGTATCTCTTGATGTGTTCATTGTTGCCTCATTTCATACCACAAACCTATTGTTGTTATTATTATAGTATTATTAATAATATTATAACGTTATAAAACTTCACACTAAAAGTCAGGTCAAACTTAACTAAACTTTTACTTCTAAAGTTTATATACATATTATAGTAATTTTATAGACAATCGCATCTAAATATTTGTATTACCAATGAATGCCATCATTATGTTTGACTGAGATATTAATCATATGATCGCTGCTATAACTTTCACTTTCAAACACTTTATAATTGCATTTACGCGACAACACAACACAACACCAGCTTTTATAATATTTTGTTACAAATAAATCAATTATTTTCTGAATGAATTACTCTCTGAGAGTGAGTGTGCGGGTGAGTGATAGTCAAGCAAAAGTGAAAAATTTAAATTTCAAATTGTTTTTAAAATCAATATTATCTCTAATGTTATTGACTTTATAAAATTTTTTCAGAAGTACTAAATAATTATACACTACTTATAAGAATATGTTTAGAAATCAATTTTAATTATATATATATATAGGTATAATCACATTTTTGTGAGTTTTATGATGATATTAATTTTTATAAATCAAGAATTGAATTTATTTAATATTATATAAATATTTTCGTTTAATGAAAATATATTATTGTGTGAGAAATATTTGACATTCAAATATAAATTTTTATTATAATTATAAGATATGTAATACAAAAATTCGATTAATATTTTATGACAACAAAATACATAGCAATATGTGATGTTTGTGTGTCTGTGTGTTGTCGACATTCACGCAGTGTTAGTCCAAAATCAATCACAATCTAGTTATCTAACAGTGAAATCGTAGAAAAATCTTAGAATATATATTTACAGTAATATACATTATATATAAACATTATATAATACTGATTATAATATAATAAATATTATAACAGTAAGTAAAATACTGTATAAGATTTAATAAAACGACTCAAAGTATAACATTTTTACATAAAATAAAATAATTTTGAAAGAATTACAGTTTACAGTGGTTACCAAATTAACATATACAGTAACATTAGACTGACCAACTAATTTTATACTAAAAAGACATTGATTAAAATTTTTAGGAATATTCCGGGACATATCCCATATTATATGCTATTATATGTAATTGTAATTTAGTTATTAAATATAATAAAAGTAAATGAATAAAAAAATTGTGATAATTGCATCGGTTTTACTGGACTCTAAAATACTTAGTAAAATCCGGTATTGTCCAGACCAAACCGGGAGGTTGATCACCCTATATGACACATGTATTTGAAGTTATTCATTTTATTTATATACTTTCATTTCTATACGATATTTATCTAATCTAATAAATTAATAATATAGACATATTCATAACATTTAGACACAATTCAAATCATATTTTAAAGTATTTTAATTTATTTTTTCCAATATTATTATATTCTTTCATAAAAAATAATAAATTGCAAACATTAACTTATTTATTATAAATAAAATATAATTGAACTTTAATTTATAGCATGAACATTTTAATACATGATACATTGTTATAATTTATGTTAATAAATTAATTCAATTTAATTTAATATACAGTAAATTATAAAAATAAAGATTTTAGTTAGAATAACATATTTTTTATGATAAATTATATTTATTATACACTTCTTATTATATTATATTTTAAATATAAAATAAGCTATTAATGTAATAATTTTTAAAAATTAATTTTAGATGCTATTGATAAATTAATAAATGGCCTTTAATAAGTTGTGGGCTAATGTTTTTAATTATATAAATACGGAAATCATAAAGTTTATTAAATATAATTTTTAAACAGTTATTGGTTGGTATTATATCAGATTGAATGCAGGAAATTAAGCATATGTTCAATCAGTATACATGAGCTATGGGTACCTTATTTTGCAATCATGAAAGTACTCAATCAAACATATTGTATATTAAATTACTTTACATTATATATGTATATATTGTATTAAATATATACTGTATATACATTATATACTTAAACATTATATCATCAATAAAGTTGATAAGTCTAACAGCAGAACCAATCAATTTTTTACACCAACTGTCCATTTATAACTAACTTTATTGAATAAAGTTTTCGATGTATTTATTTGAAGTTTAATTTTTAATAATGTTAGTCATTATATATTATATGAAAATCACTAATTTACTGTTTATTTTCTTATATATATAATTATTTGTTGTTTGTATAAAAATATATGTTTATAAATTTGATTAAGTATTAATATTTTATCATAATATTTTATTTAAAACAAAAACATACATTAGAATACAAATATTTAATATAAAAATTTATGGTGTAATATAAAAATTGGTTATTTCTTAAAAGTATTAAAATAACCAATATTTTATAAACACATTTATTATATTGTTTTTTTTGCATTTATTATGTTTTAAAAACACGACTGAAAATAAACAATAAAATAGTATAAAATCAAATTGGTTTTAAAATGATAATACTGTACTACAAAATTTATATATAATGGATAGGAAACATAATAATGTATTTAAAGCAATGTTTGTGTTTGAATTGACATAAATATATAGTATTTTAGTTGATGTGATCCATTGGATCGCCATATGTGTCATTCATTGATTGAATCGCTGAGTAAATGCAATTCAAATACAAATAATCGATTAGTAAAGGCTTTACTCTATCTTTTCTCCCAAACACACAGTAAATGCATTTTTTCACTTATTTTTGGCCCACATTTTGACATTCATTTGTGATTTGAACGAAAATGCATTTTATTTAAGCATCAAATATGAAGATTGCATTCACTTATGGATTATATGTATGTTTTACATTTAGTAAGGAGTGAGTGAATGTGAGTATATGTTGGTGTGTGTGTGTGTGTGTGTGTGTGTGTGTGTGTGTGTGTGTGTGTGTGTGTGTGTGTGTGTGTGTGTGTGTGTGTGTGTGTGTGTGTGTGTGTGTGTGTGTGACTTTGAATAGAAAATTTTTTAAGAGTAAACTGTAATAAAAATTTAATCTTTAAGTTGCTCTCAAATATCAACAAAAATTTTTTTTTATCATTTTAAAATATCATATATTTTTAAAATAAGAAATAGCTGAAATGTATTTAAAATCACATTTTTAATGTTATATACTGTATATTAAAAATTCAATATATTATTTGATTAGTTGTCGAATAAATATTAGATCTATATTATGATATAATGTAGTAATGGATTTTTTAAGGTTTGAAAATTAAAGCATATATTTATTTTTTTTAAATTATACTTATGTTTATGTATACTATATTTTAAAGTAGATATAAGAAAAATTGGTAAATACACTAAAAGTACATTTGAAAGCATAAATTACTTCATATGAATGGAAGTTATTAAATGTAATAAATATGTATAACTGAAGTTAGCTGTCAACCAATTTTTCTAAATATATTTTATAATTTTCAGTTACATTATTTATAATATTTTCAATAATGTCATAATTATTGTTGTATTAATAAATTTGTATTCATAGTATTGTAAAGTGATTTTTTCATTATCTAAGAAGTGGACAGTCTTTCTCACTTTTTTCACTTCTCTCTCTCTCTCTCTCTCTCTCTCTCTCTCTCTCTCTCTCTCTCTCTCTCTTCTGGTATTTAATTTGATTTATTATTGTGATTTCAATCGACGACTTGAGCCATAGTACACAATATTATATATATACCTATTATGGCATTTCTATAGTCATTTCTAACATTTTTAGTGAATTTAGTGAATAATTTTAATGCTTCACTAAACTAGAGTAAACTTGAATGAGATATACTATAGTTTGGTCACTGAATGTTACATTTTCTTGAAATTTAGAAAAAATAGATTCTATAATATTTTCTATTATATTAATTATAATAAATATATTAAAATTTTAAAATATATCATTTCAATTAATTAAAATCTTAAAATAGATTAAATTTAAAAAAAATTAAAGCTATAAGTGAGTTTTTTTTATTAAAACTTTTCTTAAATTATGTATAATAAACTCAGAATTAATATATATATATATATATATATATATATATATATGATTTGAAAAATGTTTAATATATAAAAGTAAACAAAATTATTCAGAGCAATGACTGAAAATTATACGGTTTCTTACATTTAGGTATATATTAGATATTTTACTGTAAAACTTAGATATTAGTTATGTAATGAACTTATGAGATATTCATATATTGAATATATATATACTATACCTTCATTCAATGTTTATTCAATACTTCAAATAACTACAAATTTAATAATAATAATAACGATAACAAATATATGTGATATAAGTCAAAGTTTAATTTAAAAATGTTTATTTAAATTATACGTTTTTCAATCATTTTAATATATATTTAAATTTTTGTTCATTTTAAAATTTAAATCATAACTACATAATACAACATAAAGATATTTTTAAATAATTTTATTTTTATAAATTCATTTTAAACATTATCTATAAATGTAATAATAAATAACAACAACAAAAAAGAGATTTGTATATAAGAATATAAATCTATAAATATATACTTGAATATTATAAAACTATTGCTTATAAAATTGAAACATTAAAAACATGTCATTAATATAAAATAAAGAATATTTTTTTAAAGTTAGGATAAAATTATAATATTAGATAAAAATAATTGTTTCATTAATTCATTGCCTATAGAATTGATATTCTGTACGTAAACTTATTTTTTCTTTTTGTGTGCATTTCATTGATTATAAGGTGAATATATTGGCGATGAAGCAAAAGCTGATACCACAAGAAAAGGGAAATCAGTGCTAACTTTATCTTTGAGTCCATTTGTATTGTATTTAATGCTCTCTCTCTCTCTCTCTCTCTCTCTCTCTCTCTCTCTCTCTCTCTCTCTCTCTCTCTTTCTCTATTTTATATGTAATACTATATTCTAATTGCAATTTGACTTATTGTCGACTAAAGCATAAGAATTGAGATTTATTTTGGTCGACATTATAGACATCAAAAACTAGAGACAGACGATAGTCAATCGCTAATTCAAAATCCTATTAATGAAATCGACTTATACTGTAGTATAGTGTTATATCAAATGTAAATTTGCTATATCTATACTATAGATTCTATTGTTTTATCTCACATTTGACCTGCAAATCAAATAAACATGATTTACAACTAAATGAATTAATATTTCATCATTTGTTCATTTTTATTATATAATATATTATATTTAATTTCAAACATTAATACCTATACATTGAAAATAAATTAGTATTATATAAATAAGTAGTAATGTATTTTATTTAAAAACAAATTTTTAACACATTATTTTGTATGTGTTAAATCGATTTTAGAAATTACTACATATTATTTTAAAAATGTATAATAATTTAACTAAACTTATAGTATTAATAATACATTTTTGGTATAGTATATGAAATGTAGTTTAGTTTATTAAATAATATATGAACTAATTGTCAATCAATTAAAGTACTGTATTTTGAATGAAAGTAATGCTCTGACTCTTAGGTCCGCAACAAAAGAGTTCATTGAAATTGACGTTTAGCTAAAATCATGTGCTCTGCAAATGTTTAGACTTCAAGCACTGTATGAATTGAATTGAATGATGATTGTGATGGACATCCAGTATATAATAACAATACAAGAGTTGCAGCATTTTTTTCCGATGAGATAGACGAGAGTAGAGCCTAACCTTTGAGTTAATTGAATTTGTTGGGCCCTCCAAGTGCTACAATAACAACAACAACAACACAACAACGACTAGTGAAATGAGATGAAATTGTTGGGCATTTTCTTTAATATAATAAAAATCTTTATATTACTAAAAACACTCGTTATTTAAGATCTTATAATAACGTTTTAGTGAAACAACGTCTCTCTCATTAATAGCTAATGCAATGTACAGTAATGTTCACTGACTTCGTGATCACTGTTTTACATTGCATTGCAATTCATGTAATTGCTTTGATTACTAGTTTAGTTCAATTATATTTTTCTAATGTTGTAATTTGAATATTTTGTAATTTATTTTTAAATCTAGTAAATGTTAATTTGATAATGTTGACTATAATTATAAAATAGTTTGTTTTTTTTGTAAAAGTACATCCTCACCAATTAACTGATAAAAAATGTATAGTTATGTCAATAGCTATTAAAATATTGTAATCATCTTTGAGTTTATATATTATAATACTATATTTAGGCTGTAGTGATAATAGAGTGATGATGTGATGCACTCATCTATGGCATCACACGTCTACTTAATACTAAATTATATAATCAACGCTATAAATGACCATAAAATATATTGATATATATATATATATATATATATTATAGTATTAAATGAAATAAAAAATTAAAAATAACACTGAAATACATTTGTTTCATAGCTTTATAGATACATTAAATAAGTTAATCAAATAAATAGATAAATTGCGCTCATTTTTTGACCACATAATAACTTATAACGTTATGTGAGACATCAGTAACAGTAACTATGATTAACATTAATGTGTGAAATGATGTGTTTATATATAGCGATATACAGTATTGTATTATATTGTATAATATATATTATATCTATCAATCTATTTCTATATAATATACTAAAACACAACTCAAGAGTGCACTGAAAGCTTGTATTGAAAAAGAAATGACAAAAGTATAGTGAAAGCCAGTGAATGCAAACCTTTATCATTATTATTATTATTATCATTATTTTGATGCATGTGTTGAATGTGATGTGTATTCAATCTGAAAACATTTCTCACTTCAATAGATGGCTTCAAAAAGTGAGAAAAGCATTCTTACAAAGATTTGAGGCATGTTTTGCTTGCTTTCACTCAATTATATTATATATTATATTATATTTCCACAAAAATCAAAACATTGACTTTTATAAAAAAAACAACAAATTATAAAGTCAATGACATTAACTTGGTAAATTGCATTTACATAGTATTGTTTATTAATAATTTTAATATTTTTAAATATACTAAATCATAATATTAATTTTAATTTTTAAAAGTATAGTTAATTATAATATTAACAATAGTAGAGTATTAGGCGTCAGTCTATTAATAGTGATTTTGAGTCCATTTAATCATTTATCTTAATTTGACTTTAAGTCAAACACACCGCTCAACGAGATTCATGAATTGAAGTCAAACCAGACTTATATTCAATTGATTGCATTTTATTATTACTTTACAATAAATATTATTTAAGATAATGAAATACAATATTTAATTATTATTGTCAATAAAATCAGCACTTAATATACAATATTATTGCTTTACTTTTATATGTTTAATTATAATATAATAAATTCTATTTATTAATTTAAATTGTAAACAATTATGTATTTAAACTTTATATTTATTTAATAATAATTTTTAGGTTTTTTTTAAAAATATTCTCTTATAAGACCTATAAAAAAATTCTAACAAAATATATGAGATTCCCTATCAATGAATGGTTTGTTTTTTTTTAATTCAAACGCCTATTGCTTACTGATGTAACTGTAAGTGAAAACTAATAAATACTATACAATACACTGCAAATACTATATATTTTATAATTCATTTATTAAAAAGGTTATATTTGTTTGACTATAAATGTATATCACACTATGCATTAGTTTTTAAAAATTTATAAATGTGTTTTTAACTATAATAAATAAAATAAATGTAATGCAAATGCAATGCAATACAAACAACATAATTTTTATACAATAGTTGTTAAACTTTTAAAAAACTCATTTTTACTAGTTTTTCATTAATAATTTAATTAAATAAATTAAGTTTTGATGAATTTTTGTCTTCAATGCAAACATAATCTGAAAATGAAAGCAAAACCCCAAACATTAATAGTCGTGACTCACATCACATCTGTTTGAATAAAATTACTGTTCATTTATTTACTTTTCATTAGTTAACATCTAATGGATTTAAGTTTTGCTAAAATTAATATTTTTCAAAAAAAACTTTGTTTTAAATAGTTTGTCAATTTTAATGGATTTAAGATCTCAAACTAACAAAATTAATTAAAATTTATTTATTTAATAAATATAATAATAAATAAAAATATATATTTATTAATAATAAATATTATATCATATTTTATACAACAGAGTTTTGCAATTGTTGGTTTAATTATAAGTTTATAATTTAAATATAAATAATACTAGTTGTCAAATTTGTTTTTAAATTTATTAATATAATAAACAGATTTATTTATTAAGCTAATAATTAGTATGAATATTGCATTTGATTAGACATTTGATTTGCTATTAATAATAGATAAAAAATTTGTGTCCGGAATCCGAATCACAGCAAAGTCTATCTCTAGAATGTGTGAAATACAATGTAATTGACATAAGAATAATGTCATAAATGTCATTCATTTCAATCAACATATAGTGTTATTTTACCACAAATATACTTAATTGTATTTCAATTAGTTATTTAATATTAATAATTTTCATTTTGTGATATATTGTAATCATTTTTACATTGAATTAGCTTTTTATGTGTGCGAGAGATGTTTATTTCTGAATAATTTTTGTCAAATAAATTGTGTGTATTATAATAATATACATATTTTCACACATTTTAATTCCCTACTTTCTGGTGATTCCGGGACTAAATTTAATAAACACTGATATATTTAATGATATATTTTTACCAAAATAATATTTCCTGCTAATTAATAAATAAAATAACTTAATAAATTCATGTACTATTTTAGTATGCATTCAATTATTTGCTGTATTTATATTGGCTATAAATCATAATTTAAATAATAATATTTCAATGACAATTTTTAATTAAAACTCATAAAACGTTGAACATATATTAATAAATTATATTAATGAAATCATAAAACAATATTATTTAAATAAAAATATGTTACAACAAACAATCAGCATATTTGGTATAAAATACTATAAGGTAATCACAACAATAGCTGTCATCGTTTTAATGAATTTTCAAAGTTAATTTTCTTAAAAACTAAAGACAATTAAATAATAAAATTTTCACCATCATCTTCAATAATTATTACGCAATGTATATAGAAATTATAATTTTTATTTTTAAAGTATTTCTTAACTATTTTAGCAAAAAATGAAATTATGTCATTTTTGACATAACCTTAAATTATTTATTTTAAATACACTAGACATTTTTTTATAATTAAAATCAAATGATATTTTGCTAGTAAATTAACAGGGTTATATGGTGAATAAACATTAATTTTTAATACCTACTCTTTCAACCATTTTTTTAGTCATTTAGTAACACATTTTAAAATAATATTGTGATAAAAGATTATTTCAGCTATTTTTTATTAAAACATCATTAAATTTTATCAAATCATTTATAGATTAATGCATTAAATGTTAATTTATATAATAATTATTAAACTGATAAATATTTTTAATTTTTTAATAAATTATCTTATAAATATTGCAATTTACTAAAATTTGATGATTAATTGCCAAAATTTTATAATTATAATTCACTTAGATATTCTATTTTTTATTAATCATATTTAGAGACTCATATAATTATATCTTATACAAAAAATCTATTTTATCTTACTTCAAGACTAAGTTATAAATAAAATTAAAAAATATTTCATTTTATTCAGCTTATAACAAAAAGTCATTATTTAATTTATAAGTATTTTTTACTAATTTATGACAAATAATCTAAAACAATGTTATAATAAAAGATGTATATATTGTCTAATAGAGGACATAAAAAATTTGATTTTTAACTTTTATTTAAAACTTAATTATCGCTTAACATTTATCTCATGTTATTGACTATTTATCGTCTTTAAAGTGTTAATTAAATCTTATTAATTTTTGATAATTTTTTAAATAATCACTTAGGTAACCTCTTTATAATTGTGAAATCATAAATGATAATTTATGATAAAATCATATAAATAATAATTAAATTAAAAATTTATGATTTGTAAATTTTGGATCATATATATTAAATTGGCCATTTTATCTTTAAAACAAATAATTTTAAAAATTTTAATTATAAAAGTTAAAGACACATAACTATTTTATTTTAATAAAAAAGAATTGCATTTTTATCATTAACAGTAGCTTCACAGGAATAACTTAAAGTTGATACATTTCAGTGTGACAGAATTTTTTGTGGTTATCTTATATTTATACAATATATATATATATAGTATATATTATATACATAACTATTTTATGTTTTTGAAGCATACATAATGATACCAATGATGTTAATGATAAATAACATTTAGAATAAAGCATATAAATAATGTCCACTATTCTTGTATAGATATAGAATAGAAACTTACAGAAAAGTTTATAGAAAATTTCTGTGTAAATTTAAGTAAAATCTCAAAATTGATAATTTTAAATAATAGGATATTTGTGTAGCGTATTATCTATTAAGTAATTATTATAGTATTTATTTTAATTAGTATTTTCATATAACAATAACATAATCAGTATTCTACTGTATTATTACTAAATAAGTATTTATAAAACTTGTATTTTGTATTTTTACATTTATGTTAATATGAAATAACTAGAGAATAGAGAATAAATTTACTAAATTTGCCGTATATTTGAAAATTTGTGATTCTTTTGGAAAGTAAATCACGTCTTTAAAGATTTCGTGTTTCAAATGAAATAAATCTCTATAACTGAGACAAACTCAAAATTAAATGTATTTTATAAACTAAAATATAATCATAAAAATTATTTATTATCAAATAATCAAATTATTTTGTATATTATTATGCAATCTTACGTATAAATATAAAAATATCTAAAATATATTTTTATTTATAAAAATTTGATACAATTTATGAAAAATGAATGGATATGCAATAACTATATTTGCATTTTATTGTTTAAACTTAAATTTCAATCAAAACCAAATTGTTATAAATTTTGCAATCAAATATCATCTATAAAATATAAAATACTATAGTATAATAAAATTGAAAACTAAAAACTATGATATAAACTAAAATTCAATGTTTTTAATGCGATCCTTACATTAAAGTTAGACATATATTGTATTAGATTGTATTTATCTGTAATGTAAATATTGGTTTAAGTTTTGTGTCTCTTTAGTTGTATTAGTTGTTTGTGTGAAGACATGAGAAACATGAAAGACATGTAGAAATGAGCCGTAAATGTAAGGCAGAGATCGCACACAAAATGAACGGATCAGAGGAAACATTCAATAACTGAATCACTGTATGAGTCGATGCCTTGGATTTGCTGTATTAAAGACCATTGAATTTCTTGTATATATCTTCTCTCTCATGGATACGCTTTCAATGGCAATATAAGGGGACAGTACTGTTAAACTATGTGTGCATACGTGAGCCAAATGATAGCAGTGTCTAATAGTTTACTTAAAGCACAAATCCTCACATTTTTTCTTGTTTTAACTGAAAATATACTTTTTTATTACATATATTTATTTCACTTTCTATTTCACTCTAAGAAACTGTTATCAAAATGATATGTTTGCTTAGTTTTAGCAGCAAAACGAAGTTTTATGTTTTAATAAAGCAATGTTTGCTGAAAAAAGTTTGAATTAAATAAAAATATATAAAATAATAATGAATGATAAATAAACGTAAGCCCATAAAAGTGCATATTGGATAGTACTTCAATACTTTTAGGGATTTTATTTGAATTGTTTAAATATCTCAAACTTATTATAATAACTTTTTATTAACAAATATTAAATTATTTTTAGAATTTTATATATTTGATACAATTTTATACACTACTAAATACAAAGTTTTCATTCATTGGTTTTTAAATCAAAATATAAATATATAAATATAAATTGAAATAATATTTCTATTTTTTCAGAAATAAATAATAATTCGTAAATAACTATTTAATAGGACAATATTATAACATGCATTTTACAATATATTTATATTAACATTTTTTATATTTCTATTTGTAATATTATTTTTGCTAAACAGACACATTTAGTGGCATAAATTAATAAATGTTACTAATATAATCAAATCAATTATATTTTACTGTATATAGCATAATATACACAAATCTTTAATTATAATAATAAAATAAAATATAATATTAATATTTACATTTACATTGTTAAACAGTGGTTCACCAAACATATAAAGTGCAAGTCTATGACGAGTTTGTGATAATGGGAAACACAGGTGTCATGAGATGTCAAGTGCCGACATTTGTTAGGGAATACGTCAAAGTTATCGCTTGGATTAAAGATGAAAAAGTTATCACAACTCTTATGTCACCAAAAGGTTTGAAAATTTGCATTATTTCTAGTGTTGGAAAAAAGAGAAATTTCTAGAAAGTTTCTAAAAGAAATTTCTGTCAATGTGATGCCTATGTTAATTTTGTTCTCTCAATATTTGTCATATTCTAACAATACATTATAATCACAAATAATAACTAAATATTATTAATAGTAGTTTAATAATATTGAAGATGAAAGAAAATAAATGTAAAAACTAAAAATATAATTAATTGATAAGTAAAATTTTACAAAAACTATAATTATAATATTTCTATATAATTATATTAATTTTATATATAGGGATCGCATACGTATAGTTGACTAGTGTACGTAATATATGTCTTATTAATATAGTTCTACAATATGTATAAATATGGGTATCCCATAATGGGTAAATGGGATTCCCATAGTAAAATAATAAAGTAAAATATAGAAATTTTCTCAGAGAAATTTATTAGAAATTTTTATTTGTCAATCTCTAATTATTTGACACCAAATCAATTTCATACCATTACTTATCCAATGTTAGTCAATATGTTTAATCTATATCTATATTTTTGATGACTTTATGCCTACACTTTCTCTGATATTTACAAGAAGGGCGTATCTCTCTGTTGTTTAATTGAGAAATTATAAAAGTATTTATATTAAAGTACAGTATATATCTATAAGATGTCTACATTTGTTTGATCACTCCTAACCCTATTTATATGGACACCCATTAAATATGTTATTATACATTTGTTTTTTATTAACTAAATGTCGACTATATATATATAACTTACAATATTATAAATTATTTTTTAAAGAAATAATTTTCTAATTATTTCTTGGAGTTCATTGAATTAAAAATCTAATTATCTCTGGGAAATGGGATTTATAACGAGTAGTGGTATCTATTAATGTGTGACCATTATTATTATTATTACTGTATATATGTTTTGGTTTGAATTAACTAGAAAAACAACAATAGACATTATATACAGTGTTTTATGTAATATAATATAATATAATAAAATATAATATAGAGTATAATATAATGAGGAAAAGGATTATAATTATTTTCGTGATCTCTAAGACAAAGACTAATGTTTTACTATCGCTCTGTTGCATAACATTTGCTTAAATGTCTATCAAAACTAAATTAATTTTCTTGACTTTTAAATAATTTTTTATATAAAAATATAATAAAAAATTATTCAAAAATCAAAACAACGACAACATTAAAATGAATCTTATATTCTAAAGATAAATACAAAAAGTAATATTCATTTCAAAATTGTTTATATTTATACTATAAATATTAATTTAATACAGAACTTGTTAATAGAATTATAGTTATTTTTTAAATTAATTATCCTCTATATATATATTGCATTATATATATGGCACAAAATATAATCATATATCCGATTATTAATATTAGTAATATCTGATACATTATATTAGCAGTTAATAACATTTATTATGAATAATGTTAAACATGAGTTGTCTTCAGGCAAACCGTTTTTATCATTTACAACGCAAAGAGAAATAAGTTTTACTATTAATGAATCGCTTGATATGAGCACTAATAACATGTGAAGACTTTTATTTAGACCATTAGGGAGACGGCTATATAATATTCATCAGATATTCTTAATATACTAATTGGAAATGCCTTAAGCATATCATTCCTCATTGCCTATCCTTTGCCATATATATACAGTATAGTGTATATGATATACACATCCATACATCCATACATCCATACATCCATACATCCATACATCCATACATACATTACATACATCCATATACTGGTAGTATCCTTATTAGTCCAGTACATCACTACATCATATATGCGACCAATTTTTATATCATATGTATAATTCAAGGGAAATATTTAACAACTTATGCATTCATTCGTTCATTATTTATATGATTGTCGTTTAAGTGACTTATTTTTTCAATATATTGATCTATCAATAGATAAATAATATATACTTTACATATTTTATTTATTTAAACATTTTCAATAATAATATTTTATTTAAGCATGATAACTTTACAAAATACTTTATTTAATAACTATAGTATTTATATACTAACACTTAATTATAATTTATTAATTTAATTCTTTTTGTAATTTTGGAAAACAATAGTATAAATGCTATTCTAATAATAAAAATAATAAATATTTGTTATTATTTTTAGAAATATTTAAACACCTCATAAATCATTGTACACCAAAAAATGTTATTTTAGTTCTCAAGTGAATAGGTTTCGTATAGTTTTTGCATTGAATTGTAGTCAATAATAGTGTTTTATGTTATGCATTGAATTATGTTTGCGTCCAAAACAAAAAACTTAAAACAACTTTGAGTTTCGATTTTTTTCAATAAGAGTTACGTTTAAAAGATTTATAGATTTCATTGCAAATGATAGTTACGATCGGAGACCCAATCCTATGGAGAGTAAGTGAACGTATAAATGTGTGTGTGTTGTGTGTAGAAAAAAATATTATATATATATACTGTATATATACTGTATATGTGATATATTTATATATATAAAATAATAGACACTAAGTTTGATGTTTTATAAGAAAATTCGATATTTGAGAGTTAAGAGTGAAACTCAATTACATTGAATTTGCATTTTTTACACTCATTTTGCCCGAAGAATAGACATAAGAGTTTTATGTAAATATTTGGCGAAAATAAGTGATGATCACTGAAAAACTTGTGCTTCAAATATATACTATTAATAGCAGTGTTTTGTAGTATTTTCTAACATTTTTCACACTCTTTTAATACAAAAATTGTCACTTTTATCACAATAAATACATTAATGATTGAAATAACGTCATAAATATTCAATGCATTCATTTGATATCTTAAATTGACTTTTTAAAACACTTTTTAACAGTTAAGTGAATCAAAAAAAATAATAATACTTAGTCTATCAATCAAATCAATTTTAATAATATATAAATAGATTTGTTTATAGACAATATAGCTTTTATGAAATATCAATGAAAGTTATTAATAATAAAACTTAGATCTGCTTCCTTATACAGTACATTATATCATATGTAACATAACACACACACACACACACACACACACACACACACACACACACACACACACACACACGTTTAATGTCAGTTTGAAAAAATTAATTTATTAACCATTAAAATATGTATAATTTGATATTTTGCTCACAAAATAAAATTCAACGACTTTTGTCTGACAAGTATCATATTATATAAAGCAATATATAGCACATAATATCATAATATTTAGTATTATTATGTTGTTTTTGTTTGTTAGTGAAAGTTAAAAGATGAAAAGTCAATATCATTTGGTATAATATGCAAAATAATGATCTTTTGATATAAATTTATGTTAATAATAATAATAATAATGTAGTTTTACTTTTGCAATATATATTATATGTTATATATGCTAATTATTATCAATGTTTGAGAATCATTTTACTTTAATTAGCATTTATACTATACTATAGCTTAGCACTAATACCCTAACAATATCTGCATTGTATTGCATTATTGTAAGCATTTATGCAAAACTTATAATTACTGTATACGTGTGTTATGTTTGTGAATATGTGTATAATTAATCAAAATCTGAGCTTTTCTCGCAATATTTACAACATTTGTTTTCATATTCATAGTCATACCATATTTATTACTATATAGTATTTATATCACATTGTTTAGATATGTCAATTATTTTTATTTCAAATTATAATAAATTAAAAAATATCACTTTCAAGTTTGTAGATAGTAAACAACCAAAATATTTTTTATAAATATTTTTTAATATTTATATTGTTGTAAAAATAAATTATTTGTAATAAATAATATAAAAATAAATATAAATTTATAGCAAAATAAATGAATTAATAATAAATTAAAGTAATATTTCTGACAGTACTACCAATATAGGATAAATTACTTTATATAATATTAAAACATAAGACCTGACAGCCATTTAAGTATTATCTTATATAATAAAAGTAAAAAATAGTGATTTATCTCAAATAAAAAAAGAGAAGCAAATATTATGTTATAACTTATAATATGTGTGAGTTGTCGGCAAACAAATAAGATATTATAATAATAAGTTAGGTTTAGTCCAAAAAAGTGTAATATTATATAAGATATGATGTGATGTCAATGAAATTATATATATATATATTGTACTGTATAAATATAGAATATATTATATTATATAAATTTATATACTGTATATACAAAATATATGAAATCTAACACTTTATCAGTCATTGATTGTCATTTACTGTTTAGGTATATACAGTATATTGTATATATATATAAGTGTATATATATATATATATAGATAAATATAATATTTATAGTGTAATAATTATATTAATATAAACATGATTATGAATATTGTTTCAAATTTAATCTAATTTATTTAAAATTTAAAAAATAATATAAAATAAACAAGAATTAATATGAAAAATAATAAATTAAAGTATTAATAGTATCATTGTTATCTAAAAATACTGTTTTATTATTATATAATTTTTAATATTATTTTAATTGCTAATATGTTATGTAATCAAATACAGTAAATGATGTGAATTTTTGGTCAATAATTTAAGTTATAATTAAGTTAAATATATAATAATAATAAATATGAGTTGTATCTACAGTATTATATGAGTGTAGTATATAAGTATTAGTACGATATTGTAGAGAGAAGTTTAGCAATGAGAGATATAGAAGAGAGAGAGAGAGAGAGAGAGAGAGAGATGCGTTTAGATAGTAGTGAATGAATGGACTCATTTATCTCACTTATTGGCGTCAAAAATATGATAAATATGATTTTGGCCGCAATGTAAAAATGGGTGTCTCTTTTTTATAACACTCACATACAAAATACACATACAATATATATCATTACACTATTTTATGCTATAAATATAAGCAAAATATAAAAATTGAATGAAATGAACAAAAATAGAAATAAAATGTGAAAAGAAATGGAAAATAAAATGAAAAAATATTAGAGAAATTTGTGGCACTCTTTGCACTTATTTTTTCAAATGTGATCCCAAACTATATATGAAGTCTTGTGTTATGTTTTGTGTTATATATGTGTGCCGACACTTAGTCATCAATTCATTGCATATACACTACTCATACATACAATGAATGGTCAGTAAATGGTTTTCACTTGAAAAATGTATAAAAGTGTTGGCCTTACGTTAAAAAATGGTATTTCCAGTAATACATTCCGATTGCAAGCATTTTTACGGCTTTCTCATAGATATGTCGATCCCTTATCTCTTCACACAAAAACTATTCCTCTATTTATATATCAAAATAACAAAAGCAATGCCATATATAAATATATATATATATATATATATATATATATATATATATATAATAAATATATTTTCTATATAATGGGACAATTCATTTTTTCTTCTTCAAGTTTTTTTTCAATTTAACTTTTTATTTGTTTATATATTGAATTGTTGGTCATCTATTAGTTTTTTTTTAAAAAGTTTTGTCAAATTGATATTTATGATTGCAATCATATAAGCTAATGGCTAGTAATTGATATTTGAAGTTAAAGATTGCTATCTATTGTCAGCTTAATTCAAATACAATGACATATTTCTAAAAGAAATAATATATTACATAATATATTATTAAAAAAAATTATTTTAAAATAGCTATAAAAAACTAAAACAACTAAATACTCTGTAATTTGTTATATTATTGTCATTATTTTTAAAATATAATATAATAAATATAATACTATTTAAAGTAAACTTACAATATATCTAAGGACAAAAATAGATATTTATAATAAATTACATTGAGAATATTTCTAGAAAATATTTATTTTTAATTTATTTTATTATTATATTGTGTTATGAGTTCCCCATACAGAGCAATAATATAGATTTTTCAATAGTATAATTGATACAACATTACAGTTATTTAACCAAAACTTTAAAATATAGTTATTATAAATAATTATACTATATTACAAGATAACAAATCTTAAAAAAAACAAAATTAACATGGGGATTCCATAGACAAATATATCTTTTAGAAACTTACTAGAAATTTGTTAATTTTTCTTTTTGTCCAACTCTAAATCTAACACAATTTTTATTACATTATATATTTGTGTGCTCTTTAATTTATTTATTTATTTACAATATATTTTATTATTTAAAATATAAAATTCATTCAATGAGTGCACTTTAAAATATGTTTGAATGTTTATGTCAATAAACTATATATATATATATATATATATATATATATATATATATATATATATATATAGAGAGAGAGAGAGAGAGAGAGAGAGAGAGTATATTACACTATTCATTCTGTAACAATATATTTACTGAAATATATCGGTTTATATTATGCTATTAATATATATATATACTTTTCCAGTTTTATAAATTTTATCCAAATTATCCTAAAATGCCATATTTAAAATAATGTTTATAAAAATATGACATAGAAATAAGAAAACGCAAATATATATAATTTATAATTTTTATGTCATGATAGAAAAGAAAATAATATTTTAACATATAAACAAATAAATAAAAAATTAAGTACACTAATAAAAATTATAAATACTAATATATTTTATAAACATTAATTTAATATTTAATTAAATAGTTACATATAAACAAAATGATGTTATTTTTTGAGTTACCATTTTTCAATATATATTAGTCTTTTTACAAAATTTAATAAATTTAACTTACAATATTTTATAAATACGTTTTATTATGTAATACTGTAATAAGTATCGCAATATTATAATGTACTATTTATCACAATATAGCTTAATTTAATTATTAATATGAATTTGTTCACATGATATATGTTCATACAATCATTGCATATATTTTAAATTGAATATTATTATATTTCTAATAATCTGATCCTATTTTATTTATCCAAAAATCAAATATATTATAAGATTTATTCATTAACTGATCTTTTATCTAATCCATTGTCCAATTTCTAATATAAAATAAATAAAAGTAAATATAATTTATATAATGTATATAGTTTTATATATTGATTGTCTCGTTTCTTATAAACACTTTAAATACTTATTATTCATATTATAATTCAATATTTAAAGTACACTTAAGTATACAATTCATATAAAACATTATATAATAAATTATATATTAATACTTTATGTTCGTATAAAATATAACACTATTATTATATAATACTTATTTTTTATTCATATTTTTTATCTAAGCACTAATTTATATCAAATTCAATGCAATATTATTTAATATAATTGATATTTTTCAAGATTACTTAATAGTTAAAATAGTTAAAATATAAAATAATTCTCATAAATATCTTAATAAAAATCGTGACTATAAAAACTGTTTAAAACAGTGTTGAAAGCATTTACTTTATTTATTTAATTTTATTATTGCATTAATAAAACAATTGCGATCATTAATAACGAATTATACAAATTTTTGTTTTAATACAAATGAATTTAGTATTGGACTTGTGTTCATATCGTATACATAATAAAACATTATTCAATGGCTATTGAATTATTGAAAACTTGATTATAAAGATAATTCAATAATAAGCAAATGTTATATAAAATTTATTTTAAAGTCAATAGTTTTGTTTGACTATTTGAATAACGACATAATGGCATAAAAGTAAAAGCATTTACCTATTTATGATGTCATCACATCTTATGGATGTTTTGACACAAACTGAACCATATATTTACTGATCATTTCTTTTTCTAATCATTTTTGTCTTTTTCTTACCACTCTTGGGATGCATTAAATCCTAAATACAACTATTGTGTCATATAATGGCTGAAATGCTAAACAATGTCTTTAACTCTCATATATTATTCACTTTATTTAATCACTTTAAATAACATACTGTAAGGCATAACTAGTTTAGCTTAATATAAATTTAAGTCCATTTATGAGTGAATTGTGTGAATAAATTTATGTCTCAAATGAAATGAAACTTTTATGTTATAAATGAGTTCAAAGATCTATAGTTTTTGTTTTCTCACACGTAATCAACTCATCGATTATTTTCCGATGTGATGTCATTATCGGGATATCGACTAAAAATGGATTGATTTCATAGCAAACAAACAAAGTCTCAATTTTTTTCATTGAAAAACTTTTTTACAATTCATTTGAAATTCTAATATAAGAATTGTTTTAAAGGAATTGACAATAAATCCATTTTAAGGATAACTTTTAAAAATAAGATACTTTTGCATTAGTATTATACCTAACATTCAGTTATAGTATCTCTTTCTCTGTCTTTAAATATTTTCATTTTTTGTGACACTTTCTGATCTTCACTCAAATCGATCACTATTTGTATACATATTTTAAGTGAATATCAAAAAATGTATAAAAAATGTTAGTGTATTGAGAAATTTGATCCTTATTTTGCAAAAATTTAAATTTGATGCCATATTTTCTCTCCACATTATATTTTAATATATGTTTATTAATTTTGTTTAAAATTTTTGGTTTCAATATATTTATATTTTGTATTTTAATATAAAATTATTTATATGTTTTAGTTTACATATAAAAATTTACTCAAAATGTATATAAAAAATTGTATTTAAATTGAACAAAAACTTAAACTAAATTATACAATAGTTTAAACAATATTTCTAAAATTTTATCTATTTTAAAAATTAAGATAACTAAATATGGTTATCAAATAAATAATATGAATTAATCAATTTTCTTAAAATCTTTTATCCTCTATAATAGTGAGTATATATATACCTATGATCCTCTCTAATCTAATAAAAACGTACTCAACTGGTCATTATGTGTAGACAATAATTATATACAATAATTTCACAAACATATTGTTTTATACTGTAATGACTTGAAATATAAATTTAAAAATTGAAGACTCAATCGATTTACTTGATATCAATAGAAACAATATTTTAAATGTTTACCAAAATATAAGTTTTAAGAAATAATATTGAGATTCAATAGTTTGTGTATAAATATCTAAATTATATACAGCAGACAATATATTCACTATTTTTAATGTTATAAATACTGTATGTCTTCAACACGTCTAGCAAAATACTCTACAATACTATACTATATCAATATTATTATATTACACAAAGTTATGCTATAGTATGAAATGCAAACAACATAATGTTGTGATAATAATCGATTTATAAATGTTAAAGTAGTACAGTATATACAAAAAAGTGTATACATATATATATATATATATAGTATATACACTGGTATCATCACCAGTATGTTTCTATGTTGTAAAGAATATTTTTGAATAACGAATATATAGTGAATTTATATATATATATATATAGTAATATAAAATTATTGTAAGTGTGTAACTATTGTCTTATTGATAGCTGTTTTCTTTAATATTAGTCTTCATAGACTTTAAGGGCACCGTTAGATCACACAGTTATTATGTTTCTCACATTTCTTTAGCTCACAGCTAAAAGTATCCAACAATTGTGATTCCCTGAGGAAAATGGAGATCCAGTATAAAGAAAAATGAATAACTTTTTTCTGGTTCGATATAAAAGTTTATTTTCACAAAATTAGGGAAACTTTCACTCTATAGTAATGTATAGACATAGAGGAAACACCAATTTCTTGTGGCAACTATTGGCTTATACGCCACACCGGCTCTCAATCTATTGTTGTTCATTGAGTCCACAATTCATTTGCAATACATAAGTTATTTGCACATACATTGGTATATATATAATATTATTGACAATTTTGAAATACCGTTCAACTCTAAAATATTCTGTATATGATATTTATAAATATATACTGTATATAAATAATAGGATTTATTATTATACATATAAACCATCTCTGTATAACTAATAACATATATTTGGACAGTTAGTCTATTTCAATATATCAGTCGGATTTATTTATTTTACTTTCAAATTGTCTCTCTATTCAAATATATTCAATATATTCTTATATTATATTATTTATTAATATATTTATATTTTTATATTATATACACAAATCATATATAATTTATACTATAATATATGATTATAAGTATACATTATATTCACAATAAATAAAAGTAAAAAAAATAATAGAAAATAAATGAAGAAAAAAATCAAAACATGTTTTTATAAAAAATAAGAGTTTTGTATCAAAATGATCATAAAAATTGCATCAAAATATTTATATAATAAAAATGATAATCATTTTCCTGTATTAAAAGTCGATATTGAGTTTTCAATAGCAGTTTATTCAATGTTTCATTAAACTACTGTAAACTAAACTGTTTGAGAGTACATTAATTCAAAATACATTATAATTGAATGGATTTTTGTTGTTGCTTTTTTGACTAAAATATCTGTATTATATGTTTCATTAAAAATATTGATTATCGTAACAAAAATAAATATCAAATAATTATTGACACCTTTAGGTAATCAAGTGTTAAGAAAGCAATGGGAAAATGGTTTTCGTTATTAGCAGTACTCTAAATGTTGTACGAAAGCATCACTAGTTTTATTAGTCCATATGTTAGCAATAATCTATCATTTTATTTCATTTTATTTTATTATATATATAATTTAATAGCTTTAATATTGTTTATATTATAGTTTACTCTACTGTACATAGACTTAGGACACCAAAAATATTGCATTATTATTGCTATATATAATGTGTTTTTCAATTGAGACATTACACTACTGTTAGTCAACTGTATTGGCACTCAAATAAAATTTTTTGCATCATTTGTTTGATAGGACTAACGACAACTAAATTGTTATCATTTAAGACTTATGTTTATCTTCTTTTTATACATATATATAGTCATAACTACTCTTTTACTCAATTGTTAACTCATCTCATAAAAGACATGTTTTTTAATTGTTTTTCATTAGATTCTCGATATGTAATCCTATCGACTGGTGAATTGCTTATACGTAATGCATCCAAACTGGACAGTGGTTTCTATAGGTGCCAAACAAGACATCAATTGACACACGATATAGTGGTCAGTTCAGTGGCCGGACAGTTCATTGTGACCGGTAGGTTACAACTAAATGACCTTTTTAACCTCTAACCTCTACGGTTTCTTTCTTTAACATTGTAAATAGACATCTTAATATTTAATATAACTAAAATATTTATTTATTTTAAATGAAATTGCACTCAAATATTTACATTGAAAAATAAAGTGAAATATTACTCAACAAATAAATATTGATTGATAATCTAGTTTTTGTTATGTTTAGACATATGGTATTTAAGTTATAAGTTTACTTTTCTTTGCTATAAATTTTTTAAAAAGTATATACTAAGCTTATTATTAGATCAATAAATATCAATAACTGCTTAAATAAACATTTGATAATTTAATTTTTAAATATTTGCCAATAAATATATTTTAGGATGTTTTATTTTTTATATAAAACACAGTTTTATTTGATTGAAATCAAACAAAACATTTTATATTTGACATAATTGATTGCATAATATTATAATTAATGTATAAATAATATGGTTATAGAGCCTCACGGAGGTATAGCACCTCGTATATGGAGTCACTCTAATGTGAAAGTATGGGCGGGTGATAGAGTGGAACTGGTATGTGTGGCACAGGCCTGGCCGTCACCACAGTACAGGTTTGCTCATTCATCACAATATTTATTAACACAAAAACATATCAATCATTGATTTTTTTGTCGCTAAAAATACATTTCCTTTTTCACTATGTTTTCGATTCATTGGACATACAATGTAATGCCATTGAATGCAATTGGTTTTGATTATCAATATTGTTGTCAAAAACTGGTCAACAACTGAACAGATGGTATAAAGAGGATGAAAGTGGTCTCATATCACCAATACTGTCCACACAACACATGCATATATATGACTCGTTTCTTGTAATAAATGAGGTCCAGTCATATCATTCAGGGAAATGGATTTGTGCCTCAAATAACAGTGTCGGAGAAGAGAAAGTGAGCATCAAATTAATGGTTATTTCGACAATTGTCGTCCATATAGAGCCTGCCTTATTGGTGGCCGATATCGGCAAAGGTGTCAATTTTAACTGTAGTTTCACCGGTACTCCACATAACTATCATGTGGTTTGGCTTAAAGACGGCCGTCCATTAATAACCGATGCTTTCAGTGGTGCACTTAATGACGGAAGGGTTCGCCTCATTCAACCCACACTATTATCCATTAGAAATGTTATCAGAGAGGATGCCGGTCCGTACACTTATATTATTTCATATTATATACAATTTATATACAAACATACTTTAAATATAATGCACTATTATCTCACTCTTATTTATTTTAATAGTATTATTGCTTTAATATCAAATTAGCTTTTAATGAATATTAAGTTGAATGAAGTTTACTGTTGTTTGGTATTTATGATAACATATGGCCCTTAAAGCATACTTTCCTATTATACAACAGTTATTGTATTTATTTATTTTATGTAACAGTATTTGTAAACCAAATAATATTCAGTGAAAACATAATTTAAAATCTGTTTTCTCATAGAATTTGCTTTAACTCTAAGCGATGAACCACTCAATAGAAAGACAAACAGTTGCCCACAGTTTGTAATTAAATCTCAATTTACATAAATATACATAACTTAATATTTGCAAACATATGTTGTATTATGGGTAGCATTGTATGTAATTTAAATAAAATATGTATGCATCGCTTATAAATATTGTATTATTTCCTATAATTAGACTTTATTTTGTCATTATATTTATAGTTATATTTGCTTTTAGCTATTATACACAATTATGTTCCGTATATTTAAGTTTAGTACAGTATATTCATTCATAAACAATAATTTCAAACCAATTTTTCAGATTTTTGTTAAATTTGATATACTACTTGTCATATATCTAAATAATATATATATATATATTATTTTAATTAACTACATTAAAAACAAAAATTAACATTAAATACTGTATATCTTATAATGTAAATTTTATTGAGTAGTAGGTAATGTAAAGTAATGTTAATAAAATTTATAGTTATAATAGTTGACAAAAAACAAGACATCAATTTCCTAATCAATTCAATGAAGCAAAATATTAATATTGTATAATATTATAATAGGAAATCAGTTTAATTTTTACAGAATATTTTTCAAAGTTATTTAAACATTGCATTTGTTTTACAATCGATTATCCATTAGTACAGAGCACTGGTTTTTACAACATTTTGTTGTCAGTGCTCACTCTTATAGTGCTATTGTTATCATTGAATAAATAGTGAGACAATAAAGACTTTAAATAAAATTTGAAAATGCTTTATGCAAACAATAGGTTGCTATCAATGTGTGGTACAATCGGAGTTTGAGTCATCTCAAGCCACTTGTCAATTGAAATTAGGTGACAGTCCACCCATTATGTTGGAGACATTCAAAGATCAGCTAATTGTCGAGTCGGGACAGTCTCTGTCATTACGATGTGCCGCATCTGCATCACCACTGCCACAGATTAAGTGGTTTTTAGACGATCACAGTATCAATGATATGTCTGCCAGATATCGTGTCGGAGATTATGTCACACATGGAGGACAAGTCATGAGTTACGTTAACATTAGTGCCGCACGTGTTGTGGACAGTGGAGATGTGAGTCTTTTTAATATTTCATTTCAACACTAACTCTCTCTCCTTTTCTCTCATACACACACTTACACTCACACAACACTTAATTTAAAAATAACTGTATTTCCCTAACAATTAATAACAAATTTTTATATGTGTTTGCATTCATTTAATTAAACAATTTTTTTATGTTACACAAAATTACCCTTACATAAGAAAAATTAATTATTTATATTATTTTTTGTGTGTTAAGTAGTTTTATTTTCACTTTATTTTGAATAAATTATTTATACAAAAATTAAAAATTAATTATTTCTATTTACACTATCGTTTAGAAATAAGTAATAATCAGAATACTGTATAAAATAAAATAAAAGAATAATAATTAGTGTGTGAGTGTGTGTGTGAGTGAGTGTGTGAGTGTGTGAGTGAGTGAGTGAGTGAGTGTGTGAGTGAGTGAGTGAGTGAGTGTGTGTGTGAATGTGTGTGTGTGTGTGTGTGAATGTGTGTGAATGTGTGTGAGTGTGTGAATGAGTGTGTGTGTGAATGAGTGTGTGTGTGTGTGTGTGTGTGAATGTATGTATGTGTGTGTGTGTGTGTGTGTGTGTGTGTGTGTGTGTGTGTGTGTGTGTGTATTAAAATGCCAAAAAATAATATAAACTGATTTATCATATGTGTGTTTGTGAAGTATCGATGTGTAGCCGTCAACGATGCGGGTCAGACCTCATACTCTGGTAGAATCAATGTGTTGGGAGCGCCAGCACTTCGCACATCTTGGATGTCATCTTCATCGACGACAAGTAATATTAATAATACGGTTACAGTAGTGTCTGGCCGTCAAATAGCTTTGCGCTGTCCTGTAATCGCATATCCAATTGAATCGATTGTATGGCAACACAATTCAAATACACTGCCTGTAAATCACAGGCAAAAAATTGAACCCATTATTAATGGTGTCGGCGGTAAACTACATATCATTAATGTTCATCGCAACAATGACCAGGGTGAATACTGGTGCATTATCAAGGTATTACATTATCATATTTATAATTATTACTAAATCATATCATTAAGAAAATGTAAAATCATTATATTCTTATATTAAATTATCTATAAATAAAGCATATGATAGTATATACTATATAATTGGTTTAGTTTTGTATGCAGTAATTGAAAAAAATCATAAGAACTACTGTTATATAACAATAAAATAGATATAAGATATATAAATATATAATAATAAGAATAATATAAATAAAGCATAATTTGTGGCAAAAAAGCGAATGCGATATTTTGGTGTAATATTTTCATTGAATAAATGGCTTGAATCGTGTCGGGAATAAAGCGTTCAAATTATATCTGATTGAATGCAACAAATTTGATGTTATATTGTAACGGATGTGAAGTACACACAAAACAACAATAATGTTACATAAGTTATGCCATATATATTATATCGTGAAATAAATTGTAAGCAAATAAACAGTTAGTTATATCTCAAGAAATTAGATTCTCTGAATCGGTCGTCTCTTTTCTGACACCAAATGCCACACAAACACAACAAATAACAATCAGATGACAACTTAAATAAATGTTTTATGCATTTAATATAATATTGAAGCAAAGTCTGTGTTTTTATACAACTTTATCTATTACTTAACAAAATTTAGACCAAAATATAGTATTTTTATTTAGGAGTTGACACATATTTGCATTTTATCTAATCGATAAATTATCAATTTTACTTAAGTTAAAATTATTTTTATAAATTATTTTACATTACTATCAATATATTGTTACTATATAATATAAATACTGTATACTGTATCTTTATATTTAGATATAAAAATGAAAACAAAATATAAATGTATTTTCAATTATAAATAAACCAATTTTAAGCATAAAATTAATACATTTATAAATTAATAATGACTTAAGAGTTTTAATCAAAGTATTGTAAAATCATTAATAGTTTTATTTTGATTAATAAATTGGTTTCAATCATTTAGATGTGTTGTAAATGATTTGTTTAATTATTTGGTTGAAAATTGAGGCCAAAAAAACTTTCATTACTTTCATTATAATCAGTTGTTGTTTGTATTAAATTAGTGTTTGTTATTCATTAGTGCTTCCAATAGATTAATTGTGTTAAGATATCACAGACATGACATCCCTGTGTTTGAGTCTATTCTTTAACTTTACTTTTATTATTAAGGGCTCTAATGGAAAGCCAGTAAAAGGAAGCATCCATTTGATTGTTAAAGTCGCGCCTTTAATTGATGGACAGCCATTATCAGAGACTACTAGAGCTAATCAGGGAATGAAAGTCAAGCTAATGTGTTCAATACTGGAAGGCGATCCACCCATACATATAAAGTGGTTCAAAGAGGACTCGGACACACCGGTCCAATCCAGTCATACCATTTCGTTACAAAACTCGGAAGACTATTCACTTTTGACATTCAAGAGCGTTGAACATAAAGATATGGGACACTGGTAGGTCTATATTATTATGACCTTAATAATTGTGTTATTAGATTAACATTTGCTTCTTTATCTATCATATTATTTAATTAAAGGACTTGTAAGGCCTGGAATGATGTCGAGTCAGTTAATCGGAGCACATATCTCATAGTGAATGTGTCCCCGGCCTGGAAACAGGAGCCTAAAAATACTTATGTCGTGTTAGGCGAAGACTGTGTGATTGATTGCTGGGCTGATGGATCTCCACTTCCTAAAGTTATTTGGAAAAAATCAATTACAACTAACAGTGATATATCAAGTGATTCGGAACATCCGTCCGAATACAGAGAAGTTGTCTCATCTTATAGGCATCAGGTCTACCAAAACGGGACTTTTTTTATCCAAGAAGTTGATAAATCTGATGCCGGTTTCTATATGTGCCAAGTATTACAAACCATTTATTTATTTTATTTATTAATTAATCGATAGATAAACTATTAGTTTTATATAATTAATTTTTAGTTAAGATATTTACTTAAAATATGTACATTAATTATAAAACAAACAATTAATTGTTACTTAAATATTCATGAATATAGATATCTAATGGTATCGGTGCGGGTCTAAGCAAAGTGATTCAAATAATAGTTCATTCGCCACCATATTTTGATATCAAATTCATTAGCAATAGTGTTGCAAAAGGAGAGACAGCTATCATTCAATGTGAAGCACAGGGAGATCCGATACTACGGGTTGAGTGGCAGAAAGATAAACAAAAGATTAGTTCATTAATCGACAAAAGATATTCAACAAAACAGGAAATCATATCTCCGCAGAAAGTCATCTCATATTTGGAGATATCATCCACTGTTAGACATGACTCAGCTCTATATACATGTGTCGTCTCCAATAACTTTGGTACCGATGACACTAATATACAGCTTATAGTACAGGGTTTGTATGACTTTTCTAAGTTTGGTTTTTTAGTATAAATATCATAAAACAATTAATATTATAGAAAACATAATTGTCTTCTAGTTTTGTAGTAATAGACGTATATATATATATTCAGTGCATTAAATTTAGATCATTTATTTTGAGAGCAATTTTTCTTTAAATTAATTACAGACTAATGACTCAAATAATTGACTTCTTTTAAAACTTTATTTTTCTTTCATTAAACAAATGAAAATTCATGTATTAAAATGAAAACTCAATTTTATGCTTCAAAAGATTTTATAAAATCTTAATTAATTTGTTTGAAAATTCAATTAAACACATCTTTAATACAGAGGTTCCGGAGCCTCCTTATGGATTGACTGTCACAGAGATAGTCAGTCGAAGCGCAACCATATCGTGGAAGTCATCGTTTTCAGGCAACAGTGCAATCATTAAATTCACATTAGAGTACCGGACAAACTGTAGTGAAGATCACTCATGGCGTGAGATGTCAACTGCCACAGCCAGTGATAATAAACTTATATTAAGAGCTTTAATACCAGTTTGTTATTATGAGGTCCGTATGTATGCTGAAAATGCTTTGGGAAGAAGCGAACCGACGTCTTCAACGCTTGTCTTTCAAACAAACGAAGAAGTACCTGGAGGTCCACCAATTGATGTAATCATTGAGACCACATCATCGACATCATTGAAGATCAAATGGAAACCACCGCTCAAAGAAATCCAATTCGGAAAAATCAAAGGTTATTACATCGGCTATAAAATAGCAGATTCTGATGAACCGTTTCAGTACAAGAATGTCGATATAATTGGTGATAACGATCCAAACAAATTTGAGACCAGTTATGTGACTAATTTGAAGCGAAAAACCACTTATATAATAGTAGTTCAGTCATATAATAGCGTTGGTGCCGGTCCTCGAAGTGATGAGGTTTTTAATATTATTTATATATTTTTTTATATGTATTTATGTTTCGATTAAGTTTATTAACGAAATCAATTTCATGTAGATTTCTACTACTTTTTTCATTTGGTGATAAATAACAGCTATTTTTTCTTATTTAAGGTACGAGTGGCCACATTTGACTCTCAACCGCCCACTTCACCACTTCTTGAAGTGATCTCAACCACATTTGATTCAATAACAGTGAGATGGGATGCAAATCAAAATGATATCGAAGAGAAAGAATATGTATTGCATTTTAAAGAAGACAGAGAACAGCAGTGGCACCAAAAGAAACTGAAGACTAAATCAAATCAATATGTTTTAGACTCGAGTAATGGTATGGCAGGCATACGATGCGGAACTAAATATAAACTATTTATGACGGCATCAAATAGCTTAGGAACCGGAGAACCAAGTAATCAAATAACATATCATTTGCAATAATAACATAAAAATCTCTTTTAAACTAATAATTTTATATTTTTGTTGTCTGCTTTGAAATATGTATTATTTTAGGCGAAACCATCAGCGCTCGGACTAAAGGTGCGGCACCGCTATCGCCGTCAACTCAAGAGTTTCTTATACCAAACGCTACGATAGCACTGCTGAGACTCAGCAGTTGGCAAATGAGTGGCTGTCCTATCAAATGGTTTACTTTCAAATACAAACCTATACATCAAAAACAATGGATCGCTTTGCCTGAAGACGTGGCTTTAGATAAAGACTTTTATTTTATTAGAGATTTGGTGCCAAATAAAGATTATAAGCTTTTAGTGAGCGCTCATTCAGATGCAGGTATTGTTGAGTTGATTATCAAGTTTAACATAAGATCTGTTAAAAAGATATTTATTATCAATATTTAATATTTAAAAATAAAAAGGTGTTACTGAAGCTGAATACAACTTCAAGACATTAAATACAACAGTTTTGGTGAGAGTAGCGTCTGTACCCCCCGTGGATGCCTCAGCTCAGGCCGAGTCGCTGTCACTGTTCCGCAACATAACAGTTCTTTTACCGGTGATTATATCAATAATAGTATTGTGTGTTATATTGGGAACTCTGTTGGGTTGTATGCGTCGACAACACGTCAATCAAGTGGTCAATGGTATGAATGGCATGTCTGCAGTCAATTCAAGCAATTGTATTCATAAAACAGATTTAAGACAATCGACTGAAACGTTTCAAATGAATGACTTCCAGTGTAGCTCTAAACCCAAGTTTATTGAATGTCAATCACCGCCAACAAAGAGTTACATGAATTCAACTTCTTATTATTCATCGCCTCATCGAAAATCTCTGACCACTGCCATCATTGGCCATCAACGGAGTGAACACGAATACGCCGAACCACTAACACAAGTGGCCACTCGGTGTATGTTTACCGATGAATTCAAGTGCGATAATATCAGATCAGCTAATATGATGCCAACTACTGTCCAAATGGGAGACAAAATGTATGCTACAATCAAAAGAAGTCCTCCAATGGCTTTCACCTGATATTTATTTGTTATATTATATTAAATTATATAAAAGTTTTATATCAAACTTATTAATGACTAAAAATATCGATTAAATATGTGATATATTTTGTAAAAATTAAGCTCAATTAAAAAGCATTACTTAAAATATGTTTTTGTAAATTTGTTCAATAAACTGATGATATATTATTATTAATAAATAATTAAAATGCTTTCATTTAAATTTATCTAAATTTATATAAGTAATTGAAACTAACATATCTTTTCTTATTATGATATTATAATTGAATTAATATTGTTTATAATAAGAAAATTATATACTGGGTCATTATCTAATAATTTTACAATAACAACGAGTAATCATTATTTATAAGAATATTGAATAATTCCTATAATTGCAATTGATCATTTTTGATTTATATAATAATAATTTGACGTCATTTTATTATATTAGATACAATTGTGAAATAAACAATTTTATCAAATATGTTAAATACAAATATTGTATTAATAGTACTACAATTTCTACACTATTTGTAGTTAATCCATAAGTTAATTATAATTGATAGAAAATCATATTTTATTAAATAATTATTATTGATAAGGCAATTAAATCCTGAATGCCATTTGAAATCAAATATAAAATTTTAAAATAATTATTAAACATAAACTAAAATAATCAATTAATACTATGTACAGTATATTATAATTCACTATATTTTTTAAAAATAATATATATATTATTTACTATTTAATTGATTTATATATAATTTAAATATAAGTTTTTTTTATTATGAATTAGTCTTAACAACAGCATTTCCAATTAAATTTAAGGATATACCATATTATTTATCGATAATACTATATCAAATAAGCACCTGGATTAATTTTTTAATTTTCAAGTTTATGTGAATCAAAACAGTTGTCAAATGATAATTTTATTATATAACTTCGATTCAACACAATTGCAAATTATAGTAAACTAAAAATGACATTAAAATTAGTTTTGATAGCATTTATGCCATTTGTAGTGTTGTCTTCAAAAGAGGTCGACTTTTTTGTTTCAATACAACGGGATGTCAATGAAGTCATATCAACTCAAATGTTGTCCGACCCTAAAAAGGTTTGCTATCCTGACATCGGGTGCTTTGATTTGGATGGTCCTATGAAACATACAAAAATACTGCCGGAGTCTCCAGAAAAAATAGAAACCAAATTCTTTGCTTATACCACACAATCACCCACTACTCCTCAAGAGGTCGACGCTCACAACGCTAAGAGTCTGGAGCACATAAATCCAACCAAACCTGTAGTTATTATTGCTCATGGATTTGGTAATAATGGTACAACACCTCAACTAATAAGTGTTAAGGACTCGCTTCTTAAGTTCGGCAAAATTGAGACCGTAGTCATGATTGATTGGAGTAAAGGTGCCGCACAGCCCTGGTATGTGGAAGCGGCTACTAATACTCAAGTGGTTGGCCGTCAGGTGGCTTTCCTTATTGAAACTATTAGAAAAACTCATGGTTTGGATCCAAAAAATGTACACCTCATTGGTTTTAGTTTGGGAGCACAAGTATCTGGATTTGCCGGTAAATACTCGCAATCGGCATATAAATGGAAATTTGGTCGCATATCAGGTAAATGAGCATGCTAGATTTATATACTATTTACTATAAGTTATAACTTAATCTAACTCTACTGCTAGCCCTGGACGCGGCCGCACCGTTATTTGAAGACTATCCCGGCTCTTACCTTACTCATGATGACGCAGAATTTGTGGACGCCATCCATACAAGTGCCGGTCACATCATAGTTACGGGTGAGGTTGGCTTCATAGAGCCTATAGGACACATAGACTTTTTCCCGCATAACGGCACACATCAGCCCCGATGTGTTGGACATATAACTCAATTGTCGTGTAATCATTACTCATCAGTCTTTTATTACGAAGCATCACTTAGTGGCACCAAATGCCAGTTCACAGCATACAAGTGCCCCAATTGGGATCAATTCACTAAACACCAGTGCGATGCCGGAGGAGACTCACGAATGGGTTTCTATAGTATTACTAAACCCGGAAGGGGTGTCCACTACATCACTGTTACTAAAGACTATCCATTTTGCTAATTAATTGTATAAACAATAAAAAAATATGTTATATAACTTATAGTAAATTTATAATTAAATAAAAATTCAGTTTTATTTCATATATCACATTATTTTCAACAATTATTTTGTACTGTACTATAAATTAAATGTTACTTGTACATTTATATAATAAAGTAAAATTATGTTTAAAACTTTCAAATAACAGCACTTATATTCATAAATATCATCAAATGTTATTTAATAATAAAAATAGATAAAAATTATAATAAAATATTAACTTTTAATTAATTGTTAAGAATTACCGGTAATTAATTAAAGTATTGATATATAATGCTGTCATAGAGTTAATCAATCACTAGACTGCAGTCCAATCACTTTATAAACATTTTATGGTTTACTTTAAGTCATATTTTTTTGTAAACATTTTTTTGATGACACTATTATTGCCGCAATTACTGTATTATGTTATGAATAATAATCAGTTATTTTAATAATTAAATATATTTTTAAACCAATTGCTAGAAATTGTGTGACAAATATACCAATAACTGTGTGTCTATTGAAATGAAAATTTATTTATAATATATTTATAATATTAATATACTTTCATTTATATATATATAGTATATGAGAGACTCATGTGATGAATGTATTGATGTATTTGTATAACTAATTAATAAAACATAAATAAGAGGTGTTTTATGTTTGTATAATCATTGACACAACATATCCATCAAAATCATTATAAATTATAGTTTATATAATAATAACAGCAATTGTAGTGATAATCACTTGATATTATGGCACACATTGAGGTATATATGATATGATAACATATATGATATGTATTGACCATTGATGTGATAGGACTGTAAACGAGACACTCTTGAGTTGATGCGCAAAGTGGACGGACTGATTGCGGTGATGATCACCGACAGAGAAGGGGTGCCTCTTATCAAAGGTTTGTGGCATTTGTTTGACATTAATGACTGAATTGACTTAATGTTGATATGATATGATGTACTCAAAGTGGTCAACGAGATGTGTGAGCAAACAATGACAGGTCGGCCAACATTTGTTGCGGCAAACTTTACGGCGGGTGTGGAACAAGCGGGCAAACTGGGCATTGGTCAGTGCCATACAATTGTCACCCGATATCACAACTACCAGATCGTACACTTCAATAAAGACAAACTCATTGTCGCACTCATAGCCAATACCAACGCCAATATCGGCGAACTGTTAGCACTTGAAGACGAATTTGATCTCATTTGCCAAGAGTTTAGACATTGTGTTGAATACAACTGATGACAATTCAAACCTATCAACACTTTAGTTGGATTTTATTTCAATGATTGAAGAAATCTAATAACAATGTTATGATTGATACTGTGATAATTGTCTTGAGATAACATTCAACGATATGAATGAAGGAATAAATGCTATTATTTTTATAAATAATTTTAAAATTAAATATAGTTTTATTAATGATTAAAAATTTAGACATAGATTTAAATTTAAGAATATTTTGATTGTAAGACAAGTTCTTTATCAGTATCTTTGGTTTTATGTAAATATTTCTCTCATTTTTTTGTGAGTTTTCCAATCATTTCATTATATAAATTGTTTTAATTTTATAATTGAATTATCAATTAATTATTGTTTTTGAAATTTAGATTTTATTTATAAATATATTTTAATTTTTCTAGTTTTCAAACTTCTACAATATATAAGTCTATATTGTTTTATTGATACTAATTTCTCATTTTATATATATATATTAATGCATGTATTTTTTGTGTATACGATATAGTAATCAATTGATGAATATATTGTAATTGATTTCTAATTTAATGACATATTATACTAACAAATGTTTCTACAAATAAATGTTAATTAAAACAAATTATACAATAATTTCATTAATTTCTATACAATTGATGTAAACGTTGTTTATGTATAAGTCATGTGTTATTTTGTGAAACACTTTTCCAACGATTCAATCACTTCTTAATTGTCGCCGATTTGATCACTGATTGCATTGTCTGAAGACTTTGGACATCACTTATTGACTGACAAAATGGCTGACGAAGAGTATGACAACGACGAGTAAGTTTAGTCTTAGTTTGATTGATGTCCACGAATGACATTATCAATTCGGTCAAGAAGTTGTGATTGTGTGACCATTAATACAGACATTTGACAAGAATTTGGTGATAATTGTCTAATGTTTATATTTAATTGAATTGTTTGACAGTATGGGTGGTGGAGATTTTGATGATCCCATCGATGATGACGACAATATGGATCAAATGGATCAGATGGACGACGACAACATTGACATATTGGCCGCCGGCGGTGAACATCAACCACAACAAAATACCAAACGTATAACCACTCCATATATGACCAAATATGAGAGGGCGAGGGTATTGGGCACTCGGGCCCTACAGATTGCTATGTGTGCGCCTGTAATGGTTGAACTCGAGGGCGAAACAGATCCGCTACAGATCGCAATGAAAGAACTCAAGTCAGTATTTAGAAGACTAATTGAATCAATTGATAACAAATTTTTCTAAATAACATTTCTTTTTGTTTTAGGGCCCGAAAAATCCCGATTATTATTAGGCGATATCTTCCCGATGGCAGTTATGAAGATTGGGGTATCGATGAACTCATTATCACAGACTAATTGATTCATTTCATTCACAATTTTTATGATTATAAATATATTTTTTCAATTTAACATAAAATAAATTATGTTTACCGGTAAACATATCTCAATTATTTTTTAATCATTTAACGATGTTTTAAAAAGTTTACATATTATTTAAAATATTTGATTAAATGTATTTAATACCTACAGTACTAATGAAATGTTTTTTTTCTGGAAGACTTGTGATATCAATACAAAAAAAATATTAAAATTTGTTATTAAAATAGACTAAAATTAACTAAAATAAAAATTATTATCATATCTTATTCAACAGTTTTGATTCGTTTGAATTTTCAATATTTTGTGCTTTTTGTCTCTTGAGATCAGCTTTGATGAGAGCAGTCAATAGTGCGCCCAACACAAGAGCGCCGACATAAGCTATGTTTGTCGATAAATTACCGAAGGCTTCAATAACAGCTGAACCACCAAATGTGAAAATTATACCAAATATCTAAAAAATCAATAATTAATTTAAATTACTGTAAGTATAATACATGATTTGATATTATTTTAAACAATACCTGTGCCGAAGCATTCAGTAATCCAGCAGAAGTTCCTTCGGGTTGCGGGTAACTGATCTCTGCCGCCAATTCAAATCCAATCGGTAAATATCCGGTCATAAAAAAACCGAGAACTCCAGAGACAAAAAACATAAACCAAACAAATTTGATTTTTAAGGCAATAGTAAAGGCAATCATTCCGATCAACGATGATATGTAGACTCCAAGTGTTACTTCTTTGAAACGTTTAGTTAAATCTAAGAGATAACCACAAACTACTGAACCTAGAATTCCAGCCAAAGTCAGAGTAAACCCCATATAACCGGCTTTTGTAACATAATCTTCACCGAAAGCTCCGGTCACCATCTGATTTAATACAGTGGACACGGCGTAAAACACACCCGTGTTTAAGCCGTAAGTGAAAAATAGTAAAATAAAGTACGGATTTGTAGCCAACGCTTTAAGTGACGCCACAAATGATGCGTTTTCATTGGCTACCAATGCATTGGCCTGTGCTGTGCTCGGCGGCAAATCCGGATTATTTTTGAAGAATAATATAATTAATATAAATAATATTGTCGTAACAGTGGCCACACCAAAAAATAATGTCCTCAAACCAGTCCCGACTTCTTCAATGCCAACAAATGTTGTATTTGATATATCAGTCACCATAACTGCCGATTGAGTAGTTGAAGTGACGCTATCACTGCTAAAGTTTGGTACCACTAGTGATGGTAGAAAAAATCCCAGAGCTATACCCACTTGATTGCCAAAGACTCCGTAAGCTGTGGCCCGAGACACTTCTTTTTCCGAGAACCAGGTGGCAGCCAATAGTGGAGGAATATTCAAAACAAAGAGCTGTGCGATGGCCACTATTGTCTGGCCAATCATTGTAACCCAAAATCTATCGGGATTTACACTCACACACTTAATCCATGCGCCCAAACAATTGCTAAAAGCACCCAACAGTACACAAAATCTAATACCCTTTTTATCCAATAGATATGTGGCCGGAATAATACCGATTATATAGGCGGCCATATATACAACGGACGTGCAATTGACCCCAAATGTTGTCGTCGAGTAGTATTTAATGACTATATTTTCAATAATAGAGTATTCAATCCATTGAAATGCATTAGACATCGAAAGAAATATAAACAATAGTAAGATATAGTATCGCTTTTTGTATAATTTTGTGGTTAATCTAATCGATGTCGAAACAGTTCCGTTCGCTTCAATAGACTCATCGATTGTCGTTATAGTCGTCGACATTGTCTTCAAATCTTCGTTGTGTTTGGTTTAACAGTTACTAAAAGCTTTTAGTGTTAGACTAAATAAATGATGAATTGATTGGACGATATATTGAGGAAATAATAAAAACTATATTGTCATCAATTAATTGCATAACATTTTTATATGTTTTCAATGAGTTTTTTTTTATAAATATTCATGAGTTTTACATCACTTAACTTTTAAAGTTGTGAATCAATTAATAAAAACTAATATACTGTCCTCCAAACAAAATTTATGTGATTAACATTAATAATACAATTTTATCATTTGCTAAGGTTTTGTCAACTTTTTTTTCTAAAGTTGATTTAAGCAAATTATATCAATAAAATAATTAATAACACATTAAGTAGCAAAAAAAAGTTGAAGTTGTTATTTAAAAAAGATTAGATTATTTAAGACTTTGGATTATTATATCACTTTATCAAACCGTATCACTATTAATAGTAATAGTAATCATTAGTTGAGTATTTCATCAAACTTTTGTTCACAATTTGTTTTTTTTTAATTTTACAATTTATTGATTATACAGTACTACTACTCTAATTAGTTTGTTGTATAAATAAATGAAAATCACGCCAAATCTATAAAGTTAAAATAAAAACAATTTGTATTATTTTGATAACAATTTGTTTTCAACTAATATGACAATGTAAATAGTGACAAATTTTATTTTTAAATAATTAATAAATTGATAGCTATGTTAAAATGTTGAGCAACGAGTATGTTAGCAACATATTTGAAAATTAACAACTGGTTGTTAAAAATTAGGAAAAATACAAATATTTAAAAAATTGCAATTTTTGATAACCTTATGATATAAAAATAATAAAATATTTGAATTTTATCAGAAATTAATGTGAAGTACTTATTATTTAAAAGCAATACTAACTAAAAAACTTGATTTAAATTTGTATTTAATTACTATTTGATTTAGAAAATGATATAATATGATTATATGATATAATAAAATTACAATATTATTATATAAATTATTAAATAGAAATAATTATAAATACATAAATAAATAAACATCTGTGATTAATTAAAATCTTAAACATTACATTAATTATAACGATAAATACAAATGAGATTAATTTATTTGTAATTTAGTTAATATAAAGTATTTATAAATATTATCGTTCTTTAGCACCGATAAGTCTAATAATTTTTTATAATTTATAAAATATACAATAAATAAAGGAAACAGTATTTGATTGACATTTATTAATCATAATTATTGTAATAACAAAAATAATTATTTTGAATTTATTATTCAAAACATTTATGACTGTTTTATGAAATTTAATAAATACTTAAATTATATAAAATTTGATAATCATTATATAAGATTATGTAATTTATTTGTTTAAATTATATCAAACTTATTATAAGAATTCATAAATCATAAAAATATAGATTACTTTAAAATAAACTAAAATACTGACTGTATATATATGATATACCGGTATATATAATGTATGAAAAAGTTGAGAATGCTAGAAAACATTTCCAGACCAAATCCTTAATTCGTTTTAATATAACAATAATATTATTATGTTTACAAATAATATAAAACTTACATATGTATTATTGATTCAATAACAAAATTCAATTTCTAACTCAAATAATATTTTATTTGTATTTGTTTCTATGCGTAAATTACGGTAATATAAATATTTTATATAAAATAAGATCTATTAATCATTACCAATAGTACTAATAGTCAATAAAATCATTTTCAACAAAACAAAATATTTGAAGTTTTAAGACTTATTTTCACTTAATTCACTTAAAATAAATTTTTATGTTATATATGTAAAACATTTGACAAAAGTTTTACGTTATTTACTTTTCTGGAGAAAAAAATCAATTAAAACATTGTATTTAAAAAATAATTACTTTTAGAGAAATATTAAATTTAGTTACAAATTTAGTTTAACAGTTGCAGACTTGCAGTCGTAAGCACAGGCATATCAAGCAATGAATTATAAGAAAAATGTTATAACTTATAGTGATTTCTAACAAAGGGTTGACCTATAAATATATCGTCAGGTATTTGAAGGGAATTTCACTAATAAATGTATGAAATGTATAATTATTGATGAAATAATTAAATATTAATGAAATAATTATTGTTCACAATTCTTACTTATAATTTGATTAATAGTAATTAAAAAGAAAATTGTAAGTTATTTATTGAACGCTTTTATTTTAAAAACACAAAACAAAACTTTTTTAACATTACATTTTGTTGTTTTATCCAAATCTAATATTAAAAATTAAATAACAATATTATTATTTTTTTATTTTGACCGCCATTTTGTCAATGTTTCTGAAGAAATATAATAATTTCAATATTCATTTCTATCCCTTATTTTTATGATTTATTTATATCTGAATTCAAAATATCAAAAAATTCTGACCGACGGACAAAAATATAGAATTCAAATACGCATTCGTTTGAGGAGTTCGTGATTATAATGTACTTTATTATTCATATTCATTATTATATATTGTAATCAAATTTCAGTTTTATTACATAATATATTTTATTATCAATATATCATATGAATATAATATCTTTTATTAGCTTTATCTATGATATTATCTAAAATTTTATAAATATAATATAAATTTTATTTATAGCTTTGAATATAAAATTGTATAAAATTATAATGTGTAATTTGACCTAGTGCAATATCTATTTAAATAATGCATAAAATTTGAATCCTATAGTTCATAATTGTATTGTTTTTATTTAACAATCAGTGGAAAAATCTTTTTTTTGATAAAAAGTTTTATCTTACTATAAATAAAATTCACAATTAAAAATTAATTACGTTAAATATGTTTGAAAAATAAATAAATAAATCGATATTTATATTTAAATAATACATTTAATTTTTAATCTAATTAAAAATAAAATTTAGAATATTTCAATAATTTTTGTGAATAATGTTATGGTATTTATTATTTTATGCAAATTAATGAAAATAATTAGATATCTAAATATATAAAAAAATTAATGAATTTCTTAATTTATATCCAATAATAATAGATTAAAAATAATATTAAAAATCGTAAAAAATCAAGAAAAATATAATAATTTTACAAATAATATACTAATAAAAGTCTAATAAATAAATCAATTATTTGTTAAATATTTAGTTAGCATTAAATAATTGCTAACAATTTAATTGTTATAAATAATACTAATAAAAACTTATATATCATATATATAAAGAAAAGTATATGAAATGTCTTAATATATTTATTGAATTCATTAAAAATTTCAATAAATATCTATTAAATTATGGAAATATTAATAGTTTTTTAAATTTTATTAAAAATCTCTTTAAAATAAAGAGTGAAGTTATAGGAAAAATATATAGAGAAAGAAAAATCATTTATAAAAAAATAAATCATTTTAAAGATTTCCAGCAAAATCTTTAAGTAATAGTTATTAATATTTATATATTGTTTCATTCAATTAATTGCAATTAATTTCTAAGTGATTGATATACAGTACATATGTATAGATTGTATAATTGAAAATACAATTCAACTAAATTTTATATTTAATCTTAAGGTTAAAGAGTAAACAGATGTTAATTATTAGTTAAACTAATTTAAATTAATTGATTATACCTTTAATGATGACAAGCATATCATCAATTGGTGTCTCATTTGGATATTATAATGATTATAATGATTATAATCACATCATTTTCATTGTACAGTTACTACAGTATTAATAAACAACGTTACGTATGATAACAGTCAATGAGTGTTGTATTCAATTATTTCAATGGATATTATTTACTGTAAATTTCTAATCACATGACTATTATAACTATTAATAGCATTACGTTAGTTGTGTTGACGTAACAGTCAATACAAACTCTACAGTATTACTGATAACTTGTTTTCTAATGTTTTCATTGATATTACAGTAGTATTACTATTACATAGAAGTATAGTATTTAATGATTATATGGATATATGTTGTCATAAATTGAGTATTTATTTCAAACATCAAAAGTAAATCACAATATATAGAGAAAACAATTATTAATTGTATTATAATTGTAATCAATTAGTTATAACACTCAATGGTGTGATTGTCAAACATATTGTGTGACCAATTGGATCAAATGAGTGACCAGTAATGGGCAGAAATAACAAATTATTTCTATTGATGCCAAATCATAGACGCAATGCATCCAAACTGTCGGCACCCAAACCAACCATCGATGACAGGTTTGATGTCTTGATTGTTGGCCAATGTTATCATAGTTTGTCTTCACTTATTTGGTTTAATCTTTTTTATCACTATTAGGTCTGATGCCATCAATCCATTGATGTCACCGAAACACATAAACTTACCGAAGTTGTCGCCCGAAAATGAGTTGCTTTTTGAGGCGCAGACAGTGGTTGTGTTCATCATTTCGATGGCCACTCAATATCTGAATCTTTACCGAACTGTCTGGTGGTTACCACAGTCTCACACAAACATTGCTATGGTTTGGCTATTATTTGTCATTCAATGTCTTTATTATTATTAATTTTATTACTAATAAATATTTTGTCTATTATTTACAGAATTTTCATTTAATTGACACAAATGTCGTTCAATTCTGTCTTTTATTTATCGGCCGTCCGTTTGTTCTGCATTTGGCTCATGTGGTTAGTTATTAGTGACAAACAAACAGTTATTACAGACAATTGATTATACAGTATATCACTGATCAAAGTTAAATGAGATTTATATTTCAACAATTATGTTAACAATTAACAAATGATTATAATTATTTTACTATTAATAAACATACAGTAATTAGTTTAATAAATGATGAAATTATTACACAAAAAATTATTTACAACTTATTACTGTAATATTAGATAGTATTGTATTTACAGATAAAAATCAAATGTTAAAGTTTTGATATATTAATATAAATTATAATTTAATTTCTATACTACTAGTTTAGACATCGTATGCAATAAGTAATATTATACACACTTTAAATTTTTAAATATTTTTATTACATTTATTATAAAACACATTATTTTACTTATATTTATAGATAACATCATTACTTCCATCGTTTGTTCAAAGATTTTATTTATACAGTTCTTCGTTAATAATTCTTGTGCTTTGTATTTGTGGTCACATAATGTGTTCAATAAATATCTACTCGAAGGCCGGTATAACTGGCATATTGTGTATATCATATCCAATAGTTATCTATATATTGATGTATTGTCCAAACGTTATCCGGGCCTATGAGTCATCCAAAACAAATGGCATATCATTTAATTGGTTTGCCGGCATTCAGTCACTTATATTGCCGACAAAATTTTCGAGTCAACAACCGACACATACCTGTACGACAAATGCTGAACTGATCCGCGAGGAAGTGGATCGCTTGAAGACATCATTTAACGAAAGATTAAAGTTTATATTATTCCGATCTCTACTTATTGCATATTATTCCTCATTTGTGAATCTATGTTTTGCACCGAATCAACTATATTATGACATGAGTTGGACCGCACAACATGTAGTCATCTCGTGGATGACATCTTTTCTTATGCTTACCTCTCACTTATATTCTCCACAATTCTACGACATTCTTCATAAATCATCCCTACATTTAGGAAAATGGATAAAATTAGAGACAAGGAATGCATTAGTTCCGTGTAATTCGTGGTCCGATCAACTTCTTTATGGACAGGGAGTTGTTGTCAAGTATTCTAAAGAATATTTCAAGTCTGAGGGCAGTATCAATAGTGCCGAACCGGGAAATCAGTCACATCTACGTTATTATGTATGAATTGAATTTTATTGTTTTAATTGTTATAATATTTAATTATTATTTTTAAATAGATTGTCTTCTCTAATCCTATCGGAGGCTTCGGTACATTATTAGGTTTTCTAGTAGTTCTCATATTTGTTCAAATGGTACTATTGATTCGGGCACTCGAGTGGTATAAATTAATATCAATGTCACTCATGATATTAATCAACTCATTGACTATCTTTCGTTTGGTCCGTTCGTTTGTAATTCTTAAGAAAGTCTATGAAGTGGAGACTAAACTTCAACAAACTAAACATAATTGTAACTAATTTTATATCTAATTGTGACCAAAATTATTTCATTTAAATAAACAATTTATATTTATTAAAATTATATGTTTTTTAGTAATAATTTATAATTTTAAGATAAGGTAAGTAAAAAATTTTTGTTTATTAAATGATTATAAAAGTACTGGTAAGTGCTAACTTTCTGTTTTTCAACTACCGGTAATCAATTTTTACAGTTATTGTAGTTATAATAAGCTAAATTAAAATATCAAAAATTTAACGAAGTTTTGTCATTTTTTGTATATCCAATTTATTGAATTATATATATAATAATTTTTATTATAATAGTTTTAATTTTAACCAAATAATAAAAAATAAAACAATGACTTAAAATATCATAAAGTTATTTATACATTGCAATCTAAATTTATTTTCATTTCAATTGATTTTACATTTATGAAAATTGATTTATATATATTTATAAACATATCTAATATTTCTGCTAAATTAATACAAATAATGTAATATTATAGTAATACCGGTAGTCTAATAGTATTTGTAAGTGAATCTCACGATTAATAACTTAAACGTCATTTCAATTGTTTTGTGTTGTTTACCAAACAAACAATTAATTATATTCAATATTATACTGTATGATGGTTATCAATGTTTGATATGTTTTAAAACATATATTAAAAGATGATTTATTTTAAACTACAATATTTAATATTAGACTATTTTAAAACATTATTTTCTAAAATATTTTAAACAAATGCTTTTATTGAAAATAAATTAATATTTCATTATTTTATTGTTCATATAATTTAAAATTGATTTTTCATAGTTTATTTTTATTATTATTTTATGGTTATATTCTATATTAAAAGTAAATTATAAGTAATTAAATAAAATATTGAATAATTTAAATCTATTGATTGTTAATACTTAACTTTTTAATACAATATCTAATTCAACAACAAAAAGTGTCTATAAGTTTATCGACCGAAACCTAAAAACGTCAAACAAAAACACGATTTATAGTCATGTATTTGTTGTTTAGTATACAATATAATGTAATTATAAAATAAATTAGTGTATCAATGATATTAAAACAATTAAATTGAATATTTTGATATATATTTTAAAAGTAAACTGTTTAAAAATCAAAACATTTATAAAAATGATTGTTTTAAATATAAACAATTGTTTATTAGTATACTTAAAGTTGACTGATATTAATATAAATTTTTAAAGAGAATCTCAATTTCGTAATAATTATACATAAAAAATAAATGTTTAGAAACCATAATTTTTTTTATTTGAAATTATAAAAATACTTTCCCATAATTATATAGTTTTAGTTAACTATGAAATATTTATTAAGCAAACTTGTAAGCAAAGATACTAAATATAATTTAATAAACACTTTGATACAAATTTAATTGAGAAAATAAAACAAAAAATAAGTTATAAAAAATTTAATAAATATGAGAATTTTATCTATATTTTTGAAAATTATTGTAAAAAGTGGGACAATATTTATAATGACAATTAATCGTAAGAATATCAGTGAATATCAGTGAATACAAGTTTGCATTACATCTATGAATGACAATGAAGTAATAGTTGTCGCGAAAGTTAATACAAATGTATTGATTACAGTATAAGTTTGTAGACTTTAATTTTTGAACATTATTTCCGCATACAGTACTCTACTGTATATACAGATAATGTTAACTTAATTTTTAATTTAGATAATATGAATATAATATTTTCAATTTGTTTAAATTATACATTAATAATAAATAAAAGGGCGTGTTTTTGACGGTTTAATTTGCAAAATGTATTTTATTAATATATTTATTTATTGAATGATATCATAAATTTAAATCTATTTAATGACATAATAGAAATAAATATACAATGAATAATATATAATAGTGTTATAGATTTAACAAACTATTATTTATTCAATTTTAAATTATATCATATATATTTATTTATTTGTTTAACTTCCTCGCTTTAATTTTATATTTAATTATGTTTAATAATATGTATTTTAAAATATATTCTGTGAGTAAACATGATTTAATAAATAATAATATTAATATATTAGTCATATGTGTGATTAATTACCTAAAATCAAATATAACACATTAAAATTATATCTATTAGATGTTACATTTATGATAACAATAAGTTTTAATTTATATTGTAATATTATGCAATTCAATTTATTAATATTTATAAATGATATTTAAGTAAAGATAGATAATATATTAATACAGTGCATAATCAAAATAACAAAAAAAAACTGATTTAATCATTTTATTAATATTAGTTTACATATTACCAACAAAATAGATTTTTCAATATATTTAAAATGTATTAATACTGTATACTATGGTGATCATAATTTTGTAATGTATATTATAATAATGAAAATATAGGTTGAGATAAATAAAGCCAATAGTATTTTAGATATGACAGTAATTATTTTAAGATATATTACTTCTATTAATTATGATAATAATTGTAATTAGTTTTTAGACATAACATTTATTATTTTTATATCATTATGAGTTGAAATACTAGTGAAAAAAGTGAAATTTATTTAAAGTCTAACACAAAAGTTTGCTTTCCATACAATAAGATGTGTTATCAATTGGTGACCCCTTTTTGTTAGCTAATTATGGCACTCCGGGTATATTGTGGTCCTATGACAGACCAGTGGTGTGGCTAATGATTAGACATTTTCTTTTTGGTCGATAGCTTACAGTCCTGTTTCAAGTTCACACATAAAATGCTTGACTGACTCCGAAACTGTTTTATTTGTTTGTCGATCACATTCTCATCCACTTCTCGATACCAAATATCACATCTTTTTTATTGTTATCATAATTTTTATTATATTTGTTTTATAACTAATTAAAAATGTTTTCTTATTGTAAATTGTTTTCAATTGTTATAACATTTTTGCTAAATGTTTTGCCATATGATTGTACAGCAATGGACACGCCATACATGGTATCTGAATCCCAATACTTGCCCGCAATTGTTCCGCCAACTCGAGGACTGCCAAAAAAGTACTCTAAGACATCACTGTCATCAGCCATATCTCCTGTTGCGATGCCATACGAGCAGCAGTTGGTATCATATCCATCAATACCTCAAAGTAATTCTTATTCAGATAATACTTATACATCATCGGAGACTACTGAACCCCTGTCATATAGGTATGTATACTCTTCAAACATTTTTAAAACAAAATATAAAGTAAATAATTTTTCTCTATAGTATTATTTTTTACGCTATATTTTACTACTGTATATAAATATTTCAATTTACTTTGTATTGTATATAAAAATAACTGAAATTATATGATTTGAAGAAAAGTGATTATTGATTTATATAAGTATAGTTAAAATTATAATATAAATATTAAATAATTCTTATTTTTATTGATACTACAAATTAAATATTTATACATTTATACAGTATTTAATTATTACATATTTAAATATATATAGGTTTTCACTTCCAAAATCATTTGTTGGTCCATTAGAACCAAACAATTTGCTATCACAGGCCACCCGACTATTTGAGGGCCAAATTCTTGGTCCGACTTCATTAGCAATACATCGCGATTTTATATACGCGGGAACTGCTGGTGGAGGTGTCTTCAGAGGTAATCTCCGCACAGGAAATTCAACACGAATTGCCAAAATAGCCAACGAGTTCTGTGACAACAAACCTTGGGATTCATCGGTTTGTGGCCGACCTCTCGGAGTCCGAGTTGACTCAACAGGAACTCTATATTTTGTTGACGCATACCTTGGATTGCATGTAATTGAATTTGTTGACAATCAGGTCAAATTGAATCGACTTCTATCACTGGAACAAGTAGGTGGCAAATACATGGGTCACTTAGTCATTGATGAAGGCGCTGGTAGTGCAGGAGGACATGTGGTATATGTGACAATTGCCAGTAGTAAACGAGATTTAATGCAGTGGACAGCTATGATCATAGAGCCGGACACCAGTGGCTTTGTGGTCAAGTATGACACGGATACGGGAAACTATGAAATCATTTGGTCTAATCTTTGGTATCCCGCGTCCATTGAGATCACTGACGACCGAATGGGTCTTCTCGTCGCTGAGTTTACCACCAGAAGAGTTCTCAAACATTATATTAAAGGTAATTATGACAATAACTTTTGGCTAAATATTAAATAATTAAAATCTATTTTTAATTTGTATTATATTTCATTTGACATTATTTGTATGCTTTCTATACTCATTGTTTTAAAAATATCATAAATATCTCACTTTTTATTGTTTTATAAGAGTTGATACCTATTTGATTAGTTAGTGTTTTTTAAAGTGAAATTTTATTTTCATAATTATTAATACATAGATTTTAAAACTTTATACGGTATAACTAAAAGTAATCAATACATGTAAAAATGTTCCCACATTTGATTTATACTGTACTAGTAATAGCTGTATTAATCTGTAATTAGTATATTATACTGTAAGTCAAATTTAGTGTATTGTAAAAGTAATTAAGTCTTAAGTTATTTTTAACAATTAATCAAAAAATAAGAGATATATATATATATATATATATATATATATATATATATACAATCAACAGCTTAACAAAGATTATATAATTTCTTTGTTTTACAATAACAAAAAAAAAACATTTTTCAATATAATAACAGGTATTTAGTAATCTTTAATAATTATTATAATTTACTCTTATTATTTAAAATACTGGTTATAGTAAACCACTTCCTAAATAAAACTTTAGTATTATAATATTTTACGAACAATTATATGGTAATAGAAAATGAATGCATTATTTTGTTATCACTTTTTAAAACTGTGGATTTAATTAAATTGCCGAATCTTTCTCTCTCTCTCTCTCTCTCTCTCTCTCTCTCTCTCTCTCTCTCTCTCTCTTTTTCTTTCTTTCTTTCTTTCTCTGAAAAACAAACACAATAACATATTATTACATATATAAATACATAAGTTGTTGTTTAAGTTAGACATTTATGTTTTTCATTAATTAAATTATAAAATATTATATCATATAATAGGCGCTAAAAAGGGAACGACGGAAGTATGGGCTGAGAACCTTCCGGGAGAAGCCGATCATCTGATAAGAAGTCTCGATAAGACACGTGAAACCTATTGGATGCCTATTATCAATGCCAGGAATGAAAGCGCTACTAATTTATTGGATTGGATGAGTGATAAACCATATTTAAGACAAGAGATATTAGAAAAATATAGCAAATTAGGATCCAGTGTTGAGGAAATGGGACAGCAATATAAAAATGAAATGTTAGAAAAGCTAGGATTTACCATAAAGTCTGCCCAACAGTTTTATACACAAAATATACAAAATAATTACGGAATGATTCTTGAATTGGATGCAAATGGAAATATCATCGGATCATTGCATTCACAAAACGGTGTCAACAGTTTTATATCAGAAGCTATCGAAGGCTATAGCGATACTCCCGACGAAAGAGTACTATATATCGGATCATTTGGTTACCCATATATACTTAAATTAGTTGTCAAAAAACCAATATATGATTTACCCGTTTTTAATACATTGAGAGGCGAAGAATCGGCCTATGATTTAGATCCTAAACAAGGAGTTCAATACACGGCTTACACCAAACCGTATACATTTGATGATGAACTCAAGTTTGTCGATATACCAACATTACTCAAGTCGTGGCCAACATTACAGACCACCGAAATTAAAACAAATAATTAATTACTTAATTTGTTGTTGTTTTTTATATCAAAAATTCATATAATAAAGAATATCATATTTTTATAGAAAATTTCTTTATTAATAAGTGGTTATATTCTTATTATAAATGAGATATTCTATAAATACTATAATTGCTTATTTACTAAATACTATTACAATATTTATACTGTATTTACCGGTAATAGTAATTTTAAGTAAAGTAATACATTTCAATCTGTAGTTTTATCTAAACTTATTTAACTTAATTTCCAAAAACATAGTATACTCATTATTATTCATCATTAAAATTGACTAAATAAAAAGTATATTGATAACATTTCAGTGTCAATATTTCAATAAAATAATTTTTTTAAAACAGCAATAAAAATTTATGCTCTATTCTTACAATTTAAATTATAGCTATCATCGTTATAACCAGTTATATATTTAACAGAAAAAATAAATAAAATAAAATATTTTACTAATGATATTTAAATTATAAGATATAAATATGTTATACATTTTAACCAATTCAGTTCATTTCGACTATAATTGAAAAGTAAGTGATTATTCCCGTTAAGATCTATAATATAAAACAAATTAACATAAATATTTCAATTGTTTTTTTTAAAATATCTATAATAAAATACAAAATAGTTTAAATAATAATAATTTTAACTTATATTAAAACTATAAATATTATTAAATATCTGTAAATTGTAAATGTATTTTCTATTATTTAAATAATCGTTAAAAACAACTAAAATTTCAATCATTACACTCGATAGGACTCCTCCCGATACCACAAAACCATCCAATATAGTCATACCAACTGAACTACTGCTAAGTCTTTCAACAAATAATTGGGCCTAAAATTAATATAAAGTTTATACAGTATAAATATAAATACACATTATATTTAATATATTTAATGAATTGTTTAATGAGATGTCAATACCTGATTTTGAACGTTTTCTGGGATAACCATTTTGCCGATACCGTGGACCACATGATACGGTTTGTGGGCCATTGATGTGATCTTTGCTGACGACACTGAAACCAATAGCAATTGCAATCCATTGATAATTATGTAAATGAGAACAACGCCTTTGACCTTATATTAGATCAATAGATTAAGTTTACAAACATTTATAATGATTTTAATGGCTATTTTAGCACAATTATTATATTGTATAATATTTTTTTAAATAAATGTATTAACTTTTTGTTTTATTTTATTCTTTATTTTAAATGATAATTATATGTATACTCACATCAATAGAGTTAATGACATTAAAAATATGATAGAAAAGGTAGCACTCGTGAGAAGCCGTAATTGCAAAGAAAAAAAAGAGATAGTTTTTAAAGTATTGATTTGATGTCATAACCAAATCGCAGGTCAAGTAGTGTTTCTCAAACAGTTTGGACAAAACCCAGGGTTCAGACTGAGGTTTATTTCTTATGCCATATTCAAAATCGTTGTGAACTTCACTGAAACGTATGATTATGGCTCGGGTTAGCAGATAATAGTGACCCAAAGCTATCAGATTTATTGTTGAAGTTATTGCACACCATATAACTAATACTATTGACCATATAGTATATATTAGAGCTGATCTATCAAATGATGAAAAGTTTGTGATACCGCCATAAATGCTGAGCCCAACAATAAAGAGGGCATAACAAGCAATGGCCAGTTTAACCGTTTTAGTGGCCTTATCGGCACACTTAGCAAAGTTGTCGATCACTTTACTCTTAATTTTCGGAGCTCTGAAATAAGTGTTTCTCCAATTTTTCTCAAATTTTGTTATCCATTCTTGTTCTTCGTTATTATTTCTGAAATAAATAGATAACTATAACATAATTAAATGAATACAAAATTTATATTAATATAAGCAATAGTAAACTAACCCAGAAATTAATAAATAAAGAAAGAGAGCCAAAAGTCCCCAACTTATGACAAATAAATTAAAGTAAAGTCGTTTAAAAGCTGTTCCATAAAAATAAGTCAAATCACCGAAATCTAAAAGTAAATCATTTGAAGACTCATCAACCAATAACTGACACATTAGTGTCTTGAAAACGATACCAAACAAGAATAACTTAATTATATAAATGATAAATACTTTTCGGGAACTGTTTCTCACTTTATCGGAAACAACAACTAAATTAACTCCAATTTTATTACCCCAGAGTTCAATCTTTGCCAATTGATCTTTGACTGAATCCATTATTGACCACATCTTGTTGTTGCTGTCTATTTCTTGATCTACAGTCAAGTAATTGTTTTCAATATTATTATTATTAGTGTTTGGATTATCTTTTGTTATTTCCAAAGACGATACTCTGGACATCTTTTCTTTCCGATTATTCAATTATTATAACAAATATGACTTTAATATACTTTACATATAATGTTATACTTTCATATAAACTTAGTTTTAAAATTGTTATAATATATTAAATTGTCAAAAGAAAAAATATATTCTAACCATTTAATGTACATTTGATATTAATATTTATATTATGTTTAATATGTATAATACAGTATAATGTAATATCATTAAATAATGTTGTCATTAATATATAATGTATTGAAATAAATAAAAGCAATAAAAATAATGTGATGTTGTTTATTTCGATAATTTTGCTTTTTATAATAAATAAAATTATATTATGGTAAATAAAAATTAAATTAATATTTTTAAAACAATAAAAAACAAGTTATTCTAGATAACTTCGTATTATTATTATAATGATTTTAATATTGATATTTAAGTAAAAATATATTTATATGCTGATTATATTCAAAAATTAGTTATATTAAATTACTGTTTTAAGTAAACAATTTATATTAATAATAATTTAAATTGATCTTTCGTAATTTTATTGAAGTTTTACAGAATTATTTTAAATATAACTTTATGTATACACAGTAGTTATTTTTATGTTTATTAAGCTCTTTAATTTTGACTTTTATAACAAAAATATCTAAAATTTTAAAAATTAATAAATTTAGTAAAATAAAATAACATTCTAATATTTCTACAATAGTTTATAAAAATAAAAATTTTGAGAATATTAAAAACAAATACATTTTACATATTTTATATAAGCGATAATTAAGAATCAATTATTATTTTTGCAAAAATATAGCTTAATTTATAGTTTACTTTGAATATATGTTGACTGAAAAATCTTAAAAAGTTTTGGGGCTAAAGTGATGTCTCCTTTAATACGATTAGATGTCATCGCCTATTAATAATAATTAATTATATATTTATCAAATCATATGTATTTTTTATTAATTATAATTAAATTTATTTAAAAAAGCAAAAACCTTTTCAATATTTAACATATTGAGTGCCATTAAAGCAAAATCAATGTCTTCTATAGTAATTAATGGCTCAAACTTTGAGTCGGAATCAATGGTCAATCGACTAAATACACCACAAGTTTTGTCTGAAGAGAAATCCAGTTCTGAAAAAATAATTAATTTAATTAATAAAATTTTCAAGTTTTCAAATTTACTAAATTTATTTTATACTCCATTTGGACACTAATTTAGAGTCTTTAGTAATATTGAAATAATAATTTCCTTCAACTTCTTTACACAGCTGTGAATATTTGACAAACCGTTGGATTAATCGAAATATAATTATCTCACTCTTTAATCCGGATATCAAATCCTATTTTATAAAATATTTTAGTTATAAAAGTTAGACACACTTTTCATTTTTTTACTTACATTACTAAACAAAATCTTTTCAATATATGGCACTTCTGGTGCTCTTTTCTTATTAAAAGCCGCGTCAATCCAAACGGTAAACAACTTATAAATGGCGAGTATTTGTCCCTTTACTCTCATCTTTCCCATCATAAATGCCTTTAATTAAAATAATATTTTATATATTTTATTAAAACTTTTTATTTGAATACCTTTTGTGGATTTAACTTATTGACCATCATTTTAGCAAAATCTTCGTCAGCCATTGAAAGGATGCAAACGGGTTTGCCTTTAGGAGCACCGGGATATACATTTTGTCCCAATGGTTGTGTAAAATCGATTGCTTTAAATATATTGATTAAACAATTGAAAAAAATATATAATTAAAATATTTTACAAAATATATTTATGAATACATACTCCAAACAGATTTGATATCATCCTTATTGATGTCAAACTGCATTATTCCCGACAATTGTTTAACGATATCTTTTTCTTCGTGCATACGATTCTTCAATGTATGAAATATTACATCGCTTTTAAATCCATTGCAATTGAAAGAGTCGAGTAGACTATGATTTTCGTTAGCAATAACCATATCATCAGATTTGGTCTCATCTTTAGATTTCATAATAAACTTAAAATCTTTGTTACAATTGTCTGATTCGACCCAAAACTGTTGAAACTTTTCTAACGCCACTCTCGTGCCTTTGAGAGACAGTTTTCTCTCAACAAATAACTATTAATTAATTATTAATTTTTAATTCAAATAATTGTTATTAAATTAAATTACGTATTATTATAAACATAAAAAATAAATATATGTATAAACCTTTCGTAAATAATTTTTATTGATCAGAATATTAGCTAAATCGCTGTCCGTTAGACCTATACTACACTTGACATCACTTTTAGATCCTTTATAATAATTACCGGAACCAGTGGTTAAGTCAAGAGTCCACGGCTTGACAGAGTTGGGACCAAACTTGATATTTATCTGATAAATAACATTAATCTTTTTGGCCAAATCTGGTCTACGTTTAAGACTACGATTGATCCACACTTCAAATGACCGCTCAATGTCTATATCTTCTGTTGAATTGATTACTTGAGACACACTTTGTTGTAGTGATGAAGTCATGACTATTCAAATAAAATTCAACTAAAACTAACTTTTCAATTGAAGAGACTATTTATGAATAAAAAATAATAAAATTAACAAAAAAAAACTTTTTTTTTAATGTGAAAGTTGAGGAAACATTGGTCTATGAGTTTAGACATAACTTTTCTAATCTCATAAATCACTAAAAACTGTTAACTTTTAATACATTTGAATTCAATGCTATTATTAATGTGTGCCGTATTTAAGGGAATTTTCTCAACTCTATTAACATTATATTATAATTTATAATAATAATAATAATAATAATAATAATAATTTCATTGTAAATATGATGAAAACAAATAATAATAATATGATTGCAATAGACTGTAATAAATATATGTATTTTATTAGTGCTCTATTAGTTAATTAGTTTACATAATATTTGTTATTTAGTTTGTAATAATACATTGATTGTCATCAAGAGTTGTGTCCCAATAGTAGTCAAACAATAGTCTAAACAATATTTAGAAAATACATTCAAATTGAAGGACACAATCAATGTATGTCTTATACAATGTAATCATAAGTTATAAGTATTTGTCTCTAATTTAAAACTTCGGGAAATTTCTCGACAAAATTTTCCTTAATTTTTTGGTTACCATAGAAACAAAACACATTTTTTATTTGTAACATACAGTTGGAACCATTTATTGACAATTAATTTATAGTTAATATTAATTTTTTAAATATCAATAAAAATTAATTTAATTTAAACAAAACAATTAATGTTTGAATTGATTTAATTATTGAATTTTTATTAATTTGATTGATTTAATAGTAAAGTAATAAAAAGTAATTAAAAAGAGTGTAAACGTGTATAAAGTGTATGTAATTAGTGTCACATTTGGTTGTCATCACTAATATTGTCTGAAGTGATGAAATCAAGTATTTGATGAACCATTTGATTAACTATTTGAAGGATCAGATCCAGTGATAGACCAAAATGTCAGGAGAAGACACATCAATGTTGGAACCATTAGACTCGTCGTTGCAAAACATTATCGACCAGAAGAGTCTTCGTTGGGTTTTTGTTGGCGGCAAAGGAGGCGTCGGGAAGACGACGTGTAGCTCTTCACTGGCCATCCAATTGTCGTACACTCGGGACTCGGTGTTGATTATCAGTACAGATCCGGCACATAATATCAGCGATGCTTTTGACCAGAAGTTCTCCAAAGTGCCCACACCTGTAGGCATAACCATTGAATTTAATTGAATAATATTGATGACAGAGCTGACCACCAAATATGATATATGATTGTCATTATTAGGTAAAGGGTTTCAACAACTTGTATGCCATGGAGATCGACCCCAACTTAGGAACGGGTGAATTGCCTGACGAGTTCTTCGCTGAGTCGGATCCCATGAGAATGAGTCGATCAGTAATGCAGGAACTGTTGGGTGCATTTCCCGGCATCGATGAGGCCGTCAGTTACGCGGAAGTCATGAAATTAGTGCGATCTATGAATTTCGATGTCGTTGTCTTTGATACGGCACCGACAGGTCTTACAACTTATTTTACTTAAAACTCAATTTATATCATAATTATTATATTTTTTTTGGGATTTAAATTTTAATTATTTTCTCTTTATCTTAATTTATATGTTTTATTATATAATTAATGCAATGATTTCAAAACAACATAATATTTTTATGTGAAAAACAGGACAATTAAGTGTTGTTTATATTTAAACTTTACTTTTGTTTGATAATCAGGTCATACGCTTCGGTTGTTGTCATTTCCCGCAGTCGTTGAAAAAGGTTTGGGAAAATTGTTACGGATTAAGAACCAATTGGGACCTATGGTTACTAATGTCGCCTCAATGTTGGGTTAGTTATTATCTAATGACTTGAAGGACACATTAAAATAAGATTTTGATTTTGTTATAACTTTAAGGTTTGACTGATATGAATGCCGATGTAATGAACAATAAGATTGAAGAGATTTTGCCAATTATTAAGACAGTGAACGAACAGTTTCGGGATCCAAACCAATGCACATTTGTCTGCGTCTGTATCGCAGAGTTTCTATCTTTATATGAAACCGAAAGACTGGTTCAGGAGCTAACCCGAGCCAATATCGACACTCATAATATTATTATCAATCAGCTATTAATGCCGAAAAATGGTGAAACCGGTTGCTCTATGTGTAAGGCAAGGATTAAATTGCAAAACAAGTATTTGGATCAAATCAATGATCTTTATGAAGACTTCCATTTAACTAAACTTCCACTTCTAGAGGAAGAGGTTAGAGGTGTGGATAAAGTAAAGACATTCAGCAAAAATCTGATCCAACCCTATAAGCCATAACTAAATATTTATTACTACTGTAGTTATGATTGTATTTTAAAAATTTATATTTAAAATAAGGTTTTATTAATTTTATTTTAATATTTATATCTCAATTTATTTACAGTAAAGTTATTTAAAAATGATTTCTATAATATTTAAATTATTTTTAAAATAAAATTTTGCAAATTAAAAAATTCATTTTTATTTATTAAATTTCATTAATTAAAAATATGAAAAATGAAATTATTTTTAGTTAAAAAAATTAATGCGTCAGCCGGGAGTCGAACCCGGGTCAACTGCTTGGAAGGCAGCTATGCTAACCGTTATACCACTGACGCGCACTTACTATACATTATATATGAATTTCTATAATAGATTTTTATAAAATGCTAACAAACTATTTGATTATTTATTTTAACAGTAAATTATAATTTATAATAAACTATTGTACTAAAGTAATGTAATACAAATTTTATTGTATTATACAATATACTATGCAATATACTGTATATATAGTATGTATTATATACTCTATATTATATCGTTATGATTGTCGGTAGACATCAATATTGAAGAATTAATTATTTAAATCAAATCTAGAGTATTAATACAATATTTAGTAAATTATATAATATATGTATTATAAATGCAATGAAGTATACATTGATTATACTGTAATTAGGAAAGAGTTATGAAATTTTAAATTTTGTTTTATTAATATTCATTTTGACAATAATATATAAGTACTAAAATGCTTATATTTATAACAAACCATAAATTAAAAAATACAATTTATAATGAAAAAATAATATCAACAATTTTATAATGAAATAATAACATAAAAATGATTGTTTTTAATAATTTTAATAAATTTTATAACAATTATTAAAAAATAAATAAATTTATAAAATATACTTGAATAACTGTATATACTATTATATATATATATATAGTAATTATTTTTAATAACAATACTATTATCCAATTTAAAACTATATAGTTTACGATATAATTACAAAATTTAGTTTAATTTAATTATATATATATATATATCAAAGATGTAGTCAAATATAATATAAGTTTAAATATAATATGTAATAAAACTATATTATATTTATAGTAACAGTTATTCTACATTATAATTTCAAATATAAATTTAATTATAAATGGAAAAAATTAATATTATAAACAAATATTATTAACTAAATTTAAATTAATTATTTTTGATTTTATCATTTATATGATAAGTCTTTTTATAGAATTGATAGAATTGATAGAAAAAGATGGGATTTTGCGCGAAACCAAACCAGAAGAGTCCGGGAGGAAAGCCTGTCTGTAGGAAAGCCATGACCACACCGTAGCAAAAACAGGTCCCAAACTGGACTAATTGTAATTGAGTTACGTATCGCTTCCACCACAAGTACTTCCGCACATGCGGTCCAAATGCCGCCAAAGCGTAATATAAATACATAATTGTATGAATAAATGTATTAAAAATGAGAAATAATCCGATGACTGGAGCTTGAGGTGCGAGCTTTAAACACATCCATCCTATTAATGGCACTAATGTGTGGTGATATAAGTGAAGAAATGTTATTTGATTATACTTTTTACGCAACACAAAGAATATAGTGTCGAATAAGTCAAGAAATCGCGTCAAATAACACAGAAACCCCACATGTATTTCATTTAATGTATTATCCGAGTAATCATTTCTATCGGGAAATTTAAAGTTAAGGAAACGCTGTCCATAATCACATCGACCGACAATTTCATAAAAGAAATACATATTGAAGACAACCATAAATAAGTTATAGACGAGCATTGGTTCCCGTAATACAAATGCCGGTCTATTCTTCATAAGTTGTGGTCCAATCTTCTTAACAAACAATAAATATGAGATGAGTATAGTAATCATTAGTTCGGGACCACCCGTCACCAATGGATAGTGTCGGGTACGTGGATCCCCCACATCGATCCAATACTGCCGACTATAATATATAATAGTTGAACCAAATTTATGGACACTATTTAATATTGTTGACATTATTATGGCGTAAACTATTTAACATATAAATTAATACTTATATAAATTATATTATATAAATAATGAACTATTAAATTAAATATATTGCAAAATTTGAAAACTTTGAAAACTTTTTTCAAAACTAATACTTGATAATGAAGTTCATTGCCTTCAAATGGCATACTATTTATGTAAATGCCATTCAATTATAGTCACTGATTGAGACCAGTATTGGAGAGGAAAAGATGTAAATAAACTAAAAGAAGACTTTTGAAGATTTTGTGGTTCATTGTTAGTGATTGTAGTGATTGACCCATTGAGCTATTAATTGTTGCGCATGAGTTGCCAATTCATCTCTTTAAGACAAGTGTTATACAAAAAACTTGTTTTTCAAATCAATTGTTTTTCAAAGCAAAATTGATGCCGATTTTGATGTTCATTATATTGTATTGCGTCTACAAGTCTCTCTCACTGATGACTATATATGCTTACAACGATTAAAGATTTTGACCCATTTTAGCAAATGATATATTTTTTTGCTAAAATATTTTTATAATCATGTAATATACAATATACAGTATGTATTATATATGTATTAGTATTATATAGGTATCTACAAATATCAATAACATAATGCTGTTATATTTGTCAAAATATTATTTGTTAAATATTATGAAAAAGTAAATAATTTTGTCGAAGTTATAGTTGTAATACTTTTATAAAAGAATTTATATTTTTAAGTCATAGTTTTTTAAAAATTATAAATAGGTTTTTAAGACACAAAATTTTATTCAAACATTATTAGTTTGATGTAAAAATACCAAAAAATAAATATCTAATAAATAAATGAAAACCTGTTGAATGAGATATGATCTGCTATTAGACTATGTTATCACAGTTTTGTTGAGTTATTGCTATTTCATTGTCAGATTGATTCATAAATTTACAGTATATTGAGTAAAAATAGTAAGTCTTATATAATAATATAATTTATTAAAAAAGTTTATTGCACTTTTATGTTATTATAAACAATTCATCCATAAATTTAGTTATAATTAATTATTTAAAAATATTTTTATAGAAATTTTAATTATGTTAAAATAGTTTTAGTAATTTTTTACATTATGATTTAATGATTTCCAAAATCATTTAAAATTTAAGTGCTTATCATGACAAACAAAAATAGTGACATAATTATAATAAAGCAATTGGCCATGGTCACACTAATAGCACTGTCTGTTGTGGTTGGAACTGGTGGTGTAGTAATACTAATAGGTGTTGTAGATGGTGGTGGTGGTGGTGGTGGTGGGGGAGTAGGTTTGGTACATCTATCTGGTAAAATACCCTATAAATAAATTATTAGCTAAATTATAGTGACATTATATAATTATTTTAAATTAATTAATTTACCGAATAACTGGAGCAAACCGTATCTAACAGATTAGTTACAGCATTGTTACTGTTGTCGCCCTTAACAGTGATCCACGGATCTGTAATTATTGGGTTATTAATAAATTATTTGGTTAACTATTAAAGTTAATTTAAATATAATTTGATAATTATTATTATAGATTTATCATACATTTAGTTGGATTGATTCTAGTGTTTCTGTCTCTCATTTTAAGATAAGCATAAATATCTGCCGGTTTGTTGCCCCGAGCACAGGACAATATGGTAGGCCAGGGATCGATTCCCAATATAATATTTGCACATTGATTGCCGACTTCACCCGGATTTGTTTTCCATAGATCTCCTTTACTGAAGAAACATATGATAAACTCAGTTATGCGTTGCAATCCTTTTGGTTGATTCTCGTGTCGGTCTATAATACAAGCCTTTGATTTTGAGATAAATATATTATTTCAAAAAAAATCTGAAATTATTTTTTTTATGTTTACTTGAATTCTGTTGGCAAAGCATTCATTATGAGTGTTACAGATAAAAGGATTTTCATTATCCGCCTCATTATAAATGGTTTGACCCCAAGGTATAAATACTGTGCTCACGATCTGCTCTAATGATTTGATGCGAGTGGGCGTTGAGTCGGTATAAAATTGTGTCAATTGGTTGACCACCCATTCTCTGATCGCATCGTTACTTGAATAATAAACGCCGAGATCTACCTGATCTCTACCCAGTGATGAACATACAGCCGGTCGTGCAAACTATTTAATATTTGATAAAAATAAAGTTATAACAATTACTATAATTAATTAATATGTTTAGTTACAGGATATGAATCGCATATAACATGAATTAAACTGGTTTCAGCCTCGATTGTATATTTATTGTTAATGGTAACCCAGGGCACTTTGGTTAATGGTGGGTCTAGTTTTGCCGTTTTTGTAGCTAATTGTTCATAATATTTACTACCATCCGGTCCATTAGCACAGGGATCTATCAAACTTGTCCAGTAATCACCAATCTTTTCCTGAACACAATTCTGTCCATCATTTACAGGATTGTCACTGTTTTTATCAAAAGTACAGTTCAAGAATTCCAGAGTTCGATATCTACTGTCCTCTAAGTCTAACTCATTGCTATGATTTTGTTTCTCATAGAAATTATGAAAAACACATGCCTTTTAAATAGAAATTAACAATATATTCAATTAATGATTATTGAAATTACATTAAAAATAATTTATTATTACATGAACTTTGTTGGCTTTGCACTGAACCTCTTGACTGCATTTGAGTTCACTTCCAACTCGTTCTGTGAGACCAAATGGCAGAAATTCAATGAAAGCCAATTCATTGACATATTGTAGATATTCTTTGAGCTGATTGTTGAAAAAATCAGCAACAGATGTGTCCAATGTTTGATAGTTAATGGCAACCGATAGTAATTCTGGTATACATACGGAAGGTTTGTCAGACTATTTAATTATATAACGAAAATATTAGTATTATATAAAATCATTCAAAATAAAAAAAAATCAGTAATTAATATTGAAATTATGGAGTTATGATATACCGGATAATAGATATCACATATTTCTTGTATCAAATTTTCTTCCGCATCCATATTATGTTCTCCTTCTATCAGAATCCATGGCACGTGAGTTAACTTTGGATTCAATGATAAGACTTTGTCGGCTAACTCTGCAAGAAGTTGATTGCCTTTATTTCGGGCACAGATATCAATGTCCATCCATTGATCAGTAAAATATCGATTGGCACAGTCTTGAGTCACTTTCGGTACATTATTCATATTATCACCAAAAGTACAAACCAAGAAATTTAATGTTTCTATCGGTTTGATTTGCAAAAATAAATTCATAACACAGGCCTACAATGACAACGATTTAACGATAATTTTATAAAAAAAATAAGTTATACTTAAAAAACAATAATTAATTAATTATAATCACATGATGTTTATATGTATGGCAATCATCATTTCCCGGGCATTGAAACGTGTTGTCATCATTTTTGACAGCTGTGCCAAAGGGAATAATATCCAAAACTGCCAATTCATCCAAATGTGTCTTCAAGTGATCAAATTGTGTGAAAATAAAATTTTTCAAATTTGAATTCAATGGTTCGTAATGTAATTGTATGTTTATCTTAGTTATTGGTGGTATCGGTGCATCACAAGCCCAGGGTTTCACATTTCCCTTTAAGTTAACAAATTAGTTATTAATTAATTTCAATAATATATTTATTTATTTATACTTCAAATGTATCGCAAACAGATCGAGTCAAATGTATTTCCGATGCCTTACTGTGCTTTCCATTGACAATAAYCCAAGGAGTATACCTAAGTGGAGGCGACAGTGCGGACACTCTGTTTGCWAGTTTAGCAAAGACAGAGTCAGCCTCTTCAACGCATTTAACTATTTTATGCCAACTATTTGCAGCAAAATTATTGTCGACACATGTTTTTGATGCCTTAAATGAATCCATTGGCCAATACTGACTGTTAAAATAACAATTGATAAACTCTAATGTTTGTAACTTTCCATCATAAGCCAAATTATCACTAATGGGATCGTCGTCATTGTGCCAAAACAGCTCATATATACATGCCTTGTATTAAACAAAACAACAAATTTTAATAATATTTATTAAAAAATAAAAAAATTATATATGAATTACATGTATTTTATTGCCATTACATTCTTGATTACCATTGGGACAAATGAATGTGTAATTATCATCTTTTCCTTTATAAACCTCTGTTCGTCCAAATGGTATAATTTCTAATTCAAATATCTCCTCAATATCTCTATACGATGGATACAATTCATTGACGACAAAGTTTTTAACCGCCAAATCTCCAGTTTGGTAATGAAAGTCAATTTTGACTTTTTCTGGTCTCGGAGTTTCACATGACTCGGGTATATCACCCTAAATCAGTTGACATTATTTAAATTTAATAAGTATTAATACTGATATATAAATTTATATTTCATTATAATTGAAATAAGTATATCATTAGATAAATAATAAATATAAAATAAAATTACCAAAACTTTAGAGCAAATCAATTGATGAAGTTGTGTCTGAGCGGTAGGACTGCGCTCACCATTAATGATAATCCAAGGCGTGTGTTGTAACGGATCCTTTAAGTTCTTTGTTTTGGTTTCCATTGCTTTCATTATTTGGTCGCCTTCTTCACTTAGAGCACAGGTATATATATCATTCCAGACGTCTCCTATAAAGTATTTGTCAGCACATTCTTTAGCTACAATTGCAATCTCTTGATTGTCCACATTCTTGAACATACAATGAATAAGCAAAAGTGTTTGATTCTTGCCATCGTATTCAGTGGACTCTGGGTTCTCATCTGAGTGCAAGAATCGACTGATCGCACAGCCCTACAACACATATTTGAAAATAAAACTATAAATATTTTACTTAAAGTTCTAATTTAAAATTTTTACCTGAATTTTGTTACCCAAACACTGTTGAGGACCACCGAGACAATCAAAAACAGTATTTCCACTTTCATCTACACTCGAATTGGTTCTTCCGTATGGAATCAGATGCAAAGTAAACGATTCCCGAATGTCTTCAAAAGTGTACCGCAATTGTTGTAAAAAGAATTTCCTGGTTTGAGGGTTAAGTGTCTCGTAATATATCTCAATCATAACTGATTCACATTCCAATGGTTTTTCTCCCTATTATTACAATCAATGAAATACAGTATTCATATATTCATAAACTAAATATTGGTAATTATATAATATTATACAATTTATATTATAGTTAATTAATATGTTTTAACTTAATATATATCATATAACAAAATCGTAATTATTCTAACTACAAATTCAGATGTCGTATAAATTATACAAATAAATTACCCAGTATAAAATATTTTTAAATTAAGATAATAAATATTTTTGTTGTGATAAATACTTTTAAAATTGCAAAAAATTAATATTTTGTTTAGTGGTTTTATATTCACCTTATATTCAGCGCAAACAGTTTGTAGTAAATCGTTGGCTGTTCTCAAACTATGTTTGCCATTAAGTGTAACGTAAGGAATGGGTTGTAGTGTCTGAACACCCAATTTGTCTTTAATCTGTTGTGTCTTTTGCTGAACTTTCATATATTTAGTGTCACCCAAAGCCATATTGAGCTCAATATTAATCTCTGTCCACATATCAAGTGGCAGATAATTATCGGCACAGAATTCGCCGACTTTAATATAGTTATCACTTTTCCACTCCGGATGACTAAATACACACTTCAAAAAATTTACAGTTCTTATACTGCCATCAATTTGATCGCCATTATAATCACTTAACCAATAGAGATCTTCAACAATAGCCTATCAAATTGTATATATATATATATATATATATATATATATATATATATATATATATATATATATATAATGTTAGTATTAATAAACATTAATATTTATTTAAACAATTGAAACAAACTTGAATTTTATTAGCCATACAAGCAGATTGTCTTGTGGCACATTTACCATCAAATTGAATGCCATCTTTTACATTGCCATTGGGAACTATTTCAATGTTAACCATTTCTTCAATATGTTTAAAATTTGGTCCAAATTGTTTAGTAAAAAATGTTTTGGATAATAGACTCATTGACTCATAATAGACGGATATATTAATTTTAGACGCTTTTCCTACATCACAAAGATCTGGTCTATGGACTACATCTTCATCCTTAAGACACATAATATTGATTAATAATTTTTAACAAAAAATATTTTATTTATTAAAACATACGAAGTGTTCGCACAGCACTTTCAAGAGATCTTGTTTGGCGTCATCTCTCTTAACATTATTGATAGTAATGACGGGAAGAGTTAGTTGAGTGATGGCTAATCCAGAATTTTGAGTTTCGTTAATAAACTTCATTAGTATATCATTTCCTCTATTAATGACGCAATCATTTATGTTAGGTCTAGGATTCACTTGAATGGTTGTCTCAGAGCACTGTTCGCCAGCAGTTAAGACTGGAACGGCCTGTTTGTTCTTTGCGAAACAATAGATAAAATCCATGACCTCTTGTCTCATAGGATGATCCAAATCCGACTCATTATTTATCCAATAGTCATCAATAATACAGGCCTTTCAGATCATTTGAGATCATTGAGAATATTTAGCATTTAATATAATTATTAAAAAAATACCTGAATTTTATTGCCATTGCATTGTGATATACCGTAAGTACAGTTTAGATCGTGAGGTGGTTTTATTTTGGTAGTACCGGACGGTATTAGTTTCAAATTAATTAAATTTTGAAACACATTGAATGTAGGTTTTAATTGTTCAATTAAAAATCTTCTAGACTTATGATGAAGTGACTCATAATAAACAACTACATCAAGTCGGGTGCAAACCGCCGGCTTTTTAATGGACTATTTAATAAATGCAATTTAAATATAAATTAACTATTTTTTAAAAAAATATTACACAATCAAAACCAGTAAAATAGTAATTAAAACTTACATTATAATTAGTGCAGATTTGTTGAACAAAATCATTAACCGATTGAATGTTTTTTTCTCCATTAATAGTAGCCATCGGAATGCGGGGTAAACTATCATTTGGTTTATCTTTTAAAATGTTTGTCTTATTTTTCATTGTTTCATAGGCTTTATCGCCGTCGGGTCCCAAAGCTCTCTGCAAAAGTTGAGTCCACGTATTGATTGGCAAATAATTTTTAGCGCACTGTTCGCCGGATATGTATATGTTTTGCCACTGTTTGTTGGTTTGCATACAATCTATAAAATTTATGGCACGAATAGCGCCATCAATTTCTTGACCATTTGGAGGATCAATCAAATAATCAGTGATTACAAGAGCCTATAAAATAAATTAATTGTTTAAGTTTTATATAAAGTTTTATGTATTATTTATATTAAATTATACATGAATTTTATTGGCAACGCATTGATTCTTTGAATCACAGCTATACTTATTATCAGTCGATTCATTGTATTTAGTGTTTCCGTACGGAACCAAATCAATGTCTACAATATCTTCAAGTATGTGATAATATGGTTGCAATTGATGATCAAAATAATTGCGAGCATTGATATTGAGTGTCTCATAATATAAAACAAACTGAATTTTGGGTACTTTAGGAACTTCACAAACTTTAGGTTTAGGTTTTTCTAACTTAAATATATTATAAAAATTAATTACATTTTCTTTATATTTAGCACAACTTAATTTACAATACTATACACTTACTGATGGTTCATATGCACTGCAAATGGCTTTAACTAAATCTGATGTATATTCAGATTTAATTTCATTTCCAATTTGAACGGCCAAACCATTTATTAATTGATTAACAATTTTATCAGTTTTTTCTTTGTTTTGGTTAAAATATAGTTTATAGTCTTTATTAATAATGCATTGATTGATAGAAATCCATTTATCGTTAAGATTTTGATTGACACAATTTGTGGACAACTCTTCAATTTTAAGCATTTCTCTATTCTTGAACATACAGTACACGAGTTTAGCCAAACCTTTACGCTTTTCATCCGAAAGATCTTCTTCATTGATTACAATTCCAATGGCACATGACTTGTGATATATATATAAGTTTTTAATATATTAATTATTTTATAATTATTTTTATAAAAACAATACTTGAACTTTGTTTGCCAAACATTGTTTTTCTCCAAAATGACATTTAAAGTCATCGCCATCTTTAATAGTGTTGCCGTACGGAACTAACTCGAGATCGACTATTGGCCACAAATCATTAAAAACTGGCCAAAACTCTTCAATAAAAAATTTACGATTCACTCGATTTAAGTTATCGTAAAATATAGTGACTTTAACTTTATCTCCGACAGCCTTTTCATTCTTTTGATTTACATTTAGTTATTAAATCACATTTGAATATATAATTTATATATAATTTTATTCAGAAAAAACTTACATTTTGTTTGTTTTGCACAACTAATTCACCAAAAGAATTAGCAATTAGTAATAAATTAATTATAACTATAAATAACTGATTCATTACTTAATAAGAATTTATTTTTTAACCAAATGAGACATCAAATATAATAAAATAATATTTATAAATATTAATACTTTAAAACTAATTTTTTAAAAACATTAATAACTAATATGTTCTCTGATTATTTCATAATAGAATATTTCCAGTACTCTAGAAATATAGAGTATTTTATTTTTACTAATAATAAGAATTTTAAATCTGGAATTTGTTTTATTAGTTTTGATAAAAATTTATAACACTTACATAAACTATAAAAATAAAGATTTTTTTTATTAAAATTGTTAATTATTATTTATGATACAAGTTATTATTACAGAATTATTAAAAATACAACTTATGCCACAATATTTAATAATATGTTTTTTAAATAATTAACATAATCTATTAATTATACAATAATAAATTAGTAAATAGCTATAAATATATTTGATCACAACATCAACTAATTTTCAAAAAATTAATTTGCATTAAATATAAAATCCAGTTTACAATTGAATGCCTTATTATATATATATACAGTATATATTTATTTACTGATATATTTACCAGTTATAGGCTACAGCCCAGGGACAGACTGTGGACAGTATGTAAATTATGACAAATAAAATGAAAGCAAAGGGGAACAGTAGTCTCGATACATAATCCACTTTATTTCTACTCAACGGATCTTTCATGTAATCAATGTTTCCGAAGGCATAATACAAGATATTACTGACAAATCTTCTGCAGTGATATAAAAGTCGTTTGTCTTTACTATAGGTATTGGTTTTCGGCACTTCTGTAAAACCCTGTTATATATATTTGAGTGAAATTAAATTCAAAATTATTTTTATTATAATTAAAATCGTGTGATACTATTATCTAATAATAACTGTTATAATAATAAACTTTATGACTACAAATAAATATTAATGTATTTTTTAAAAATTAAATTAGTTATTAACTACTGATTCATTATCTTATCATTAATATTATATTATTATACACTACTAATGTGTATTACGGTATTAGAAATTATAATTGTAATAAAAATTTAATTATTTTATAATGTAGTTTTAAAGGTACTATAAAAAGACAACAATAATTTACAAATAATTAAAATATCATTGAATTTACAACAATTGTAGAGACCTGAGTGGTGCGCTGGGCTTTTTTATCATTGATCATCCATACCCATGATATGGCCACTGCAAACTCTATGAGACTCATAAATACAAAAAATATACAGACAGTCATCCACCAGTGCAGGGCCACCACATAAGACACATTTATCTCACTGTTAACATTCACATTTTGAGTTACCAGGGTTAATAGTGGGGTAACCAATAGAGCCACCTTTTATTATTTTATTAGTTTGAGTAAAATATATAATTAAATTTTGTTTTATATATAATATTCAATTAAACTTAGCAAACAATTAATTAATGTTACCCTTGCAGGCCATGCCATCACTGGTATCCAAAAGCCAACAAATGACGAAATAGTAGTTAAAAATGTTGGCCCATATATACGTATCATATAATAGGAGACCCGTCGGACTAATTTCATTTTGACTGTCAAACAGCCAAAGTGTCCCAAATGGTTGCTCCACTCGCACTGTCCTATGTTTGTCTCTCTTAAGCGAAACTTTGGATTGTCATCGAGTGGTAAGCTTTTAAAGAAGTTCCACTCAAGTGATACACTTCTGTTATTTCTTGTTACTAAACAGTGTTAAGAATAGATAAATTAATATACATTTAATTAACAACAAATAAATTAATAACAAATAAATTAACAACAAATAAATTAATAACAAATGAATTTACAGCTCATGATATCAATTGAACAATATTGGATGTCTTGAGGATATTGAGATAAATCCATTTTACATTGAAATTTAACATTCATTTTGATACTTTGCATTATATAGTTATCATTTGTTATTGTATAATATATAATAGGATTGACAACATTTATGATTTTTGACTCCAAAGCATTACTAAAGTAAGTGTCGGGTGTCCACAGTTTTGAAGCCCACGAGTAGTCCAATAAAATTTGGTTTGTCTTTTGCATATACACTGGTAATATAAGTCGACTATCTTTCCATTTTTGATGAAACATTAGGTCCACAACAATATACTATTTGTTAGAAAAATGTAAATAATTATAATCTTTTAAATATTTAGTGATAATATATGACAAACCTGTCCCGACTCGACAACACTGACCAAATCAAAAATTTCAATTGAAACTGATATAGTTTGTAGCGATCCGTTAATAACAGGAATAATATGTTTGTTATAATCTTTTGGGATTAGCTTATCTAATGACCAACTAATTGGTGTTTCATTTTCAGTACTAATTACATACAAATTATTATAAAATACTATAATTAATAGTAAAACAGTAATCAGTGTCATTATAGCTTATTTGTAAACTAAAACTCTATTTAATCGTTTATTAAATGTCTATTTTTTAACGCTTGACATTGAAATTTTCTGAAATTCATTGATTATGATAATTGTTTTACAATTAAATTAATTCTCAATATGTCAACAATTTGTATGCATAATTAGATATTTATTAACGATTTAATTGAACGTAAAATATAAATTAATTTATAGCATGTTTTGAACTTTTCATTAAAGATTTTTTTTTATACAAATAGATTTAATACAACTTTTATATGTTAATTAATTAATTACCGATACTCTCACTGATTGTTTGTTTGCATTGACTATAAAAACTTTTTTTTCAAGTAAAGGTCACAATTAATGATTGTCACCTAAAAAGTGTTAAATACGCTCCAAATACGTGAACTTACATTCAATTACTATTGATTTATTGTCATCAATGGATATTTCATTATATGACTGTCTAAATATAACCTTCCGGTTTATTATATACTATGTCTGTAAATATCGTAATAGTATCTAAAAAGTTAATTACCAGTACTTATAAAACTGACACTAGAATTAAGTATTCAATAGTATAATACAGTAGTTCTGTACTGTCAGTAAAATAGCATAAAAAAGATTAATTAATTTGAATCAATTGATGACTAAATATTGTTATAATGTTATTATTTATAGTGATTTTACAGTACTAATTGTAAATGTAATCATTATATTTTTTAATCAACCGTGTATTTATATTTTTAATGCTAAATTAACTTTTTAAATATTAATTTTGATGCACATAAATTTAATTTTAATATTATAGTATTTAATTAAGATTAAATTATTATTTATATAAAATATTAATTATACTTACAGTTTATTGTTTTAAAAAATTATTGTAAATAATGATTTTATAAATTATATTTTCACATTTAATAATTTCATAAATAAGATTAAGTGTTAAATTATATATTTTGTTTGTTTGCTATAATTACGATGCGTTAAACACAGATTTATATAAATTTTGTTAATTAATATATTATATAAAAAAATTAATTTTTACAAATTGATTTTATTATCAAATAAACTGATTTTGATATTTAAAAAATATTTCCATCAGAAATGCATCAACTAATATAACACATGAATCTAAATATTTATAAATTTATATGTCATTAAATATGTTTCTAAAAACAACTTTAATGTATTATTATGTATAATCAGTTTATTGTTGTACTAAATTATAGAAAAATTTAAATTATCAAAAATGGCAATTAAATAAAAAATGATTGTATATTAATATAAATGATATAATGTTTTTTTTGCATTTGCTATTGAAAACATAAATAGTAAAATGCGTTTGTATACAAAATGAATTTAATAATTTTAAAGTTAATTAATTATTAATATATTTATTAGTATAAATTTATATTATAGAAATTATATACTGGGAATGGCATAATCATAATTGGGTTGTCTGGAAAAAGGTCGGGTGCCAAATATCCTTAAGTCATTAAACGATGATAACGGTTGTCGGTATGAAAAATCTAAATTTTGATCATCAAATTGGGCCACATTTTGGGAAAAGTTAGGTATTGTTAGTTTCAAAATATATGAATAACCAAATGAACCGATGTATAAAACTCTTTCATATGGGTTATCACTGGGACCCTCAACTACTTCAGATATATAACCATTTGAGCCATCAATTGAATGAATTGAGCCCAAAATTTTTCCGTTTGCATCCATTTCCAATATAAGTCCATAATTGTTGGCAACATTTTGCATATAAAATTGTAATCCCGTTTTCAAAGTGAATCCCAATTTTTCTAGTTTTTCATTTTTTTCTTTTTTGCCCAAATCCTCAATACTTGATCCCATTTGAGTGTATTTATCTAATAACTCTTGTCTTAGCGCTGGTTTGTCGCTCATCCAATCAATGAGATTAGGATTACTGACATTTCTTGCGTTGACAATTGGCAACCAATAAGTTTCGTGATTTTTTTCACTGCTTCTCATCAGATGTTGGGCTTCTCCGGGAAGATTCTCAGCCCAAGTCTCAGTCTTTCCCTTATCTTTGCCTTAATTTATAAATATATTTATCTTTTAACAATATGTCAACTGATAATACTATATAATCAAACCTTTAATATAATGTTTAACAATACGTTTTGCGTTAAACTCAGAGACGAGAAGTGCGTTGCGATCATCAGTTATTTCAACACTTTTTGGATACCAAAGTCCTTGCATTAATGTTTCAACTTTTTTAGTGTCGGAGTCGTATTTAATAACTATTCCCGTCCTATCCGGCTCTAAGATCATAACTGGCCATTGATTTAAATCTCGTTTAGTACTGGCAATTGTTATATAGAAAACATTTCCTCCATTAGTAGCCGATCCTTCATCTATAGCTAAGTGTGCCATATATTTGCCTCCTGTTTCTTCAACCGTAAGCAAACGGTTGACCTGAACTTTATTGCCATAAAAGACTACTTCATGTAGACCTAAGTAGGCATCAACAAAGTATACCGTTCCCTTCTTATCAGTCCTTAAGCCCAAAGCTCGTCCACACAATGATATGTCCCAAGCTTTGGTTTTACACAAATCATTGGCTACTTTGACAATACGGGTCGTGTTTCCCGTTCGTATATCGCACCGATAGACACCACCACCAGCTGTTCCCGTATAGATATACTGCTTGTGAATGGCTAAAGAGGTCGGACCTACTATACCATTATCGCAATATTTTGTGGCCTTAGAGAGGATGTTGTTTGGCGTCAATACTCCGCTAAAATCTTTCACTAACGGAAAACTTTTGTATAATAATAAACTAATTACTAATTTTATTTTAAATCAATTTAATAGTATTTTATAATATTTTATATCATGTAAATATATGCCAAATAAATTATAATTTAAAATAATCTATTTATAAATGATAAAAATATTAAACCTTATCTAATTATATAACAACAAAAAAGTCAATTAATTAAAACATATTATTTGTTAACAAACTTGTTATTAAATTTATTATTTTCTTTTTTAAAAGTGTTTTTAGTAATACAAATAATAACAATAACATTATTAACAATAAAAAAATATTCATTCAGAAAAGTCAAAATAATTAATTTATTCAAATATACAGTAAGTGTTATTCACTTATTAACCAACAATTTAAATATAGAGGAAGTAATGCTTTTGCAAACTTTGTGTTTAATAACTTGTGTTTATTTTTTATGATTTAGATTTTTATTTTATAAGTTTAGCTATTTTTATAAAACTATCAATATCATGTTATACAATCATCAAATATACAGTACAATAATAATTATCCCTAATATTGTTGACGTGGGAAACGCTTTACTTAACAATTTAGTCAATTAGTCTACACACTAATGACTACTATCTTTTAATTATTGGGATACAAATCTATACATTTATTAACAGATGTCTTAAATCATTAAAAATAATTGTCAAAATTAATAAACAATTCAATAAATAAATTGTGTACTAATTTTTATGGATGTCTTTAACAATAACACTACAAAATTATAATTGTCTAGTCTATCATATTTGCTATCATTTATCAACTGCTATTGAGTTTTATGACTTTATATAATTATAGAGTAAACAACATAACAGTTGTGTTGATTATAATCAAAAATAAGATTCAATGATTGCCAAACATTTTGATAATTCAAATATTTACAATATATATACAGTATATATACAGTATTTTCACTGTATATTATAAACTCGTCTCCACAACTAATATACATAATATATAATATAATAATTATTATTAAATGTTATTATTGTTTTTGTATAAAATTGATGAACAATTTGTGTTAAATTATATTGTGATCATTTCAAAGCATTTTTCAAGTTTATACTTATTATTTTTTTATTACTCTTAATTGATTTGAAAATTACATTATAACTGTTGAAGATTAATATTAAAGTATTTAGATTATGAAATACAATTGTAATTTCTCTTATAGAAATTAGTTATTTTATTTTATAAAACATTTTATTGTTTATAAAAATAACAATAAAAATACTCTATTAATGATATATTTTTTATTTTGAGTTCAATTTTATAATTTATAATTTTTTTAAATAAAGAAATATATTTTTGATGCTCTGCTTTTTATATGCTTTACATATATTTATACAGTATATAGTAATTTTAAAGCTTACTTTTTTAACTAATTAGTAATAATAATACATCAATATTATAAAAAACAGTTATTTAATAAAGTAATGTTTAGTTTCTATATAAATTACAGTATAAAATGTAATTAAATTATTGAATAGTAGAAATTTTGTCACACGATATATATATATATATATATATATCAAACTATTAGTTTTAATAATGCAATTATTAAAATAGTTATAAAAACAAATTCAGTGAAAATATAAATGTGAATATTTGTCATAACTATTTTATATTTATCTTAAAATAACATTTGCACTTTTATATAAATATTATAAATACTTACTAAAACAATAAACATAACAGTAATATTATACTTAACCACATAATTTATATCTATATTGTTTAAACTATAATAAAACTGCTTCAATAATTAACTAAATAGCACATTAAGCTTAATACACATGTAAAACATTTGTACAAAAAATTATTTTATTGTTTTATTGTGTAATATATACTCTGCTTGTTTAAAAATATCAAAGTTATAAATATAAATTTTCATAGTTACTTTATTGATATTATATTTTATATAAACGTTTAATACAGATTAAAAAATAAATCTATAATAATTTAAATTAAAATGTTTAATTATACTGAATATTAACAAAATAAGTAAAAATAAATAAATCTTAAATATTGAAATTTTGTTATATATATACAGTATATTATTTAATTTATCAAAAATATCACATTTATTAAAAATACACTCCTTTTCAAAAAATTTTGATTAATTAACAATTTACTATATTATTTAATTAACAGTATGTCTCAAATTATTAATAATTATATTAGTATATTATAATTATGTTATATTGATATTGATCTTAAGCCATAATTAAATTTATATTTTAAAAAATCAATAGAAACAAAAATTGTTTAATTAAAAAATAATTAAATATAAAAAATGAAATATACTTATATGACAGTTGACCAGTACTTGGATATTGATGCGGTCCATAGGGTGTGTGTGCGGCAAATGCAATATTAAACAATAATATAAATAATAGATTTATTGATTGCATATTTCTAAAAACAATTTTATAAAATTATATGAATTATCCACAAATTGATGTTTTAGATACATAAAAATGAACTTGAATTATAATTTTTAAACTTTAATATTAATATTTGCCACCAAATTATGTAAAAAGTAATAAACACTTATTATTTTAATAATAATAATAATAATAATCTGTTGAAATATGAAAACAATTGCAACAAACAAATGGAAAACAGAAAAATTTTAACATTTATTCACAGTATAGGTGTTTGTAAACAAACTGAATGTTAAGTTATGGTTAAAAAGTTAAAGTTAGCGATAGTATAGAAAAACGGGTCCTTAAAATTGGGCCAAAAAATTGTCGTCCATTTATTTTAACATTATTATACATAATATCATTATTATACTTATTATTGCATTGTGTTTATTGTATCGCAACTCTTATTCCCATCATTTCTCTTTTTATACAGTATTTCTCTCTCTTTCTTTCTCTCTCTCTCTCTCTCTCTCTCTTTCTTTATTTTTTCTCTCACTCAGTACTATCAAGCCTTAAATTATAGTTTGTCCTCAATTTATAATAGGATGTGAAATAACACTTACAAACCATCTATTGAGTCAAACCTTCTGTTTTTAAAAACGTAAGATTTTGTTGTCAGACAATTGAAGGCAACATGTATTTAATAACCAAATTTTATAAAAAAAACTTTCACTTATTTATTAAAATATAAATTTTTAACAAAAATTTCAAATTTTATATATAGGTATATATATATATATATAATACTTAAAAAATAATTTATGCCAAATTTTTACTAATTATGATTTCGAATATGTAAATTAATTTAATTTACTAAAACTTAATATTAATTTTTAAACTTAATTTAATTTTCTATTAAAATATAGAATAAATATGCTAAAAAGCAAAATAATTATAAAAATATGGTGATAATATTATTAATATTTTTGAAAAACAATTACAGCACATAATTATTAATTATTATGAAACAATAGTATGAATAATAATCTTTGAATATTTTTTATCAAAATTCATCTGAATTTAATTATCTGGTAATAAATATGAAGTTAATTAAGTCAAAGGACTCAAATAATTGAAATTTTTATTATTTCGTGATATTCTTTATACTAGAAATTATAATCATTAAAATTGAAGGTTGATATAAATTAAATGATATTTTCATTGAATATAATACTATATGACTAATATTATTGTTATAAAATTTTAATAATTATATTTTAATTAAATTTCTGACATTTTTATTATAAAAATACAATTGATTAGTTTATTTTTATTTTCGTTAAATATTTATAATTTATTTAAATAAGTTATATTAAATTTTTAGTATCAATAATAACTTTATATTTTTATACTGAAACTAATATTTATTTTAATTTTTATATATTTTAAAGATAAAATTTATAATTATTTATTATAAAGTTGTTTAAAAATATTATTAATTTATAAATAGACTTAATTAAAATATAATTATAATCCACGATTATAATCAAAATTTTTGAATTTTATATATTAATTTTTCTCTAAATAATTAGTTAAATTTATTAAAAAATAAATTAGTTATTAATCATTTGTCCTAATTATATGATTATAATAAAAAGTATAATAAATTATAAAACATTTTCTTCCGTTAGTAAAAGTGTGAGAAAAAAATTAATTTCAAATCATAACTATATTATTGAATAATTTCTCATAATTTATTCAAAATGAATGCTAATTATTATATAAAAAAAGTTGTCACTCATGTGTAACATTACTAACTAAAACCACACTTTTATTATCAAATGCGGGTAAATGTGTCTAACTGTTAAACTTTAAGTACAGTATTATACGGTATTGTGATATAAAATAATAATGTAATAATAATAATAATTTGTTTGTGAAATTATATTTTATATATTAAGTTTTAAATAAAACAGTTTTATGTTTCATGAAATACTTTTTAAAAATAAAAATATTGTTTTCAACTTACTTTTCAAATGTTTATAAAACAAAGTCAAAAGTCCGTGAAATATATGCACAAAAAAAGTGTTGTTTAGTAGTTCCGACTTTTATTTACCAAACAATCACTTAATATATACAATGAATTTTGATACGTCAATTAAAATCTAACTATTATTTATATAAAATACTGCCCACAAATATATTTAAAATAAAAGGTCACACATATTACTAAAAATGAGTGAAATGTATAATAAGACCAATTATAATTTAATCAATTTATTAATTTAAACAATTTTTTCGTCAAAAGCAAATTACTGGTAATTTAAATTAAGTACTGACTATAGAAATATACATTAAAGTAAAAAATGGTTAAATCAATTGGGAATTGAGAGGTTAAAAATAGTAAAATTGCAAAATTATTGACAATTTCTATTTACATTGAGTTAAATATTACTGTAATGTTTGCCAATATAAAAATTTTATTAGAAATAAGAAAAAATTACTTTTTGTCTAATTACAATCTATTAAATTGTATAAATAATTAGAAATATTATTATGACTTACAAATTATAATCAATAGGCTTTTATTAGAATACATGAAAGCTATTATTAATTTAATTTAAATAGATATCTACTATAACTATATTTATAAAAAAATATGAACAAAGAATTTTACACAATAATGTTTAATAATTAAATAATTTTTTAAAATACTAAATATACAGTAATTATTGTATTTTTTAAAATTTCTGCCAATTGTCAATCAAACACTTGGATTTGATTCAAATTGTTATTCATATAAGTTAATAATATTATAAATTGTATACAAATTTCTATTATCCAAATAAATTGTTTTAATTGTTATAAAACTATCAATTTTATTGAGCCTTTACTGTTAACTCTTCTGTAAGCACTATATGTAATGCAAGAATTTTTTAATCAATAATAAAGTTATTTTAAATGCAGTTTACATTACAGTTAGTATTGAAAACAACAAAAATGTATAAAATAATAGAGAAATTACTATCTATGGGATCCCAATGTTAATTTTGTTGTCTATTTGTTATGTTTTAACAATACATTGTTTTTAATTAATAATTAAATATTATAATTAGTATTTTAATTATTAATTAAATTAAAAAATCAATTAATTAAATTAAATTAAACTATGATAAAGTACTAAAGTAAAATGATGAATAAAATTTTACAAAACTGATTATTATTAAATAATTATAATTATTATATAAATATGTATGTATCCCATTTTGTATAGTAGTGTGCCATATACAGTACTTATATTACAAGGATTTTATTAATATTTTTAAAAATTAAAAAATTTTCAATTTTATAATTAGTATTCAGTCAGTATTTATATAAAAATAACATTAAAAATAAAAATATATATCTATAAACTATAAACATTAAGTATTATTTAAAAAATTAATTATTTTAAAAGTTAAAAATTACTAAAATAATAAAAAACTCATAGTGTATCATTAATGCTTTTATCAACTATTTTTAAGTATTAAATACATTATTATTTTATTTTTTGTTAAAATTTAGGTTTTTTTAAATTTTTTAAGTTTTTTTGTATTTTTGGAAATTTTAGCTATTTTCCTGGGAATTTATACGGGAACTTGTGGGAACTTTATCGAATTTACATGGGAATATTCGGGAATTTAAGGGAATATTAGGAAATTTTCTCTTGACCCCCCCTTGATTTTGGATTTTTGAAAAAATTGCCGTTTAAAAATGCAATAAAAATCTTACCCCACCCAATACCCCCCCCCCCCCCAAGATTTTTCGAGAATTTTGTAAATTTTACCCTAGTCTACCCCCCCTTAAAATCCAAAACCTTGATTAACCCTAATGTAAAATATATGTAATCATAAATATATTAATCAATTTTAGCAATAATTTTGCTAAATTGCAAAACAATATCACAGAACAGGTACTGTGTCTTCATTGGACACTCACTCTGATGTGTACTATATATACAAAGTTATATAAACATGTTTTCGAAATGGTTTTAAATTTTTATTAAACCGTAAAATATTTTTGCATTAAATAAAATAATAAATTTATTATAAATGATATACAAAACTGATTGAAGTCAATCTCATATGAATATTATGGTTAATACTTGTCATAACAATACAGAATTACGAATAACTTACAGTATTTGTCGAATTAGTTAACATTTAATAATTGGTGTTTAGATCTAATGTATAAACCGATCATTACTTAATAATATAAATATTATTAATTGTAAATCATTCATAAACTTTTAATTATATCTGATTTTGTATAACAAATATTTTATTTTAAAATGTTATATTTGATTTGGGTTTGGGTTCAGTGAAATAATTGTTAAAATTGAGGTTTGATTATAACATGATTAGAGGTGAAAACTTTTTCTCAATATACAGTTTATTATATAAACTATAATTCAATATTTACAATAAAGTTTGATTACATTTAGACTTATTATATAAGTTTATTATGGTATTATAAAATACTATACACTGATTTTGTTTTGATTAAATTAATTGATTAAATCTCTATAAAATATAAATATATTTCTATATTACAAATTAAAAAATGAATATAAATATATAAATACAGTCTATTAACTAATCTTTTTTATTTTAATAAAATTAATGGCGAATTTCGATGAATTTTAATTATATTGTTATTCATTCATATTTTTCGGAAATAATATTACAAGTAATAAAAAAAATAAACAAGGACAATTCTATTTAAATGAAAATAAAGTATTTTCAAAAAGTCTTATTATGTCATAATACTAATAATAATACAGTACTGTATAATTCAGTATAATATTAACAATTTTATTTATTTATTTTTTGTATGTTTTCCTAATCTTTTAATCTCAATTACAAACTAATGTGATTTGCATTATTCATATTCAATATAACTTATATTATATAAGAATAAATTGTTTACTTTATATTTTTATATCTCATAATTTTATATAACTTATAATTAATTTTTTAAAATAGAAAATAATAAATAATATTAGTTAATATTTAAAAATTAAAAAAATTGTTTACATCTTAAAAATTAGATAATTCAAAGTATAAAGTCTAAAACATTGAATTTAAAAACAGATTTTTCTGATTAGATATTTACTTGGGTTTGTCTTAAAAAATCCTTCATTAATTATTAGTTAAATTTTTTTTAAACTTTAATTTTTATAAATAAAATATAGCTTAAAATAAAACATTATTTTTTCATAAGATTTATAAGAAACATGTTTATCAAATTAATATTGTTTAGCAAAATAATACTTTTTTTATGATACGAAAAACAAATTTGTTGTAAATATTAATAATTAAAATAAAATTTTTGTCAATTAGAGCGACGCCTCTCTAGATATGTCACAAAAGATATGACATTTAAGTAATTGTGAAATACTATTACTATTTGAAGCAAAACTTTTGTCCAAAAAGAGTCAAAAGTGTAATAAAAAATTTATAACGATTACGATATTCACGAAAAACATTTAATTGCATTATAAAGATTGGTTTTGAATTGATTAATATAAAGTTTGTTAATATAATAAATTTTAGTACGGTATATATTTGTATAAAAATTATAATTATTTAAACTTACATAATATGGACATTAATACGGATGCCTTTAATCGCGTCAATAGTGCTCATATTAGAGATGCTAACAATTTAATTGATAAAATTATTGATGAAAATCAAGACAGGTTAAACAAATAATTTAAGTTAATTTTATTTTGATATAAAATTTTTATTTTATTAAATATAATAGATTTGACATAGTTTTTGACATCGGGTGCGGCAGCGGTAATGTTACGGCTCTATTGAATCAAAGGATATTATGCAACAAATTATTTGCTATTGATATTGATATGCGAATGATTAAGTTTGCAAAAACTAACTATAGTTCACCAAAAATACAATATATGGTTCAGGATATTGGTGTCGAATGGGATCAATTAGATTCAAGTCTTAAACAACTGGAAGGAAAAGTATCGCTTGTTTTTTCTAATCGGGTTCTCCATTGGGTTGAGAACAAGGAGTTGGCGACCAAAAATTTGTACCGATTTCTGGCTCCTAATGGAAAGCTCTATACAAATATTACAACACTTTGGGATGTGTTTTGTGATTTACTACCAAATGAGAGGTCAAAAATGGAAAGTTTAGTCAAAATTCCATCAAAAGAGAAACAAATCGATAATTGGAGAACAGCTCTCACGGCTTCGGGATTTAAAAATATTGACATCGAGTTCATGATTCTCAGACAACTGTACCCAAGCGATCATTTCAAAAATAGTTAGTATTGTTGTAATCATTTATTTATTTGCAATTTAATTATCGCATTAATGTTATTACTATTTTTTAATAGTTTTGTTGCCGTACTTTCCAAATTTGACAAAAAAATATTTGGTAGAAAAGGATCCAATCAAACGAAACGAAATCATGGCTTCGGGTCTTAAAGATGTGGTTAAACAGTCTATTATAAAATATCACAGTCGGGAACTACCAAATGGTGATAATAATGAAGAAACACTGTTTGAATTGGATTACGGACAGTGCAGAATCACTGCCAGTAACTAAACTTATTATAATTGCAAAAATGTACTCAAAGTTATTTTTTAATTAAATTAAAATATCATTAAATTGTTTTGTGTTAAAAAAAAGTTGTTTAATTGTATTAATTTTAAAATTGGAAATTTTTTGTTTAATCAGATAATTATTTGAATAATCTTAATAAACTTAGTTTTATTATAATTATAGCATATGCTTAATATTATATGCAGTTTTAAGTAATGATACAAATATTGATAGTTAAATAGTTAATGACTAAATAATGATAGTTATTACTGAATAAATAAAACGCATATTTAATCATATTTTAGTTATCGTCAAGCTATGAAAACATAGATATGTAACTATAAATGTGATAATATAAATATGATCCGGTAATTTGTAATATAAAGCAGCATTTTCGTCCATTTTATAGTACATTTTTTTGTTAGTAAAAATATTTATGAATATAACAGAATAATTTAAAATTATATTTTTGTTAATGTCTTTTACAATTATAGCACATATTTTTAATTTGTTGTTTTAAAAATATTTTGATGCAGTACATTATATTTATATTTGTATATTATGTTATATGTAATAATAATAAATTTTATAAAAATGGCATATTATTTCTAAATATATACTGTAAATACTAAAAATTAGATTAAACTTAATTATTTAAATAAATTATATAAACTATTAAACCCATCTACGTTTTCACAGTCTAGTAATGATATCATAAAATTTGATTGATATAAACATATTTTGAACAAAACTATAGTCAATGTAATATAAACTATAATATCTCTTAATAAACTTAATAATCAATAATAAGTAATCTAATCACAAATTAATATACAATTGATTTTATTGTTTTAGTATATAAAATAAATGTTTACTGAAAAGAAATAACACAATTATTAAAAATTGTCTGAAAATAATTTTATTGTTTTAATTTTAATTAATTGTAAAAATGATTCGTGCGGTTTTGATATTCAATCATAAGGGCAAACCAAGGCTCACTAAATTTTATGAACATTTCGTATGATTTTTTTAAAAATTTAACACAAGTTTTTGTTTATGACATTTTGGTCAACAAATAGGCTGAAGATGTGCAACAAAAGATAATTAAAGAAACATTTCAATTGGTGTCCACTCGTGACGATCACGTGTGTAATGTCCTCCACGCCGGCGTGTAATGAATTATAATTTCATTTGACATCAGACCATAGATTTTGCAACAAATATTTTAAAAGTATTTTTTGTTATACAGATTGGTTGACGATTCCGACTTTAAGCTTATTTACAGACACTATGCAACTCTATATTTTGTGATGTGTGCGGACACGGCTGAGAGTGAACTCGGCATTCTTGACCTAATTCAGGTGATTGTATCGACAATTTGTTTAGAAATTACAATAAAACTATTTTTTACAAACAATTAACTAATAGATATTTGTTGAGGCACTCGACCAATGCTTTGATACGGTTTGTGAATTGGATCTCATCTTTAACTCGGATAAGGTGTTTATATTGTTAAATACATATACTTTACAATTAACTTAAAAAATTATTTTCAATTAATAATATTTGTCTGTTATTTGACAAATAATATCTCATATATGATAGGTTCACAATATATTGAATGAGATCATAATGGGTGGACTCGTGTTAGAGACCAGTCTTCAAGAGATTCTCTTAAGAATCGAAGAGCAGACCAAACTTGAGAAACAAATGGTGTGTTTGGGCATTGATTGTGAATCACTGATTGCTATTTGAATTACTTTTCGGTTGCAATTATCACTAATATTTTAAGTGATTCATAAAAACTAATGTTTTATTATTTTTTACTGTTATCCTCTTTAACTCTCAGATGAATTATTAGCTTATATTTTTAAAAGTTATCTCAATAATTATAGGATCAAATTTTGTCTAATTTAATCTCATTAATTGCTGTATTATTTTATAAGTATTATATGAAAGAGCTATTGTATATCAGATAGCAATCAATGATATTAAAATAATCCATGTCATAATAATAGTAACCCAATTTAAATTAATAATATTGACATCAATGTAGTTAATGTTACTAATAATCATCAAATTCGTGATCACTTTTTATTAGACTAACAAAATTCAGAGTCATTTACCAGAAGTTCATTGTCTTTCAGTCAAACCGTTTATTGTCTATAAATAAAGCGATGTTTTTTTAAAATTAGTCTTTTATGGCACTTATTATCTTTCAGGAGTCACCACTACGAGCAGCTAATACAGTGCTTACAAAAGTCAATATTACCGGACATATTATGAACATAACACATGATTTAAAGAAGGCTTATAATAATATTTGAAAACATATAATAATTTATTTTTTTCAGAAACAAATAATCAAATTAAATAAATAATTCTTTTTAAGTTACAGTAATTTAAACCATTCACAAAATATAAAAATTACAACGAAATTGTATAAATAAAAATTAGTTTAATTTAAATTCCCAAATAACTCATTAAAATATAAATAATTAACATAAAAATGATGAAGAAAGCAGTGGATCCTAAAAATCCAAGAGTTGCTGTTAAATATAAAAAAAGATAATTTAATAAGTATTACATCAATCAATAATAAACTATTTACCTCTTTTGGGAATGTGATGGACAACAATATGATTATCAACAGAAACGCTGACGAGTGAGGCTTCGTTACCACCAGTTAGCTGTTGTGTGGCTTCAGTTGACTTCAAAAACTCAACTGCGGTAACAAATATGTTGTGTGCGGCCGATAAATGGTAGACCCTTTGCAAACTAAATGCTATATAAACATCTACAGAACCAGTTAATGTACCCACACCTATAAATCGACCATCATCACTATCATGACAATATTATAGCAATTAATAATTAAATATAAAAAACATATACCAATAATCAAACAAACCTAACAGATATTGTTGAAAGACTCTCATTGCCAGCACTAACCATTAGTTCCGGTTTATATGATTGTGTACTCCATTTACAAATATATGAACTTTTGGCAGGTTTTGAGTGAATCAATGGATTCATTATTGTGACTAAACTATAATTATTTGTATCACCTAAAAATATATATACAAATACTATAAAACAATATTATTTAAAAAATATAATAAATACCTTGAATGGGGACATACCTACAGCCCCTATAAATATATTTATTTAAAACGACACCGTTTTTGCCGTTTTCAGTACTTTTATCTTTAGGTAATTCATAGATAAGTTCTGTCTTCAGTTTTCCATCGCTTGTATTCCATATAAAGCCCTTTGAATCGCGAGAAACGCTAACAATTTGTGTTCCGTTGCTATTGATGTCCAAATCGTCGACTTCGTTAGTATGAGCTTTGATGACAAGAATTTGAGTCAATTTTGGTAACGACCAAAGTCTTATGTGACCATCAGATCCTCCTGTTATCAACATATTACCCTCAGAAGAAAATTTTACAATTTTTTGAAAAGATTCCTCAACATTGCTATTGAAATCTGTTTTAAAAAACTTTTGCTGTTTTATATCAAATGTAAAGTCTGGGACACCATTTGTCTCGTCAGACATCTTAGGCTTTGAATCTTTGCGGGAATGTTGTCTTATCACTGGTTGTTCTGCATCTTGAGTTTGACTATTACTAGCGTTGATATCATTTTCTTTATCTAATGATTCAGATCTCGAGCTAAGTCGTCGTCTACGAAGTGATACTTCTGAATAAGACCTCTCTCTTCTAGTGGGAGATGAAGAGCTCTCTCTGCGTCTGCTCTCGACATTGAGTTTGAGGTCGTATTGAGTGCAGAGTCCATCCATACCACCGCAAAACAGTTGATAACAATAATTGTCTTTCGGGACGACACACATATTCATGACAGCCCGCGAACCTAACATTAAAAACAGGTCAGTTTTGTCACCAGTTTAACCAAATCAAGACATACCGGTGTCGTAATGTGTGATAAGCCTGGCTTTACATGAGTTGCTGTGACTGTCGTAAACCAGTTCATAGACATCAAGATTGTTGGCCACACCAGTCTTGGACGGACCACCTCCGCCGGCCACCAAAATATGTCGCTCCGATAGTGTCCGTACACTATATATCGGAAAGTTAACCCTCGCCAACAAATGACTCAAAACCGACATCTCTTGTGACATCAATGACCAAACAATTATCACTTAATGAATCCAATGAAACCACTTTTCACTTCATTTAGTGATGTATTGAGTAATCAATTCAATGAAAGACACGTAAGTTTATCAACACTTGGTTTCTATGGTTTCATAACATTATATCAATTACGACCAAAATTCAAACAATAACTTATATTAACTTTTATATCATTTAATTATTAATTAATTAAAATAATTTAATTATAAACTTATAATAAATATTTGATAAACTTTTATTAAAATATGATATATACGTAAATTGTCGCAAAAGTACATTAAATGTGATAATCAATTATTTACCGTAAATTAGAAAACAATAATCTCTTTAGAAATTATGATTTAATCAATGATTTGGTTGATTACCATCTTTTATAAGGTCTTTGATTGTAATTATTATAAGACTGTCTATTATAATGATGTCCACCACTTCCTCCACCTCTTCTATTATCATAATTGTGTCTATTATGTGATCCATATTTRTGTTGATTGTCCCGAAATCTGTCGCGACCACCACTTTTGCCATAATATCCCCAAATAATTGGTGGCAAAGAAACTTGTTTTTCAACACATCGTTTGTATTCATCGTCGTCTTCAGTATACCTCATATGATATTTCTCTTCAAACGCCTTCAATTGGTCGTCAATATTATCTTCATTGCTATTTTCATCGACATCTTCTAACTTACGTTTAAAACTATTGTCATCTGTGACTCCATCGGTGTCTTCAGTTTCCGAATCTGACGATAATTTTCTCTTTGAAGACATTGTTTCAAATGATATATAAATTAATATTAATTTTTTGATGAATTATTGTATTATTAATATTGTGTTTATGTTTGATATATTAAAACACATGAATAACGTCTAAAAAGTGGTAAACATTTAGTTAAAGACCTAAAGATTTAAATTGTCATAAATTATATTATATTTAATTTATAGTTATTAATGACATTTAAAAAAAACAATACAAACAATGACTAAATAAATTGAAAAGTAATTATAATATTTAATAAACAAATAATCTTTAATTGGTTTGTTGTTTATCAATGTTTTTGTCGCCGAAATGATTGAAATTAATAGCCATTAATCTCATTGCGGCCACCGATAGGATAACAGTAGCCAAACACGAACTACCAATTAGTGACCACTTTGTCATTGAATGTCTCGCAGTGTATGTCTTGTACCCGATATATGAGGCCAAAGCAGTCAGTCCTCCGCCGCCAATGAGCCGACACTCGAGACAATCTTTGGGACCATTCGTTGATGTGGTTCGCGTCGACAACAGTCTGTCCAACATTTTATTAACTATTTATTTCACACAATAATACAGTATTTTATCATAAATATGATATTGTTTACACTTATTGTGTTTTTGGTATTTAATAAGTTTTAATTAATTGTGATAAATATTTTGTTAGTTTTTACTAAAAGAAAATATACATAAATTAAATATTTAACGAAACAAATCATTTATTGTAAGTTTTGTCCGCAAATTAATAGTTAAAACAATTAATTAATTATTATTATTGAAACAGTGTTTAAAAGTTACATCACATGCAGACTATCTGATAATGTATTGGAAATTGCAATAATAAAGTGCATTAAAATACAGTATTGAAAATATACGGTATATAACTCTGATATATACTATGATTGAAGTGTATGTAAGTGTAACCTCCCGTTCCCTTTAATAGTCATATCAGTCAGGATGGCCGAGCGGTCTAAGGCGCCAGACTCAAGGGTTACATTCCCTTCACTAGAGTACTACTAGTGCTTACTGAGCCTTCTGGTCCACGAATGTGGGCGTGGGTTCGAATCCCACTTCTGACAAAATTATTTTTTCTATTATACACTATATTTATATATTTAATATAACTTTATATTTTACTCTACATTTGTATCATATTTATTATTCTCCATTAATATTCTAACATTTATTATATATTCAAAAATAATTTTATTTTATTATTACTTTTTAAATCATGTAAATATAAGACAATACAGAACATTATACAGAACATAATATCATAAATAAATAAATCTTCAAAATAGTAATAATTATTAAATTTGTTATTTACCTTAAATTTATAATAAAATTATGTATTTTTTAATATTTCAAATTTTATAATTTGTTTAATTTTTGATACATTTGTTATATAGTATTTTGAAGGATAAACTCTTTTTCAGTAAACCTACAAAAATAAGCAATAGTTATAAGAAAAATTAGTAAATTAACTGAAAAAATAATTATATGCCAAATTATCTTAGTATTTAATAACCGGTAATAAATAATTTTTAAATGAAATAAGTGATTAACAATGGATTAAAATAATATATTTGTGAATAAACTTTTATGATTTGCAATTATAATTAATAAAAATATTTACAAATAAACTCAAAAAAGTATGACTAACACTAAAATCACATATAAATCAATTGGGATTTTTGTCGAAAACTTTATCATTAGTTGTGACTAATAAACTCTTTGAACTCATATTCCCGAAGGTTTGGAACGCGTCGTGTCATAAACTCGGATCAGTTTTGACTGTGGAACAGCTCCGTGTTCTTCCTGTGAGAAGGCGTATCCGTGTTGGAGATCCAGTTCAACCTCTTGTCGATGTCTGACGCGGTCATCCTTAGACTTATCGCGTTTCCTATGAAACACATTCTTAAACATTCGCGCCGTCTCTAAAAGCATAGACTGTTGCGATGGACTGTTTGCTAATTCCATTTCAATTATTTGATCGGTCAATGTCTTGAAACAGGTCCGCGATATCAACTTATATGATATATCAATGAGTAGTGCACTTAACGGAATGATTGCTATTCCAAACCAGAAAATACCCGAAGAAAATATCATTTGATCGATACCTGACATATCGGCGCCAACAATATGCAAGAGTTGCCATATTCTTGAATAAATGATCAAAAATATAAACCACATAACTATTGAACCCCATATTGCCAAATGTGTGACCCAAGTCCACGAACTTATTTCAAGTCCAGCTTTCAAACAAACTGTAATAACAGTATAGGTAAACAACATATTGCCTATAATTTATAAATATATTTAACAAATTAGTGTCAATTAACAAAAGATATACAGATTATATATCGATCAGTTAACACATACCAAACACTAAATATCCGCCGTCAGCTCTTCCATGTTGCCAAAGGGTGTCGTTTTGGACAGTAAAATAAGTCAACCAAAAAAGTAATAACGAGTGCCAAACACCGGACATAATCCATGTCCAGAACAGTCTGACATTAAAATTTTCGTTATGTGTTTTATAAAGTGCTGGATATTTAATCATAGTTTCAGCCGAACACTGTCTATCAAACAATCCGATAACCACTGGAGGCGCCGCTGTAAAGATGACATTATAAAGACTAAGAGACCATCGATCAAATGCCGCCTGACCTGACCAGGCAGACACAGATGCAAACCATAACTCCAATATATAGAGTGCAATATTCTTATAAAATGAATAAAGTATTAATTTGCATAATCGGAACATAGACCACGAGCCATGAACTAGAAGAAGACGGGACAGGAATCTGAACTGTGCGATTGCATAATCAGAGGAATGTACTGCTTGTAGACCTATTGATAAATTAGATGTAAATAACAACTATAAATCAAGTTATCACTACTAACCTTCTTGTCCTGATATACCGACCCCAACATTAGCAGCTCTAATCATAGCCACATCATTAGCTCCGTCACCAATTGCTAACGTTATTGATTTAGTAGACTTTTTAACCGCTTCTACAATCTCTGCCTTCTGTGCCGGTGATACGCGACAACATATAACGGATTTGCATTTTAAAGCCATTTCCATAAATAGTTGTCTTAATTCAGGAGTCATTGCAAAGTTTAAAGTTTTTCCTTAAAATGTTAAATCATATAATTTAGTATTATTTAAATGTATAATCAGTTACATACCATCAATAATAAAAGCCACCTCTCGTTGTGCATCCTTAAGCTGATTGTGTGCCTCATTAAGTGAATCTCTTGTATTATCTAACGAGTCGTCATCAATGACAATGTGAAGCATTCCTGTTTGTAATAGTTTACAACTGTGGCCAATATTGATAGCTGTTTCTTGTTTATCACCGGTCAAAACCCATATATGAATGCCTGCCTTAAGCAATGTATCAATAGTTTCCGGAACTCCATCTTGAAGTTTATCTTCAATTGCTGTCGAACCGACTAATCTTAAATTATTTTCTATTTTAGCCATAACTTCATTAATGTATTGTTCTTTACTCATGCCATTTGGTCCCGAATCCATAATCTGTGATTCAGTATATCTAAAGCAATGCTCATTATTAGTCACATAAAAAATTATAAAAACAATTGTTTATACCTTTTATTCCACTCTTGATATGTATTCTCTTCAATGTCAACGACAGCACAGCAAAGTGTGCGAAGACCTTCAGAAGCAAAGTTTGAAAGATGTCGTTCTGTTATATCACCAAAAAGTGATGTCTCAGCCAATCGGTCGTAAATCATAGAATCGGCGCCTTTTATGTATAGTTTGATCTTTCCTTCGGGTGTTCGCACTATTGTCGACATTCTTTTGCGATCAGATGTAAAGTCAAGAACATTTAAAATTTCATATCTGTTTAAGAAATAATTATTTTTGTAATTGTTTTGAATTTTCTTATAAACACAAAAAATACTTTTCTTCAGTTCCTAAAGCATTAATAAAGACATATTGAGGAGTTCTTGCAGTAAATTCAAATCCAATTTGTTGTGCGCCGCGAACCAGAGCCGCTTCATCAGGACTGGCGCCTTGATATCGAATAAGAGGCTTACCGTCATTTGTAGTCTCATTTGGAACCACTTCTGGTACCACTGTTTGACAGACAGACAGTAAAGTCAAAAATTCTTTTATATAATAAGCATCCGATTGATTGGATTTCATTCTTTCAATCAAATTTTTGAAATCATATTCAGTGTAGACCTGACCAGCGATCGAGCATTTCTTAAACTCCATTACATTGCGGGTCAGAGTTCCTGTTTTATCAGACAATATGTATTTAACCTAAAATAAAATAAATAATTACAATTACAATCACTAAAATGCAAATAAATCTCATACTTGTCCTAATTCTTCGTTAAGATTAGAAGTACGAGCCATAGCAGGTGTGTCCGTCTCTTCGCAATACATTTCAATGTCGGCATTAATAAATGATGCCTGAATAAAGCGAACCATCTCAAGAGTTACTTGAAGTGATATTGGGATCAAATTATTGTATAAAATAATAAAAGTAAGCAAAACAAAGAAGTAATTGGATGATAGTTTGTCGTCCAAACCCCACAAATACCAGTGATCCTGATTTTGCTTCTTCCAGATATATGAAGCCGTGGCAGAGATTATACAAATAAATAATAAAATTGCAAACAACAAAATCGTTTGTTTATTTGTTATCTTTTCAACGTTTGACCTCTTGATGGGCGCCTGAACTGATGAATTCATCATTAGTTTGGTCTCATGACCCGTATATATGACACAACCAAATACCCAATTGGTGTTTCTGAGTTTGGCGCCCCTCAGCAATATGTTTTCGGGTGCGATCGCATACACCAATTCATTTAATTTAAGATTTCCGTGAAATTCATACAAATGACGATTCGGTGGATCGCATTGTATGGATGCTAAAGACAAATCACTGACTAATTGTTCACTATTTAGACAATGAGTTGTCTCCTTTAAGGAATGTCTTATTTTTAGATTAGTCTCTCCGTCAAGATTTGCAGTCTCAATGTAACACATGCCTAAAGATGTAAACAAATGAGTTTAAAAAACAATAGTCAACCTCTCAATTGTCAACATTTTCTACATTAGTTCTAACCGTTTGGTTCAGATGAAGCCAACAGAAATAGATCACTGGGAAAGAACTGATCGTTAGTGATCTTAACGATGTCTCCCACTTGGATCTGTTGCCAGTGTTTCCAATCCCACTGAGAGGTAAATTTGTTGAGTACGAGCACTAGACTACTGTTGACACCTCTGTCGGCGCGGTGTCTCTTGATGTCTTCAAAAGCCTCTTTAATGGCCGATACGGTCAGTATGAAGAAGAGCGGTATGGCTGTAGTGAAGCGTCCGGTGGGCGACACGTTTGGGATCTGTTGCATCAATGCGATGAACAGGAAGAATATATTAGAGTATCTGTGGAACTGTTCGAAGAGAAACTTTGGTACAAAAGTCACTAAATTGTATTTCGCTGTTGTTATGGCATTAGAGCAGTACTTGTGGCGACCAGTTATATACACAAGTCGTTTGGACCGCCCGTCCACAGCATTGTCCGCAATACCGCCCGTACTGGACGTCTCGTCGCCGAGTCTTTCCATTGGCAACTGATTACTCATGTGGTTCGGCGGCCATTCAATTGACCATAACTTCGGTCAATATCCATCACTACTGATCCCACTATGTATTGACTGTAACTGTGATGTCATGAAAGTAATATACAATACAAATGTTGTTTAAATATAAATATATTGACAAATATTAATACAACAAACATATAGTATATTGTATTCTATTGTATTGTCTTTACTATACAAACACTAATGTTATGGCAAACACTGCATTACAAACATGTAATGTAATGTATATGTAGTCATAATAATAATAATAATAATAATAATATTAGACTGCATTTCCTATTATATCGTGTATCGCATCTGACAGTCCATTAAAAGTAATATATTTATGCAATAACTACTATCACGTGATATATCAGTGATACTACTATACCACTAAAATACACTGTAATACTACTACTATTACAACTAAAGATATACAGTATATAAATTTATATACCTGTATATTGGTTTACCTTTTTGGATAATTTAATTGATGTCTAATTTAGCCTACTGTTCCCATAGACTATGGGCCATAGTTTACACATGTATTCTATAATACCCTGTAATTATAAACAATATATAAATAATAATTATTATTATCAGATTAAGGGACACTCCTATCTCCGACACTAACAACATTTAATAGGGCTTAAAGTTAGTGACATTATTATTATATTTATATAAGATATATTGAGGTTTGAGCTTTTTAATCAAAATATTGCACTAATTTTTTTAGTAAACATTTAATACCCAAAAAGCAGTTGAAACCGATTTTAACTTAATATATCGGCTCCGGTACGACAATTGCTTGTCATACAGTAAATCATATGTTAACACAATTTTAAAGTTTGTGACCAGACCTGACCAAAACTGTTATCATAATTAGTTTATTTGTGATAAAGTATAACTAAACAAATAATTTATAATAAATGTGTAATAAAGAGAAAATTTAGATTAAAGTTTATTTTAATATATATCTATTATTTTCAAATTAATCATATTTTGTATTTTCAATAAATATTACTATTCTATACATTTGAAATACTTCTAATTATTTATTACACATAATATTTTTTATATTATAACATAATTAATTTGTTAAATAAAATTGCCAAATATTAAAGATAAGTTAGCCTTGACATTTTGATTAGTTTTCAAATTTCATTAATAATTATTTTAATTATGGAGACATTCATAAATTATAAATCATAATGTTAAATTTAATGTCTAATATTAATAACTGAAAATGATTTAATAAATGATATTACTTTATATAAATTAATTATTACATGATACAGACACTAATGTCTATAATAAATAAGTTTTGTATTTATTATACTATTGAATAAATAATAATATTAAATGTTTTGACAAAACATATTTTGCATGAATATTGACTAACTTTTGCATCGATAACTGTTTTGTTTAATTTGATGTCTAATAATAGACAGATTTTTAGTCATCAAATGAGTGGTTAATTGGTATTCATCAATAAATGAATGAAATCTTTTATATGATAGTAATAGTAATGGCTATAAATTATTAGTCTATAATTCAAGGAAATATATTTAATAGAGAAACGCCTTTTCTAAGTGATTTAAAATTCATGGCTTATATAATGTTTAGGTGAAAGTAAAGGCTGACTACTATATAATTTCGGTTTTATTCAAAAATACATAATATTTTACTATATTTATTGCTTGAATACATTGAAAGTACTGAAAGCATGACATTTGTTTGATGTAAATAAAAGTGTTTTTAAAGCCAAAAATTGTTGATAAGATTTTGAATGAAATGAAGATAATAATTTGACTACAAATAGGTATATCTAAACTCATGGCTATAACTTTGGAGACATAAGTTGTATTAAGATTTGAATGTATATATAATGTGTCTCAAATTGAATGCACATTGGTTACAAAATATAAATAAACTTAATTTTGTACTAGGCAATTTTTTATGTCTTAAATTAGATTTCTTAACATATTTTCAAATAATATACAATATATTTCAGTAAATATTTTTTATTAATTAATTCTCAATTGACTATATTTGAAAACACATATCTTATATTATATATGAAAGTATTCGTATATTTATATTATTATTTGTATTATATAATAATGTATATATCATAATATTATATTAATTATATTGGTAAGAATATCTTAGTTTTTACTTTAAAATTTATATTTAAGAAAATTTGTTAACTACAATGTAATCATTTGAATGTAAAATAATGAACAAATATAAATTTATATAAATAAAATTTTAAAAATATTTTTATGAATAATACATGATAATTATTTGTTATCTAATTAATTATGACAATCAACTGAAAAATTAACAATTTTGAGAACTGTACGATAAAATTAAATTTTAATTATAAAATCTTTATTAACGTTAAAATTTGAATAAACATTTGGTATTCAAATCTTATAACAAGTTTGTTGTTTATCAATAGGTGGTAGCATAAGGAAATAGATTCCCTGGGAATTCCCAGGGAGGAGGGAATATAGGTAATTTTTGGATAATAAAACAAGGGAGTCAATTTGCCTGAACTCTAATAGTATGATATACCGTATATTAATAGACTAGGTCTACATTTTTATATAGTATTAATATATATATTGTACTAAATATACTAAATAAAGTATAATACAAATTTTTTTAAAAATAGTTTCGAAATAAACTTGAAATCTTAAGTAAAATACATTTAAATATTTATTATTTATAATACATTCATCAAAAAATTATAACAGTAAATAACTAATATTATATATTATATTATTTAGCTATGTTGAAATAATTTTAATTAACAAAAATAATTGAATTATTTTTTAACATTGATTTATAACATAAATCATGTATTTATGATGTAATAATATATTTTACTTACATTAATAAAAAAAATCTTTTTAATTTCAGTTAGTTTGTGAAATATTTAAATAATATATCCTAAGTCAGGAAACAATATGATATCAGTAATTAAACATTAATACTTTTTTTATATATTTAACTACTAAATTTATAAAATTAATCTTTTTATACAAAATAGTAAATATTAGTTTTATTAATATATTGCGACAAAATTTTTACATTTATTTAAATTTTATTATTCTACACATGAACAATTTATGTAAAAAAAATATTAATGTAAAATTTTAAAAATATAATATTTGAATTATTGACTTCGCAGATTAGTCTATTTTTTTAAAAAATCGTAAAAAACCAATTACAAAATAAAATATTAAGTTTACCCAATATTATACTATCATATAATATTATTTTATAAATATATACAATTTCATTTTGTTTGTTTTAACAATGTTAATGACATATTTGTCATTTTATTCTATATATTATTTAAAAATATTTTTTAAATATTTTTATTATAAATAAAAAAAGTAAATGGTTATAACAAAAAAATAATAAATAAAATTACTCTGATAAATCAATTAATATGAGAGTGAAATTTTTATGAGATCTGAATATAGAAACAAATGCATTGAATTTTTTTTGAAAGTTTTTTTTGTATTAAATACTATTAAATTAAATGCAAATTTAAAAACAAAATATATTTTCAAAAAATTTAAAGCCATTTAAATGGCAATCAGATTAATGATAAGTGAAAATGAGATGTTATTGATTGAGAGGACAGTTCAGTCGTGTGAGTGGACGCGTGGATCGGCCAACCAGTTGTTGACGACATTCCAAATACTTTTGACGGCAACACTCAATGGACTTCGCTTTTGATATCTTTCATAACTTCTTCTTCTGACCGCTAGTTTTGCGTCTTCGATAATCTCATTCCAGACCATAGCCTCCTGGCACGGGTCGACTGTGCACTTGTGTTGCAACAATAGCTTAGGAGGCAATTTGACACCACATCCCCGATGACATTCAACTGGTTTCGATGGATTCAGTGGACAGTAAGCCTTATGTTTGGCCATATCTTCGAGTTTTACTGAAACTATACATCCTTCAGATGCGTACTCACATTTGGTGGGCATTTGGTTGAGATAACTGTACAAAAACTTTGGCGCCGGTATTATCTTGTTGTGTGAAATGGGATTTCTGTCAATAGGACAGGTAGACGGACCAAACATTGGCGTTTCAATCCAACGACGGATACATTTCTCACAAAAGATGTGTCCGCACTGTTCCACTTCGTATGGATTCTCGAGGACACCAAAACAAATGGGACAAATGATATCGTCGTGAACTTTACCATAAAAACGTGAGACATCGAAACCCATTCTTCCAGTTATTTAGTTTTTTTCAAACTTTTCAAAACAAATACTTTAAATGTTTTGCCAAAAAACAGAATTAAAAAAACAAAGCTTTTAATACATTAGACACAAATGTGACTAAAAACTTGTATAAAAATGTTTTATTTTGAAAAGTTGTTAACAAGTTTTGTGAATGTTTTGAAGACAAACCAAATTATTTTGTGATTACAAGTATCGCAAAACATTAAATTTATAGCAAAATTAAGAGTCGGTCTATGAATGGGCTCAGTAGTAGCGCCACTATTCTTATAACTTGTATTTATTGGTATACAAGAGTCCTGTTTAATCTGGTTTTCAATTTATATGATAACAAACACAAATTGTCGACACTATAGTCTATAGCTCTCACATCTATTTACAGCATTTAAATTTAAAAAGTTTTTACAGTAAAAACATTAGTGATGTCGCTTTAAACCGGATTAATAGTAAATAGACAATAAATAAAGTGATGTCGTGTCAATGTCATGGTTTAAAAACTATTTTTCATCAAACTATATAATCAACTCTTTTTTATCCCAATTTTAATGTTTTCATATAAACACAATTAATAAATATATTAAATGGTATTTTCCATTAGACATTTAAGAGACATGTGTTTTATTCAGTACACAAAAAATATAGAGTATTTTGTTTTTATTGCAAACATTACATACATATTCTAATGTATTATAGGCTATAATTTATAGCTTATTGTTTTATATATATATCTTGTTTTATTTATTTCCAGCCAAATATTAATATTATAATATTTGTTTGGGTTTATCAAATGTGTCTATTACTGTATAATACTGTATGAAATAGCGATACCATTGATCTCTTTGTATGTTTAAGTATCAATCTATTTAGTAATATAACCACAACATAGACTATACGTGTCATTCACCGAAAACCAATATTTATATGTCAATAATAAATATTAATAAATTTCATATCAACAATCATTATAATATAATTTAGTATATTTTAATAAATTTAATACAATATATCACTTTATTAATAATCATAATAAATGATAAAAATTTACATTACTTTGACTTTTTAAATTTAAATGATAAGCGTTTTATAACAAATTATATAATTTTAGACATTAATCAGTAGTAGTAGTAGTAGTAGTAGTAGTAGAAGTTGTTGTAGTTTTTCTAGTCTAATGAATCTTAAATTGAAAGATTATTTGCCTTTTCATATAACTTAAGTAGTGGTAAAAGAGATTTTTATACCAAAACAATATAAGTGTGAAAAACCTTAAAAAGGTTAATAAAATTTGTCGACAATTTTATATCAATAAAAAAGATGTTTTGATAAATTCAAATTAAAAATAACATTAGTTTCACTATATATTATATTTACAATTAACTAAAAAAAACTAATTATACTATAATCTAATTTCTTTTTTGAATGCCATTGACATTACTATTAATAATACACTTACTTATAAATTAAATTTTGTAATTGGGTGCAGTCCTTATACAGTAGTTATCAATTATATTGTATCATACAATATATAATACATTACTGTAATTGTTTAAACATGAGAAATAGTGGTAAATATACACAATTATCTATTTATTAATTTATTTAGGGGAAAGTTAGAGTACAAAAATCACTGAATTGTATGGAAATATACTATAGAGTGTTGTTAAACCATTGATTTATTAATTGACTTCTTTTATTTAATAATAATATTTGTTTTTTGTTTTTTACAATTTATGTTTCGGTTAAACTAATATTTGAAGATAACTTATGTGTCAAGACATTAACCATGAGTTCTCTCTCCTTGTAGTCAATAATCCAAAATCTTATAAATATATATTTATATACAGTATATATATATAGTATATATCTAAATACAGTAATAATATATAAATAAATTATGATTAAAACATGTTTTTATATTTGCTTTGTTTATTGATATGAAAAAATGATTACAATATTTTTATTATTTTTTAATAATTATAATCAAATACTACACAAGTGTTACAAGTTATCAAACGATAGACACGTTTTGAGGAGACTTTAAAATCACTAATTGATACCAAAAAAGCAAAAAATAGCAAATCATAGGCGACAGAAAAGCAAACATAAATATGTAAAAAACTGGCGCTTAATATATATATTATATATTTTAATTTAAAAATTGTAATAATTTATTTAGCATTAGAATTACTATAAAAAAATTGTTATTAAACTAAACGATGTTAACGATAACAAATAATCCAGAGTTTCTCTAAATACTAATCAAAGTCCAGTCATTGAAAATATCAAACTTGTATATGAAAAATATCTGATTAAATAATTTAATTAAAAATAAAATATTATTCAAATCTCAAGTAAATCATTAGCAACAATGTTAGTTTTATTTTTCAATTTAAAAAATAATATTGATTTGAAATGTAAAAAGATATAGAAAACTAAGTATTCAATGAGTTTTAAAACAACAAAAACTAATAATTTCCTAAAAAAGTACACAAAATATGATTTGATTGTAGAGTTAATTATCGGTTTAACTTTTAATTTAGTTGCCATTGGTTTTATTGCTATATAGGTAACAATTGTTAAGCATTTACTTTAAAAAAGACTAGTTTAGCTAAAAAATCAATATATTAAATGAGTAATATATCAAAAGCCAATTTTATAACTCAAATATTTTGAATTATATTATATTCATTGATCTTAAGACCGCATGGCTTACGAAACTCTTGACCTCTTTCGTGGATCCATTTATTAGAGACCCATTTGGAGCCAACGAGTACAGGACAGGCCGCGTGTCGGGTCAAGAGATCGCCGTCACCTGATTTATGCAAATTATACCAAAAAGCTGCCGTCGACTTCTTAGGCCATAATGTGATACCTAAATGGGGAAACACTGTGGCACCTCCTGCCTCTACATTGCTCATGTAGTTAAGCCAAGTGGCTATCCTATTGCCCGTTCCTTATATAAAATATAATAATTATAATTCATTAATGTATATAAACAGTAATTTGATTGTTAATTTTGTTTTAGTTTCGAAATAGTAAATATTTTATAATATTATTGCTAAATAAGTGTCATAACTTCAAATAAACTTTCAAGAGTTGTCAAAAGTTTAATTATCTTTAATTAGACTAATATTTTCATTTTCAATGACAAACAACAAATTGTTTACATTAATATCGTAATATCTATTGTTACTTTACATATATATATATAATATACAGTATAATATGGTATATAGGGATTACGTGCAATTTTTCAATCAATCAATTAGACGCCTTTTTAATTGATTTTTACCAGAAAAGTGGCGTAAAATATATTCAAAAAAATATATTAAACAAACAAACAGTTTAACTAAATTTTAGATCTAATAAATAAAATGCATTCAACTATTGAATGGAGAAATTTTCTTAATAAAAGAAAATGCAGTCAAAACCAGACATCAATAATATTGAGTCCAATAAAAAGTCCAATCAAATCAAAAGTTTGCGATAAAAATTAATATTTTGATTTTTATATAAATCAAATCTAGAAAAATACAAAACACATGAATTAAGATACTGTAATATTATTATTAAATACGTTTATCACAAAAAACTATTAATTAATATTAAAATAAATTAATTTAAGTAATAATAATAATAATAATAATAATAATAATAATATTGCTAAACTATTATATATTATTAAATAAAAATTTTGAAATATTATATCAAATATTGTAATAATATTTGATATAATATTTCAAAATAATGAAAGAAAATTACAAGTAATTAGATTAATATATCTACAATTCAAGGCAATAGTTGACAAAAATAGAAACCTTAAAAACATATTTTACCATGTACAGTATAAAATGTATATATATAGGGTTACAAAAATACTGTATATATTTGTCTATTGATAATAATGTTAACTATTTTAATAATTTACTTTTAATATCGAATAAACAACTACATTTATATATAAAATCGGTGCAAAAATGGTTAGATAGATTTTATATTAAAATATATATGACAAAATATATTTAATTATCTCTTTAAGTATGCATACCAATGTATCAACACATACAGTATAATCTTATTGAAAATTTTATTTTGACCTATCTCAACTATCAATGTAATAGATACAGCTAACAGATAACAAAATAATAAAAATAAACTAACAATTTAATTTATTTGGTACTAAAGCTTTATATAACAAATACAATAATATAAGTGTTTCTTTAAGTCATATTAAAATTTAAAAATTATAATATCTAATAATTTAAAAAAATTAAATTCTGTAAATTGTTAAGTGCAAAGAAATAGGTATGCTTCAAAAATTTTAATATTTAACATAAAAAGATATGAGTAAATAATTATACTACGGTACCACATAAAGTAACTTTAGATATTATGTTTTTATTATTAAAAAACCCATCTCTCTATTTTTGTCACTTATTATTTAAATATAGTAGAGTGTATACTGTATATATATTATACAGTATTATTGAATTATGCCTACAGTATATAATTGTGTAATAATACTATATATTTGTGTATAATGGTATTGCTCTATATTGATATATATTGAAAAAAGTATTTATAAATTAATATATAAAAGATTTAGTATGTTTGCTAATATTCTGCATAATTTAATGTGCGCTAAAAATTTCCACAGTTTTAGAAATTTAAATATTTACTAAAATATTAAAGTTATTTATATAAGTTATCTTAATGTTGTAAAATAATATATAGAATTTATTAATAAATTTATTGAAATTTATAAAAAAAATGGACACAATTTGTGAGTTTTTGAAATCATTTTTCCGATAAACTAATCATTCAAATATCATGTGAGTTATAGATACAGATAAATAACTTTCATTTTCAAAAAAATAACTAAATCTAAACTAAATTTTGATCGCTTATACTATTAATAATTATCTGAAATATTATTTAAGTCTTTTTTATAAAATAAATTAGAAAAATGATAAAATTGAAATTAATACCCAATGACTTAAATGCATCCTTTTCTTCACGTCTGGCAAAATCAAAGTGAGGTTCATAATGGCCTCCAATACCATAATTAACAACTTGTAATTCCTCAGCAGTGGACAGTTCAAGTCCAGTGATAGCACTGATTCGTTGTGTGATTCGTTGCACAACCGGGTGCTCTCTATTTGTAAGCCATGCACTCTTTGAGATCCTATATTTGGCAGTTTCGAGATTACCGGTCACTGAGTTTTGGACAGTTGCCCTCTTGAGCTTAGGCTCTGATAATGACTTAACCACTTCTATCTCATAATCAGACATAAAATCATGAAATATGACTATTTGTGGCCTTTTAAATGCTTCTTCGACTTTGATATGAATTAGTTTTAAAAATGGTATATAAGTAGTGTTCAAATAAAAACACATCAATTGAGAGGCAGTCTTATCGCTAATACGTTTCTCTCCGCGACAAAGAGCCTCATATGTCTGGCGTTCGGTTTCCTCCACAGACCATGAGTTGGCCGATTCAACGATGGCGTCATCCATAGGAACCTCTCCGTCATCACCTCTTTTCTTTGCATTAATATTTTGAGATAGTTCTCTCTCATAGTAATCAATATTGCCCTGTGCTCTGGGATGGTCAGGTGATATATCAAGCAATTGATGAGTTAATTGAAGTGCTAGTCTAACGTTTCCCTTTTGATAAGTGGAAAAAGCTAAATACTCTAAAATAATTGCTCGGTTCAAGTCTGTTGGTAAGTCTTCTCTTTCCAATCGGTCTAACGCTTCCTGCATCCATAGGACAGTGTGATAGTAGTCCTGATTGATGTAAGCCTGACGGCCCAATTCAAAACAATCATTAGATGACAACGGGATACGTATTTCTGGCGGCTGTACTCCTACTTCCAATTCATTTTTCTTTGTGTCCATAACCGGAATAAACCCATTGGCCAATGATGTTGTGTCCAATTTGTAAGTATCTTGAAGTCTAAGTAAGGCCTCCGCTGCACCTAAAGATTGAATACCGATAATTCAGTTAATAAAAAAACTATATTTTAAGATAACATTTGTTGAAGAAATAAAAGCTTTTATATCTGACGTCAAACACGACGCGATAAAACTTATCATAAAATGACATAAAAATTATAAACAAGTTTTTATAGAAAACCTGATAAGTCTTCAGCTGAGGGAAAGGTCTCGTTTTGCTGCAACACATCGATTATATGTCTTTTATCCGATTGGATCAGTGCTTCAACTTCTTTCCAATCGGTGGTTAACCTCTTGACCAACAGATATGCATTGATTGGATTCGCTAAATAAGATTCAGTGTCTTTGCTGGCAATTAAATTTAATTCAGAGTAATGTTTGGACAGTCGTCTCAGTTGTTTGAGTCGTTGTTCTTCAGCGGACAGGTATTCTTCGAGAGAACCAACGATCTGTTTCTCTGTATTCAACAGTTTCTCCAAATGGACTAAAGCTGTGAACAATTCGCAACTAATTAATGGCAACGACACCAGTGATGACAACACCACTAATAAGTCAATGACACGAAAGAGTTGGCACTTCATAATGACAGCACCGGCTGGTCGTAGGACTGTTGGGTGCGGTCTTCAAATTGTTTGGCAAACTATTTAAAAATGTGATTATTTATTAATTGTGATGAAAGTCATTGTCGTAACAAAATAAGTAGTCAATGAATGACACAAAGTATTGATCTATCGGTTCCAGTGATAGTGCAGTCAATTGAATCAAATGTTATACAAACAGTCATTTGATTTGTTTGTGGATTTCGGTCAACACATTGACGCCTATTATGTCATACATAATGTAAACAACATATGTTTTCACAATAAATAAAGGCTTATATAATAAGTTATAAAATTATTTATTATTATTTTAAATTAAAATATTATATTAAAAAATTGTTTAAATACTTGCAATCATTAATTAATTATTGTTATTATTATTATTTATTTAGTAAAATGTTATTATTATTTTTAACTATAAAATAGCATTTATTTCTATAATAAAATAACAATATATTTGCATTCAAATCGTTATACTGTATATTATTATACATATGAGTGACACATATTGGGGGCAATAGTTGTCAAGTATTAGCAAACGTAAGACATAAACAATAATCAGCTGTCAATTGAACTGCTTTTGAGATAACGGATGACTGACTGACTATTAGATGACTTACCATACATTTGATAACACATTTTCAAAAACAATTGAGTGATACATAAGTATTGATAATGTCTTTGTCACGACAATCACCTATTATTATATATAAAGATGTATTGATTCCAATGTTAGAGGAAAATGGTTTCAAATTGATTTCTTCATCGGAGAACAAATGCGACCAAAATCGGTATATAACTCGACACCGATTCCTCAGACAGACACCACTTCGACCAAAATATTGGGAACAAAATGTTTTGCCAGAAGTGGAGGTCGTGGGGATACCAATGAGCTGTCACTTTCTTATAGTACACGCCATTGTCTGCCAATCAAGTGATGATAACGTGAAGATGAAGATTAAGATGAATGACTCTATGGATGGCATTCGTAATAGAGTTATGAATGAATTTATTGTCAAATTAATTGAATTGCTGTCCATTTCAATCAACGACTTACCATTCGAGTTGAAGCTCAAGATATTGACTTTACTTCCAATTGAATCGCTATTCAAAATGGCTTTAGTGTCGACATTATGGCGGGCCGTCACTCTTGATGACCAATTGTGGAGAGTATTAGTTAGACAACACTTTTTCCATTTGTATGACAGAGGACTTAATGGTAACTGTTTTCCGTTATAATCATTAATTATATTAAATACTAAAATGAAAGTAATATTAATTTACAGGCGAGTCGTGGAAATGCTTATATAAAGAGGCTTTTCGTAATCAAAAACTGTCGGAACGGCGCAAATCATGGGCCACAAGAGGTTTACCATCATCTATGATATTGCCAGCACTACCGCCTTCACCACCAAGATTACCAATAATGGGTCCGCCATTTGTACCAATGCTTCCGCCGCCTCCTTCATTCTTTAGAGATCTGGTGCCCGAAGAGATTCGCAATGTTTTTCCAAATATACCCCGAAATGGGAGTCGAAACGGACACTCATTTGCTTTCGGTAATCAAAACTTTGGGTTTTAGTGTTGAGAAATACCTATCAATACGTATTTCTTTTATTTCTCTTTAAATATCATATATGACAATATTGTACTGATATTTATTATTTACAACTATTATTTTATTTTAAATAATTTTCACACTATTACCTATATTAATGATTATTAATATTATATCTATATTATGTTAGTATATGATACATATGTTAGTAAATATTATTAATTAAAATTGCAAAATATTAAATCATTACAATTTATATGATATATATCATTACAGATACAATTAGTTGACACAATACACTAAATCCCGGGTCGGAGCAAAACTTTTGTATAAATTTTATTACCATTAAATAAAAAGTTATACAAAAAAAATGATGTAAATATTAATAATTATAATTACAAAATTTATTACAAATATTAAAATTTTATTATCATTTAAATGGTAACATTTTTTGTAGATGATTTGGTCAATTTATTGTTAAAATATTACATAGATAAAAATAATTATAATTAATTAATTAATATTTAAATCTTAAGCTTATAAAATCGATAATAACATAAATTATTGAGCAATTTTACAATTTTTGTAATTAAAAAAATTGTAAAAATTAGATTTTCTTTATAACATAATAATATAAATATTTACTAAAAACTAGCAAAATATTTATTTATAACATAGAAAAACATTTTTTGTGGAAATTAAAAAAAATATTCTAAATTTATAGTTTATTTTGCATAGCATTTAAAGTACAATAAACTATTTTATAATATTTCAAATTAATATTATCAAAATTAAGTTATTCATTGTTTAAAATAAGTATAAATTTATAAAATTAAAATATTGTTAAAGGACAATAAAATTAGCACAAAATAATGTTACTTTAATATCTGTTTAAATTTATAGCATTGTTTAGACTTTGCAAATTTTAAAGTTATTTTGTTTAAATTATATTTATTACTTATTGGATTTGCATGAATTTTCTATAATTAATAATATATAGTTATATAAATTTAACTTAAATATACTTAAATAACTATATAAATTAGTTTTTAATAATTTAAATTATTAAAAATAATGTATAAATTCTCGAAGTTAAATGTCAAATAATCTTTTTTAATATATTATTTTTATTGATATTCAATTCAAAATTTAGACAAGTTATGAAACTATTAATTTTATTTATGAAAATTTAATAAATTGCATCAAAATATATATCAAATATCAAATTTACTTTAATTATAAGAAATTTATACCTTGTAATTTATTAATTAAAATATTTTTATTTTTTATCAGAAAACTATAAAATAATTAAAATAAAATATAAATTTATACAATGTTAGAGTGAATTTTTAATAGATACATAATATAAATAATATTAAAATGACAAAAAATGTTATGATTTTAAATAATAAAATATTAAGCAATAAGTACATATAATTTTCGTGTATATAATATATAATTTAGTTTACTGTATATAAAGTATAAAATATCTTTATAATCTATATCCTTAACCATATGATTTCCTGTTGGCTATTGCTTAAAACTTATTTATAATAAATAAACAATTTATAAACAATAAAATTTATACTATTATTAATAAAACAGTAGTTTTTTTTGTAAATTTTAGTGCAACGACTTGAACGAGAAGTTACTTTTAAAAAACCTTCAAAAAGTTTTTGCTGTTTTTTAAGAATTTTCAAATTAGATATTAATCAATAATAATAATAACAAAATTTTAATAATAATTTAAATAATGTTCATATAATTATATAATTTATACATAGAAATGCAAATTCTATGATAGACAGGAATTTTAGCCAATTAAATAGCCTTTAAATAATTATTATGTATTGGAAATCAATTTTTATTTTTTATTAAAAATAATAATTTTTATTATAATATAATTGTTCCACTTCTTTGAGCTTTAATTTATTTGTTTAAAAAACAAAATAAATTATTTGTCAAAGAATTTTAACTATTCAGTGACTCAGCTTTTGTTTGAAAAGTGTATAAAAAGTAGATAACAATTAACAAAACAAATCATTATTAAAGATATACATTTTGAAAATAAACATTTGTTTTCTCTTAATTTTGTTTTTGATTATTTGAAGTGATTTTTACACAAGTTTTGACAAAATGAACAAATTTTTGATTATACTTTTATTTGTTGCGTTTCTTGTTGTTGTCTCAAATGCAATTGGTATCGGAGGACTGGGATACGGCACGGGATTAGGTTATGGAGCTGGAATAGGTACAGGTTTGGGAGTGGCCGGTGGTGTGGGTGCTGTGGGCGCTAAAAAGAAATTGATTGCTCTAAAGAAATTGAAAAAGTTGAAGAAACTCAAAAAATTGAAAAAATTGAAGAAAATCAAAAAATTGAAAAAATTGAAAAAATTGAAAGCTCTCGGATTAGTGTATGGATAAGATTTTTGAAAAAACCAAGGTATATTATAAATACATTTAATTAAAAATATAATTTAAATATTAAATATATTTAATTGATTTTTTTTGTATTTTATTATTTAGAATCTACTTATATATGATCTTATTATGAAATGCTCAAATATTTTTTATCTAATTTTAAGTGATTTAATAAAATTGTGTACATTCTACTAAATGAATTTATGTTTTGTTTTTATATATAATATATTTGTAAATTTTTTTTTATTATAATATCAATAAAATAAATTGGTAACAAACACTGAATTAATTTTTCTAATTTTGAACAATAATTGTTATAGAATAAAAAATATATAAATATTAAATAATCAATAAATTTTAATTACTATATTTTTACAGTATTTATAATCAATTTGTTTACTCAAAGAATAGTTTCTAAATTAATTTTCTCTTCACATTATAATTTTAAAAATTAATTCAAAATAATTAACAAATTATATGATATTATATGTGTTTTAATTTAAACAAAAAGTAGTTTAAAAGTATCTGTCCTTTGAAGAGATCAGTTATGCGAGTCTCCTAAAAGTCAAACATATAAATAGCCGAATCAACGCATATATGTTTTATGACTCACTTTTCCTATTATTACAAAGATATAAAAGTTGAGATCAAATATTTTTAATTTTCATTTCTTTAAAAATATCTCAAAGTGTTTCCACCATTGCTTTAATCATGAAATTAACGGTATTTAAAAAAAATATTTTTACTATTTTCTAAAACTATTAACAGTTAAAAATATTTCTTTTATCAATTTTGCAACAGTTGCTTATATTGTTAACAATAATATCAGTATCAATGGCCAATCCATTGGGAAATTTTGGCCTCGATTTGGGTGGTTTTGGTTTGGGAGACTCCGTCGGTAATAGCGGAGGTGTGAGCGGTGGCTTTGCTGTTGGCCGAGCTGTCAGTGTTGGACCGGGAGGTGTGAAAACTGGTGGATTTGGACCTATTGGAGGAATATTTCCATTTTTTGGCCGATAAAGTAATTTGATTTTTGTTTGATATGTATTATGAAATATATATGAACTATAAAACTGTTTTTATATAAAAAAGAATAAAATCTTATTTAAAAAATAAACAAAATATTAATTGAATTACTATTTATTACTATTTTTTTTGTAAATTAGAACATATATTATTTATTTATTTATTTTTACATTTAATTACTATATAAAAAATATAAAAAAATAATTATTTCCTGACARTATAATAATTGTGACTTTGAAATACAATACTAATTCAAGGTTAAGCATATTGTTATTGCTTAAAGTTTTATGTTTTATTAATGTTATTTATATTTATTATAATATGATCAGTAATGATAAATATTTATACAAACTATATTTAAATACAGTATTTATTTATGTAATGTAAATTTTATGTGTTGTAATAATCAAAAGCAATATAATTAAAATGTTATAAAATAGTTGTGAATAATGATTATCAAATATCTATTTAGTAAAGTATATACAGTATTATCTAGTATGGTAAATTCTACAGTATTAATAATGATATTATTTTATCATTTTTATTTTACTAAACAAATAAATAAATTTAATTTTCATTTAAATGATTAAGACAAAACAAAATCTTATTTTATTTCATTAATTATATTATTGTATTAAAATTTTATATTAAGATCATTAGATTAAGATTGCATGTATTTTACTTTACAATAATACCTAACCTAATAAACACTACTATTATTAAAATGCTTTAATTTACCGTATATAAAAAATTCATATTAATAATAATACAATATACTACATAATGTTTATAATATTTAAATTTTATGTGGTTATTCACATTGCAACCATTAAATAAGTAATAAATAATAACAATATATGAAGTATAAACATCTTCATAAAATTTTTTAATAAGTATTTGCATTATATTTCAAACATTTTTTAGTTAATATATGATGTAATGTTGCATAACTTTAATCTTAATATGAATAAAAATATTATATATAATAATCATATAAATAATAATAAAATTATGATATTCATAGATATCAAATAACAAGTCATAGTAATAGCAAATCTCATAATAAATTCATTTAATGATCTTTTATATCATATTCAATAATAATTGATGTGTTATAATGAATGAGATGTGATGTTATGGATATCTCAACTCATATCAACTTATTTTTATATAATTTCTCGAAATATGTGACAAAATAATTGAGAAATAAGTCGACTGTGTTTTGACATATAATTGATTATAGTGTATATCTGTATTGATTTAGGTTTTGCCTTACGGTTTATACAGTACTAACATATTATAGCACTTTTATTAGGCTTTTATTGAATGTAATAGAAATGTAATATATAATAGGCAACGAAAAACTGTTGGAAACTATCATCAATGATATTATCATAATAGCTGTGAAATATACTTTATTTACTATAACATTATATCTAACCATTTGAAAGGCATATATTTATGTGTTATTAAGATTACTGACCACTATATGAACTGCCATATAATAAACCATTATAATGTACATACATTCATATTATTGTATATATTTTTTGTACGTTTCTGATAACTGATGCACTAAATATGGTATTCAGATCACAAATGGTGCTAATGTTAGGCAAAACATATATTTATTACTCGCTAAGGAGCTCTCTCTCTCTCTCTCTCTCTCTCTCTCTCTCTCTCTTTCTATTTCCTATTTCTCTTTCTTTTTCAGTCTCATTAAATGGTAAGTTATGTAATGTTAAAATATAATAATAGTGCTGACGTACCGTAATTTAGAAAAAGTTGGATATGGGATGCGATCGGAATTAGATAATCGGATTAAATGGTAAAACAGAAATGAAAAAGACAACAGACTTTTGTCATAAAAGATTCCTTCATTCGGTGACCAAATAGTCATACTTTCACAATGAATGACACATTTTATAGCTTAAGAATTGCCATCAAAAGGCGTTTAAAGATTAATATAAAAATACATTGAATTCTATTGTCAGGCATTGAATCACAATTTAGTTGAGATATAAAAATATGTTTTAAACTTTATTATAAATTGCTTTAATATAATAGGTTTTTTTTAATAAAAAATACACTATCGTTTTTATAAAATATTACTTCAATTTATCAAAATAAGCTTATATTTGCAATCTTTATAGCAGTGCATATACATTGTGTAATGTTAGATATATAAATTATATAAGAAAATGACCAAGTGAGAATTTTCATTTACTATAAATATCAACAAATTTACATATCAGTAGTAGTAGTGTATAATTTACTAATATTGTAGTCATATATTGTAATAATATACTGAATATTAAAAGCATGTCTTGTCACTGATAAGTAAATAAATTAACCCCATTTGTCACATATCATGTAAATAGTTATATAAAATTACAATATAGTATGCATTCATTTTATTTATAATTTATAAATATATCAATTTTCAGGCAAACAAATTGCATAACTTTTAATAGTTAATCTTTTGCAAATTTTTGCATTAGTCACAGCAATTTATTCTCATACAACAATTTTACATTAATTGCTTTAAATTAATGATAATCATTATTTTAGATATACAGTATAATATTTATATGAAACTTTCAAAAAAGTTATTATATAATGTATGAGTTTTTAAAATTTATTAGTAATAATAATAATTTTTAAAATGGTACAATTTGTTTAATATTTGAAAATTATTTAACATTAAATATAAAAAATAAAACAAACTATTATTGCATATATCTAATGATTACATTGAAAGCAAATAAATAAAAGCAATTTCAGTAAAAATAGTATAGAAATCAATTTAACGATCAATGCTTTCAATAGTTGTACTAAAAGTTAGTGTCTTTTAGTTGAAGAATAGATTAATTAATGACAATAAATGGGTCGACAAGTACTGCAAATACTCTTCATTAATGAAATGAAAAGAAAAGTCCGATTGAAAGCACTTTCCATATGAGTCTGTATTTTATGAGATATAAGTCTATCGATGTTTGTATTTCTCGGTCATCTTTTTCTCCAAAACACCAGAAAAATATACAATTTATTAGTGTTTGTATCTGTTTTCAGTTAGATATGGTCCCTGTGTTTGATATATAATTTATTTACTAAACTGTTATTTAATACTTGACTGCATTCTCAATATTGTCGTAAATATATGGCAAAGATTGTGTAGTCATTGCCAATATTTCACAAAATATTTGTCCAAAAAAATCATTTATAACACGTACTGTATATCTAATGTTTGCACTATAATTTGAAATAGTAATAAACATTATATCACACAGTATAGTACATATATGATATGATATAGTACTACATATGATGTATAATATGCTCAAAATATTATAATATAAATTTATTTTACACTATTATATAGTTTTATAGTTAAATTGCATACTTTAGAAACAAAATATATTTTAACCCATTTATATTTAGTCTAAAATAGATCAATTCTATAAGCAAGGTTAGGTTATATGTAAAAAACTAGTAAAGTATAAACTATTGTAGTTTAAATTATTTAACACAATTTAATAAAATTTATTACAATTTAATGGAAAAAAACTTTTAAAATACTGTTCTATAGTTTTATTCAATTGAATCATTTTTTTTGTATAATTATATATAAAATGTATTATTAAGTTCAAAATAATATTATAGATTAGATATGTGTAAATTAATATTAAAAGATGAAATATATATTTGATTAATATTAAAAAATAAAGATACAAAATATTTTTTATTTTAAACATAATGCAAAGTTTGCAAACAAAAATAATAATATTTCTATATATATGTTTGATTTAAGATTTATATATATATATTTTACAGTAGTTCAGATTATTTTGTAAATCATATGTATTTATACAGTATATTTTTGATAAACATTTGATTTATAGATTTATATTAAAATATCTATAGATTTATGCAATTGTTGTTATGTATCTAACATTGTTGTATATAACATACATGTATTGTATAATTTACATTTATGTATAAGTTATATCTATAAGTTATACAGTATGTATACACTATACAAAAGTGTTAGTATAACCATAGTTTGCTTGTTGTATATATGATTAAATGATTGTTGTAATACTATAAATAAATGCAAACTTATGGTTGAACTGTTTTAGGCGTTTTCAAAATTAAATTAAATTATATTTCTTTTCTCACAATTCTTTCAATTAGTTTACAACTCATGCAATAACTTTGTTTTTGTATAAATTGTTGCCATATATATATATATATATATATATATAATGGATTTAAATTAAAACACAAAAATATTGATTTAAAGAAAAAAAATCCGAAATATATATTTATAATATATGTTTTGAGTTTAGGCATCAATGCTATCGAGCATTGCTTGTGTTACAAACTCAACAATACAGTACTGAACGTATGATATAATTTGATACTAAAATGTTTTTCAACATTTATATAAAAAACTTATTTTTTGCATTTTATATTTAATTTAAATTTAATTGATGCACAATTTAAAACATTATACTAACTTTATTCAACATTTTACATATAACATAGATGTTTGATTATCTATAATAAAATTGTAATGAAAGATAACATTACCGTCTCTACCGATACTAAATACAATAAAGTTGTCTTTTATTAAAAAATACACATTTATATAATTTATAAAATAAGTGCACTGAAAATGCTTTAATACAGGGTTTTTCATTTATTTTGTAGTTATATACAATAATTTTGTAGTTTTGCAACAATAGTTTGTAGTTTATAACATGAAATTGTTGTTATGAAAAATGTAGTTATAAACTACAAACTATTGTTGCAAAACTACCAAATTATTATATAAAACTACAAAATCAATGGAAAAAACCCTGTATTATATAAATTTAAATTTGATAATAAACATATAAAGTTTTTTAATATCATTAATAAATTATATAGCATTTTCAGATTAATAGATAAAAATTTCAAAATATATTATATTATTTATATTGTCTTTAGTAAGAAAAAAGCATTAGTTTTTTATAACTCAATGATATCTTAGAGGAAATGTTTTCTATCCTTTTGTTGAATCGCTTTCTTATTCCTAACGCATCCGTTATAAAAAAAACCATTTTTGAGACACATTTATACATTTTTTTTATACACGCGTCACGACTTTGATATAAAGTAATCTTTATGTTTAACTGGTCTTTAAATTATTTTTATGTTAGCTTTTATTTGCAATTTACATTATTTTTAAATAAATAACATTAAACATAAACGTAATAATAAAATTGACAGTAAATAAGTAATTATAAATTTTATATAAATTAAAAATATATTATATATTATACAATTATAAACATTAAATGATTTCTCATTTATTGGAAGACTTATTATCTTTGAGTTTGAATTGCATTAATTGTTGAGCCATTTGTGAATGTGAGGCTTCATTGATGGCTCGTGTGGACAGACAGGAGGAGTATTGTTCATCTGTTAACGTATTGACATCACATTGCTTTTGATGCCATATATGAAACAAACCGGGATCTATAGCTCGTATAACTGACAGCTTCGGGTGCTGTAAATGTCGTCTATAGAGAAGCACATCTTCACCGCCCCAACCGGTCGATAGTTTTGATTGAGTCAACAAACGAGTAATTCGTTTATTAGTATTATGTATGTTATGATTGTTATCCCAATTGGACACTAAGTATTCAGCAAATCCTCCGATTGACATAAAGTCGTGTTTGTATTGACAGGTCATTCCAAAACCAAAGTCTCTCCAGAAACCAGTCTGAGATGAGATTAGATTCGATAAATTAGGAGAAATCGAGTCGTCTCTCATATTTGGTATTTTCATTTTCGAGTACTTCGGGTTATATAGACTGAAGAGTATTGGATAATACACTTTCTTGCCTTTCGAGGCATTCAAACGACATCTTTCTAAGAATTTATTTGTGAACAATAGGTCGACGTCACAGAAGAACAATAGCGAAGAATTCTTACAACAAATCTCTGCTCCCAAATGAAGGGCTTTGGCTCGAGAAAAGTCTTCACTAATATTAGACAAATGTATTATTTTTATTTGAATTGAACTAAAATTCTTTGTTAACTTTGAAGACGAATCATAGACTTTATTGAGATTTATATTTGAAAGAGTTTTGTTGTGTCCATTGAAGACATCAGCGCAACAATAATTTGGTAAAAGAGAAATATCACCGAAATATACAATAAATAACTTAAGTCTTCCCGATTCACTTTTTGATAGTCTGTTAACATTATCCATAAACTGTGGTAAATGATGCAAACGATCTTCACTTAGAGGTAATATTAGATGAATGACCTCTTGTTGAGTCGATATTAGCTCATTGCTGACAATACGATTGCCAACAAATGGTCTTAAAAGAGTTATCTTATGGTAATACTTTGAAGCCGATAGTCCCTTCTTAGCTGTCCTAAAATATAAATGATATTGAGTGCCAATGAGTGGATCAGTTGCATAAACACCTTCAATAAAGTCATCGGCAGTTCGGTTAAAATTAACTAAATATTTTAAGGCTTCACTTAACACATCGATTATTTCTTTACGTTTCACACCAATTGGTTTTTCGACCACTCGTTTACCCAAAGCCAGTGTTGACGGATATATACGGGTGAGTGTAAAGTGAGTGAATGGCACGACTTCATACTCATGCGATAGAGTCGTCACTCCTCCATGTTTTATATGATCTACATGTCTGACCACACTATCCATTATCATTGAGTATTGCTTTTGGCTTTTCTTTAAATCTTCAATCTGTGTCTGAAGTCTTGCTATTTCTAATCGATACGAGTCTAACAATTTAGACACACTTTCAACTGAGGGTATTGTACTATCTATTCAAAAAATTATAGATAAATTTTGTTAAATATAATTTATTTAATTATTTGACAATCAAAAAAAAAATAGAACAAAGAAAGTGTTTATTAAGTTTATTAGTTTTAATTTAGTTCATAAATTATTACAAACTATAATTTTTAAAAGTTGACCTATAATTATATTAGACAATAAATATTTTTTTTAATAAATAATTCTATTTTATTATTATACAGATAATTAAAAATATTGTCAATTTGATAAATTATAAAACTGTTCATTGAATACATCGATTAAATGTATAGAAATAATGTATTGTTTGGTTCAAACTTACCAAAGCTGTCGGAAACAATATTTTTGGCAAATGTATTGTCAGTTAGAGTGGTTGACAGTTGGGCTAAGATTATCATCCATGCAATCACTAGAAGAGTGAACACCACAACAACAAAGCCATAAAACATGTAATAATGGGATCTCCGTCTGTGGACTGTTGTCTTGCAAATGCATAATAGCATTGAACGCAAACAAATTGACTTTAGACTGTTTGGCATCAAATTAATCATTTTATTTGCAATTCATATAATTTTTAAATTATTATTATAATAATATCTCTATGTTATATAATAAACTCTCATTTTTAACCAGTCATTAAGTTTTGCAAACTATTATAATGATTATGAATGAAGAGACAAATGAGAGACCATTAACTCATATAATCATTAGCCACAACACAGCCATCAAAACGTTAGCCTCATTTGATGCCAACATAAGAATCGTTACCATTATCTCTGTTAATACCTCTTGATTTGTATCTGCAATAAAATAATAGACACACATATAAACATAAATAGTGTTAATTTTGTATAAAATTATTTCTCATTTGCAAAAAAATTATATTACAAATAGTGTATATAATACTATACTGTATTATAATGTATTGCAAAATAATATTAACTTTTCATTTTCCATAATTACAACTATTTTGTTTCAAAGTGATTGCTATAACAAAATAATGACTTTAAACACTAATTTATAACAAAATTGATTAAGTATTAAAATCTAAATTATGGTTTAATGTTGAGTAAAATAATTGTTAAATTTTAAAAATCTAAATAACATTAGTTATATTAAAAGCTAAACAAATTTATTTACAAATTTAAGTAAACTTAAAATAAATTAATAAAATTAATCTATATTTTTTACATTTAAAAAATTAAAATTTGTATAGTAAATTTATAAATAAAATGTTAATCTTTAAAAACTACAATTTATATATTTTTTAGCAATTTTAATGAAAATTTTAATTTAGATTTAAATGAAATGTTTTTTTTGTTTTGGAGAACATTTGGAAACTATATATTAAAATCTAAAACAATAAAATTTGATTATCTAATTGTTAGAATCTAAACAGTAATTTAAAGCTTCATAAGGTTTTAATTTCTTTTCTAAAATAATATAAAAGTTTATTATTGTATTAATGCACACATGATCTGCATTTTATTTTAATATTGTACAGTACTATATATTTTAATCAGCTAAATTTAAATGTAAATTAGGTAAATAAAATAAATATACAGTATAACATTATATACAAAGGTTAATAATCCAGTTAATAGTTAATAAAGATGAAATAATAGTTTAAAGTTTAAAATTGTTGACCATATTTAATCTTTTTATTTTTTTCTCAATTGTGCAAAATTGTGTTAAGCAATAGTTATAATTTGTAATATCATTAAAATAAACTCTATAGATATATTAAATTATTCATAACATATTTATATTGTATATAATGTACTAAATATAAAATAAAGAGATTGACTTAGGATTTAGAGAAACATAATTTTATTACTAATCTATATATATTGTCAGTTTGTCTTTTAAAATATTAATGAAATTATCTAACTATTAATTAGTAGTTCATAAATGTATTCATATTTTTAATCAATTAAAAAATATTTTGTTAATTACATTTTATTATGAAGTACACTAATAATAGTAAGTAATAGTAAACCTAACAAATTCTTATATAAACATCTATTGGTTTGCATTTTTACGACAAACTTTTGTAAAGAAATTTCGATAAATTGTGTGTCAATTGCTGTTCGTTAATGAGCTTCCTTTGAGATTTAGAAAAACTAATTAATAATATTTGAACAAATCATTAGGTATTATATAAAAGACTAGTTTATAGTTAAATTATAAAAATTAATTACATTTAACAAATTATAAGTATATAAAGATTATAATTAGTAATTTTTTGTTAAATCCATATAAATGTTTTATTATTGGTTTTTATTATATAAATACTGCATAAAATGTTTGTTTAATTGTGTATATATGTAGTAATATACAAGAGTTTATACCAATAATTGATATCAATATCATAAGTTGTGGCTTTCAAGTAGACAAATAAATGACTATATTATTCATATATTCTTAAGATATAACTACTAAATAAAATAAGAAAAATCTAAGAATATATTTATAACGTAAACCCTTAAAGCAATATACAGTAATATATACCGTATATCTGCATCTCAAATGAGGTTCACTTTTATCTATTTTTGATTCAACACAAGACTAACATAAAAATGAGTGATGAATTGATTTAATATATTACTATAATATATTGTATAACTTACTATTTTTAATATATACATATTAATGTATGTACTGTATGTATAACTATAACTATTTATTATTTTAATATATATTTTAGTTGTTTTGGTAAATTTCAATTGTTTAATTGTTAAAATATATAAATTCAATAACTGACTACTGAATGGATACATAATTTATAGAAATCCATGAATTATTTCTACAGTAATGTTGTCTAATGTAGTGTCGGCTCCATTCAGTCTCACTCTATGTTAGTCTTTAATCTAATAAATAACTTATACAACAATTTCTCAACAAATCGACTAAATATATCGACTTTTACCATATAATCAAAAATGTGTTTTTGTCAACAATTGATACAACTGTGAAAATAATATCTATAATGATAAATTTCATAAATCATTTATTATAAATATATTTTTTATACATTTATTTAATATACTGGTTTAGATATACATATATACAGTATATTATATAAAAAACTTAACTTTATAGTTTTTGACTTATTTATAAACTTATAACATTATAAATATTACATAATATATATATATTTCAAAATATTTCAAAAAACAACAAAAGAAATTTAATTTTAATTAAGAAAATTATATATAAAACAAAACTTAAATTATAGATTTTATATTTTTATATTCATATATAAATACATATCAGATTGTTATTTATATTTATTTATTTAAATGCAATTTGATAAAATTTATAAATAAATATTAGAATATATAAAAATATATATGTAAATATTAGTTTAAACTTATTATATCATAGATTTATTTTACTATTTATTTTAAGCTTAAATATTGCATTAATTAGTGTGCATTAACATAAATAAGATTTCAAGTAAAGCATGTCTAAAAATATAAAACAATAAAAATTGAATAAAAAGGTTAAATAACGAATTTCTAATTTATATTACAGTGTTTTTACATAAAAAAATATTTTTTTTATTTGTCTACATGTTTGTCAAACAAATACTACAATACAATCTGATTGAGTAGTTTTCTATTTGTGTTAGTTTATTACCTCAACAACAATGACATTCAAATCTATTAGAATCTATTAAATATACAGCTCTCTCTCTCTCTCTCTCTCTATATCTCTCTCTCTCTCTCTCTCTCTMTATATATCTCTCTATCTCTCTATCTATCTATCTATCTATCTATCTATCTATCTATCTATCTATCTATCTATCTATCTATCTATCTATCTATCTATCTATCTATCTATCTATCTATCTATCTATCTATCTATCTATCTATCTATCTATCTATCTATCTATCTATCTCTCCATTCATTCAATTGATATATTTATGTATAGTAATACTATTACTGCACATTTAAATAAATTTCTTTAGATATACAGTATATCATGTACTGTATTGTAGAAGTAGTGTAGTATTGTATAGATTACATTTATATGCCACTATATACTGTATATGGTATGCCAAATATTTGTGTTAAAACATTTAGCATTTTTTAGTTGATTTATCCGTTTGGATCTTTAAATATATGAAATGTCAAGTTTGTGACATATCAAACAAACACATTTTTGATAACTGAAACAAATTTATATTTACATTATCATTGATAAGTAAATACAGTATATATATATACGTTATATATATTTTACAATTAAATAATTTAATAGATGTCCACAAAAACTAACATTATGCTTAAATAATTTATTTAATAGATATTTTTAATAGATTAATTTATAAAAATAAATGGATATCTTACTTATAATAAATAACTTATTTTTGTGACATAAAACCATTAAAAATAAATTAACGTTAAATGTATTTTATAATTTATAACAATTATTTTGATGACATTGTTATATAAATAGTTTTATCATAAAGAATATATTCAGTATTCATTTAATAAAAATATATTTTTATTAAAAAAAATAATTTTAATATTAAATGATAATAATATCATTTGATATATATATACAATATATATATATATATATATATATATATATATATATATATCATATTTTGTTTAAAATAAACGATAGTATTAATAATATATTTAAAAAGTGTCACTTAGTTGACATAAAAAGCGGACAATATTTGAATGTAACCCATAGTAGATGAAAATGTGTTGTTGTTTTATATATGAGAAATGTCACACAAAATATAATATAATGATACAATTTCACACTGTTTTAGTTATGTAAATGTAAACTTAAATCTTGTTGGACTATATTTTCAAAATTTAACGGAAATTGAAAAATATTGTTATCAAATATTATAGTACATTAACACTATTATGATATTTATACAAAATATTTGGACATTTATTAATGAGATTTTTACTTTTTATGTTTAGCACATATTTTAAGATAAAATTGATGACAAATATAAACATTCATAAACTTGAAAGAGGAAATTATTTTAGTTTGATATAAATTTTTTACTCTATTATGTTTAAAACATATTTAATAATATACCGTAAATCATTTTCATTGCAATATAAAATGTTTTTACAAAAAATATATTATCGTAAAAATTTAAACTTATTTAATCGAAATAACACAGAGTATACTAATTTATCATAATATCTATTAATTATATAATATAATTCTACGATAAACTCTCATATTGTATGCTAAAAATATATTTATAATTTTACATGATTTAATTTTTACATGTGTTTAAATTATTAAAATCTAAATAATAACAATTTTAATGAGTGTAATCTAAAATGATTATATATTATCATTAGTAACCCCACAAAATAGAAAAAAGCCCAACATATTTTTAGAAAATTAAATATTAATTGATATTTTTAATATTTAAGATCAATATATATTGATATGATTTAAAATTTAAATAAAAATTAAACTAAATTATTAAAAATATATCGATAGTGTAAATACATTATACATTAATACTGTAACATACAGTGTGTTTATAATTCGTTCAAATATTCGTTTTCTAGTTTATTGAATAAAAGCAAAAAAAGTAAGATTTTTTTTTATTTTATGGATAATATAATTAACATTATGGTTATTTAAATTAAAATAATATTGCAAAATTATAATAAATTGTAAATATTTTTATTAAAATTAAATAAATAACTTACTATTAGTATACAAATCACTTTTATATTTACCATTTAAAGTTTAAGTATCATATAATTTATTTTTTATTTCAAATAAAAAAGCTAACAATAATCTTTATGATACATAAATTAATACAGTGATAAAGATAGTCAAAAATAATTAAAATATTTAATATGTTATATTATAAATTTCATATGAATTTACATAATGCTAATTTATAAATCTTTATATTAGTCATAATTAATGAATAATATGCTGTAGTATTATGATATATATAAGTATATATCAGTTAATAAATAAACTGTTTATAAAATGTTTTTTAGAGATATTTGTCAAAAAAATAAATATTGTATTAAATAACAAATAATTAAATAAACAAATAATGTTTACAAACACAGAAGTATTTTTATACTATTGTACAGTACATTAATATATAAATACAAATGTATAATATTATTAATGATAAAATAGTGATATATTTAGAAATGGGCAAATAGAAATTTTCTAATAAACTTTATAASAAAAATTTTTGAAAGTTTCTCAGTAATAAATTTCTATAGAAATTTGACTTTATTATTATAAGTTACTATGGGATCCACATATCTATAGCTATTGTAATTCTGTACAGTACTGATGATACATAATATACACTACACTACTATATTAATGGGATTCTTATTTATAAAATTCATATAATTATCTAATTATAATTAGTTTTTGTAATTTTTATTTATAATTGAATTATATTTTTAGTTTAATGTAATTAAATGAATTATTTTTTACTTTGAATATTAATAATAAAATTTAGTTAATATTTATAGTTATAATGAATTGCTTCAAAATAATAAATTTGGGGATCCCATAGACAGAAATTTCTTTTAGAAACTTTCAAAAAAAATTTCTATTATTTTAGAAATTTTTCTTTTTTGACAACACTAGTAATTTAGATTAAAAGACTTAATGAACTTTGATTAGTTGTAATATAATTTATAACTTGTGTTATCATAAATATTTTTATATCGATTTTCTTATTGCAAATAAAATCATAAAATAACAACTTTATTATAATTTTATCACTTTAATTGACTAATATTTTGTTAGGTATAATAATCACATTTCATAATTACTATACTATACATATAATTACATGTAGATTATCTACTAAATATAGATATGAATACAGCATTTATATTTTAATTTTAAATTCATTAAAATGGATACAAATTTAAATAGTTACCTTTTTTACAGCCAATGTATATATAAAATTTGTTCAAAAAACTCAAATCAAGTAAAAGTGAAAATTAGAAATGTCATAACAGTTATCACATTTATACTTAAGTAATATGAAACATAACATACAAATACTTTTTATGTATTGAAAAGTTTAAATTAAACTATTTTTGGTTTTATGTTTATGTTTATGTGTTTCAAAAATTGTGGTGTTATTTGAAGTTCACAACTAATAACAGAATCGATGACAACATATAACATATACAACACATGAGATGCAGTTCTCGATCGAGTTGTGCATCCGTTCAGCAATTCATTGAAAAACCGAATGAAACACACATTCAATGGTATACTATGTGTGAAGTGAGTCGATGCCAATCAGCATCCCTTTCCCCAAACATACCATATCGTTGTTAACTGTGCCCAGAGTTTAGCCAATCATTTGCAGCAACACTTTTGCCTCTTATCTCTCTATTTCTCTTTTATTTCTATTTTCTCTCATTTCTATATTTTTTTTGTTGTTATATAGTTTGGGAATTTGATCACACAATCAATCGCTTGTAGTGTAAGTCAAGTCTCATCAATTCAACTCAATTGCTATCCATACAAATAATACTTAACTCTCTCTCTCTCTCTCTCTCTCTCTCTCTCTCTTTCTTTCTTTCTTTCTTTAATACTTTCTATTGCTTTCATTTTAATCAATTTTACTTGTATTGCATTAAAATTGTAGTTTAATTCAAAATTTTAGTTTAAATATATAGTTTTGCACACAATAACACAATTACCAGTCATTCGAGTTAAATAAACTTATTTTTCTCTTTAATCAACAAATTTTTATCATATGTTTAGCGCATAAAAACAGCATAAATTATCACAATTAGTGTTTGAATCAAATAATGTTAATATTTTACAAAATATAAATATTTGTTTAATTTAAAACATTTTCATCATATCTAAAATAATAATCATAAATGTTTAGATAAAAAATTTAATGCAATATTTTCATAAATTGATTCAAGTTTTAAAAATAAACACGCTTATAATTTTGTTATTTAATTAAAATCATCTTATTATAAAAAAAAGAAATTCAATAAAATTAATGTAATCACAAAATATAAATGAGACTAAATTTAGAATCAAAATATCCAGAAAATTATATCAATAAATAATTTTGATTATAAATAATTACTGGAAAAATCAAAATTGTTTTAAATTAATATTTATATTTCATGAAAAATGTTTACATTTTAAAAGTTCTAAATTAGAATTTATTAAATAATGAGATAATATAAATCAATATTATTAGGAAATACAAAAATATCTAATATTAATAAAGTATAAAAATTTATAATAAAATAATAAAAATAATAAAAGTAATATTTTGCTTAAACTTTATAAACATTATTATATAAACATCATATAAACAATTGTTTTCTGAATTAATGCCAAATATTTTCAATCATAATCTCAAGTTTGCAATAATCACATAAACTTAGACACTATTTACGCAGCTTTTGGTGAATAATAATGAGATAAATCAGGAAAAGCTAGACTTCCGTTAAGCTGATGAGTGAAGGGATGGAAAGGCATGAAAAGTCATATCTTATATTATTTGTGACTTTAATAGAACCGTTAGGTTATAGACATAGTTATGGGTTGACAATATGATAACATGTAATTTATGCCAAACATATCAATATTTTTATTTAATCATTAGACTTTACAAATTTAGGTAAATAACTATTTAATAAAATTTAACATTAATATAATCTTAAGGAACTTTTGGAAAATAAAACAAGAATTTGATTTTACCAATCATTATATATAACTAGGATTTGGGAAAATTCCCTCCCTCGTTTTATTTTCTTAAAGTTCCTTATTTTTCCTGCTACTGGGAATTGCTAGGGAATCTATTTCTTTGTGCTACCACCTATTGAAACCTAAACAACACATTTTATTATTATGTTTAAAAATATATATTAAAAAGCATTTTGAGTGGTATTGATAATAGTATCACTAAGTTTATTAAATTCAAATTTATTTTTAAATTTTTAAATTAGTTCAATAAAATTTTTGCAAAATATTTAACTTTTGGTACTATTTATTGTAATAATATAAAATATATTTATTCTTTCTAATTATGAAGAGAAGGAAAATAAAATATTTCCCGGAAAATTGGAGACTCCCTTTATTTTTACCTTAATATCTCCTTTAATAATTTCATACAATTTAAATGTGATGTATGCATGATTTTATAGAAATACATTATTTAATTATATATAAAATAGGTTTAATTTTAGAACATTTTAAAAAATTAAAATTTTATTTTATTTTTATTAATTTTTATAATGACTATTATACTCTTTATAATACATACGTTTTCAAAGTTTAATAATAAGCTATTTATACTATATTTGATGCTCTTATATATAGAACTGTAATTTATACAATACATAAGTTTATGTAATAAAAAGAAGTTCATATATTTTTTAAAATTTTGATAATATAAAATTATATATTTTATTTTGATTATTTGTAATTTAAAATTACTTACAAATAACTTAATATGAATTATATTATAAAATATACTTTATTTTTATTTATTTAAAAAATAATAATTAAAATAATTAAAAAGATACTATTTTTGTTTCTTTTTATAAAAAAAAATCATTTTATAACAGAATATTTTAGAAAAAACTCTTTATATTTTTTATTGATTGTGGTATCAAATGGTCTACATTTATATTGAGTGCACTTTATATAAGTGCCCACTCTTTAAGTTTTTATTGTTTATTTCAATAAACTTGTCTTTTGAACCTTTATTTTAGACAAAACTTGTTTTTCATGGATTCAGTCAAAGAATATTCTCTGTTTAAAGTCATTATTCCTATTCTTTATGGACTAAAGTTATAGACATTTTCTAGTCTTATACCTGATTCTCATTATATTTATTCATAGCTCATATCTTATATATGTGGTCCTAAAGCCGGGACATGTCTTTAGAGAGCAATAAGCTTTAAAAAATACTTTTGATTTTTTTTTGTAAAAAATGTGAACTAAAAACCATAAACAATATATTCAATGACTCGTTTATATTTTAAGCTATACTATCTCTTTGATAAATAGATAATTAAGATAAATTTAATTGCAAACTTTCAGTGTTTTTTAATATATTGACAATTTAAACATATATTTAAATATACATTTAAATATAATTTAAAAGCTTTATTTTTTAATTATACAAATTTATAATGTATTAATTGAATTATTTTTTTTTATTTTGAATATATATTTATCTTTAATTTTTAAATTTATATATATATAAATATAGATATCTTATTTATACAATACAGTATAGTGATATATCATTTCACTAATTGCAGTTTTTATCTAATTATTCACTACTCATACTCTCTCTCTCTCTCTCTTTCTTTCTCTCTCTCTCTCTCTCTCTCTCTCTCTTCGCATTCATTCACTCACTTTTATTTTTTCTTAAACTCTAAAAACAAAATAGTTTTATAGCAGATATAAAGTATGAAATTACTATGAATTTAATTAAAAATGAGTATAAAAAACACGAATATTTATTATATTGTGTTTTCATCGCTTCAATAACTAAATGATAAATATATTAAAGTAATAATAAGACATATTTCTATTTTTAATTTATAATTAATTATATTTTCAATCTTTACAACAATTGTTACTAAATTTATTGATATATACTTATTGACATATGTACTGATTATTTTTAAGTTATATTAATTAAAAATATTGTAGTAATTTAAATTATAATTTAAAATGACTATTTTACTATAAAAATCATTATAAAAAGTTTATTAAAATATATTAATAATTAGAAATAAAATTTATTAATAAATATTTTTTATGTTTAATTTAATCATTATTTTATATTTTTATTAGTTTTACATGCGATAATACAAACAATAAATTATTTATATTTATTTAATTTAAAAATACAATAAAAATAATAAACTTAATAAAGTACTAGTTTTACCCGCGCAACATGTATAGTATTGCATACTCTTACTAATTGCTTAACAAAATTCTTTATAATGAGACCTATAGATATACATATACAATAGTCAACTACAATTATAATTCTGATTATAAATGACTATTTTGCTATATTTATGCTATCCATATAAACGTCTATAAAAAAAGTTCGCGCTATTAAAAATTGATGATTTTTTTGCTATAATGTTGTATACATGTACAGTTACAATATATGTAAAAATAAATTTACGCAATCAAGAGAAACGTCTTTGAAACTGTTAAGCAATATTAAAATTTTTTAGTTAAAATGTAGAATACATATGTAGTTAAAATCTAAGTAAAAATAAATTTATGCTATCCATATAAACGTCTATAAAAAAAGTTCGCGCTATTAAAAATTAATGATTTTTTTGTATAATGTTGTATACATGTAAAGTTACAATATATGTAAAAATAAATTTACGCAATCATAAAAAACGTCTTTGAAACTGTTAAGCAATATTAGAATTTTTATTTTTTTAGTTAGATTGTAGAATACATATGTAGTTAAAATCTATGTAAAAATAAATTTATGCTATCCATATAAACGTCTATAAAAAAAGTTCGCGCTATTAAAAATTAATGATTTTTTGGTATAATGTTGTATACATGTAAAGTTACAATATATGTAAAAATAAATTTACGCAATCATAAAAAACGTCTTTGAAACTGTTAAGCAATATTAGAATTTTTATTTTTTTAGTTAGATTGTAGAATACATATGTAGTTAAAATCTAAGTAAAAATAAATTTATACTATCCATAAAAACATCTATAAAAAAGTTCGCGCTATTAAAAATTGATGATTTTTTGGTATAATGTTGTTTACATATACAGTTACAATATATGTAAAAATAAATTTACGCAATCAAGAGAAACGTCTTTAAAACTGCTTATCAATATTTATAATTTTTTATTTTTAGTTATATTGTATAATTCTTATGTAGTTACAATATAATGGAAAATAAATTTATGCTATCAATAAAATCGTCAATAAAAAAAGTTCGCGCTATTAAAATTTGATGATTTTTTAGTATAATGTTGTTTACATATACAGTTACAATATATGTAAAAATAAATTTACGCAATCAAGAGAAACGTCTTTAAAACTGTTATCAATATTTTTAATTTTTTATTTTTAGTTATATTGTATAATTCATATGTAGTTACAATATAATGGAAAATAAATTTATGCTATCAAAAGAAACGTCTTTAAAACTGCTTATCAATATTTAAAATTTTATTTTTTTTATTGTAGAATACATATGTATTTACAATATAAATTAAGACTTGAATCTGATAATTTACGCGTAACACAATCAATAGAAACGTCTTTAAAACTGCTTATCAATATTTATAATTTTTTATATTGTAGAATAGAATACATATGTAGAAACACTCGATTTTTAATATAAACTCGAGATTAATATTGAATAAATATTTACATAAAATACATTTTCATGAAAAAAGATATTGTTTAACATTAATAATTAATAATTAAATATATTTAACAATTCTAATAAATCACGTGATTTAATAAATATTTAATAAACACGTGAATTAAAAATTTAAAAAATACTATTAAAACAGTTTATCTCAAAAACAGTTAATTTTTGTTATTAACAAATTATACTTCGTTTCCTTATCTTATTGGATCTACTAATCATTTATGACCAGTGATATAAATTTAGAGATGGATGACATTGATATGATATCATTGAATTCCGTAGATTTCAATGATGAAGAATTCAATGAAGACAACATAGAAGTGAATCAATTATTTAATAACAAAAATTAACTGTTTTTGAGATAAACTGTTTTAATAGTATTTTTTAAATTTTTAATTCACGTGTTTATTAAATAATTATTAAATCACGTGATTTATTAGAATTGTTAAATATATTTAATTATTAATTATTAATGTCTCATTCATTCGTCTTTGTGTTACGCGTAGAGTATCGGTTTCAAGTCTCAAATTTCTTTCTTCTTGTGTCTCATTCATTCGTCTTTGTGTTACGCGTAGAGTATCGGTTTCAAGTCTCAAATTTCTTTCTTCTTGTGTCTCATTCATTCGTCTTTGTGTTACGCGTAGAGTATCGGTTTCAAGTCTCAAATTTCTTTCTTCTTGTGTCTCATTTAATCGACAGTCAATATTTCGTAAACGATTCGATTTTAGTCGCCGTTCTCTTTCCATTTGAGATTCATTCAACCTTCTATTTGTGTCGCGTTGTCTATTGGCTTCAAGTCTTTTCTCTCTTTCTTCTGTTGTTTCCATTAATCTTCTTAATTTACTCGGTGTCACATTGTATTCCATAGGAAATTGGCTGATGTTTGTAAGTGAAATGTCAGTCAATGACGCTTCCAACTGATCCAGATTTGGTTCCATTATGTAAACACTTGTTTAAACGTTATTCAAAAAAATCCTTATATCTTTATCTGTTATGTTATAATAGGAAAAATTTATCAAAATTAAATAGTTTAAGTATACTTCTCTTATAAAATAAATCCAAATGTCCAATTGATTCCTCGAAGGTAAGGCAAATGATAGCAATATTGATGAAAATAGCAAATGAAAACAAATTTGTAGTCAAAATGAAAACAAAGTGATATTTAAATTTATATTTCACGCGTTTATTAAATATTTATTAAATTACGTGATTATTAAATATTTATTAAATCACGCGATTTATTAAAATTGTTATGTATTTAATGATAAATAATAAATAAACAAATTATTTTTCTCGTGCAATAATTAAATTAATACAATTTAAAAAATATAAAATTTTTGAAAAAATTGAAAATTTTAATACAAATTGAAAATTTTTGCATTTGAGAAAATTTTACAAAAATTTAGCACAGGTAGCTAACCTCCCGGTGCCCTATGACTCATATAATATAGTAAAATGTAATTCCACAATACCTGCCTCTTTGTCCTCAAAATCTACTTGACCTCAATAATCATTTAAAATTTCCCATAGAAATAACATTGCTTTCAATAAAAAATGAAAATAAAACAATACATTTTTACATTTGAATTAAAATATGGTTGTTGATGAAATGTGCACGCATACAGACAGACAGACAGACAAACAAACAGACAAAACAAATGTCTTAAAATGTTATCTTGATTCATATTTCATATACAAACCAGTTGAAAATGCTATAAGCATTGCCATGAACAAACTTTGATGGCATAAAATATGTTCGCACTTTATTATAGAATAATAATTTAAAATTATTAGAGATAAATGATTCAGAATGTGAAATTAAATTCATCTATAGGCATGTAGGGTATTTAATGATTGAGCATGACAAAATAAACTCAACTATAGGCATGTTGGGTATGAAATGATACAGAATGAGAAATTAAATTCAACTATACTCATGTAGGGTATCTAATGCTTCAGCATGGCAAAATAAATTCAACTATAGGCATGTTGTGTATCAAATGATTGAGCATGACAAAATAAACTTAACTATAGTCATGTTGGGTATGAAATGATACAGAATGAGAAATTAAATTCAACTATACTCATTTAGGGTGTCTAATGATTCATCATGGCAAAATAAACTCAAATATAGTCATGTTGGGTATTAAATTTCAGAATAAGAAAGTAAATTCAACTATAGTCATATCGTTATTTCGGGTATCAAATAATTTAGTTATACAAAATAAACTTAATATTTGTCATGTTAGTATAAAACAAAATTATAAAATAATTTACTCTATTACTTTTATATTAATATAAACTTAGAATTACATACATTACCATACATTACCATACATTACCATACATTACCATACATTACCATACATTACCATACATTACCATACATTACCATACATTACCATACATTACATTACCATACATTACATTACCATACATTACCATACATTACCATACATTACCATACATTACCATACATTACCATACATTACCATACATTACCATACATTACCATACATTACCATACATTTAATTATTTATACTTTGCCGCCATTTTTTGAAAAAAAAATAATTTTAATTTAATATCTTATTTTCGATGCTTTATGCAATTTTAAACGTTAAAATTTATTATAGTTACATTTATTTTATACTAGCCGCCATTTTTTAAAATACAAAAAAATAATTTTGATTTATTATATCTTATTTTTGATTCTCTATGCAATTCTAAACGTTAAAAATTTTTACCTAAATTTTTTTACTTTAGCCCCCATTTTCTCTATGTTCCCGAAGAGATATCAAAATTTTAATGAATGTACTCTATACCTTATTTTTGATGATATAACCGAAACTGAAATCAAAATTTTAAAATTCGCAACTTGAAAGCTACAGACACACACACACACACACATAGATTTCAGTGAACTACTTTTTTCAAAAAAAAGTTTGTTCGAAAATCTCTATTTTATCACATTTACATACAATAATACTGTATATTATGTATAATGTTTAATTTTAATCTATTAATATAATAGATTTATTTTTCTGCCAAACAAATAATAAATAGTAATGAACTATGAATTATTTTAATTACAAAATAAAATATATCCAATTGATATTGATTTGTGCCATTTGTTAAGTTATTGGTCTAATTAAGTCCTTATTTAGCAAAAAAATGTTATCAAATACACGATATACTAATGCAATCAATATCCACATCACTTGAAATCATTTTAATTGTTTTGTTATAAACAGAGAGTTTGCGTAAATGTTGCGATCATTGACCGGTTTTCTTATCTCTTATCAATATTTTATAATTTGATTCAATGGTTTATAAATTTTTGCAAATCAACGCATAAACAAAGTTTTCTCATAAATGATTATATTTAGTCTTTAAAAACCATTTATGTTTAATGTATTTTATTTTATTTTTTGCCTAAATTCATTATAAGTTATCAAAATTATAAGTATTTGTAAAGTTATTTTATGTATTTTTTAATAGTGTTAATAAAAGTATATTTATCTTTCATGTTTAGTATCAATAGTCATATATTCAATAAAATAACATTTTTTAATTTAAACTACTTTTAAAGAAAAATAATAATAATATAAATAAAACATTTATTAAATTAGAGATTAATGAATTAAAACTTTATGAAAAATAATTACATTTAGATTATTACATTATAGGTATTAAGAAATTTTAATATTAATATATAACTGTTTTTAATATAAACTAATGATATGTTTTTGTAGTATTTAATTTAATTATTTTATTTTTAGATTATTCTTTAGCAATTGAATTTATAATATAATTTATTTGATAATATAGTAGAATATTATTTTATTTGAAAAGTGTTTTAAAAATACGATAACATTAACAAATTGAATACAAGAATTSAATTGTTGTTTGCTTTGAATTGATTGCAATAAAGCATTCTTTAACAGTCTTTTCAGTTAATCGTTAATTCTTGAGATATCTTTCACTTCAATACCTATTTCTTAAATTTCTTATTGAAAGTCAGTATTTATGTCAACAATAAACTCAAAAAATTAATGCAATTTCAAAGATTGGTTTCAATTTTATAGTCAATAATTATAATTAGAAATTCTTTAGAAATAAAAATAATATCTTATATAAAATAAATTTCTGATATCTACTAAATATTGTTAGTAAATATTATATATAAATATATATCAGGGTTACTAAAGGTTTTCGATCTCAGGGGGTATAGGGTGTAGTAAAATGGCAAAAATCTCGAGGTATAGGGGTATAGGGGTATAGGGGTGAAAAATTTTTATTACATTGTTAAACGACAATTTTTTACCAAATTTGTATAAATTACTACTAAATTCGCCAATAAATTCGCCAATAAATTCCTTATAAATTCCCTATAAATTCCCTATAAATTCCCTATAAATTCCCTATAAATTCCCTATAAATTCCCTATAAATTCCCTATAAATTCCCTATAAATTCCCTATAAATTCCCTATAAATTCCCTATAAATTCCCTATAAATTCCCTATAAATTCCCTATAAATTCCCTATAAATTCCCTATAAATTCCCTATAAATTCCCTATAAATTCCCTATAAATTCCCTATAAATTCCCTATAAAATATTTGCAACTTATTTTATCAATACTCTCAAAATATTTTCTCAAATTAATAATTAAATATTTAATTTTACAAAAGTTTAGAAAAAATGAAGATTTGAATGCAAAAATATATAAGCTTGAAATATCAAATATATAAAAAATAAAATAATTATAAAAATCTAATATAACAAAAGTATCAATATTTTAATATAATATTTTCATAATTCTTATTTCATTTTAATTTTATTTCAATTATTAAAATCTTTATTAAAAATAGTTTCACATCTAATTTAGTTTATCTTATTGTTGATACTTTCTATTTTGTGAAAATTTTTGAAAATAGTTTTAATTAAAATTAATGCTTTTAATACTATTATTAAATGAAATTCAATGATGTCATCATATTTGCAATTAATATCTTTCTTTAAATACTTTTTTAACTGCGAGTCAATCATTACTACACTAATAGACATTAGAATAAATATATATCAATTAATAGTCGATTATACAGATAGACAATCAAAATATATATATTGTATTTCAGATATTTATACCAAATAATGAAAACTTAAAACAAATAAATTAAATGTAATGATTTGAGATATCTATGAAAAATGGTATCATTTTTCTGCTTGAATTTCCTTCAAATCCATTATCATTGTCTGACCCATTGCTTGATTTATGTACTTTTTTATTAATAATTTTTGTTTGTATTGTTTGAAGATAACAAAAATGTTAACAAAATAACGATTGATAACAAAATGATAGAAACAAGTATTTAAAAATAAAGCTATTATTACTAATATTATTGTATTATTAGATTTAAAGTCGATTAATAGTCTTTTGTTGTATATACTGTATATACTGTAACAATAATAATATTAAATAAATATTAAATATTAATATTTCAATAGTAATTTATATTAATATATTATAATAATACCAAATTCATAAATCGATTGAATTGTTTTATCACGAACTCCTGAAAGGAATACGTATCTGAATTCTATATGTCCTTCCGTCCGCTTTTTATTGAATTTTTAAATTATGACTTCAGATTTGGATTAAGCATCAAAAATAAGGTATAAGGGATCAGCATTAAAATTTTTATATCTCTTAGGGAACATAGAGAAAATGGCGGCCAGTCAAAAAAATTTTAGGTAAAAATTTTTGAGTATAGATTTGAATAAAGCATCAAAAACAAGCATAAAAAATATGCTTTAAAATTTTGATATCTCTTCGGGAAGATAGAAAAAATGGCGGTCAAAGAAAAAAATTAGTTAAAAATTTTAACGTTAAGAATTTTGTAGAGAATTAAAAATGAGTTTATTTTGTCATACTAAATCATTTGATACCACATATGACTATAGTTGAGTTTATTTTGTCATACTGAATCATTTGATACCACATATGACTATAGTTGAGTTTATTTTGTCATACTGAATCATTTGATACCACATATGACTATAGTTGAGTTTATTTTGTCATACTGAATCATTTGATACCACATATGACTATAGTTGAATTTATTTTGTCATACTGAATCATTTGATAACTCACATGACTATAGTTGAGTTTATTTTGTCATACTAAATCATTTGATACCCAACATCAGTAAAATTTACTTTGGATAAGGAGTTCGTATGGAAATGCTTTTTAGCATTCTCAACTGGTTTTAATATGTTTACAGTCACATACAAAATATTTTTTAATTATTTGTAAAATTTGCCTTTAATTAAATTAAAAAATTAATATAAATTAATTTTATACAAATAATGAAATATAGATTGTGTTGTGTTGTGTTTCAATGACTACAATTACAAAAGTTACAATTATTAAATAATATTTTTTAATTCACAATTTTTATAATAAATTTTATTGTATAAAAATTAATTTAGGTATATTTATTTAAATTTTTATTAATTTATTATAATGTGCTAATTATTAATTTAAATGTATATTGAAGTAAAAATAAATTTATTATCTGTAATTTAAAAAATATATATATTTTATAACTTAAAAATTATATAAATCTTATTTAAAATTGTATACATGAAATAAAGTATTTTATTTTAATAACAATTTTTTAAATATTGCAAAATCAAGTCAACTACTTCTAGCAAATGTTAATAAGTTATCGCTATATTTAATATTAATTATTCATTGAATAATATTCAAGTTAATAATAAACATTTAAAATAATAATTAAATCATTTACTTCTCCAATCAAATCAGTGTTTAGCCCACATATAATAACATCACAAAATGATTAGGAAATCAGACAATATATAGCACCGGTCTATTGCAATGAAAAACTATTTAAAGGTCAGCTATTATTAGCAATAATTATTATTGTATATATAATTTAAAATTGAATAATAATTAATACAGTAATAAGCTTCCGATCGGTAATTAAATTGAAAATTACCCATTTGTAGGCCAATATATATATACACCGGTCAATAGATGGCATATTTTAAAGGGGATTAATTACAGACATTCAAAAAACTTGAATAATTTGATAATTCATTAACCAATCATTTTGTAATGGGTTAGAAATTCACATTTTACCCAATGGTTTCACATTTAATCGCTGGCATTATTTGCGCTTACAAACGGTAAATGAAATTTATTTATTTATATAATTATTGTCAAGTTTAACAAATTGTAATAATTATAAAAATGTTTCATTAATTCAATAGTTGTTTTGTCTTTGAAATCTTTTATATTTTTGTATCCTTAATGTATCTTCAAATTCAATTTCATTGACATCCTTTTGCTTTCTTTGTGGTACATTATTCTTCAAAGTAGTTCTCCAGTCACCAGTCATTTTAATGTCGTGAAGAATGGCAACAATATGGTTGAGACACAATGACTTTGATCCCATCTTCCAGATTATGTGTTCGTCTAATGGAAGACGAGCCGTACGAATGGTATCTTTGTGTGCTTTGATGGACGTGAGAGGTCCTCGAGATGTTTTGTCAATAAGACCACCGATTATATAGATATCATTGATGTTAAACGTATTCAACACATTCCTCGAGTGTGGACTCAGATAAACTAATTGTTGTTTTGGAAATAAGTCTAAATAAGACTGAGAATGAATTGAAGCCAAAAAATTAGGAGAATTGTAATTCTGGAAGAATCTCGACATCTCTTTTACGACAACAGAATTTGGATCACAATTAGTGAAATGCAAATCAAACGGCTCTTGAGTTTCATATTTGTTGTAATGATATATAATTGATAATTGTTTCAACAAAAGCCGTATTTCATGTAATTTCATGTAATCATCAAAAGCTAAATCAATGATCAGTTTTTGACCAAACATTGCGGCTCTTCTTAATCGATGGTTTTGCATCCGAGAGATTGAAGACTTCATAACTTTGCTAAAGAGTGTGTTATGCCATAAACCATATATTAATTGTTGATTATTATCCCAAATGCCAGTCCTTTCAGAGCTAATCTTCTTGTAGGTCTCATCTTTGATTTGCCAATACTTCAGTGATAATTCTTTTCGCTTATTTTTCGACTTATTTTTCTGTAATTCTTTGGTAAACAAAAACTTAATCATTTTTTTCCTATCGATGATGTCGTTGATGGCAATGAGATCTTTCATTGCATCGATGGTGATGGTTGTAGGCACCCGAAGAGTCGTATACTTTTCATATTCGTATTCATTTAATATTATCTCAATCTTGTCTTTGATGTCATCGCTGGTAATCAATTCAGTGAATGTGTCGACACTTAAGTCATCAAACTGTTTGCCAATCAAATGACTGTGTATTGAGTTTGTGTTGCATCTGATCCAACATTTAAGACAATTAATGCCTTCAATTGTTTGTCGTAAAACATGTTTGTATTTCAATAAATTCAAAATCATTTCTTAATTCATTTAAATGAAAACAAATGTGACTTTTGTTGACATAAACAACAAAATGTTATAATTAGAGACATCTATTGATTGAATCAATTTCTTATATGAATGAGTGGGTGAATGTGTGGGAGAGTGGGTCAGTGAGTGGGTCAGTGAGTGGGTCAGTGAGGGGGTCAGTGAGTGGGTGTGTGTGTGTTTGGGAGAGTGGGTCAGTGAGTGAGTGGGTGTGTGATTGTGGTGTTTGTAATTTGAAATATAATAAAAATTTTGATAATCACTTATATATTACTTCATTTAATATTATTTATAATTTAATACTTATTAAAAAAATTAGTTATTTACTTATTTGGCTATTTTTATGTAATATTTAGTTTAACCAAAATATTAAAAATTTTAAATTTTATGCTTTTATTATTTTTTTTGCTAAAATTTGGTCGCAAATACATTATAATAACATGTTTTTTCATAATATTTTATAATAAATGTTTACAAATAATTACACAATTTTTATTAGTTTATTGTTAGTTAATTATCGATATTGTTAACAACGATCATAGTTTAATTCAATTGAATCAATTGCTACAAATCCATCATTAAATTTGGGATCAGCTATGACTTCGATGAAGAACTTTGGATCACCTGTTTTTATATCCACTCTGACTCTTGCTTTTATCCAATTGTCATTGAAATGGTTGATATAATAAATACAAATCCATCGGTCAAAGTGCTGAAAGATTTTTATACTATTAATAGCTTTTCCTTTAACGATAAATCTCATCGCAAAACAGGCCTTAAAATATAAATTTGATAATAATTTAAAAATTCAATAATAGTTATTATAAAAACCTCTGAGAATCCATAAGAGTGATAAAGAGGACTAATAAGTCGTGAGCCATAACCACAATGTTTGTCATAATTGTTAGGTATTTCCAATATCATGACTCCCTGTGCATTAACTTCAGGCACCGTATCCTTCAATTGAAACTTAATCAGATTGTCCTGTGATTTAAATCCACAATCATTTTGTAGTTCAAAATTACAAAATTCATTATTATATCGATCATTAGGTTTAATAGATGAAGGTTTATAATAATATGGATTACAATCATCAGTCCATGGATATTGAGAACATGGATAATATCCATAACAATATATTAAATTTATGTATAATATAATTGTTATCAATACTACTAGTAATAGATTCATTGATTTAAAATTTACTAATTTTAAATAAACGACTAATGAAATAAATGAAATAATTTAAAATAATATTTTCCAGAGAATAACTATTTATATAACTTACAAAGCAATTAATTTCTGAAAAAATTAAGGAATTGTTAATATTTTAAAATTAGAAAATATTTATTAATTTTTAAAATTCTTACAAAATTTTCATACTTTTTTATTTTATAAATAATTATTTCAAATAAATAATTCTTAGTTAGTAACAAATTATTTATATATAAAATTATTTTTTGTTATATTAAAATTCCCTATTTATTGAATTTGTTTTGAATACAAATAATATTTTATATAAATTTATCATATAATGTAAAATACTGTATTTAATATATTATTATATAATAAGTTTTAGTAGCGGAGGAAACAGTTTAAAAACTTTAACTAACTGTAAGTATTTTAGAAATAAAAAACTTTGAAATAAGTTAATATTTTTTTACTATTTGTGTACTTTTGAAAAATTAATTTTCAAACATTTCTATTACAAAATTATCATAAAATATTTTATTATATTGAATAATGTATGATAATAATTATTAATAAAATACTGTATAAAACAATTATAGATTAAAATAAGATTATTATACTCTAAGTTACTCTAACTATATCTTTCAAAAAATATCTAATAATTAGTTTAATTAATTATTTAAAAAAAACTTTTAATATATAATTGGCATAATTCGTCAAAAAAATTATTGTTTATCAGTAATTATTAGTGAAAATATTTTAATTATTTAAAAGTTATGAGTAAATAAAATAAGTTTACATTATTTAAAATAACTTCATTCCCGTTACAATGTAACCAAAATTTTTGTACATTTTTGTATTACAATTTTTAATTTTTTTATGCTTAATATATGGTTAAGTTTGGCCAAAATCGGAGACAATAAAAAATAATTGAATCAAAGATAAAGATTACAAAAAACTATCAAAATTTAAAAATAAATACATTATATAATATATAAAAATTATATGAAAACATGTTTATCACTTTCACAATACAATTCAATATGAAAACAATTTCAACATATGATAAATAATTTTTTATTTTAATAATAATAATTCATAAAATAATACAATATTTTGGTTGAAAATAAAATGTCAGTTATAATCATATGTTTATAAATATTGTATTATTTATATAAAGTGTTATCAAAATATATATTGAATTATATCGAGATTTGTTGTGATGTAACTAATTATGATAAAAATATATGATTTTATCATTAAATTATAAAAATTATATAAAATTTATAGTTTTGTATTAATTTGTATGAATAGTCGTGTTTATACAGTCTTAGCAAACGTGATGTTCGGAACCTAAGACTAATTATATTGATTACAACATTCAATGCATTAAAGAGCCAAAAGTTTTTCACCCATACCTTACCTCATGCCTAAAGCTGTTAGACAAACCTCCTGAACCACCAGTGGGTTAGGAGAGAGGTTTTAACTGCATGTTTGAGGAACTCAGATGTTTGGCCGACCGGTAACCCAACCGTCGGCATCCAATCATTCGGCAATAGGCGACACAACACAGCAATCAAACAAAACTATTTATTAATTTAACTATAAATTAAATAACAAATATCATCGGATCGGCTGTATTGATGACCGGCCGTCACTTAACATATAATGTACAGTACTTTCGGTACGATTACAACCATTTTAATGTTAATAATCTATTAATACAACCAGTAAACCTTTTTAGACATTATAAATGCCTAAAAACAACATTAAAAATGTCCTAAACTTGTAGTCAGTGCTAACAACCTGTTAAATGTTTAAAATCTCTGACATGATCTGACATGACCTGACATGATCTGACATGACCTGACATGATCTGACATGACCTGACATGACCTGACCTGACCCGAGCCCTAACTTTTACCTGACCTGAAAAATCAGGTCAGTTTTCGGTCTCTACTACAAGACTAGAGCTGCTATTAATACAAAACACTATTTTGTAAAATTAATATTTACATAACTTTTTTATTTAGTTATGTATTAATCAGGGTTTTAAAAATGGTAGGCATAAACAATAGATGCCACTTTTGCCAAATGTCTGTACTGCCTCTGCCATTCCCAGGGCATTAATTTTCAGATAGTGATACTTATTATTTTAATTTTATATTATTAATTAATTTATAAAACATTATTTGTTCGATATATTTGTTTGTATTTTTGTTTTGAATACCTTTAATTAAAAGGTAATATATTCTTGGAAATAAGTATATTAATTGTAAATATTTTATTATTTCTATAATAAACTATATTATTTTTATAAATACAGTTGCTTTTTAGCAATTTAAAATGGCAGGCATTTATTTCTTTAAAACCCTGGTATTAATACCTATAATATGACATTTGAATATGAGTTACAACAATGTAATACATATACTCTATTATTATCTATTAAAATATATGACTTTCTTGTAATTATTCAAAAGACCGTATACTTAACTGATGCCAATACTGTACATCTATTACAATATTATTGACTTTAATTAATGAAAAGTGTTTATTGAAAACTCGAGTCACACCATTTGACTTGAATTAGTAATGCAATCATTTATTTAATTATTGTCAATATATTATTAAATTTATATTAAGCGCTAAACATATAATTGGTTTAATTGTAAAATCATTGAACCAATCATTAGCTGTCACTACTGTATATTAAGATTGTATTGTTTGTTTGATAACAATTGGTACCATTTATATTGTATATAACATTGACGTTATGTATGAAAAAGTATGAAATATTGTGTATATAATTGTTATGTTTGTATAGAAATGAATTGATAATAAAATGAGAGAACAAATAAACTGTTATTATATTTAGTGACATAAGTAGTGACCACTCAGTGATTAATTTGTTTATATTTATCTACCGATTGACCACTTATTGACCACTTCAGCACATTTGGTACAAGTGATGGATCCGTCGATCGACAGCATTGATGAAACCAATCAAGAAGGCGATGGTATAACTTATTTGACACTTAATAGACAATCGGCACTCATATATCTCATGATTTTATTTGTTTTCTGTGACCAGACTTAGTGATAGCCGAAGCCGTCGAAGTGATGCTAACTATGTATTCGTGTCGCTTCTGCTCCAAGAGGTTCGACACTATCGACAAAGTGAAGACACACTTCTTAAAGAGGTATTATAGTCGATGAACACATCTATCATAAGTTATTGATAACTCATAACTACGTTACGAGATTAAGGAGTGATCGACAACTCTTTCATCAATTGATTACTTATTAATTTATTATTTATTTAAATGCTTTTTATTGAAACATAATTTGAATGACAATAATTGGGAGTTATTATACTTGCAATTATTTTTTTAAAATTTAAATATTGATAATAATATACTAATAATATGATAATTATCTCTAATATTATTAAACATTAATTTATATTTATTGAAATCACATGATTATACAGACACAGCAATGCATTGGACAGAACACCGAAAAAAGAGTCTACCGATGGACAGAATAATGACTCGAACGCTGAACAGAGTGGTGGTGACAATGACTTGGAGGAAGAGACAGTGGCTGATGGAGAAACTGGTGGAGAAGCTGGAGATTTGTCTGAAGTTAATAACGAAGAAAACAACGAAGATAAGACAACTCTTGTTTTAAAGCCTCAGAGGACTAGAGTTAGCAAAAGTAAGGTTAAAATGGTTGAGACGGAGCGCTCTATTCAAACTCGAACTAAACTTAAGAAAGATTTACCCTCACATCTGGAACTTAAAGTGATTCGACCTAATAGTGACAACGAAACGGCACCAAAGAGAGGTCGACCCAAAAAGTATGAAATGAGACAACCATTAACTTCTCAGCTTAAAACAGCCACTCGTCGTTATCCCTGTCCTTTTGAAGGCTGTGAATATGTAGCCAAATATAGATCTAATCTTTGGGATCACAAGAAATTGCACACCGGAGAGAAACCATACAGGTTTGGGTTGACTTTCATTTTTCATATTGTGTTTTCATTATACTTATAATATATTTTTCCAAATACAGGTGCAATTGGCCGTCATGTGAGATGCGATTTCCACAATCACAACAATTGAAATTACATTTGCGGAGTCATACCGGAGAAAAACCCTATGCGTTAGTAAACTATTGTTTTTATACAAATATTAATTTAGATATATTACAGATGCAATTGGCCCGGATGTGAACAATCGTTTAGGTATATCGTGTAATATATTATAATTATAAAATTTAATTACCGGTAATTTATTTTGTATTTTATAGCCAAAAACCAGGCCTTAAATCACATATGCGAACCCATACGGGAGAGAAGCCATATGTGTATGTAATGTTATACTATATTATTTGAAATTGAAATGACTTGACAATCAATAGGTGCGATTGGCCGGGTTGTGAGTGGAAGTTTAGACTTAAAGGAGCTCTTACTGACCACAAGAAAGCTGTTCACGAGGGTGTCAAAGCTTTTGTGTGTGAGTGGCCCGGATGTAACAAAAAGTTTTTACAAGTATGGCTTAATTGACTATTTAATGCAATTATATATTTATATGATTGTTATTTCAATATATCAATAGTCATGTCATTTACGTAAGCATATGATGGCACACGCAGACATCAAACCATTTGTTTGTGATTGGCCTAACTGTACCTATAAAGCAGTTTCCATGAGCTATGTTACCAATCATAAAAAGGTATCATTTTGATGATAAACTCGACGAAAGGTTAATAATATTTTGTTTGTTTGATATCAGACACACACGGGAGAGAAGAACTTTGAGTGCGGATACAATGGATGTACTAAACGATTCGTAAAGTCGAGTCATGTTAATCGTCACCAACAGAAATGTCATCCGGAAATGTTAAGCCAACCACTCGATGAAGAAATAGAAGTCTATAACATTGAAATCTAATGATAGCTATCTTTGGTTTTAAAAAAAGCATCTCATTTATGATTTAATTATATATATATTAGTTTATATAATATTATCAATTAAAAAATATTCATTAAATATGCTATTAATAAAATTCATCAAAATTCACTTTTCAAACATTTTACACAAAAACAATCATTTCATAAATTTTAATCACATTACCGATCGGTAATTTATAAAATATACAGTAAAATAAAATTATACGGTACTTATTAAACTATATTCGCGTTAATCTAGACTCATAATAAACTATTTATAGTTTTCATTGTGTTTATTTATGATAAAATAATTATCTTTTAAACATAATTTAAATCATAGAAAATATTTTAAAAATTATTAAATTTAATTTAAGAATAATATTTTTTGTCTGTAAAAACTAACATTAATTGCATTTTATTACAGTTAAGTGAATGTCTACAATATAATATATATATATTATAATATAAATATATGACTTGTATTTTTAGCGATACGGAAGTGATTGTGATTCAGACAACTTGTAAATCAACTTTTTTTTTGACAGAATATGATTAAAAAAACAATGTTTGAGTTAAAGTTGACTTTTTTCATAACCAGAATAATATTTGAGACAAACATAAAATTTGATGAAAGTTTTGTTAAAAACCGATTGAATGAGCGATGAGATTGAGTGATGTCCGAACTTTTGTCTTTTCAATCTTTACCTATTCGTCAATCATTTATTATAAGCAAAAATCTTATGACAAAATCTCGGCTCGAAATGAATGGAAAACATTTTATGATTATATAATAGTGGGCGCCGGCACTTCCGGTTCGGTAGTGGCCGCCCGACTTTCTGAAGATCCAAAAGTTACTGTTTTGCTTATAGAGGCCGGTGGATCGGAAACGGTCGTCTCAAATACACCCGGATTAAGTGATTCATTATTGAATACAATAATGGACTGGAAGTTTATGTCAATACCACAGAACGAATCGTGTCTATCGATGAACGATCATAAGTGTGTCCTCTCGAGTGGACGAGTAGTTGGCGGCACATCCTCTATAAATCGTATGATTTATTTGCGCGGTAATCCCATTGATTTTGACAATTGGGAAAAATCCGGTAATTTAAGTCTATAACAATAATAATAAGTAATACTAATTATATAAAAATTTAGGACTAAAGGGTTGGTCGTGGAGGGATGTGTTTCCGTTTTTTATAAGAGCAGAGAATCAAAGTGATGCCGAACTCTCCAAAAGTGGTTATTATGGAGTCAACGGACCACTTGTTATAAGCAATAATAATCAATACAATCGATTGCTTCAGTCGTGGATTTTTGGCTCTCATTTAAGCGGACATAAAATAAGTGATTTAAATGCCGACTATTTGGGCGCTTCTGTACTTCAGACTAATACCAGAGAAGGAAGACGAGTATCGACTGCAACGGCATATTTAGAGCCTAACATTGATAGACCAAACCTACACATATTGGCCAATGCTTTGGTAACACAAATCTTGTTTGAAAATAATACAGCAATTGGTGTAAACTTTATAAGAAATTGGCATAATTTTGCTGTTTATGCCAAACAAGAAGTTATTATTTCTGCCGGAACTATCAATTCCGCTAAATTAATGATGTTATCAGGTATTGGACCTAAACCTCATTTAGAAGAACATAAGATACCCGTAATATCAGACTTACCGGTTGGCCTCAACTTTCACGATCATATCGGCTCTTATGGACTCCACTTTACAGTTAACTCTACATTAGAAGAACCACTTACTGTCCAAAGTTTAAATCAATACTTCAATTCTGGTAAATCAATGTCTTATATATTTTCTAATTATTAGTTTATTTATAATCTTGTAATTAATAAATACAGTAAAATATTACCGTAATTTAATTAAGGAAAAGGACCGTTAAGTCAAAGCAAATATGCGGCCACTATATTACAGTCTAAGTATACCAACTCTAACATTGAATGGCCTGATATTATGCTTATGACATCCACGACAAGTCCTGGGAGAGAAACAAATGGTGATGTCGTAGAGCAAAGAATTGGACTTAAGAAAGAAGTGTGGAATCAATTTTACGGCCCTTACTCTAGTTCACCGCAATTCACTGTTTGGCCAATACTTTTACGACCTAAAAGCAGAGGATGGGTTCGACTTAGTAGTGCCAATCCATTAGATCAACCTTTGATTCATACAAATTATTTATCCGATTCAAGTGATTTAAATATATTAGTCGAGGCAATGAAAGAATCCATGAGAATCGTCAATTCAAAACCTCTTCAGCAATTATCTCCCATCCCTTTTGTAACATTAGTTCCTGGATGTGAACCTTATCTTATGAATAATCAATCAGTTGAACCAAAAGAAACATTTAACGAAACATTATTTACTGAATCGTATATCAAATGTATGATCAAATCTCTAACATTAAGTACTGGTGATTATGTGGGAACGTGTCGTATGGGATCAGATGAAAGCGCTGATAAAGTGGTCGACTCTCGACTTAAAGTAATTGGTGTCAATAACTTGAGAGTAATTGATGCTTCTGTTATACCGGAGATTCCGACGGCCACTACTAATGCAGTTACTGTTATGATTGCTGAACGGGGATCTCATTTCGTTAAATTTGATTATCGCTACAAAAATTTAATAATTTTTTAAAATTTTCTTAACGCTAATTAAAATTACATGTATATTAACATTTTATAATACAGTATATTATTTATTWATTTATTTATAGTAAAAATGTATATAAAAAATTATTAACATTAAAAATAATACTAAATAAACCTTATATTGTAATTATAATTTACTAATACTAAATATTAATTCACAATAATAACAATTATCATAAAAAACAATAACAACAATAAAGGCAAAAATCATTAAGCAAAAGTAAATAACAAAATAAATTAAATATAAATAAAAATTTATATAATAAAATGATATTAAATAATTTGGTAAGAGTATATTTTGTAATTAAGATTCAATATCATATCAATAGTGATAATTGTAAGGAAATTAACGTAAAAATCAGATACGTATACATAATATTTCTATTAAAAAAAACTAATAAAAGTATTTCTACCGGTATAGTTAATTGGCTAATAAAATGAGAAATCAAATATATAAAAAATACGTCAAAATTATATTAAATTATACTAAATATATGAGGAAATCATTCCATACATGTTATGCTTGTTATCACACAAACATTAACTATAGATAACATAAAATAATCTAATTTTATGAGATTATCGCGATTTGTTAACATTAAACATAATAGCGGCCACACATAGAAATACCAGAGTCCAAGAGCCGGATATAATAAATCCTAAATAAACTTCAAAGTGATCCAAACCCCATCCTCGGTATAACATATAACGAACCGCTTCAATACTCTTTGCCTGAGAAAATACAGTACTTATGAAGATCAATATCTTAGGCATTGTCTCTACCGGCCATACGACACCTAAAAAGTATTTAATTTAAAAAAAAATTAAATTAACATTAAATATGTAAAAATTAACAAAAAATAATTACCGCTTAATAAAAACTGAGGAAACATTGAACCCATGCATAATATTAGCGTAAAGTTTTCCTCTTTAGTTATGGCGGATATGAGTATACCGTAAGCCATACCACAAACTCCTTGCATAACAATTAATACTGAGACCCAAAATATTGAGCCGCGATTTGGTATTTCAAATATGAGAAAAGCTATCATTAATACGGATAATGTCTGAAGAATGACAACCAATGTCTGAGTCAATACATGTGATAATATATATTCATTTGGATGAACACCTAATAAATGTGTATTTAATGACTTTAGTATCAAATTTTAAATAAAATAAATCTCAATAATTACCAGAAACTAAACTTCTCTCAAGTAATCCATCTTTGCGTTCGAGTACTAAACTGAGTGCCGATGTGGCGATAGCACAGAAAAATGCCAACGAAAGTATGAAACCGGGAGCCATAAAATGGGTTACCGGAGGGTTACGACTACCAAGTATCGGCTCCTCTTCCTATTTAAACAATTTAATTAATCACAAAAATCAAAAATATAGTATGAATTATAGTATTTTAAAATTTGTTTAAACTTTACAAATCATATTAAAAATCTATAATTAAGATAATTTTGGTTTATATTAATGATTAAAATAATTACACGAATGGGCGGATCGACTAATGCTTCGTTCATTTCGTTACGTTTGAGAATATCTTTAGCGAAGAGTTGATACGATTCATGCATTGTTTGGCGTATTTTATTGGCTGAGAATTGGCCTAAAATTCAATGATAAATAATAATAATAATAATAAACTCTTTATTTATACACGTATTGTATTCAACAAATGCTGATCTACTATACAAACGTGTTTTATATTAGAATTTAATAGAATTAGAATAGAAATAATAATTAGTTTTATTTAACTTTTATATTAATAAAATAAATGTCTCACTTGTCATATCAAGATAGAGCTTAACAGCACTCATCTCAATATCTTCTGGATCTGAATCATAGCCGTGAATACCTCTTTGAATCATAGCCTTAGAGAAATTGGTCCCTAAAGCTATCATTGCCTTATTGTGTCCATCTTTGACCGATTGATAAGCGCTATCAAAGGAATTGTAATGATTTTGATTGATTGTATAGTTGTCTATAAATTGTAGAAAAAGTGTACTATAATGAGGTCTTGCAACTAATGGTTCGCCATTAAAGATGGCAACCGGTATATCATATGGATCTCGACCCAAGCATAGGAAGAATAGTGCGCCTAAATTGTAATCATTTTAGAGATCATAATATATAATAAATATTAAATAATATAAAAAAGCATACATTGAACCGCCGGAACTATTGCTGTAAATATAAATGCCGGTAAATTACGATACATTCGGATCACATTCTTAAGAAACAGTGCTTCACTTCTGGCGAAATGATCTGCAATTTTGTTTCTCTTCATTAATATCTTTGACGGTTTCAAGGAATTTGTCTTTTGAAGACTTTTATTGTTCACTAGAATATCATTCAAATCATTTGGTTGAGTAATCGGAGGGCTGTTTCTGCTTTTGTCCACTAAATTTATATTGAGATCAGACTCTTTGTTATTGCATAGTCTTAGGAAGACGTCCTCTAAATTGTTCACTTTATGTCGTTTGATAAGTACTTCAGGGTTGCCCTCTTCAAGAAGCATTCCCTGTCTCATAAAGGCTACAATTGAGGCATTTCGTGCTTCTTCTATATAATGTGTTGTTATTATCACTGTTATATTATCTTTAGCTAAAGCTATCAGATGTTTCCATATGCTTTGTCTTAATACTGGATCAATACCAACAGTGGGCTCATCTAACACAAGCAACGGTGGTTTATGTACGAGTGCTGCCGCTAATGACACCCGACGTTTTTGGCCACCACTAAGTTTGGCTACAAAAATTTAAAATTAAATAAAACTATCAATTTTACCGAAAATCAAGTGACTCACCAACAGAACTGGATTTATCTGGAAGTTCGAGAAAGTCTAATAAAAATCTTATGCTTTGTTTTATCTGAGCTTTTGGTAAACGATATAATCGGCCGAAAAATATTAATGTTTCTTCGATCGTGAACTCTTGAAATAAACCAATTTCTTGTGGCATATATCCGACACCGGGTCCGGGAACTAATGAATTGAAAGAACCGGGTTCTTCACCAAACACAATGACTGTGCCTTTTCTTGGTTTAAGACTTCCAACTAAACAATGAACTAAAGTAGTCTTTCCACAACCACTTGGACCTAATATACTGTAACTGTTAAACAAATGATAAATATTTAATTATATCAAGTAATGAAGTGATGTTTGCCATACATATTGCCTTCGGGGACATTGATTGTGATACCATTGAGAGCAGTCACAGCTTTTTTGCCCCTTCCGTATGAAAAGACAACATTCTTGACTTGAGCTGCAATTCGCTTATCACAGGTATCGGTCATCGACTTGTCCACAGTTGCCGTACATGTCCTCACAATTAGTGGTTCACTTTGAGACACGACATCATTGGTCACAGATTGTAGATTAGTATCCAAAGACTGTAACTCTATATTTACGTCCATAACTGTGGACACAATTGGCGGCCATTCAGACAGTGATAGAGACGGCGCTCACAACTGATGGCACAACACATGAAATGTTGTCGTCATTTGTGGCGAAGTTTGCATTGTTTTGGTTTACATTGACTTTTGTTATGAGTCTTATAACAGTTTGAAGACTAGTTTCAAGACATTCACAATGAGTTTAGTGTCATATGATTGCAGTGACGATGACTCAGACAAAGACAACAACATTAACAACACAACTGATCCAAAGTTAGTGTCCATAAAGACGATTAACAGCGCCCCACAAATAGATGATTATCTTCTTGAAACTCGCAAACAGCGCACATTAATTGATCCAAAATGTCAAGAATTAACATTTAATCCCAAATATGAAGATCTTTTTGCACCGCAGTTTGGTCCCAAAAATCCGTTCAAAGACGATCAAGAGGTTAACAAAAACTTCTTGACCGGTCATATTGAAGAAGCGCACGTTAGTGAACACGTGTTTGAGCTGCAGAGGAAACACTTCCATGTCTACGGAAAGGCATCAAATCCAAGTGATGGATCTAACAATGAAATCACTAATCAAGAGATGAAACCATTAGAAACAGTTAAACGAAAAAAGATATCAAATATGGATTCATCAAACATTGATGGCTATACCGGTCCGTGGATTCAGTTTGAAAATGAGTCGAAAAGTGCTAAACCAACACCTGAAGAGCAGGAAGAGATCGAGTCATTTATGGCCAAAAAGAAACGTTTCGGCAAAAAGATGGAAGAGAAGGAGTTTGAAGAGAAGGCCACCGTTCATATCGATGATGTCTACGACTATCAGGGAAGGAGTTTCCTTCACATACCTCATGACTTGGATGTCAACCTCAAAGCAGATCACTTCCCATCCAAGTGTTTCCTTCCAAAGAGAGTTATTCATACATATACTGGTCATTCCAAGGCTTTGACAGCCATTCGATGGTTTCCCCGATCAGCACATCTGTTCCTTTCGTGTTCGATGGACTCAAAGGTTAAGTTATGGGAAGTTTATAAAGACAGGCGATGTGTGATCACATATTTAGGACACAAACAGGCCGTTCGGGACATTAATTTTAATCGCAAAGGTTTGTATGATATTTGATTAAACATTAGATGATTAGTATATTTTACAAATTATTGATCACATATTTAATATATTACTACAATTTAATGGTAACTCATAACAAACTGCAATCCATTTTATAGCTCATCAGTTAATATCAAATTTATATGAAATTATAATTTCAAATTGTGTTCAATTAATTTTGTACTTTTGTCAATCATTTACCGATACACTAATCCTACAAACATTAATCCATTCAATTATTACACTTTAAAAAATATATATTCACAAGTTTTCAGCCCTTAATATATATGAATAATGAGTACTGTATATGAAACCATTGATTTAAATTTTAATTGAAAATTTATTACTATTGAAACCATATGTATAATTATTTTGTTGATTAAAACTATTATAATAGGCGATCGATTTCTTTCATGTGGTTACGATCGATATATAAAATTATGGGACACAGAAACTGGTCAATGCATCAGAAGGTTTACCAATCGAAAGGTGTCCTATTGTATCAAATTCAACACCGAAGAGGAAAGATCTCATCTATTCCTTTCCGGAATGTCTGATAAAAAGATCATCTGTTGGGACACACGATCGGGAAATATAGTTCAAGAATATGATAGACATTTGGGCGCCATAAACACAGTAACGTTTGTCGACAATAATCGGAAATTTATATCAACAGCTGATGACAAGTCCATCCGAGTTTGGGAATGGGATATTCCCGTTGACGTCAAATATATTGCAGAGCCACATATGCATGCCGTACCTGCTGTTACTGCTTCACCAAATGGCAAATGGTTGGCCTGTCAGTCGATGGACAATAAGATACAGGCATTTGCTTGTATGAACCGATTCAAACTGAATCAGAAAAAAGTATTTACTGGTCATATGGTTGCCGGATATGCCTGTTCTCCAGATTTTTCACCAGATATGAGGTATTTATTTATTTATGTAAAATTGATGTGAAAATAGTTTGAATTTATTTAGTTAACATTTTCCGATGGTATAAATTTAATCAAATATAATGAATAGCATCTATAAAATCTCGGATAATGTTATAAAATTTATTGTCGTTTCTAAAATGCAATTATTTAAATTTAATAATATCTTGATGTATATTCATATATATATAACTTATATTATATTATTTTTATAATTAGTTATCTGGTTTCGGGTGATGCCGATGGAAAGGTATTTATATGGGACTGGAAGACAACCAAATTGTTGTCCCATTTTCAAGCCCACGACAACGTTTGTATATCAACACTATGGCATCCACACGAAACTTCTAAAGTATTAACTGCCGGATGGGATAATAACATCAAATTATGGGATTAATTAAATCATAACATTTGTAACATTATAATTGTTAATCAAATTGTAATCAATAGTTATATTTTATATTAATAATTACCAATTCATTTAATATTAACATTCATATTCATTTAATTTAAGTAATTTAATAATAATAAATTGAATGTTTGAATTTGAGCTAATTTTCATATAAATGTTTGCATATTATTATGAAAAATGATTGATTTATATCAATAGACTGTAATAGCAATGACATTGCATTAAAGTAATATTGATTTCGTAGTTATAATCATTAAATACTATAACATTTGACACCAAACTAATGGTCCGATTTGTTAGACATTTAATACATTGAAAGTCAAATCATATTAACTATCGTTGATATTATAGACGGCATTGGCATCAGTCATGTGATTGCAATACAAACTACTTTATAGTGTTAAACATAAATGTATACAGAGATGGTTGACATCAAACAGTGATTTAATGTTATATTATGTCAATTAATATCAATTGTTTTGAGTAGTAATGATGAAAACCAATGATTGTTTGTATCATATATTGAGAGTCTATTGTTATCTAATAATTGAATGCTCTTTCATATAATGTATGTATTTTTGTTTGATATTCCAAACTATAGTACAATATATTTGTTTTGTGTTTTGATTACTGTTTATAATGTGTTATCATTTGATGCAATACTTGTTTAGTTTGGACACCAATTATTGCATGTATTGTCTGCATATCTCATCGTAAGACTAAATGATGGCCACTTTGATCTCACTTAATGCGGACAACTTTGTCGATAAATCTGATCCAATGGACATGAATGACAAAGACATGGATGCGATCAATACTTTTGACGATAATATGTTATGTCCTATAAGTCAGACAAAGTCGATGTCAAGGAATAGCATCAAATCCAATACCAGTGAAGACAGACAATCAGTCAAAAGTAATAAATCAAACGAAAGTGTGGTTAACAGTGATCGGAACCGATTGGTACCCATTAAAGACACCTATTGTTGGGATTGCCATAAGATCGGAGTAGACTTCTCCTGTAAAGCGTGTCTCAGAAGTTATCACAGCAAATGTACATCACTTAAGAAACTGATTAGTCAATCACCCGAAGACGCAAACACTAAACTATGTCCCGAATGTATAGACATAATGAAATCGGAAGAGAGGGCCAATCCATCGGGTGCTATGCAATGGCTCAACGGAAATGTCAATGCATTGGCCGAACTCCTCAAGTTTACCATCGAAACGGTCAGAGCGGCCGATAAGAATAACTCATTTTACGAACCCGTTTCCGATGAGGAATATCCAGAATATCAAAATATTATCGTCAATCCCATGGATTTAAAACAAGTGGAGAGAAATATTAAAAACAAAACCTATGCCTCAACTAATAGTTTCTTAGCTGATATCAAATGGGTAACCAATTGACCATTTTGTTCATTAAATACTCAACTGATTTGCACTTTTTTTTAATGATGTCAATGGATGGCCAATCGTTTCTTAGATTGTTTCCAAAGCGGGTGTCAATACATCAAACGATTTTAATTAATTTATATGTCTATATATATATATATATATATATATATATATATTTTAATATATAATTATAATAGTCTATCTAAGTATATAATTGCCATTCAAATCTATGACTTCTCTCCATCTGTTCGGCAAATCTTGGATTCCTTTGGCAAACCACTCTTCTGGCTGTTTGGCGAAATAGTCGCTGAATTTCGACCTCAATTTTTTACCATCAAGAAAGTGTCGCATTGACCGAAACAAATAATAATCAGAAGGGGCAATATCAGGTGAGTATGGAGGGTGATCAACAATTTTCCATCCAAATTGTTTCAATAAGTTTTTGGTCGTCTTTGCCGTGTGAGATGGGGCATTATCCTGTTGGAAATTGACACCCCATTTGTTTACCATTGAGTATCGCTTTTCTATTAATTTGTCACGAAGTCTTGTCAATTGTTGACAGTAGAGATCTGCTGAAATGGTGGCTCCAATCTCTAGTAATTCCCAATGGATAATTCCTGTTTTATCCCACCAAACAGATAACATTACTTTTTGCTGACGAAAATCTGGTCTTGGCGTCCCAATTGGTCGTTGATCTGTACTTCTCCATTCACCCTTTTTACTAGCATTGTTATAGTATATTAACTTTTCATCGCCGGTCACCATCCACTTTATAAATCCTTCCGTATTTTGACGTGAAAGCAACTCTTGGCATGTTTTCACTCGATTGGCCTTTTGTTGAGGAGTGAGATCATGAGGTACCCAAACTGAAGACACATATCTTTTGCCAATGGCTGCCAAATGTCTTGTGACGGTTGATGAATCAACCTTAGTATCTCTCCTATCTCTTCACCTGAAAATTTCGGATTCATCTCGATCATAATCTGTCAGCATTTCATTGTCAATCTTCGATGGTCTTCCTGACCTTTCTTTGTCCTCAACTACTACGCCTTCTTCTTTCCATCTTTTCCACCACTGTTGACAAGTCCTCACACTAACTGCTTCCGGATAGGCATCATTGATATTACTGGCCGCCATTGTTGGATTTGTTCCACGACGATATTCATATTCCATGGCATATCGGACACGGATGTCATGAGATTTTAAGCCGTATAACGGATCCATTTGAAGATATATCACAAAATTTCAATAACACACTTAAAGACTAGATATTAAGGTTTTTGATAGTCAACAAATTATTTTGTAAACATATATATATATATATTTTGCATCCAAACAGTATATATATATGTAGTTAAAAGTAGTACCGTAGGGGTGTTTTTAAACAAGTTTTTATGTTTATAGGTTAAGCAGTTTATGGGCAAAATAATCATTTTGTATCTGAATTTTATTGATTCATATAATTCTATAGTTTTTACTTATTATGACAACTCAACTATATATCTAAATACTAAAATAAATAATTTAATTTTATTAGTGCCAAAATATAGTGTTTTAAAATGTTAAATGATTTTATCGTTCAACTTTTTAATGTAAGCATGATAAATTAGACAATTTGTATTTACCGTAATTGTATTTTGATTTTTCCTAAAATCTTAACCATATTTTGAAAATAATTACCGTTAGTTATAAGATATCACAAAAATGTTTTTAATTGAGGGGCAATTATTTTATAGGCGGGGGAGTTAAAGTTGTAATATTTGTCTATAATAAACATTTAAAATATTGTAAATATTAAACTTATAAAGATATTTATTTAATAATGTTTAAACCATATGGTGTATTGACATGTAATTTGGAAATGATATGTTTGTAGTATTGGTTATCAAATAATATTATAAATCTAAAAAACGTCAATCAGTTGAGTGCTTGAGTTTTAGTTACCATTATTGATGTGTACATATGAATGGATTGATTTACAGATTCATCATAATTGCATTGTCTTCAACAGTGGTGTTAACAATGCATTTATAAGTGAAGCCAAAAACATCTTAAGAGTGGCAAAACAGGAGTGCGAAGAGATAGAAATATGTCCCGATTGTTACAACAACTACTATACGATGGAAGAGGAGACTTATTTTGCGGCCGTCTGTCGGCGACCACATGCCATCGTTTGGGCTAAACTTAAAGGTCATCCCCATTGGCCCGCAAAAGTGGTTCGCTATAATGAAATCCGAAACGAAGTGGACGTCCGTTTCTTTGGTACTCATGATAAGTGAGTTTATCACTGATAATTACAATTGAATTCTTTGTAATCCATTAATATCGTTAAGAATAATGGTTAATGAGTGTTAATATTGTTTAAAATTAATTGAAACCATTTTAATATAAACCAATTATTATAAATTGTTGGTTAAATCGATAATTTGTCAAATTTCTAACGATTTAAGACCATTAGACAATTGATGTATTTGTTTGATTGTTGACAGGTGTTGGCTCAAACTTGACAAATGTTTTTTAATGTCTAAAACCTATCCAAATAATAAGAAACCGTCCAAATTTGATCCAACAAAGTTTGATGAAGCCATCCGTGACATGAACTTACATTTGGATCAATTGCAAAGATATTATCCGTCATTGTTTCGATTTTATGAAAAGCATACAGTTTTCACTTTCGATAAGTTATATTTATCGTCTCAACCAATTGAACCCCAATCCATAATTGGAGACAATTGTGCTAAAAACGTATTAAATAATTATAATGGAATACCACTTAAGAAGTTAAAAGTTAAGACATCAAAGTTTGACGTTAGAACACATCTACAAGAAAGTCAGGAAACAAATGATAAAAAGATGTCACAAAACAAACGACTGAAAAAATCTATCAATGGTTCACCAAAAGCCAAACGATGTATTTCACAATCAATGACTGTTAGACAAGAGTTGAACAATTCTTATGATTCCGATATGTCTGCCAATGAATCACGAAGTGATCCCAAATTGGATTCACCGTTCAATTCAAACAACAATTCATTTTCTACTAATTTTAGTGATATCAATGGTGTCGATGAAAATGAAATGAAGATGAATGCCATTCATGAGACACTCAACAAATCTATTATAGATAGAGTTTCAGAAGAAAATTCACAAAAATTAACTATCGATGAAATAGATGACAACAATGTGAACAATAGTCTCTTTTGTACTAATAATGATCTCAATGCTAGTTTAAAGAAATTCAAAATTAATTCTAAGTCACCCCAAAAACATGTAAATAAATTTGAATTAAAAGCATTCAGTAATTTAATGTATTGTTTTTGGTTATATAGAAGAACGAATCATTTGAAGACATTTTGAAAAAAAGACTTAAAGTTATGGAGATTAAGATCCGTGGCTTAGAAGAGGACAAGAAATCGGCTGAAAATGAAATGGAATGTCTTAGAAGAACTAATGTAGAACTCGAAAGAAGTATCGATGACATGAAACGCAAGCAGTGGTGTACTAATTGTCTTAAAGAAGGTTTGTATTATAATTTAATTTAAAATAATTAGTAATTAATATTAAAACTTATTTATTGATGAAATGAAGCCATTCTTCCGTGTTGTTGGAACACATGTTACTGTACTGTCGAGTGTCAGCACAAACATTGGGCCATTCATTCCAAGACATGTCGACGACGACAACAATCAAATCGACAATAAAATGACTGATATTTTATCCATTTTTTACTTCATTTAGCATTTCTTTCACTCAAATATTAGTATTAATTTATTTGTATTTATGATTAATTCAAAATCTTTAGTTAAATATGTTTTTAAAATGTTTTCTATTGTATCTAAAAATATTTTCTTCTGTTATATTAATCTAAAGATAACTTCAGTAAAAAGATATTATATTACATAATATCGTTGAGAATAGTATTGAAATTTACAATTACTGGTAATTGTATTGTATAATTGAAATATATTTTAACTATTAATAGATAACTATAAAATTAATATTTTTTAAATTGTAAAATACATTTTTGATAGAAATTTTTGAGATTTTATTATATACAATATAAAAATTATATACAAATAAAATTTTTATTGAATTCAATTTAACATTTAATTTCATAAATTTATTACAAATTGGAAAAATGGGGAATAATGTGAGTTTTGTATTAAAAATATAGTTTTTTACTTTGAATAATAATTTGCTTGTTTTTAATATATTTTCAAGATTTCTCTTGTATTTGGATATGAGTTATACGTGAATTGCATTAAAATTTATGTGTTTTATCGGATTTTCCATATGTTTTAAACTGACCATTACTTTAGTCACTTTTGTCATTCTTGGGTGAAAATGACAATTTGCATAAACCACGTCTTAGTCCACTAAAATCGTAAGAATTTGATCCGACAAACGTTGACATCTCATACAACACTGGTTTCTGTTTCTTTTGATTATTTTTAAGCTGTTGTTGTTGTCCGGGAAAAGTAATTATCGGAAATATTATATTAACGGTAATATCGTCTCTCAATCACCAACAGAATCGAACGGTAATAACCGTCAGAATCGGTGCAATGTATTGAATATAGAACTCTAACACTAATTCAATGCTATTTTTATACCTAACTTGTTATTGCATAGAAAACACTTAAGACATGTAACACTTAAGAACTATATATAACTTTACTGTAATTATTATTAAACATAAAATTAGATTATTTTAGATTATTACAAAATTATATTATTGTTAATTATTATTAAATTCATTAAAATATTAAATTTAATTAAATTTAACAAATTGTTGTCCTAAGAGTTGTCTAAAGAGAGACTTTACATTCAAAATATGTGTCTCAGATGAGACCTTCTATATACAGGAATATACCTAATCTGCATAATATCTATCTCAGTACCAAAAAAACTCATTTGAAAAATAATACAAAACTGATACATAAATAATGTAAACCAAATCACAAGTAGTTTGTAGTTAAAGTTTACAAAAAACTAATTGATTAACAAATTAATGAATAAAATATATTAAGTATTAAATATCAAAATAAGTTATAAATAGAAAAATACTCTGAAATAATTGTAATGATTATTGAATAAAAAATGAGAAGTGTTTTGTAAAAATAAATGATAAATTGTTGAATCAATTGTGTGTTTTAATAGAATGGTATTTTTTTAAGACCAAAATCCTGTTTAACATCACTACCGTCCGTACGCGCATATAGCCCCCCCTAAGGCATCCGGGGCTATATGTAAAACTATGGGGCTATATGTGAGCCTCATATCAAAAGTTTGATTTAATGAATTCCCCACTATTGAAGTTTTTGAATGTCTAAAATTAACTCTATGTTGAACCACCCCCTATCGTTTCGTACCCCCACGACTTCCCAGTTGAGGGGGTATATGTGAGTTACAGCCCATAGTAAAAGTTGATTTTTATTTCATAAAAAACCTGTTAGGGTGGGGGCTATATGCGCGTACATACGGTACTGTATATTTGATTTGTTATAAATGTTTTTATAATATGAGTATAAGTCAGACATTCGACAAATTTTCAACAGATATAATACTGTAGTTAACGAGTGATTGATTGACAATTAATTTTAGTCTATATTTCTAATAAAGTTATTGATTTAGAAAGAGATCGGAAAGCATTTTATCAAACATTTATTTTATCAAATTTCTATTGTTAATAGACTTTTGCAAAATGTTTTCATAAAAAGTTATTATAAATACAGTATAATAAATACATTTACTATATATTCTATTAATTAATATTAATATATTAAATAACTATTTATCAGATAATTACCGGTACATACATTTGAGCCATTGATAAAGTATTTAATAATTATTTTAAAATATATTTATTCAATTATTTTAATAAACATAATTTTATTTTTACATTATTAACTTTTTATGTGCAAAATTATAGAAATTATTTGATATTTGTTAACAAAAAATTATAGTATTGTAATGAATGAAATGAATGAAATTATAATGAAGTGTAAACTCTATGTTCGTGAGCTTCTCTTAGATGAAACTCTAAGTCATTGTAAACATATGTCTTGTAATCACAGTTTGAAAAATTACAACAAAATATTTGATTTGTCATAAGATTAGCTTCAGTTGAGTTGAGGTCAATGTCATACAATTTATTATAAGTCAATTGACTATTATTACTATTATTAACAATCAATGAGCACTGGGAACTGTTATCGTATGGATAATTCATGTACTCATTGAATCCATTTATCAAATTGATATCTGGATTATATGGTATATTGTATGGTATATTCATCAGCTGTGTTGATACTGACGACGACTGATGCCATAACATATGACTTTTCCTTTGGTTTTCGTCTTCAAAATAATAGCCACATTCAGTGCACATATTACTCACATTTTCAATCATTTTTTGATGAACTAACTCATCGTGAAGTCTATTCTCTTCATGAGTTTGTTGTTGTTGTTGCTGTGTATGACTGATCTCATATTGAATCGGTTGACTTTCACAATGATTTTGATGAATATATTGTGTCTCATCTTGAGTTTGTTGAGGAGTTTGCAATTGAGTTTCATTTTGCAACTCAAGAGTACAGTCTGATCGCTGAAAGAGATATTTTTTGTTTTTCTTAGACTTTGGCATTGCTTTAAATTTGCTTTTCTTCAGCTCCTTATTAGTCACGTTATTATCATTTGATGAATCGGTTTTTAAATACTTATGGATTTGTGAGATATGTTTGTCCAGACTTTTCTTATGTTTATACTTTTTGTTACAATAATTGCAAACAAGAACTTTGTCTTCACTGACTCCTTGAGAGACAATAGTTTCCGTATTTAGTAATTCATCGATTGTTTCATCAATTGAATCACAATTATCTGTTTGATCCGTTATATCATCGGTAGAGTCAGTAGTGTCTGAGATATCAATTTGAATACTATTCCTGAGAACCCTATCGATGGTATCTTTAATAAAATCAATGGTAGAGTTGAGTCTTTCGACTTTCTGGTCGTCAGTCTCTTGATGGCAGTATTGATGTATTGAATTATTACTAACTTTAACCCTATTTTGAGCATCTTTTGGACAATTTGTAGACACATCAGTGTCAGCCATATGTGTATCACTTGAAATGTCAATCGTTTGATATTGAGTTGACTTATCTATTACCACAAAAAGAGTTCATTTTATTCAATAACCCAGAATTGATGTCATTATTAATGATATACCGGTGCAGATCTCAAGTTTCCCGAGTGTGTCGATGAGTGGCTGTCTGTCGACTGAGATCTGGATGTGATTGTGACACACGTCGAGCACTTGCATCTGTTGCAAGAGTTGGCGTTCATTTTCATCTAATGTACTTCTGATACGAGTGCCATCCCTGTGACCAACCATTTGGCGGCAATTGAGGTAAAGTTGTCGATACAAGTTGGCCACCACTTCATGTCTGGTAACAGATGTCTTAAGTCTCTCTATTTGTCTGTTGGTTTCATTGAGTTTACAAATCAATTGGTATTTATTTAAACCAATTAAATGACTCATTGTTTGAGTCAATCAAAGAGTTTATTGATTGGATTCAAACCAAAACAATAAACACATCATTGACTCCATCACTACATTCACTGTCAACACAACATTCAACACAACATTCAACACAACATTCAACACAACATTCAACACAACATTCAACACAAATAACAACGCATTCATAACATTCAACTCAATGTCTATTCAATGCAATCGTTGGCGTAATTGAGTGTAAATGTGAATCACGTGTCAACCGATTGCGTGCATTGTTTTGTCACATGAATTGGCGCTTATATTGCAAGACATTCAAGAGCTGATCCCATGAAGTCATGTCTGAACTACAGTTGTCACAGTCTGTACTCAAATGTCGACCGTTTGTCTGCGCACTCAAAAGCACTTACAAGTCATTGCGTTGCGATTATTGCTTTCAAAAGTATTATCTCATCCATTGTCACAACTCTTGAGTTTCAATTGATTTAATTTCTTCCTTTTATATGTCATTACAGTCTACCAATTGATCAGACAATTCGTTGCGAAAGATGTGTAAAGATGTGGTACTGCAGTGATACGTGTTGTATCAATGACTCAATTGGTCATAGCTTTGAATGTGATGTCGACTATGATTTGATCCAAATTATCACCGATCAGTTCAGTTGTTTAGATATTCGCGATGAGTCTGATTGGTGTAAATTTAGAGATCCCGATGAATGGTTAACACATACACTACTTTTATTACGTGTTTTGTTTCGAATGAAAGCTGATCCCAATTGTACGACAATTGATTACCAATTACCGAACGGTTCGACTGTATGTTACGATCAGATAAACGCTCCGTTATGTGAACACATGCACAGAGTTTACGATGAGGAAGACATGAGTGACAAAGACAACAATCTAAAGATAGAGCTGATCGATGAGATCACCTATAACTTTGGCGCATGGCTTCAGGTTGTTAAACAAATATTGGATTTGAATTGTATTCAAACAAAATTAGGTGTAATTACTGAAGAGGTTTTGATGCGGACCTTTCGTATTGTATGTCATTGAATGTACGCTTATTTATATGAAATATGTCTTTAAAATATATTATTTAAATGAACAGATAATTGGTTATACGTTATACGTTTGTGACTCGACTTTTCTCAATGATATCGGCAAAGCCTTGTATATAGAGATGTGTTTTATTACGCATTCATGTATTCCCAACTGTTGTCCACTCTTTGACGGATCAAATTGTTTGGATCTTAGAATTATCAGTGAAGGAGTAACCAATTTTTCTCAACTCAGATATGATTATCAAATTGAAATGACTGGTTATCCGGCACTCGATTTGTTTGAATCACTGATTATGCGTAACATTGATTGCAAGTGTATTAAGTGTTGTAATCCACAGATTAAAGAGTTATCAATTAATTATAACAAGAATGTGTTGAATGCTAATCTCAAATATGGCAATTGGCCGCCTCTTGATTACTGCCAATCAATGTATGAACCCATTGAAGACGCTCTGGAAAGTTATGACAAACTCTATGGAAAACATCATCCAATGATTACTGCAATGTTATTATGGAAAATAAGAATTGAATGGTTTATGATTAACTGTGAAGAAGACAAAGATATCACTAAAGAAGATTTGTTTTCAACTTATTATAAACTTAGGAAATCAGTTAGTTTTATGACTTTTAAGGTCACAGTTTTTATTTGTTATAAATTTTGTTATTTTTATTTTAGATGTCAGCCACTCATGGATTGGATCATATTTGGTCTATAAAATTGAGATCAATTGATAAACCATTTCAGCAATTAATGTCTGATCCAAATGCCATCAATACTAGCTCTGAATACTATGATATTATTGATAATACAATTGAACAGATAATACCTCGCGCAGTAATTAATAGCAAACTATCATAAAATTAATTTATTAATGATTTAGTTTTTATTTTTTTATAAAATAAAGTAAATAATTTTAATTTAATATTTTCTATTTTTAAAATACTAATTTAATGTCTAATATTTTTAAATTATACTATAGTTATATAAATTTGTTTACTATAATAATTATTTCATGTAAAATGTTGTTTTAATACAAGCTATAGAATTGTGATTATTTTTTATATCACTAATAATTAACTAAATATTAAATAATTTTATAATAATTACTAGAAGACAAATGATAAAGTTAAAGCTAAAATAAGTGTTAAAATGTTGGCAACGGTTTAAAAATTTATACTTATTGTTATACAGTGTAAAAGTTTGTAAAAATGTATGATTTGATGTGATTGGCGAACATAATTTAAACATAATTTAAACATAATTTAAACATAATGTCTATTATCAGTGAGAAATGTTAAATAACTTTTATTTTTTATCTTTTATTTAAGTTAAAATTAACATTAATTTAACTAAATTATCAAAAGCATTTTGAAGTTTAAATCAAAATATATTTGAGAAACTTGAATACAGCCCAAGTGACAGTCATTTTATATAATTTAACAGTAAGTATCAAAAAATATATTTGGATTTGTAAATATCAATAAATTAAAATTATAAGAAATATGTGATAAATTGATTTTCATAACTATTGATAATTTATCTGTATATTTGTCTGTTTGTCTCAATTTTTGACAAATTATAGAATTTCGATGAAATTTGGATTAACAACCAAAATGTAGAATTGATTTGTTTGTCTTAAATGCAGAAATTCAGGAAATGTCGACAAAAAGAGATAGAAATATATATTTTTAAAATTAATTTTTGTCTAAACTATATTTGAATAAATAAGTGATGGATCTCTTAGTGAATAAATGTTTTGCAAACACTTTTGGTTCCCATATGTACTTTGATTTATTCAATGTTAGTATAATTTAATTGTATTAATGCAATACTTATTTACATTATTTACTTTTGATTTAAAGTAAATTATAATATTTTATTTTTTATTGATAAAATCAGTATTGATATTGACATAACTAATCTAATATTTACTTAACTCTGTGTATAAAAATGACAAAAATAGCTTTAATTTATTTCTTATTACATCCACTTTTTGTACAATAGTATAAACTTGCAGTTCCTATGAAATACACTATTTATTTAGCAATAAAATAATATTGTATAATAATAACTATTGTTAAATAAATAAAATCAAATCAAATAATACGATATACAGTAATAAAATAATGATTTTCAAATATTTTAAACTATTATAAATTTTTAATTATTATTTATACTTTATAGCTATTAATATATTCAAATGTATTATAAAATATTTAACAATTAGTTTTAAATTAACACTAATTATTTGTAGAACTATTTTAAAAATAAATTCAATAATTTTGTTAAATATAATAAAAATATTGGATTTAAGTTTATTTATATTAAAACAATTTTTATATATTTTATTTAATTTAATAAATAATAAAGAAAAGTGAAAATGAAATAAAGGTTTGATTTGAAGTTTAGTTAGAAATTAGATAATTTTGATTTATATCGTTGACTGCATTACCATTGATGTCAAACACAACCAATTGAATGATTTCATTATAAATGTTGGCCATTAATGGGTAGTTCTTGAATAACTGACAGACAAATGCTTTGTAATTGTCATCATTTGACAGTTGTTTTGAAGTGTTGTATATAAAGATACCATTCAAACAAAAGTATGGGTTTCCTTCACGAATTGGATTTTCCAAAATTGTATTAATAAAGTGAAACATATGAAAGCACGACTGAAATTGTGAGAAATTGTGAACAAATTGGACATTAAATTGTTGGCTACTCTTTGGTGGAATACAGAGTTGAGTCCAACATTCTTCATTAGACAGGTCTTCATTGAGATAATAAATAATACTTAGAATTATGGATCCAATAAATGTTTTCCAATTGCTTTCTTTGTTATGAATCCTCCAATAAATTAATAAAATTATAATAAGAGTTGTGCTATCAATGGATGAGACGTCTTGACACAAATCAAAGACCATAAGAGACACTTTGATTCTATTAATGAGTCCTTCGGTGACTCTGAGAATTGACAGCAATAGAGCTCTTCTTTTATGAATTGCCAACTTTCTGATGTTTGCCAAAACTGGTAATTCTTGTAATTCAGATATCTTGAGTTGTGGTGAAACCAAGTGATCAAATCTATTTAAATCCTTTCGAGTCATTACTTTGATTTGTGACATAATTTTAGTGTCTGTGCGAAGTAATCCGTAAAGAAATTTTCTTAGACTTAATGTACAGTCAAAGCTCGATGGCTGCGAAAAGTCTTCTAATTGAGGATAGAGTACGTGAGTCTTCATTTGAATCACATTCATAAGCGCCGGACGAATGACTCCTTTGTGGTATTCATAGACAAACCAATCGGGAAGAATGATATCAACATCTTCTTCAGCGGTCTTCACTTTTAAGGTATTGCACTTAAGTTGGGGATCCATTAAGTGACTTTCAAGACTACATCCACTGAATTCATTTGTTTGATAGCAAGTCATTAGTTTCTTAAGATCACAACTATTAATTGATTTCTTGTTTTGTGAAATAAATTTTAAGACTGACTCTAATACTTTGTCGAAGCTCTTGGTTGTTATCCATTCCATCAATACATCTATTTTGTGATTACAGTTGCGAAAGATCTCATTTCTCATGCCATCGATGCCATTAAAATCAAGTAAACGTCTTTCCAGAAGAACACCAATTAATGGTAATAATTCTTTTCTAAATCCTTTATATCTCTTTTGCAAAGAACTTGAGTGATAGGCTTTGCATTTTAAAAACCAAAGCTTTCTGGAAGTGCTAAACGATAATTGCCTTCTTTTGATTGGAAGTTTAGATATGACGGCAATATCATTGTCCATAAAATAAAAGCATTTCTTATTTGAAACTAACGGACATTTAAGTTTGTCTGCCAAAGAAGCCATTTGTATCCACGGCTGAGAACAGCTCTGAATTATTTCGATGTTTAGATTACGAAGAACTGAAGTGAACACATAATTACAAAGAGTGGGTGATTGAAGTCGACGGCACCGGTAATCATCTTTAACCAGATTTTGAATTTCTTTAATTCTATCGTTAAATGCATTATCATATTTGGTTGGATCAATGGATCCGTTGTAGATAATAATTGGCACGACTTGGCAAATCTGAAGACGTCTTACAAAGCTTGTGATGGTATCAGCAAAGTGTGCATAATTGGTGCCATAATTGTCATCTCTGTGTTGACGACTCGCTTCAAAGTACAGTTCGTGTTGTATGTGATGGCCATCGATAAGGACTTTAGTGTCTCTCAATTCAATTGGTTGTGTGATATCTGTTTGTGAGTTAATAAAGTCAACGAAGTCTGAAATCATCATAATTTTAAAGAAATTTGATTTGATTTAAGTGATTATGAATGAGATTATGTATGAAATGATATAAATTTTAAATAATTATTGTTTAAATTTTTTATTAGTATTAATGCGTGAATTAATAATGAAAATATTTCAAACCAATAATTATCAATTTTTAACAATCGATTTCAGAGAACGAAAGTTATTTAAATAGCAATTAAATTGTATTTTGAAAATTCGTTATTAAACTGATTATCAATTGAAGTCTTATTAAGAGATTTGTTTCAATTAGACTATAATTCAGAGATAATAGTTGAGTGCTGTCTGTAATACACATCAAAAATGCCGATTATTTCAGATAAGTTGAAAAAGGCCACAAAAAAGGCCGAAAAGGAAGAACAAAAGCGCAAAGAAGAGGAAGAACGTCGACTGAAAGAGGAACAGGAAAAGAAAGAACTGGAAGAAAAAGAAGCTAAAGAACGGGAAGAACAAGAAAAGAAACAAAAGAAAATGGAAAAACTTCAGAAACGAAAGGAACGACACGACAAACACAAGAAAGATAAGGACGAGATGGAGAAAAAGACAATTATGAGGAAAGAGATGGCTTTAATCAAGAGATCAATGGCTGCCAAACCCATCAAAGATGAAGATATGCTTCAACGCCAAGGATATCAAATACTCAGAACTGAAGTCAAATCGGGTCACTATAGCCGTGTATATCGTGCTAAACAAGACAAAAACGAGTCAGTAATTTGTAAAGTCGTTATTCTAGAGAAAGTACCGAACGATTATCGACAAAACTTGTTGGAGTCGGCCGTCAAGATTCAGCGTTATATTGGATCAAATGCTGAAGAGAGTGCCAACAAAGATACGCCAAAAAAGGATACTAAAGAATCCAAAGAATCCAAAGAAAGCAAAGAAGCTAAAGAAGGTGACGCCACACAAACCGGTGCTGATGCCAGTGCCGCCCCTACTAATGGAGCAAAACATGCAAATCTGGTCAAAGTTTATGACATCTTTGCCACAGACAAAAAGGTATACATATTTCAAGAAGAATGTCTTCCACAATCTGTCTTTGAAAAGTTTCGTAAAAGTGAAACAGTTGATGAAAATGAGGTCAAGAAGATTGTCAAAGACTTGGCCCAGTGTATCAAATACCTTCATTCTGTAGGTGTGGCCCATTGTAACATTTCCATCAGTCACGTCATTCAAGACAAGCAAAATCAACTAAAACTTGTTGGTCTTAACAAAAGCTGCTTCTACTGGGACTCAGATTTGGAGGCTATTATCCCGAAAAAGAAGTTATCAAAGAAAGACTTTGAAAAGAACAATCATTTGCCGCCCGAAGTATTTAAATCTGAGACTTGGGATCCATCACTGGCTGATGTCTGGAGCTTTGGTGTTGTTTTATGTCAATTGTTGGCCAAAGAAAATCCCTTCAAAATGAGTTCGCAATCGTTTGAAGAACAGTGGAAAGCATTCGCTGAAAGCAAACAATTTTCAGATGAAGCCAAACAACTATTGGACCGAATCTTTGTAGAAGATCTCCAAAAGAGACCCAATATGTGGGATCTGATCAGCGATTCCTTCTTCAAGAGTGTTTCATAAAAGCAATCACACAATTGGCTATATGTTCAGCAAATTTCATTTTCATTTGATTGTATTTTAATAAAATTATTCTCATTTTAATATAAAATTATTATTTATTTTTTACATTTCATTGTATTGTGTTTTTGTAAAACTAATATTTGTTTGGTTTTAAAATTATCGCTAAATAATCTATATTTTTGTTAAATAAATGATTATTATATTCAATATAATAACATTTATTTTTAATATTATAATCATATTAAGTATTTACACTTAAATCAATACTAGAGCTGTATTTTTATTTGATTACAAAATTATACTGTACTGTACTGTATAATGTACGGGATATTAGATTATCTGTATATAAAAATAACCATTTTTTTGTTATTGGTTTTTGTTTAATGTGTATTCAATTTAATCTTTGTATAGTAGATAAAAAGTTTTTATAATCAATTATTTACTGTATTATATTATTTTTTTGATACATAAAAGAATATAAACATAGAAAACAAAGATAAAAACCAAATGTCAAAATAATTTGAGATCATTTTTCAATAAAAAATTAAAAAGGTTTTCAACAAAATAATGATTTTTTATATATAAACTAAATAAATGTTTATATTAGGATATTTAATATGCCATTAATATACCAACATATAATACAATACTGTTTTAACATGATGAATCTTTATAAAATTTATTTTGCCAATATAAATTTTCATCAAAAATGTTAAAATATAATTAAAAATAATATATTGTAACCACAAAATACAAACATAATAATAATAATTGAATGTTACATAAAAAATAGATTATAATAATGTTGGATATACTGTATAATATATTTTTTAATAAGTTAATACAGTAGTTGTTAGCTATATATAAATTATATATAAAATTTACTGTATGTCTGGTTCTAAATATAAATTATAAATTACAGTATATTATTATAATAATAATATTCTTTGTATAACAAGCCATAAGCTATGATTATTATATTATGTTTTTATTTTGTATTTCTCTGTGTAATCATATAAAAACTCATTTTGTCTACATTTTATTATTTTTATAATATAAAAAATAAAATTAGTTTTATATATATATAAATTTTAATATACAAATATAATTCAATGCGATTTGACATTTTTTAAAAATTGTAAATTAATTTAAAAACAGAATATTATATAATTTTTCTGATAATAATTTATTAAAAAAAGATGAAAATATTTCATTTACAATAAAATAGGTTTCATTATAATTAGGGTTAGATCAGATCCTTGTTTTATATTCCCTATAGTTCCTTATGTTCCCTACTCTCTGGGAATTCCTATGGAATGTACTAGCTTATTCTACTAAACTCTAAACAATACATATTATTATAGAAGAACAAATATTCTATTGAAGTGTATATTATTTTAAAGTTGTTATTATAATTATTAGAATTAATTTTTTAATATTTCACTATTTTTGTGCACAATTTGCATATTTGTAATAATATAAAATATATTTCCATTTCTAACGGGAGTAGAAATAAAATATTTTTCACATTTTGCGGGAAAATTGGAGGGATTTTTAGGGAACTTCCATCCCTGGGAACGTCGATCGAACTCTAATTATAATATATAAATGAAATAATTTTTGTAAAGAAAGATACTGTACATAGAAATACAGGACTACTGTATAGTACTGTATATATGATTATAAGTTATGTTTTGAGTCAAAGCATGAGTGAGTCGTTGCCTATTGACTGGTAAACCCCAGCGTTAGCTATAAGAGAGTGGATGATAATAATGACACAGAGATTGCAATTGAATGGATGAATGAAAAGTTGTCCTCTAATGCCATAAAAGAGATCGATATTTAGTAGATGTGATAGTTGTGCGCAAATCTATGAAACACACGCATAGTGTTTGCCAAACAATGTTTTATGGGTTCAGATGTTAGATCTAAATCATAGCTCACATGTAAGTCCTTAAGACTGCTTTAAAGCAAACATTTAAGATATTAAACTCAATGTCCATTCGCCTAATGTTTTCATCATTTTCTCATTTTTATGTCTTAAATATTTGAAATATTTTTGTTTAAAAAAACCATAATATTTATTGAAAACTGTATACAGTATTGTATTCTGTATTAAATATAAGTGTTTATAACATTAAGAATTAGTTGTTTGTGAAATCATTGATAAAAATGTTTTAATGATTGATTATTTCGTTAGTCTTACAACATGTAAGTTATAAATAAAGTGAGTCTTATTATAGATATTTAAGAATCAATAAAAAGTTTTGACAACTTTTTAGTTCATGAATACAATTATACTTTTGATTGATTAATGCGTTAAGTTTCAAATCTACTATATCGCTATATCGCTATATCGCTATATATAAATATATAGTAATTTTCATAGACATTGTTTGAATTGAATTTAAATTTTAAACAAAATTTTAATTGCATTACAAAAATGTATGTTTTGGACAATTTGTCGACTATTTTGTATTATACGTTTGCTGTAATAATAAGTGCTTTTTTACTACTGTTAACACTGTTGTATGCAAGCGAACAGTTTCGCAAATTATGGTTTTCCTGGTTTTATACAATATTTTGCACACAATTTATCAAAAGAGGAGGGAATGCCATTAGAGCCAAACTTTTTGAAAAACTTTCACGTTTTCATACAGAGGATCAATCAAAACAATTGGTATTATATCTCATTTATATTACATATTTATAGTATTTCTCTTTATTCTCATTGTTTATCACATCTAATCAATTATGAGTTCAGTTTAAATAATACACTATTTTTTAAAACAAATGTTGTTTATCGTATTGATTGGTGAATATACATCTGATTTTATATGAATAAAACTAATGTATATATTATTTTATATATTTATGTGGTTTAATAATATAGATTTTTAATTGATTTTAATAAAATCTAACAAAATAATTAAATTAACGAACAATTAATAGATTAAATAAATTTCATTTCTAATGCATTTTTATTTTGTTAATTAATGTGATAAAAATTGTTCAATTTTATTTTATACCATTTGAAATAACGTAATAAAAATAAGATAATCAAATTTAGCAATGTAGATTTCTAAATAATTAATTTAATGTATTTCTCACACTTTGTTATAATTTATTTATACGTTCACTGCTTCTATCATTAATCTAATTAAATGATGTATTTATATAAAAATTACATTATAAGACAAACTATTAAAGAAATGAATCTAATATTTTATAAACAAATTATAACTATATTTTCTAAGAAATGTTTTCACAATTGATCATAATTTTATAAAATTCAGACAAATTTGTTTTCAGCCTATATATGAGTATATGCTTATCGATCAAAACAAGTTTATAAGTAAAACAATATTTCATAATTTTTATAATAAAAGTTATAACATATATCTGGTTAAACATTAATATAATTATTGTATTCTAGTATTCAAATAACATATTTTACATTTCAATTTATTTTTCAATGCTCTGAATATTTAATTATTAGTAAATATTATGACTCAAAGTTAGCTAAATAAAGGAATTTCAAATAATTATGAAAATTTTAGAGTTTATTAAAGAAATTTCTGTAAAGATATTTGTTATCCATTTAGTAATAGTTAATATCTCGGAGTAATTAAGGGTTAATATCTCGACAAACATATAATATTTTATCAAATTTGTCTAAAACAAAGAAAATCGTCCCAAAAATATGTCATAAAATTTAAAAAATTATTTTTTGTGTTTTTGAAATTATAAGAAAAAATAAATAAAATATTATATTATAAATACAATCACTAATTCATGTGATACTCAAGTGAACTCAATTAATGGCATTAATTTGAATTAAATTAGAATATAATTTAAGTTAAATCAATATCGAGATCAATGGAGACCACTTTAATGTCAATCTTGTAAACTCATGAGTTATAATAGTAATTGTATTTATTATTTTTGTAGTATTTTCATAGAATTTCAAAAGTATGAAAAATATTTATTTATATTTTTAAGGAAATATTCTATGTTTTAGAAAAATTTGCTAAAATATGATACAGTAATAGTGTTATTGAGATATTAACCATTAAAAGACTAGAGTGTTGTACTGTCCGTCACAGTGTATATACAGTAAATTAGATCTCATTAGTGTTTTATTCATATATTCTATGATTTGCATTATTAATTAGGTTTCGTGCAAATTGTTTTATTTTCCAGGAAATCTATTTTCATATGAAGTTTTATTATATAGTTATATCAAACTGAATCAAACGATATTATTAAATAATTAATTTAATTTTAAATGTATTTAAATTATGTAAAATATTTAAGTTTATATACTAATAATATATAGTTTAGATATTAATAAATATAAAATATTTTTTTTTCTAACGATGAAGAGAGAGAGAGAGAGAGAGAGAGAGAGAGAGAGAGAGAGAATGAAATATATTTGTTTTGCGGGAAAATTGGATGGAATTTATTATTCCTTAAGAAGTTGTCCGAACTCTATATAATAATACAGTATTTTGTCTGATGTAATCTGGAATCTCTTAATTTAATAATAGAGTAAAATTTCCATAAAATTTATTATTGAATTTTTTAAAGAAATTTTCGTGAGATTTATTACAAATTTCTATCTTATATTACAGTAAATTTGAATTTACAATATTCCAAAATAAGGAAATGAATAATACTTTACAAAATTTTTATCAAAAGATTTTTCATCACATTATTATAGAAAAATGTTAGTTAAAGATGACATTCATATATTTAAATTACTTATAGTTTGTTAATTATGCAAATTTCTATTAGAATTTCTTATTTAAATAATTATAAATATTTTTATTAACATAATTAATATTTATTTTCATTTCAATGTTTATTATACTCCAGAAGTTTATTATAATATAATTATAATAAAATACAAAACATTATGATATCGAATACAATATTTACAGACCATTAAAAAAATTCCGTTACAAAAGAGCATTAAAGTAAAAATATTTTTTTAAAAATAAAAAGTATTTCAGACATTACTGAAATATATCCTTAAAAAATAYAATATATTATGTAATATATAGCTATTGAAATGTATTTAGGAAATAATGAACAGTATGTAACAAAACTAATCAATTTTAATTACGATATGTATTGTATATCAAACACTATACTAACAATGTATAGATGAAAGTGGTATCAAAAATACATTGTAAGTACTGTACCTTTTCTTACACATTCTTTACAATTATGATATATAATTTAAAAATCTATAAAACACATCCCTATTAATACATATAATGCGTTTTTGTATTTTTTGTTATATTATTGTAAAAACATTTTAAAAGCTATTGTAATAGTACTGCACTTTCAAACGGTTGAGTGAATAATGATAGAAATGCGTTAAGAATTTCTTTAAAATAAAAACTATTTCAACATTTACTATAAAAACATATATTTTTTAAATATTTTAAATGCACTATAGTTGTTATCATGCTAATTTTATGTAATTTAATCCCTATATATATAAATATATCATTTTTTAAAAGCATTTTATTGTATAATAATAATAATAATATATGTTATTTACGTAATATATAAACAGAGCTGAAAATAATGTTAAAACAATACTTTACTTATTTTTAGGTGATTCTAGAGATAGGACCGGCTCGTGGAAACAATTTTGAATTTTATCCATCAAATTGTCGTATAATAGCACTCGACTATAACAGCTATTTTGAGAAATACTTTCTACAAAATAAATCAAAGTTTCCGAACATAATCTGCGAAAACTTTGTGAACGGAATGGCAGAAGATATGCGACAAATTCAAGACAATTCTGTTGACGTTGTGGTCGCCACTTATGTCTTGTGTAGTGTCAAAGATCGCACTAAAACTCTCCAAGAAATTCAAAGAGTACTCAAAAAAGTAATCAATTATTTATTATTATTATTAATATTAATGATGTTTTATATAACAAAAATAAATTATAATAAACTAATAAAATATTTAACGATTTCTATTGATTTTGTATTAATGGTCAACAAAAAGGGTGGAACCTACTACTTCATGGAACACGTTGGTTATCCCCATACATGCGTCAAAAATATTATATTATTTGCCATACAATTAATATTACAACCTTTTTGGTACGCATTCTTCGGCGGCTGTCATTGTCATCGACAGTCGTGGTCTCATATAGAAAGGGCTGGATTTCAAAAACTTCATTTAAATTATGAATATCCGACTGAAATGGCATTCATAGCCAGAGCTCATATTTGGGGAACAGCTATAACTCAATAACTAATGATTCGGTAATTTATATTTCAATATTAAGCTATAAATTGTAGTTTATATAAAAAATTATTGTTTTAGAAATATTTATATTAAATAATATGTTTTACTTATTTCCATGACATATAAAAATAATATCTTTTAGAGGATTAAAAATTGTCATTAAAAGACATTATGAGACATATTCTCATTGATTCTTTAATATTAAAAATATCATAAAAGTATTCAATAAATGATAGAAGAAATTACATAAAATACTACTCATTATTGGGATATTTTAAACAAGTTTTATATTTTCAACCAAAATATTAATTTAAAAACATTAATTCAATCCAGATTTTACTCACCAAACAATAAATTGATAATAAAATAAGTTAATAATGAATAAATAAAATAAAATTAGTGAACTTATCAAACTTAATCCCATTCTTTAATTATTTATAAAGAATGTCTAAAAACTGAATTATAATCTAAAATATAGAAACAAATAATAAAATTATTGATTCGTTTTCTATAGATTTAGAAAATTTGTTTTAAATGTTATTTTTATATGATTTTGTTTTTTCAGCTGCTCTTTGATGTCAGAATAGATTAATTTTTAATACGACAAGTACTCTACTTTGTTGACAACAAAATAACATTAGGAAATAATTAAACTTTTGATAATATTTCAAAAGTTGGGATATTATAAGACAACATTACTTAAATGTTTATTTGACGAGTGAAATATTTATATTAAAATGTGATTAAATTGTAGTAAACCATGTATAATCTATTATTTACATATTTGATATATAAACGATTTACTTTAGAAATATACTACAGAATATGTATATAATTTTAATTTCACCAATAATTATTAATTTATTTGTTTATTTAAAATTTTGTTTACAAAAATTGATCCTGAATAAGTAATCAATATTCAAAGTAGTTTTATCTAATATTAAATTATATTATAAGGCAATACTTTTATTTTAAGTAGAATTTATCACAGATACAAAATAATAATTAAAACTATTATAAATAATATTGTTATTATACAACTAATTTAGAACTAAATTCTTAGAATTAAAACAAATAAAAATATTTATAAAAATAACATATTTTACTAATAATATATTGTATAATAAATAACATTTTATGAATTATTTGGCTGTTCTGTTGACATAAAAGCAATCATTTAACACATAAATCACACAATATTGCAATGAATTGTTGTATTAATATTTTTATGGATATAAACAACTCTGTGTTTAAATCCATAATAAATAATATTATAGAAAATAAATCATAGAATATATAAATATTTGTATAATAGGTTTGTAATAGAATTGATAACAATGTATAAGATTTGAATCTAAAATATCACTAATAAATAAACCGTTGTTTAAAATATTGATTTAAATAACAATGTTTTACGAACTCGTTCTCCATTTAAATATGAAAATCGCGAATAAAGTTATTAATAGAGAATAACCACAAGAAATAATAAAACCAATCAATACTTTAAGACTAAAGACATTTGTTCCGCGACTAATAATACAGCGCATCGACTCAATTGGTAGTGTCAGTGGAAGTGCTTTACTTAGCATAGCTAATGGTCGTGGCATTGCCTCTATTGGCCACGTTATGCCACTTAAGAAAACACCGGGAATTACGGTTCCTGCGGTCGTAAAAACAAATTATAGTTATTATAGTATTGATAAACCATTGATATTACCAGAAGTTAAAAGTATAGCAGAGATAGCATTCGGACAAATGGCAGATATGAGAAGTCCAAATGATATGCCAACCACTCCTTGCAAATAAACCAATACTAATAAAGGCATAACTGGTCCTCTCATTGGCACTTTGTAGATGACAAAAGTGACACTCAGTACTAACAGCTCTTGGATTACAAGAAGTTTCAATTGTGTTATAAAATGAGACAAAAGGACTTCAAAGCCTGAAGTGCCCGTTGATAAACATCTCTCAAGCAAACCATTCATCTGATCCTTAATCAACAGATAAGCAGTCAAAAGCATTGGCGATACGAAAACAATGGCCACAACATAACCGGGAGCTAAAAACTCTTTAAATGTGGGATTTTCTGAACCGTATATTATTTGGTCGATAACTATTGGTGAAGAATATTTGGCGATATATTTATCACTTATAGTGGACAAGAAATCTCTGACACTTTTAATAAGCGAATGAATCAATAGTTGTCCGATAAGAGCATTTGATAAGTCAGTATAGAGTTTGATATGAGTTGTACTAAAATCTTGAATCTGAAAAGTTATGTCAGATTTAAATTAATTGCTTTAAAAATCAATTTGTTTTTACCGTTAAATTTGTAGAACTGTTAAAATGAATGTATTTTGTTTCAATCATTTGTGAAAAATTATCGGGTATTTCAATAGCTGTCCAAACATGTCCTCTGACCACTGAATTGATGGCCGAATCGATTGATGAATATTCATATTGTCGAATGAATTCGTTATCAATGAATCTAAGAAACTGACGACTCAAATGATCAAATTTGTCCGAATTATAAGTGGCAATCGGTAAATCACGCATTTGATTGCCAATTGATAAACAAAATAAAATTATTTGAAGCGATGGAAACATAAAGAAGAATAACATAAGAAAGAGATTTCCGCGAATCACATACACATTCTTCTTAATCGATGCAAAGAATCGTAAAAAATTAAAGTTTATTAATTGACTGTTCATTGCCGTGAGTCGGCGCTCACACAATGGCCAGTCAGCTATTGGTAAAGTTGTACTTTCAAAGTCTTCAATAACAAAGTTTGGCTGTAATTGTTTGAAATCATTATCGATTTGGCAGAGCTTTAGATACAACTTATCAAAAGTATTTGTATTAAATCTGAGAAACAGTGCGTTTGGCTTATCTTCAGCTAAAATCCTTCCGTCTCTCATAAGACCTATTTTGTAAGCACCGTCTGCTTCTTCCATATAATGGGTTGTTATAAATACAGTTAAGCCTATAATTAGAAATAATGTTAGCGTTTGTTGTAAATAAAAACAATACCTTCTTCTCTGCAAAGACAGTTAAGATGATCCCAAATGGATAGTCTGATAAGTGGATCCACATTAACAGTGGGCTCATCAAGCAGAAGAAGAGGTGGCGAATGAATCAACGAAACAGCCAATGATATACGCCATCGATGATTATCAGTAAGATTTCTGATGAGTTTCTTTTCGTCCGGAAGATTGAAAAGCGATAATAAAAAGTTGATTCTTTGATTGATGAGAGCCATTGGCACACAATATAAGTTACCGTAATATTCGAGAGTTTCATTAATTGTCAGTTCGTTGTGTAGGGCTATCCCTTGAGGCATATATCCGACACCAATTCCCGGCACACGACTGTTGCACACATTTGTGCCAAACACACGAATGTGTCCACTTTGAGGTCGCAGACGTCCGATCAGACATTTCAATAAAGTTGTTTTCCCACTACTAGTCGAGCCTTGAATTGAAAGTGATTTTATAAAAATTATTTTATTTGTATTTAAAAATAAGTTTTTGTCAATTAATTTCTTTATTATATAAATAATCGGTCAGAAAGTGTAGACAAATAATACCTCTATTAATACACTATTTTATTCTCTAAGTCTAGACTCGGAATAAATGCCAAATAAATACTAAAAACGGCCAAAAATTAAAAGAAATGACAAAAAGTAGTAAATATGTGATTCACTAATAAATGCGATAAACACTACACATAATCCCTAAAAACAAGAGATATTTTGTTATATAATATAGGAATCAAAGCAATCAATAAAAAGACGACTAAAATATTGAAAATAATGATTCAAATATTCTGTAGAATAATAGTTACCAAGAAGTGCATAGATGCGCCCTTTAGGCACCTGGAGGTTGACATTGTCGAGAACTAGTTGTTTGTTATAAGCAAAGCAGACATTATTGACATTAATGGCACATTTGTCGGGCGGCGTCCACAAGTCACGGACAGAGTCGGAATCAAGTCTTTCAATATTATGGATGCGTCTGAAGAAAGGGGCTGTACTTAAGGCAAAACGGAGCGCATCTAATGAGGCTAACCGACCATCATCTGAGTCACTATCTATTGAGGACGAGTTCTTGTGAACCTTAAATGACATTTCTTGGTCTTATCTATAATACAATAAACACAATAAGGTTTGCGATATTTTTGCCAAACATTTGAGGAAATTATGACATTTGAACCAAAGTCTACAGCAATAACAACACAATTAATTAAAACAGGTTTCAATGAATCGTTTTAAATACAAATATATTATTATTTTATTACAATATATCTATTAATTATAGGAAAATCTAAATTTTCTTCTATTAATTGACAAAAAAACAAGTTTTTCAGTAAATGAATGTAAAAATTATATAAATATTTAATATAACAAAAAAGCCGGTTATTTGTTAAACCAATTGAATTTAATTATTCAATAAATACATAGTTTTTAATACAATGAATACCAATTCAATGCTAATTACAAGTGTATTATTAAATAAAAAAGTTTTTATCAGTTATTTAGCTTAAGAGTTGTCTTAAAGAGTATAAACATCTATAGCTATAGCGTCTATAGACTACAACTACTGTATAAACGATGTTATCTTTACTTCACAGACAATAATACTGAAAATATTACACAATATTATGACTTTAATGAGTCAATCAAATAACTTAACAAATAGTTGTCATTTAGTTAAGAGCTTCTAATAAATAGCATTAACTTTAAGTATTTAATAAATTCATGTTATAAATCATAACTATAATTAATAAATCAATTTAAGTAATCAAAATCACTGTAATCTGTAATCCTATCCAAATAATTGGTTGTTTTGTTTTTATGTTTCAGTATATCATATAAAGTCATATTATTTAATGAAATTTAGTAATAAATGTTTTGAGAAAACTTAAATATGTTAATCAATATAATTACAGTATTTGTTATGTAATTTTGAAGTTATTTTATATAATATAGTGTTAATACAGATTATATCAAGAAATTCAAGAAATTTATTATTATATCACGTATTTTCAAAGTTAGGAAAACACAGTTTGACCTTATATTTCAATTTTACTAAAAATATAACAAAATTAGTATTAAAAGTATAACTTAAATAACAGCCAATATTTTGAATATTCAAATGATTTCTTAAATTGATTATTATTTTAGATATTTCTTAAAAGCAGATTAAATACAATTAAAATAATGAAAGAGAAATACAGTATAATTTATAATTTATATCAATGTATTATTACAATACAGTATATAATTATTATTGTATTTAAACAATACTAATGCTGTAATTATATGTAATTGATTACCAAGGTTATAACAAAGTGGTTAACAAAGTGGTTAACAAATTGGTTAACTAATTGATTAACTAATTGGTTAACTAATTGGTTAACAAATTGGTTAACTAATTGATTAACTAATTGGTTAACTAATTGATTAACTAATTGGTTAACAAATTGGTTAACTAATTGATTAACTAATTGATTAACTAATTGATTAACTAATTGATTAACTAATTGGTTAACTAATTGATTAACTTTTCATTTCAAAACATTTAAAATAAATAAATAATTGTATTTAAAAAATGCATAAAACTATGGATTAATTGAATTGAAATATCATTTATCGGATTATTTGCCGAAAATCTAATATTAATATTAATATTAATAGCAATGCATTGATAATAGACTGTAATATTGATCTCTAATATCGTGTATAACAACATAAATAGGGGTCAAAAGGGGTCAGCAGTGTTGTGACCAATCAGTGACTGAGTTTTAGTAGAAATAGAATCTCAACACAAACTTTGGTCACAGATATCGGCGACAGAAATGACTGCAATTGTGGACTCATTTCAAACATATTTCATAAAATGACGACAATATTAGATAATCTTATTATTGCTTACCATTGGGTTTGGCATCAGTTGTGGTGATAAATGAAGAGACAATGAAGGAGTGGATCAATTGGTCGATGAAACTACAGAACAGATGATTACAAAAGACAAACACAACTCAAGTCAATCATTACAACAATTATTGTATTGTTTATAATTGAGACCTAACTTTCATAGTTGTGTTCATTGAGTTACGCCTTTTTAGCCAAACTATTGCCTCATATGTTATGACAAAACGTAAAATAAAATTCAGTTTAACTATGGATTCAATGAAATGTAAAGACAATGAAAAAGAGTTTGAAAGAAGAAAATGTCGGAGAAATGGTTGGAATAAATACAAGAGAGACAAACTGTTGACACAATTGAAGACAAATTCGTCAGAAAAACGACTCTTTTCTGGAATTTGCGTTTTTATCAATTCAACGACAAATCCAACAAAATTGCAATTAAAAGAAATGATTTGCAGTTTTGGAGGAATGTGTTTAAGTTATTTTGATCCCAAACTTACCACTCATACAATCACTTGTAATCTGGCTTTTGCTAAGAAGCAGAAACTCAAGACCAATGAGATTGTGGTTAAACCCGAGTGGATAGTGGATTCAGTGGCCGCCAATCAATTGCTTTGTATCGATAAATATCTTATTACTAAATCTGATTCCAAACATTCGACAATTAAATCCTATTTTAATAAAGTCAACAAAACTCAAGACAAAAGAGTTTTGACCGAAGAAAGTCAGACAAAAGTCGACAAAACTGATTGTTTATCTGATTCTGTGCCGCAAATCAATCAACTCTTGAAACCATTGTAAACAAGACATTGTAGTGGACTGAAGAAGACATGGATTTCTATAATCTTTATTGGTTTTGATCGACAAATGTTTTATAAATTTGATGAAAGAGTGGTTTGGAATCAATTGTTTAATGAAATGAATGCCAAATCTGTTTGACATTTGCGGTCTTTTAACTGAAGAAAATGTCTTTATTTTATGAATTAAATAATCTAAATATCAAATAGAGTTTGTTTTTATAAATATATCTTTAATTTAGTATTTATTTTATATTTTAAGTCAAAATGTTTTTATTAAATAAATAAATGTTTGTTAAAAAAGGCGCTAAAAATGTGAAATGTTTTCAAATTTGCAAACATTTGAATGAAATGAATGTTAAGTGAATTGAAATGATTTTGATTACAATTAGCGGTAATTATCACTCAATTGTTGGCAATGATTGTGAAAACAATGAAACGAGTATTGAAAGTCTTGTATTCAACCAAATACTTAATGATCACCAATTGTATGACTGGAATCGTTTCGGTGACAATTGGCGATTCTGTCCAACAGATCATTGAATTCAAAACGGATTCTCTAAAAGATCAAGAGTTTGGTTTAAATATCAGACGAAATGGTAAACAAAAAGTTAAACAAGTTTTTACTCAAAACAAGACTTAATCATTGATTGCTATCAACAGTCAATATGTCTTTTGCCGGACTTTATTTCGGTGTTTTCGGGCATTTTTGGTACGGATTTCTGGACAAACGGTTTCCTGGAGCGAATCCATCTCAAGTGTTGAAAAAGTTGATGGCCGAGATGGCAATGGGTCCGCCACTAGTTTCGGGTCTTTTTCTTATAATTTCTAAATTCAAAGGCAAGTCTTTGACCGATAGTTGGACTGATTTGAAGTCGCAATTTGTCTTGATTTGTACCGTAAGTAATGGACACATCTGTTGAACACATTTTGAAGAAATGAGTGATCAATAGGTCGAATGGTTGGTTTACATCCCTCTCCAATACATCAACTTTTCGTTTGTTTCTCCGAAGTATCGCTACTTATTTGTGGCCACAATCTCTCTTTGTTACGACGCTTTCCTTTCTTACGTCATTTATAAGGTATAGATATCTCTATATTTCGCAGTTTCTCATCAATTGTTTGCCATTTGTTGTACAGAACGACAGATTAAGACGACTGAAGACTTTAGGCGAAGATAAATAGGATTTAGTTTAACGACAATTACTAAACAATTGAAGTTTTGCCGAATTATAGGATAAATATTTTATTAGTTTATATAAATTGAGTTAAAAATAATATAACAATGATTTTTACAATGAATTTACGCTTAATTTAGTAAACATTAAAATACTGTATAATTTATGATAAAAATATAGATTTGATTGCAATATAAGTACAAAATGAGACAAATTTAGTCATAAAATGATTGATTGATCACAAGTTGGGTTTGGAATGAACACTATTGTAGTGTTTTCTCATATTTCCCTTTTCGACAAACCGTTTATCGCATCCATTAAACGGACACTTATGTGGTTTGTCTCCCCTATGAATCATCAAATGTAACTTCAGTTTGTCGTTTCTGAGAAACCGCGATTCACAGCCTACGAGTCCAAAGAGTGTTTGAATAGTCATTTAAACCAAGTTATGGAATGCCTACCTGGCCAACTGCAGCGGTATTTTTTCTCTCCGGTGTGCATTATTTTATGAACAGCCAAATCATGATATCTCGAAGCCCTGAACTGACATCCACTCCAATCGCCTAAAGATATGTTAGAATTAGATGTGTTTTGAAAATGAAATGAACAGACATTTGAAGACTTTGTCTCCGGTATGCAAAGCCTTGTGGACAGTGAGAGCTCTGTTGCGTTTGAAGGCTCCGTCACAACCGGGCCAATCACACTTAAACGGACGGATATTTGAATGCGATTTCTTGTGATATCGCAAACCATCTGCTGTTGTGAAGCGTGACTCGCATCCCGGCCACGAACACACAAATGGCTTTTCTCCCGTATGATTTCGCACGTGATTATCGAGTTGTTGTTTAGTCAGACCTTTGTATCCACAGCCGGGCCAGGAACAGCTAAGATCAAAGAAAAGTCAATTTCGCAGTCAATCAAAGGCTAATTAAGTCGAAACAAACGCGAATTTCTTGTCTCCGCTGTGGGCCTGAAAACCAAACAAAACCACGAAATCAGTCTTCAAGACAATCAAGAGAGAGAGAGACAGACCTGGAGGTGAATCTTGAGACCCAACTTGGTCTTGAGAGTGGCCTGACATCCTTCCCAACTGCAGACAAACAGTTTGTCCGAACAATGACTTGACTTGATGTGAACGTCAAGAGTGGTGGAGCGCGCAAACGATTTGTTGCAATCAGTCATTGGACACGAATAGGGCTGCGAAGAAATCATCAAATAAGTGGACAATCAATCAATAGATTGCTGACCCGATTGCCAGTGTGAACGGCGTTCATGTGTTCGTTGAGCAGTTTCGTGCGTTTGGCCTCATAAGCACATCCCGGCCACGAACACCGCATTCCCGCCGAACGACTCTTTTTGGCCATCGATTGGTTGATTTTGTTGTTTGACTTGAGTTTGAATTCGCGTTTGGTTTTAGTGTTGTTTCGATCGAAAGTTTGTTTTTCTTGAAAAACGTCTTTGAATTCCGTCTCTAAAGACTCTATTTTCGAATCTGTCATCAAATCTAGTCTTTCGGTAATAAAAGTTCGGTATTTCGTCAAAACATCCGTCAATTTGTTTGCGATTATTATTTGTGTTTTCAGACTTTCGTTTTCCTTCTTCAGTTGACTAATCATTTGATTCTTTTGTTTTAAGCAATTCTTTGTCTTGTTTTTCGTCGAAATTTCCATTTTCTCGACTTTAATCTTCAGATTCTTATGTTTTTCATCACTTAATGTCAGACCTTCTTCGCACTTCTTTTTCCTTCCTCTGCCGCTGCTTCTTGTGTTGATCTCACTATTGATAATAATTTCTTGACTAAACTGATCCAATTGAGGACTAATTTGTTGACTATCGAGAAATGCTTGATTTGGATCATCTTTTATATCCAATAACTGATCCAATGATTGTGGTTTTGACAGACATTCATTGATCACTTGGTCCATTGTCTTGAGAAGTGATGACACGAGAGATGATGAAAACGATGACAAAAACTGAAGACAAAAATCATGAAAACATTTCTTGTTTTGACAACAACTGAGGGGTCTTTCATTAATTGCAAACTTTGATAACAGCTATGAATGACTTAAAAGGTTTTGTTTTCTTTGATTTTGATTTTAGTTAATTGTCTTTTGTTTTGCAGACAGTAATCCTCTGCACATCAGTTGGTGTGACAGTCAATGGTTGCCAGTGTTGTCTCAACACAATGTCTTGGAGTACTTCAGCGAGAGATCGAATCCGTTTTACGACAGAACGTGTAATAACGAGATCTTGAAAATGCAAAGATTGTCTTTCGATCAGTTGAAGTGAGTCTTCATTCAATATCTCAATTAATTCAATTCAATTCAACTCTCTTTCAGCAAATTTCAAGGAATCGAATACATTCTTCTTCACTGTCAAGAACCCATTCTTTATGTCATCCGAAAACAGGACAGATTATCGCCGACTCAGGCCACTCCACTCGCCGACTACTATATCATTGCCGGAGTCGTCTATAAGGCGCCCGACTTGAATGCTTTGATCAATTCGCGACTCTTGACAACTGTCCATCACTTGCAGTCGGCGTTCGACGAATCCTTTTCTTACTCTCGATATCACCCCTCAAAAGGCTATTGGTTTGAGTTCAATAAAAATGGCGAAAAAGACACAAACAAAGAACGTTCGGACAAATCCGCCAAAACTAAGGTCAGGGAAGAGGTCAGCGCGAGCACCAAATTCCAACGCAAACGCGTCGACATTCTTCTCAACGAATTGACCAAAAAGTTTCCGCCGAAACTGACGACAACAACAACTACGACAACAACGACAACAACTCAACAGACAAACACCGAAACCAAGAAAGAAACCGTTGATTCAGAACCAAAGGTTGACGTCAAACTCGAAAAACCAGAAACAACAACAACAACAGCACAACGAGAACCGTTAGTTAATTCGGGATCTTTCAGAACGAGTGGCGGACCGCCAGAGAAAAAACCGCGAATCGGATAATCAGTTTTTCTAATAAATCCTCACTTTTTTCTAGTTTTTGTCTTTGTTTTGATTAACTGTTTCTGAAATCGATTTCATGTATTCTTAATTATAATCATATTCTGACCGAAATTTATGCACTTTTTGTCCGCAAAACAGTTCTTTCGATTAAATTCTTGAAATTATGTCTTCATTTCTACAGAATGTCTACCAATCTCTTCACGAGTTTATAAAACAACAGATATTTTTGTCTCTTTTTTGAATTTAAAACTTTGGATTAATTGTTGATTAATTGTTGTCTTGAATATAATCCAATTCGGATCTATAGATCCGTAGATTAAGAAATGGAGAAAAGATTTGTTTCAAAACAATCTTATTCTAGAATACGATTTAATCACTGTTTGTATTAAATGTATTTAATTCTTAAACATTTTGACAAAAATGTCAGAAAACTCGAAAAATTTCCGTTTTATTAGTCTTTTTCTAAATAAATAAATATAAAGAAATAGTTTCCAAAATATAACTGATTTTGAATAATGAATGAGAAATATAAGAAACTTAAGTATAAATCAATTAATTTGTTGTTAAAATTGCAATAAATTTATAAAAAAACTGAATTTTTATGAATCACTTTATATTTAATTTAAAATAAAAGTAAACATTGGATTAGTTTTAAATAATTTTTATTGGATTTTCTGCATTAATTGATTGCCGATTGATTGCCAATTGTGTCGTTCTTAGAGTTGAGTCCATTAGGTTTGCCGAGAAGACTGGTCGCCATATTAGTGATTAAAGTGGGGATGTTTTGCAACTGTGAAAACCATCCGTTGAAATCGAGAAGATTTGGATTTGTCGGCGAACCACTGGATCCGTTGGAATCACTGTCACTGGCTCTGAGAAGTCCTGAGACTAATGTCAACAAAATTAGTAATAAATCCTATTTTAAAAGAATATGAATACCGAAGAAAATGATTGACAAAAGAATGAAATGTTTTTGCATTTCTACGGAATTCACGGAATTATGAATCAGTTTTAGAAAAGAGTCGAATATTTTAGCTTTTATTGACATAAAAATCAAATGTTTTGGGAGTGGTTTTGGGTTTTGTTTTTTCGGTCAAAGAACTGCACAAATGTTTTGGCATTTGTTTGAAAATTATAAACAATTTCATTATCAATGATCTCATTCAACAAAATCACTTCATTTACTGCTATTTTGTGTTAAATCAGGTTTTTTTTAATAAATTGTTTTCAAAATTGTTTCAAAAATTGGAGTCAAATTGGAGTCAAATTTGTTTTAATAAACACTAAAACATTTCATTTGAATTTTATATGAATTAAAAGTAAAATAGATTTTTGATCTAAAATACGACTTATATTCAGATAATTTGGACTATTATTCGAATAAAATTAATAAAAATGTTTAAAAACACAATTAATTATAGATTTTGAATATTTGTTTGAAATTGTTTTCAAGTTATGTTAATATTTCACTTTTGTCTTAACACTAATTAATAAATTAAATCAAATTATAGACAAGTTTTAAATTTTAGTTTCGTTTGAATGTATTTATCAAAAAATTTATTACATTTTTCTCAAATAAATAAAATCTATTCAATGTTTGATTCAATTATTTATTAAAATAACTTTTAGTATTAAAACAATTCATTAAAAGAGATAAAAATGTGTTTATTTTAGTTCGAAATTAATTCAATAAATAAATAAATAAATAGTTTTTCAGTAAAAACTATTGCAATAAATATTAGATTCAAATAAAGGTTTAAAACATTTGTTAAATATATTCAAAGGTTTTAATGAAAATCAAAAAATTTTATTTTAATAAAAGAATTGAAAGTTATTTCTTGAAATCAGTTGTTCTCGAGTTGTTTATATTGAGGACATTTGAGGCCTGGTTTATGGTTTCGTTGAGAGTCGAGACAATTGGTCCGTTGAGAGTATGTGCGGCGCCGTCGGCCACTTGTTGGACGACTCCCGATCCCGAATTGACAGAACTGGAGGCCATATTGACGGCAGTATTGGCCGTATCGACGGCATTCCCCGAAACGCTGTTGACAACGCTGTTGACAGATTTGGCGCCGTTTGCTATGACTTCTTGCGCGGAATTCATGATTGACTGAAACGAGTGAATCATTTGTCCCCATTGTTGAGGTTGAGGTTGACTTTTGGCTAATAAAAAGTCGAAGAATCAAAACAATCAAAGAACAAAAGTCTTTTACCAATCGTCAGACAAATGACCAAAATGACGGCTTTGGAAGTGATTTCTGAAGACATTTTTGACAACAATTTCCAAATAAACGCAGTTTTTATGGATTTCTGTGAGAATTGGGAGGAGTTTTGCGAATAAATGGCAACAAATGGGGAATAATTTTATTAATAATTAAGAGAAAAGTGTTTTATTTATTGGAATTCCGTTCAAAGCATTCACGGTTTCATTCATTGTATTGACAATCGGTTTGGTCAACAAATCCGTACTCTCGACCACATTCTGGACGACTCCCGAACTCGAGTTCATTACGTTTTGTGTCGTGTTTGTCACGACTTGACTCAGATTAGTCACAGCTCCCAATCCATTGGTCGCCGACCCGACGGCCGGCTGAAGATTAGACCAAAGACCGTTCGCCACTCCAAACACAGAATTCAACACTTGTTTGACTTGACTTTCCGACCGAACTATAAATTAGTTTTAATTAATTGTTTTAAAGTTTTTGAAAGAATTACCGCTTTTTGAAACCAAAAGACAAACCAAAAGCAAAACAAATGTCTTTTCCATTGAATTATTTGACTTTTGTTTGAATATTGAATAAAAGATTGGATTTTATTCACGAAATTTGCATTTAAATAGTCTGAAAAACACCTAAAAGACAGACCTTGTGTTCAATTTGGAAAACATTTGTCGAAAACAGAAAAAAAAGGTGAATAACCTCTCATTAGTTTTGGAGAAAAATMAAAAATTTTGAATCAATTGTAAGAAAGTTTTGATTAATCTTAAAGTTTTTCCGAAGAAATGAAAACAAATCAAAAGCAAAAAATGCAAAATAAAAGCTAAGAAATAATAATGTCTTCAGAATCTCAAAAACCATTCTTCTGTTGAATAAAATTCAAGATTTAATTAACGATTGAATCGATTGAATAAAATTAAAATTAATGAATCTATTTGTGAAACCGTTTGAAAAATCAATAATTAATTAATAAAAAGTGACAAAAATTTAAATAAAAGCAAAATTTGAATCAATTTTTAAAAACAAAAATTTGCAAAAACAGAAAAAAGTGTTTTTATAGTGTATTTAAAGGAGGAGTTTCTCAATGTTTGGAAACGACGTCAAAATAATTGACTTTTATTTATGTAATAAAAAACTTAATATTCATTACAAATAAGACTCAATTTATGACAAAAATACTGATAAATAAATGAATTTAATGTGAAATCAGTTTATTTACAAAAGAGATTGTAATTGTGTTTGACTTTTGTTTTCAAGTTTTTGACAAATCTTTGAAAAACTATTTTCGACTAAAAAATAAAGATTTTTTCAAAAATTTTTCAATTGTTTCTCAAAAATGGCTGAAATGTTAGACAAATTCGCGGAAAAATGGATTGAAATTAATTTTCCGAATTTCTGGTTCGCCTTTCGTTTTGACAACAAGTGTTTGGATAAAGAAATGGTAAAAATTAGAGACAAATTCCCGAAATCTAAAGTTTTTGATTTGCAGTCTTGTCTCGAGTTTCTCCAAGATTTGCGTCAAAAACAACTTCTGGCGCTCGAAATCAGAACCGAAAAGAGATTATTCTGTCGTTCGACAATCAAGTGTCGAATCAATGGAAAAGAACTGAAGGCAGTGTTGGACTCGGGATCAGATTGCAGTTTTCTAGACGTTTTTGTGGCCAAAAGCGTCGGAATCTGTCATTTAGTGGACACACGGTTCAAAACAAGAGTTTTCGGTTTAAACGGAAAAACGACTTTTGTCGGACGCATTCATTGCCTTGACTTATGTTTTGGCCAACATTCTCTCAATTTCCCGTTTTCGGTGACCAATGGCTTTGGTCTGGCAGTCGTAGTGTTGGGAACCGACTTTCTCACGCATTTCGGCGCAAATCTCGACTTTGTGGCCAAAACCGTGTTTTTGGCGCCAAAAAAAATTCAAATTAAATTCAAATAAAGTTTTTGTTTTGTTTCAATTTCGAGAAAAAGTTTCCATAGAAACGATTCTTGACTAAAAAATGGTAAGAATTTCCGATTTTTGCGAATCTTTTACCGAATTTTGTCCTCAATAGTTGTTGTCCCGCGCAAAAGCCGTATTGCCATCGACGGTGAGTCAGTCTTCAGCCGTGAATCAAGTGCCGGAATTATCGGATCTGTTGTTGAAAAGAGATTATTCTGGAAGCGTTGCTCTTCTTCAGGTAATTCTTAATTCTTTTAATTGTTTTTCTAATTCTTTTAATTGTTTTAATTGTTTTTCTAATTGTTTTAATTGTTTTAATTGTTTTAATTGTTTTAATTGTTTTAATTGTTTTAATTGTTTTAATTCTTAATTGTTTTAATTGTTTTAATTGTTTTAATTGTTTTTCTAATTGTTTTAATTGTTTTCAAGCATTTGAAACGAATCGGAAAAGAGAACAACGATTACGAGTTGTGGACGGCTTTCGCTCTTTTCCATTCCGGTCATTACAGTTCGGCTCAAGAGATATACGAACGACACAACGACTTGGCGAGTTTGGCCGTATGTTTGTTCTTCTTGGGTCGGTATTCAGAGGCCAAAAGAGCGGCCGAAAGAGCGGATCGCAGTTCGGCTTTAGTCCGGCGTTTGTTTCTTCACTTAAGTCTGAAGACAAAAGAGGCCGAAGTCGGTCTTCTCGAGCAACAGATGACGGATTCGGTGGAAGATCAGTTGAGTGTAGCGGCGGTGCATTTCGTGGGCGCGCACTATCAGGAGGCGATTGACATCTATAAGCGATTGTTAAGCGAATCGCGAGAACTGTTGGCTTTGAATGTTTTCGTCGCTCTTTGTTATTATAAATTGGATTATTATGACGTCTCTCAGGAAGTTCTCGCTCTTTATGTCCAGAGATTCGCCGATTCAGTTCTGGCCGTCAATCTCAAGGCCTGTAATTTGTATCGACTTTATAACGGAAAAACGGCGGAAGTAATCCTTTAATCCTTTAATCCTTTAATCCTTTTAATCTCGGTTTGTTCCACAGCAAGAACTCACTTCTCTCATCGACCGTTTGCCGCCCAACTTCGAGTTCGCCAAAGACTTGTTACGTCATAATCTGGTTGTGTTTCGCGGCGGAGACGGAGCTCTTCAAGTATTGCCGTCTTTAGTGGATGTTTTGCCGGAAGCCAAACTCAATCTCGTGATTTATCACTTGAAAAACGGTTAGAATTTGAGACAAGATTTAGAACTAAAGACTGAATCCGTAGACGACTTGCGATCGGCTGAGACTCTGATGAAAGATGTCGAACCAATCAATCCAAACGAATATGTCTTGAAAGGCGTTGTCTCCGCTTTAGTCGCGCAAAGAGACGGATCCAAACACAGTCTGAAGGAAGCGCAACAGTATTTGCAAATGGTGGGCGGATCAGCTTCAGAATGCGATACAATATCTGGACGACAATGCATGGCGTCTTGCTTCTTCTTGATGAAACAATTCGAAGACGTTTTGCTGTATTTGTCGTCAATTAAGTCGTATTTCTATAACGACGACACTTTTAATCTGAACTTCGCTCAAGCAAAGGCCGCCACCGGACAGTTCCGCGATGCCGAAGACGCGTTCGCAGCCGTGCGGTCGTCTCGGGTGTCGAGCGATATAGTGATGGTTCAATGGATTGCGCGCTGTTGTCTGTATTCAATTGATATTCAATTGATATTCAATTGATTTACTATTGATTTGTGTTTTAATTGGTTTTGAGTTTAGATATAATGAACGGAAAGCCATTAAATGCGTGGAAATTATGTGAATCTTCGGATTCGGTGTCCTTATTGACGATTGTGGCCAACGATTGCTACAAAATGGGACACTTCTTGGTGGCCGCCAAAGCCTTCGATTCATTGCAACGAATCGACGGATCGGCAGAACATTGGGAAGGAAAGAGGGGTTCCATTGCAGGACTTCTTCAGATGGCATGCGCAGACAAAGCAGACAAGGAAGACGTCGCCGAAGCTCTGCGACTCGTGCGCGGCGGCGGAGGGAAGGGAGCGCCGTCGGGACAGACGAGTCAATTGATAAACGCAATGAAGAACTGGTCGTCGAAGACGTCGTCGAATGAGAAACAAATCGAATGAAAAGTGATTTAATCGGAGATTAATTACAAAATGACTAGTTTTACAAAAATTCAATTCAATTCACAAACAAATCGACGATTCGCTCGCGAAATACGCGGAGAACTGATTCGCAGACGAATCGGAATTGAGCCGAAGTCTGGATCAGCATGGCACGTTGGTCGCGCATCGTGCTGACCAAATCCAACGGATAAACCGCTTCATTGGCTTCGATTAGACACATGGCGGTTTCCATTAGAATCAAAACTCCCGTTCTTCCGATTCCCGCGCTATTGGATTAGACATTGGATTAGACATTGGATTAGACATTGGATTAGACATTGGATTAGACATTGGATTAGACATTGGATTAGACATTGGATTAGACATTGGATTAGACATTGGATTAGACATTGGATTAGACATTGGATTAGACATTGGATTAGACATTGGATTAGACATTGGATTAGACATTRGATTAGACATTGGATTAGACATTGGATTAGACATTGGATTAGACATTGGATTAGACATTGGATTAGACATTAGATTAGACGGAAATTAGGCGGATATTGACCTGCAATGGACGACAAACGGAGAAACAGGAAACTGTTGTCGCGTTCGACGAACCGATTGAATCAGTTCTAGAAAATCGTGATCTCTTTCCGGAACTCCGTGGTCWGGCCASGCCAAGTACTGCAGATGACGCACCTGGCGCTCTTCCTAAGATATATCACGAGTGAGTCATAAGTCATAAGAGTGATAGTAGGGCTTACTTTGGAGTCTTGGAGAAGGAAAGTGCGTTCGACTATTGCCGGATCGTCCGACTGACCAATTAGACGGACTTTGAGTTGTCCGAAGACCGTCAATTGGTCGTCGAGTTCGGGCCAATATTTGTGACATTTTTTGCGTCCTTTTTCCTCAAGCGGTGTAACCATGACAATAAGAGGACTGTTTTGTTCCCAAATCATTTGCCAAAAGTCTTCAGTTGTTTCTTTGAGCGGTCCTTGAGTTGCGATATATCTGAAGAAGAGTTTGTTATAAGAATTAATGAATTATTGAATGTTTGTTTGAAAACCGATTAATCGTTTCGTTTATTTCCATCGAAACGAAAGACGCGTTAATATAATCGCCGGAAAGTCCGTCGTTCAGAACGACGCGCGTCGAGTCGTCTGCGGAAAGGCGTTAAAAACTATTCAAAACAAGTCGTAGTAATTGTCTCACATGGAGATATGTCTCGGTAGCGGTTCTTGGCCAGATTGTCGCCGAGTCGCGCGCAAGAAGTCGATTCTCCGGACTTTTTTCGGTGCAATTGCTTTCAAAAAAACAAATTATTTCTCAAGAAATTCTCAAAAATCGAAAATTACTTCGAATTGTAAGACAAGAGATCCGCTGTCCAGTCCTTCGGCCAAAAGAGCCATTGACTCGTCCAGAGCCGAATTCGGCGGTCGACTGGTCGGCGAAACGTCGGCCGGGATGTACTGAAAGGCGGGCTCTTCGGCCACTTCTCGGGCGTAAACTGCGGATTAAGGGATTAGCGAACGGATAAATGGATGAATGGATTTACCGTTTGGACGAATGGCGAGAGTGAGTTGTGCATCTGGTCCCTGGTCACGTGTTGACCGAATGAGTTGAACAATGCGTTCGTGAGCGAGACCTGAGACGTCCTGACCGTTGATCTGAAGAACTTGATCTCCTTCTCTGAGTTGCGGATTCGCCGAATCGGCCGGAGTGTTGGGAGCAACGCGAGAGACGAGAACGGGGCAGTTCTGGTCGTGTCCGCCTTTTACGTTGAAACCGAAGCGTCCGTCAAAATCGGGACGCATTGAAATGGACACGACGTGGACGGGAGAAGAGTCGTCCGACAGAGCAGTCGACAGTCGGTGTTCGGCGTCGATAAACGGCAAAGACTTGATTTGCGACGGCGAGTAAGCGGCGGCTGAAGGACTGCGGAATAGAATTAGTGCGGAATAAGTGCGGGAATCACGGAAAACGGGACTCACGTGATGGACTGCTGAGACTTCCACGCGCTTTTCGGAGACGGAGAAGCGGAAGACACGCGCGATGTGAAGGTCTCGTGCTTCCCATTGGACAAAGAAGACAAACCCAAGTTGTGGACATGCGGTGTCGGCACCGTTTGTCGGGTGAAGCGCGAGGTGCGCGTGCGTACGAAAGCGCGATCAGATCTTGCGGAAAGACGTTTTCGGTTTTCTTCGAGAGTTTGAAATTCGGTTTTTCCCGAATATCTGAAACGCGAACCGAGACTGAGGAAGAAAAAGAACTTTTTTGTGTGTGGTTTCGGAGTTTGCAACCGAAAAAAGGTGTGTTGTTCGACACAACACTTCCAGAGGGCTTTACAGGAGGCGTAAGAACCGATATTAAAGCCGAGAACGGAATCCAATTCCGAATCCATTCCTTCTCTTCTCAATTGAATGAAAAAATGTCTTCTTTTGAACGAAATCTTTACGATTTTCGCCCAAAAAAACCGATTAATTAATTGTCCGTTAATTAGAACCGAAAGTCCGTTTCCCGAAACGCCCAGTTGAATATCCCTTCCTCCGGAGTCTTTGGCTCGATGCAATTCGACGCCATATAACTCGAGATTTCGGGCTTCTTCTAGAAAATGGAGTTCGGCGTCGGCCGGCGTTTGTCCGAAATGCATTCGATGTAATTCTCGAACGGATTCTTCGAAATCCGGATTTGGATTAGAAGTCATTCGAAGAGAAACTGTATATCCGTTTCGGTGTTCTTCAGGACTGAAATCTCCGAATTCCGATTGCGCGGCAAAAGAGGCCAAAATCGACAATTGATTTCCGTTCGGACGAACTCTTCCGGACATCAGATCGCGACGTATTTGCAAGAAGAAGTGGTATCGCGTGTATTCCTCGAGAAGACGCGACGGATCCGAGACATAGAATTTGACCCGAAAGTGCAGAAGATACGGCGCTCCGGCTTTCAGTTGCTTTCGAATGCGTTTCGACGGATCCAACCATCGGTGGCGAAGACAGTCGGATCCGTCGGAAAACTGAAGTCCGAAGTAATCTCTTTCAATGAGTTCCAAATGTCTGAAAACGAGATCCAAAAGCAGTTCTCCTTTTTCTCGTCTCTAAAACACAGAAAACAATGAAATATTTAAAGAAATAATTCTTATTTACGTCGACTTCGAAGACGTGTTGCGTTTCGTCCAAAAAGTAAACCAAACACCGAATCGTCCGCACATTCTTCTGGAGCGCCAACTCATTCGCGCGCACGTTGTAAGTGCCCGAAAGACCCGCGAAAGAGCGCGACATCTTCGGCCACAACAGCGACGCGCGAATCACAGCTCCATTGCTTTTGGCGTCTTCTGTGTCAATGACGGCGAATGGCAGTGCAATTGAAGGGGTTGTCAACTGGGAAGACGACCCGAAAGCGGTCAGTCATCGATCGGTTTGATTCAAAGTCTTCATTAAAATGTCTTTTAATGTCTTCAAAGACTCGCGTTTTGTCCTCAACTGTGACGACGCCTTCACTGCTCAGCTCTGCTCGCATTCGCCGACAGACGGCAGCAGTCGTTCAGAAATATAATTATTAATTCAATTCAAATGTAATTCAATTCAAATGTAATTCAATTCATATGTAATTCAAACCAATTGTTTAACATTTTCTAGACTTTTATCCAAAACTTTATTCAAAATTATTGATTAAAAGAAAGGATTTTTCGGTCAAAAGAGAAAACCGAAAATCATTTTTTGACACAAAACTTAAGCTCAAACACTAAACACCGCTTTTGTCCGCCGAAAAACGGCTTTCCTTTCGGCGATTCAGTTATAGTCAATAATTGGCCGCAAAAACGGACGGAAATCAAGTTCAGAACCGGAAATAGACTTTGAATTCCGGACGAGACATCGGAATGGCGGACATTCGGGATTGTGGTCATTGAAGAAGACAACGGCGAAGACGACGAGAACGACGTGAAGAACCGAGACTTCTTGAAAACCAATGTTTGCGTCGTTTGAGTCCTTCTTGCGGTTGATTTCTGAAACGAATTCTAATTTCGATTCAATTCTTAATTAATTCCGAATTAATTACCGAACGATTCGAACGATTTCGTGAAACGCCGAATCAACGTTCAGTGGCGGGTCTTTGGCCGACGTCTCGATGTACGGGACCTGAAGTCACGGGTCAGAGGTCATCATGAGGTCATGACTATCAAAATGAATACTTGAGACGAACCTTGAGTTGAGCGGCCAGATCGCGTCCCATGTCTTCCGTGACTTGTCTCAGATGAACAAGGTCGACTTTATTGGCGGCCAAAAGCATCGGATATTGATCTCTGTCTTTAACGCGAAGAATTTGAGTAAAAAAATGTCTGATATTAGCGAAAGACTGAATGTCTGTAACGGAATAAACGAGAAGAAAAGCGTCGCCTTTTCTCATATACTGTTCTCTCATTGCGGAGAACTCTTCTTGGCCAGCCGTGTCCAAGACATCCAAGACACACCATTGGCCGTCGACGTCCACGTGTTGGACATAAGAGTCTTCAATAGTCGGGTCGTAATCCGTGACAAACAGTTTCTGGAAAAACTGAATCGTCAAGGCCGACTTCCCGACGCCTCCGTCGCCCACAACCACCAACTTATAAGTGGCCAGCGGCTCATTCGGCGCTTTCGCCATAACAACGACAAAATGGACACAAATGGACACAATTGGGCCCTTTTTGCGCGACAAAGCGATTCAGTGACGAAATACAAAAGGGACGCAATGTGAGCATGCGCTCTAAGCTTTATTATTCTCCGCGGTATTTGGGGGCGCGTTTCTCCTTGAAGGAGGCGAGACCCTCGAGGCGGTCCTTAGTGTGGACGCAGAGGGAGTGACAGGAGGCTTCAATGGCCAGTCCCGAATGCAGATCCACTTCTATGCCTTTATTTATGGCCACTTTTGCGGCGCGAAGAGCTATCGGTCCGTTGGATATCATTTCTTCGGCCAATTTGACGGCTCTTCGGTAGGCGGCATCTCCCTGGGCGTTTTGTTCGACCGAATAGTTGACCAGACCGATAGCGGCCGCCGAATGTCCGTCAATGACTTTTCCCGTGAAAATCAGTTCTTTTGCTAAATGAATGGGAATTAATCTGGACAATCGTTGAGTTCCACCCGCTCCCGGAATAACCGCCAGTTTCGTCTCGACCAATCCCAATTTGGCATTCGAAGCGGCCACCCGAAGATCGGCGGCCAACGCGTACTCGAGTCCGCCGCCAATGGCCGCCCCATCAATGGCCGCAATGACCGGAACCGGAAAGTCGTGAATCGCGTTCGCAATCGAACGCAGTTTCGCCACAAACGGCGGAATGTCTTTCTCATGCATTGTCGCCCTTTCCTTGAGGTCAGCGCCCGCACAGAAGATTCCCGCGACAACCGATCGCACTATCAATACTCGAAGTTCTTCGTCTTTTGACAACTGATACAGACTTTCGTTGAGTTTTGAAGCCATCGTTCGCGACAATGAATTTGCGCCATTCGGACGATTCAATGACAAAACCTAAACATTAATACACAATAAACCTATGATTGAGACGACGTCTGGACGACGACAACTCTTACCACAATTCCCGCATCACTTCCCATCAATTTGGATGCAAACACTTCGTCGTCCCGTTGAGATGCATGACTTGTGCCGATAACCGATCGCTTGGCTGTTGTCCAGATCCCGGGTCGGCGCTGAAGAAGTCTTAGAGAGAAAAAAGTCATTGAATTCATGGCTTTTGTTGTCATTTGTGATGTCATTCGTGACGTCATTAATGACGCGAACAATGTTTACGTCTTTTCATTCATTGAAACGATTTTTCAATTCTTTTCGCGATTTTTGTCACAAAAATAGACAAAACCGACGATTGTTTACAAATGGCGGACAAAACGAGATCAAAGACATGAATAAAACGCAAGAAATATATAAAGAAATGGAGTTTTTGCGTTATTCTTGTTGGGAATCGGTTCCAAAAGATTTGTCGGAAAAAGACTTAAAAGAATTGTTTTTCGCCGAAAACGCGATTCAAAGACAGAAATTGTTTTTGATTTTTGCGCGAAGAGAACGACAACGCGAAGAACGACACGAAAAAAGTGGAGAAAAGCCGCCAAAAGTGGAGAAAGAAATGGATTTAAAGTTGTTTTCGGAAGACGGCGTTGAATACGGTCTTTGGAGGAATTCTTTGATTTCGCGGATTCGTTGGTCTTCTGTTCGAAAATTGTCTGAAAAACGTCTTCAATGGACAACTCTTTTCGGACAAAAACTAATCATTGATTTTTCATTTCAACCGAAAGTCACAGAAACACGACTTTTGGTGCGAGAAATGGCAGAAGCGGTGGCTTTGAATCGCATTTCTCGACAACCCTTTGATATTTGTGTTCGAATTCCCGAAAAACAAATCTTTGACAGAATTCTCGCGCTTTGGAAGAATTCCGATCATTATTTGACGAAAGACGTCGTCCCGAACGACGCAATTCTGATTCTACCGAATGCCGATCGCGTCCTCCAATCGCTTCCAAAAACACAGACTCTCGTGATTCCCGCTCTCGCACCGCGTGTTCCATCTCATGTCATTCGCGCGCTTTTCCCGCCCAACATTTCGGTCGCGCGTTTGCCGATAAAGGAGAACGTGTTGTGGTCACGTGGTGCCAATACTCGTTTGTCTTTAAGAGAAATAATTGGTGTTTTGCACGCGTTTTCTGATTGCGAATCTGATTGGAGGAAAGCAGTGGAAGTGGGCGTTGACCCGAAAAGACGGAAATCAAAAGCAGACGTTTTGAGAGAAGAAATCGAACGAAAAAACAAACAATAAATCGAATTCTATTTAATTGTATTTAATTGTTATCCCCTTTCAGGCCAACGACACGCGCCGTCCAATCGAATGATCGATCCGTTTATCATCGGATTTCGGATCAATCTTTCGGCCAAATGAGCGAATTCTTCCGGATCTCCCAGTCTTGAAGGACACGGAGTCGCCAATCGAATGAAAGACAACAGTTCTTGAGATTCGCTTCTTTCGACTAAAGGCGTCGCGAAAAACCCGACGGCTATTGTGTTGACGCGAATTCCAACGTCTTTGAGATCACGTGCCAACGGAAGAGTCATCGAGTTGAGAGCGGCTGAAGAAGCAGCAGTTCCGGTCTGACCTTCGTGAGCATCTGTGGCCAGAATAGAAGATGTCAGAATAATAGAACCTCTTTGTCCGTTTGGATCCGTTTGGTTTTGAGCCATTTTGTGGGCGACGAGTCTCAAGACATTGAAAGTTCCGAAAACATTGATTTCCAAAAGAGTTTTGAAATCTTCGAGTCTTTGCGGTCTTTTCGACTCGAAGTTAAAGATCTTGAAGGCGTTGGCCACTCCCGAACACGAAACCAAACAATCGATTTTCGGTAATCGAGAAATCGCTTTCTGAACGTCCGCTTCGTTGCGGACATCGCCACGGATGTGTTGGACATTGTCTTCGGTTTTGTCTTCAGTCATCAGATCAAGAGACACAACCCGATGTCCGGCGCGAGCGAAACGTTGACAAACGGCGCGTCCGAGACCCGAATGACCGCCCGTTACGAGACATGAAAGCATTGTTTTGAATGAATTAATGTTTGAATGAAACTAATGGCGACATCTGTCGCGAGTTTATTGATGTAAAATAAAAGACAGAAAAGTGTCGTAAAAAAGAGAAATAACGGCAACAAAAACGAAACGGAATTTCGGCGCAAAATATCGGAAATTGAGAAATTGGACGGGAATGAAGACCAACCAATCCGCCTAACAATTACACATTAATTATCATCAATTTATTGACTTTTATTGGACTCACGGCACACAACAACGGAAGACTACTGCGCAACTGGTCAGTCACGTGACGCGGCGACTTCTGCTCAACGGTTCCGACCAGATAAAAGAGAGTGGCAGCAAATGGCGGACCGACGGCGGCTTCACAAAGAAGTTTATTTCTCAATGAATGACGAATTGCGGGCGGAAAACGTCGATCGAGAAAAAGATACCAAAAATGGCCAAAAATTCCGAAATAAAGTCCGCCGAAAGACATGGCGACTAAAGAGACACATATTATTGGATGATATTAGGATTAAATGGTTTTCTACCGAATCTTTGTTTATCAAAATCAGTGGTTTTCGCTGTTCTCAAAACACGTCTTTCGAGAGTCTGTTGAACGGCATCTCCGACCAATAGAAAGACAGTTCCCGAAACAGCATTTGTGGCCAACAAATAGTTGGGAGAAAAGAGTTTTCCGATTAGAGTCCGGAAAGACATTTTGGCCTCAATTTCCAATTCAGACGACAGATGGCGCTTAAAGTCTAGCAATTAATGCGACTTTTGGTCAGAATTTTTGTTTAATAAAAATATTAATTCAAATAAAAACAATTTTATTGTTTAAAGAAATTATCGTTTTTTGTATTTACAAGACTTTAAAGCAATTTTCGGTAATTTTTTGATTTCTGACCACTTTTTAGATTCAATTTTTCTGAATTCAAAAAAGACAAACATTTTCTGTTCGGAAATAAACTGGAATTTCGTTGATTTGAATCCCAATTCTCGAAGTGTTTTAATAAAAGATTTTTCTTTTGATTGAAATCTTGAAGTGATTTCTGTTATCATTAAAAGACCGCAAGTCTTGAGAACACGATTTGCTTCACTTAAAGGACGTCTTAAGTCGGGCGACAAAAGAGATAAACAAAAGACAATCGAATCAATGGATTCGTCTTCTAATGGAATCGAATTCATATTCGAAACAATAATCTTCGGATTAGAAGAAAACAAATCCATTGAATAAACGTTTCTTTTGGGAAAAGCTTTGGCCAGAAGTGGTTCGGGACCACAACCCATGTCTGCAATTGATTTGATGGCCGGAAGTGATTGCAATCGGCCAATAATGTGATCAATCGGCCGAATTGGCCACCGATTGGACACTTGTTTAAACGCCAAATGATATGATTGAAAGTCTTCTAAAGATTTAATTGAAGTCTTGTTTGTCTTCAAAGTCGACGAAAGACTTTCGTTTTGAGCGCGAAATCGCGATTCCCGAAGTCGGGTTCGAGCGCGAGTGGCCAGAGTCGCACTTCGGGACGATTGGGAAGTACTTCTCGACTCTGAAGATGTCTTAAGAGTTGTTTTCATGTCTTTTGATTTGGAATTTCGTTTCAAAACATTTCGAAGACTTTCAACGCTTTTCGATGAAAACAAATGCCTTTTCTCGCGATTTCTTTCCATTTTTGCAAAAATAAACAATAATTCAAGTTTTGGCGCAAAATTCAAACTGAATTTCCGTTTTGAGATTCAGAGGAATTGTTGATCTGTTTTGTGTCTCGAGTTCTTCGTTGACCTCGTTTTCGGTCTTCAATTCAATTCAAACTGATTTTTGTCTGTTTTTCGGCCGAAATCCGAGAGTTAGACCGGAAGTGGGTGTGGATTGACTTCCGGTTGGCGATGGGCGCATGCGTGAGTTGGTCGGGTCTGGGTCGGGACTCGGGTGCGTCGGGTGTCCTTAATATWTGCGCGTGCGTTGCGTCGCATTTGTTTAAGTCCTTGAAAACGGGATTTCCGTTGATTTCTTTTGACTTAACCTTCAGTTCAATGTTTTCTTAAATAAAACGCAAAAATCATTTGAAAAATGTTTGAAAATTCGCCGAAAACTCGAAAATCGGAAAAAAGCGGTCAAAAGTGAGTCCAAAGTCTGTGAATTGAATTGAAATCTAATCTAATCTTTCGATTTAGTGATAATCCGACGCTTTCTCTGCGCCAACTCGTGAGTCGTCTCTCTCTTAATCCGATTAATCCATTAATCCGTTTAATCTCCGTTTGATTTGTTTGCAGTTTCGATACGCGAACGCAAAAGAACGTCTGTTTGTGATAATCGGGAGTTTTGTGGCTCTTTTGACCGGATTTTCTTGGAATCTATTGACAATCGCTTTCGGAGATGTCGTCGACGTCTTCGTTGAGTTCGAGAGAAAACAAAGACAAAACACGTCTTCTTCGGTTGAATCGAATGATCGGACTTCGGATGAGTTCCTTCGAGACGTGTATTTCTTTTCGGCGTCTCTGGTCGTGCTCTGGATGTGCAATTTGATCGGGAATTTCGTGATCTTGACGCTCTTCCCGCTGTCGGCTTCTGGACAATTGTCGACAATTAAGACCAAATACTTTCGATCAGTTCTTCGACAAGACAATCAATGGTTTGATTCTCAGAACGAAGCCTTTGCATCACGTGTCACGACGTAATCCCTTTTAATCCTTTAAACACTTTTAACAAAGAGTTGTATTTCTAGAGATTTGAAGCGCGTGGAAGAGGGTTTGGGCGAGAAGTTGGGTTTGGCGGTCTACCACTCGTCGACGGCGGTTCTGGCGGTCGGGACGGCCTTTTGTTACGGTTGGAAGTTGACCTTGGTCGTGTTATCTCTTTTGCCTTTTCTCGCTTTCGGAACTTCTGTTATGAATAAAGTATTCTTTCATTCATTTCAAATCATTTTTMAAACTATTTCTTCGTCCAACAGGTCCAGGCCACTTTCGCCCGCAAAGAAGTCGAGGCATACGCTTCCGCCGGTCACGTGGCCGAAGAAGTAATTTCTGGAATTCGAACAGTCGTCGCATTCGGCGCTCAAAAGCAAGAAAACCAAAGATATTGTCGTCATTTGGAACCGGCTTTGCGTTCGGGAATTAAACGCAATTTCATGACCGGATTAGGAAACGGATTAATGTTTTCCTGTCTCTACGGCGGTCTCGCGCTCGGCATTTACTTCGGCGTTCAGATGATCATTGCGTCTGCGCAGAACGGCACTTTCGAATACACCGTCGGAACCATTGTTATTGTCTTCTGGTCAGTTTCGGGAGCAGGATTCTCGATTGGCGGTGCTGCACCWCACTTTGAGGCCGTGGCAGTGGCCAGAGCAACGGCTGCCCGAGTGTTCCAAGTGATAGAGCGTCGTCCGCCAATTGACGTCTCGTCAGACGCAGGTCGTCGTCCAGCCGTCGTCCGGGCGGAAATCCAGTTGAAAGACGTCCAGTTTTCMTATCCTTCGAGACCCGAAATCAAGGTCTTAAACGGATTTAATTTAAGCGTAAAATCGGGAGAAAACGTGGCTCTTGTGGGACCTTCTGGAGGAGGAAAGTCGACTGTTATYCAACTTTTGCAGAGATTCTATGATCCGACAAATGGAAGCGTTTTTGTCGACGGAATTGATGTCAAAGAATGGCATTTGGGAACTCTTCGTGATAATACGGGCGTTGTTGGCCAGGAACCCGTTCTTTTCGATTTGTCGGTCAAAGAAAACATAGTCTTGGGGTCAAAGGCCAAACTCGTGACCGAAGATGACGTCATTTCTGCGGCAAAAGAAGCGAAATGTCATGAATTCGTCGAACGTTTGCCCGAAAAATACGAGACGAGAGTCGGACACAAAGGACGACAATTGTCGGGCGGACAGCGGCAGAGAGTGGCGATCGCGAGGGCTCTGATGGGAAGTCCGAAGCTTCTATTGTTGGACGAAGCAACTTCCGCTTTGGACTCGAAATCGGAAACGGAAGTCCAGGAAGCGCTCGAAAACGCGGCCAAAGGAAGGACCGTCGTCGTGGTCGCACACAGACTCAGAACCGTCAGGAATTGCGACCGAATCGTCGTCGTTTCGGAGGGACGGGTCAGGGAGGAGGGCAGTCACGTGGAACTCATGGAAAAACGCGGCGTTTATTACGATTTAGTTCTCAAACAAGGATTGGATTCCGTTTCCGACGAATCCGTCCAACAAAACAACGAAGAAGACGTCGAAGAAGAAGACAATGTCGTCGTGGAGGACGAAGAAGAAGTCGCAGAGGAAGAGGTTTTGAGASAAAAGTTTTCTCACCGCCGACTTCTGGGTCTTTTATCACGTGACAAATGGGTTGTAATGTTTGGACTGTTTTTGTCGTTAGTTTACGGACTCATTGTTCCGCTTTATGCCTTTGTTTTCGGCGCTTTTGTCGACATTTTCGCCGAAGAGTTTGATCCGAATATCGTCTGGATCAAAGCCAAGATCTTCGCTCTTTATTACATCGGATTAGCCGTTGGCGTGGGCGTCATCTCGGTGAGTCAGATGACGTTGTTGGGAGTGGCCGGGGAACGACTGACTCTTCGGTTGCGGAAAATGGCGTTTTCGGCGATTTTGAGACAAGAAATTCGGTTTTTCGACCAAAAAGACAACTCGTGTTCCGCTCTTTGTTCGCGTCTGTCGTCCGACGCTTCGCACGTCCAAGGAGCTTCGGGATCTCGAGCGGCCATTATCTGCCAGGCTTTGGCCACTTTCACTGCTTCTGCCGTTTTGGGTCTCGTGTTGTCATGGCAACTGTCAATTGTGGCGCTTCTGTTCGTTCCCTTCATTCTGATTGGTGCAGCCGTCGGCGCAAAAGCAGATTCTTGGAATTCTTCGGCAGTTCCAATTGATCCAACCAGAGTGGCCGTCGAAGCGTTGGCCGCAATTCGAACGGTCAAAAGTCTGCACAAAGAACAACATTTCGGCGACGAATTCGCGGCAATCGTAGAGTCGGGTCTGAGGTTTGTCTTACTGTCCACTAATTGACTAATCCGATGACTAATCCGATGACTAATCCGCAGATCGGTTGGGAAGCGAACTGTTTTGCGCGCTCTGACGCTTGCGTTCTGTCTTTCGATAGTTTTTCTTTCATATTCTGTTGTTTTTCTTTTCGGAGGAATTCTTGTTTCCAAACAATTATTGACTTCCGGAAACTTCTTCGTCATTATCGAGACTTTAATCTACGGATCCATGACTGTCGGCCAGTCCTCCGTCTTCACGTCCGACTACCGCAAGGCCAAGTTGGCGGCGGCCAATATTTTCCGACTTTTGGACCGAAATTCAAGCGAAAGTCAAACTCAAAGCTTTCGTTTCAAAACTAAACACTTTTTGGGAAACATTTCCTTCAATTCCATTCACTTTTCTTATCCCACAAGACGTCAAACTCCGGTTCTTCGCGGACTTTCTCTTAAGATCCGAGCCGGCGAAACGGTGGCTTTGGTGGGCGCCTCCGGGTGCGGAAAGTCGACTTTAGTTCAGTTAATAGAAAAGTTTTATGACGTCACTTGCGGACAACTCGTGAGTCCATCTGTCGGTTGAAAAGCAAACTAACATTAATTACTTTGTGATAGACTTTGGACGACATCCCGATTGACGCCTTCGACAGACATTGGCTCAGAAGACAAATGGCGATTGTGTCTCAAGAACCGACACTCTTTTCGGGATCCATCAGACACAACATCGCTTACGGCGTTCCCGACGCTCCGATGGAAGCTGTCATCAGATCCGCGGAAATGGCGAATATCAATGACTTTATTTGCGATCTTCCGCTCAAATACGACACTCAAGTCGGTCAAAGCGGAACTCTTTTGTCGGGAGGACAAAGACAACGAATCGCCATTGCGCGTGCTCTGCTCCGCGACCCGCGTTTGCTGGTATTGGACGAAGCGACGGCCGCTTTAGACACGGCCTCCGAATCGGCGGTTCAGTCGGCCTTAGAGTCGGCGCGCGTTGGACGCACGTGTCTCATCATTGCGCATCGATTGTCGACTGTGAGAAGCGCCGATCGGATCGTGGTGTTGGAGAGGGGGCGGGTGGTCGAGGAGGGCAAACACGACGAACTTTTGTTAAGAAAAGGAAAATATTTCGCTTTAAATAGAAATTAATTAAAACTTATTTTTAATCCATTTTTCAATTGCTTTGAAAACAAAATCCGAAAAAATCTTTTTCGAAACCAATTCTCGAACTTCTGATTCCTCTTTAGAAAAGTCAGACCATCGCCAGTCTTCGGCAACTGCTTCTTCGGCCAGAACTCGGTCGACCACATCTTTGGCTCTTTTGTGGCGACAAAAGCCGAGAAAACCGTTTTTTCTTATGTCTAGAGTTTTGTCTTCTTTTGGTTTCAAAAAATTCAAAACTTTTTCAACAATTCTTTGAATGAAATCTTTTTTCGAATAWTTTTTTAATTCTTTTTCTTCAAAAACTATTTCTTTAATTAAATCTTTAATTAAAGAGTTTTTTTCGTTATTTTTAACCGAAATTTCAGACAAAAGTCGTTCACATTCTTCAGCGATAAATGTTTTTAAATCTATTTCTGAATCAAAAACTTCGGAAATAATAGACGAAATGTCTTCCGAAGAGTTGTCCGAAGAGTTTACCGCATCTGACGTCACGACAAACCTCTCTGACGTCACTTCCGACGCATCCAATCGCAAGTCTCGTCTTATTTGTGAAATTCGGTCTTTCGGTGACACTTCTGGAGTTAGACTTTCGTCTTCACGTCTTTTAGGAAACACTTCCAACGCTTTTGCGACCGATTTCGGCGAAATTTGCGAACAACTGGATTCGCTGTCTGAATTTACTCTTTGCCACAATTGTTCCCAATCCGGTACTTCGGCGGCCGCTGAGTTGACCGCTCGCTTGACGACCGCTTCCGTCGACTCTTTTTCTCGGATTTCATTCACTTTTTCAATCGTCATTTCAGGCGTCGTCCCAACAGTGACTTCGTTATCATTAGTCGTCGTCCGAGACGTCGTTTCCGAGACTTTTGTTAATTTGTTGTCTTCTTTCGTTTTTTCTTTCTCAGGCGTCGTCCCAACAGTGATGTCGTCATCACTAGTTGTCGTCCGAGTCGTCGTCCGAGACGTCGTTGATCTTTGAAATGATTTGTTGTCTTCTTTTTCTTTTCTTTGCTTTTGTTTTGCTTTCATRTAATTTCTGACAGCATTCACATCGTACGACCGCTTCTTCCGAATCACAACTTCTTCGGAAACCGTTTTTTGTTTTGTTTTTCGTTCAAAGCTTTCATTGTTTTGATTGACATTCAAAACACTAATCACTTGTCTCGTCGTCCGTCTGTCGTCTTGACGTCGTCCCAGACGTCTCTTCCGTGCATTTCTTCAACTGCCAAACTGCCGAAGAGTCAGGACTTTTCCAAACAGGACTTAAATCAAACTTCTTGTCTTTGATTCGGTCTTYAGTGTCAACAATGGGAACGACTTTTCGGCGAAAATTTAATTTTTCGATTGAATTGAAACTCAAATCTATGTTTAAGTCATTAAAAACGCGAAATTCCTGACATTCGGTGTCTTTTCTGTCTTCAGCCGATTTAGTCCGCGACCGCTGTCTGGCCACTACTTCCCGAATGGCCGCCAATCCGTCAGACAATCGCTTGATTTCGCGCTTCGTTTCCATTGTTTGTAAACAAAGACGTTATTCATTGACGAGACGTTTGTTTCAAGAATTGTCAGAATTTTGTCATATTTTGGCGCAAAAGACGTCTTCGGGAACTGTTTTTTAAACCAATTTTTGGTCTTTTTGTGAATTATTTTGAATAAAATCAGAATTCGTTTCGAAATCACAAGAAATTCATTGAAATGTAAAGAAAATTATGAATTCTGTGACAAAAACTCGTAATTTATGTCAAACTTTGTATTCTTAACGCAGAATCACATCTTTTGAGTCCAGAATTCAAGAATTTCTCGCATTTTTCGTGTTTTTCCCGAAAAATGACTCAAATTTTTGCTCATTTTTTATCAAATTTTTGAAAACCAAATCTCGAGATCGCGTGGGAGGGCGTCGGGAGAGTGCGGGTGGAGAGCGGTCGGACCCGAAGAGACACCGAATTGGAGGCAATCCTCGGAATCTGGAGAAGCTTTGAGCAGAGAGTCGACGACTGCGCCCAAAATGGGTTCAAAGATCTCGTAAGTCGTGTCCGTCGTCCGGTTGTCGTCCGGTTGTCGTCCCGATAGACGTCTCATTAATTTCTATTGGTTTTCCAGATGTTCGTCTTGTAATCCGAAACCCGTGCCTTCGAGTGGACGACCGCGTGCCGACGGCCAACCCCGACGTGATGGTCACGTGCTGCGTCTATGGGCGGAAGTGTTTCACGTGAGTGCGTCTTCGGGAGCAGTTCGATGGACGCAATTGAGCGACGATTTGGTTCCGATAACTGTAACCGCAGTTTCGGGAAGATTTCACGTCACGGCTTATAACTCGAGAGTCGACAAAGTGTTGGACACGTGGTTGACGGGAACGCGATTGGGACAGGCGTCCAATTGCTTCGTCTACTGGAAAGACGCCGTTTCGGGCGACACGTGGGGTTTGAACTTCACTTCGGCTCAAGACGCGCGATCTTTTCGGGAATGCATTCAATCTTCCGGTCGTTCGGCAAATGATTTCCGAAGAGCCGAGTCTTCGTATTCGTTGAGAGAAAGAGAAGATTCGGGAAAACGGAGGGAAAGGACTCTGAATTCGGTTCCTTCGAGTCCTTCGAAGAAAAACATTCAAAGAAACGGAACAAAAGAGTCGAAAAGAGAAACCGGAGAAGCGCCGCAGTGTACCTGTGATTGCATGACTTCTGAGGCTCTTCACAAACAACGCAACGGACGGATCAGATACGCGGCTTTCGCGAGACAAGACTCTTCGGGAACGACACAAAGCTCTCGAAGCGACGGATCTTTGGTTCGAAGACAACACGAAAGACAACAATACTTCGCGAATCGGTATTTATTGATAACAATTAGAAGAATAATCTTATTCCCATCACTTCCAGAGGTCATGTCCGCTCAATGGAAGAACAACTCCGCGTCCGGTCACGTGCCGACGCCGCCCGACACCAACAAGCGCGTTCGGCAACTGCGCAGGCGCAGATGCGGTCGAAGTCAACGGAAGACGTTCGGCGACAGGTGGCGTCTACCGGGACGACGACCGACGACTTGCCGACGACGACTACAACTACTGCTCAGACGCTGTCATCGGAAGCGTTGAAACGCATGTTACGCGAAGTTGGACCGCAAGGAGTGTCTGAACGCCCGAAATCGTTGGCCGAAACGACCGACAGATCCAGGTCTCGAAGGTCTCTGGAAGGCCGTCGAAGATCTCTCGAGAGAACGCAATGCGTGGACTTGACGTAAGTTGTGACGTCTGCCAGTCGTCTGCCCGGACGACGACTAACTTTGTTTTTGCAGAGACGCGTCGCCCCCAACGCCGCGAAGACGACGTGAAGACGACGTGCTTTTGGATGAAGTGGAATCAGAACTGAGACGAAGACTGCAGACTCAGACATCGGCGGACGCGGCGGACGCGTTTGAATCTCTATTGCGGGATCAGATGGACGACGTCCAGACATTAATGCGTGAAGTTCAACGAGAATTGAATACAATTCGAGCGGAAGAACGACGCTTTAAATCGCTTTCAACGCAATCTCTTTTGGCCAGATCTTCGGCTCCTATTCTGGACACTTTATCAATTGACGGCCAATTACCGTTTGTCCCTCTCACACCCGCCGGTCATTCCTCCACTTTCTCACATCACACGCCATTCGAGTCACTATCGATCGCTTCTATGATGACGTCATCAGAGGTGAGCGAAGTCCGCGTTGCGCACTGACGCTAAGTGCCAAAGACGACGCCCGAACGACGGCTGGACGACGCATGCATTCGGCGCGGACGACGCGCTCATGTCGACCATTTATTTTCGATTGGCGTCTTTTTTGCGAAAGAGGCGAGTCGGCCGTCGTCCCGGGGCGTCGTCTTCGGCTCTAAAGCGTCTTTCGTCTGCAGGCCAGCCGCGATACGTCCATCGACACGAAGGCGCGAGAGTGCGCGTCGACGAATGCGAAACGCGTTTTCTGGCCAGAGTGCGGACAACAATGCTTTTGAACGGGTTTTTAACATTTATTTGTTTAGGTTTCGGACGACGAAAAAGCGTCGCTCACAACAGCCATTTCGGACGACGACGACGAATCACCAATGAGGACGCGATCCGGAGCTTCAGGTCTGTCTTGAGATTGAAATATCGATTGTTTGATGATTTGATTGATGTTTAGCCGCAAACGTCGAGTGTTTGGGAAGTGTTCGCAAATCGGGATTTCTTTGCGTCAAGAAATGGCTTCTCAGAAAACGTCATTCTCTGGAATTGGCGCGAAGACGTGGATGGAAAGGGTTTGTCTTGAATTCGGGTTTTCAATGAATTCTAAATGAGTTGTTCTTCAGATATTGGGTTTGTTTGAAAGGAACGACACTTTTGTTCTACGGATGCGAATCACGTGACGGCCATTCGATAGACGCGTCGCCGAAACACTTGATTTTTGTCGACCAATGTTTGGCGCAATCGGTTCCAGAACATCCCAAACGCGATCACGTCTTCTGTTTGTCGACGGCTTTCGGTGACGCCTATCTATTGGACGCTCCGTGTCTTGAAGAACGCGATCTCTGGGTTCAAGCCATTCATTCCGCTTGTTCCGCACAATTCGCCAGATCTTCGGGCAAAGCGGCCGTCGCCCACGCATTGCGTGAAGAAATCGGACGTTTGGAGCGCACGACAGATACCGAGTCTCGAACACGACATGAAACGGAACTATTGCTGACATGCGTCGCTCCGGACGACGCAAGACAGAGACAACAATTGGTTTCAGCGATAATGAGTTGCGACGAAAAGTCGGAAAAACAAAGAGTCGACGCCTTTCGGCTCAAATGCTATGTCAGCGCGTGAGTCGAGACTTTAATTGACTTCCAATTGATTCAATTCTAACCATTTATTCGCAGAGTTGAAGGTTTAGAAGATATGCCAAATCCGAAGACAGTCTTATCTCTGACTAATAGACGAACAAAAAGCCAATTAAACCGATTGGGAGTCTTCACGGTGTCGTCTCTTCACGGTAAGTCAGTCGTCGTCCAAAGCGTCGTCCCGATAGACGTCTTTCTTTCCTTTCTTTAGCTTTCAATTGCGCGAAAAACCCTTCAATAGTTGGAAGTCTTTTAAGACGACAAAAAAGCGACGAAAAGGAYATTCCTCCTCCTCTTGTCCGCGAAGACCAACTCCTCATTGAAGTGGACGTTGTTTTGACGACGACTGGAGAGAGACGTCGTATTCGCGCTTCTGGCGATTGGATGTCCGACCAATTGCTTCTGCATTTGATGTCTTCGGCTGCAAACGCTCGGGAATACTTTGTCTGCGAAGGCGGGCGTCCGTTGACTCGGAATCAGCGTTTGGATGAATTAGAGTCACGTGAACTACAAGTCGTGCCAAAAGTCTTGTTTACGGTAGAGTTGTCACGTGACACGAATGACGTGTTGTTCGGGTTTTCGGTCGAATCGGAACTCAATTCTTCGGATTTATGTGTTTTTGTTTCTCGCGTCGAGAGGTTTGTTGTCTTTATTTCTTTCAATATCTAAATACCAATCGTTTGTTCAGCGCTTCGATCGCCGCGAATCACGGTTTGCGTCGAAACGACGAATTGGTTGTAATAAACGGCGCTTTAGTTCACGACTTGGACATGATGTTTGTCGAATCCCTTCTTCAAGAAGAATGCAATCTTTGTCTTATGGTTCGGTCGTCTCGTTCTCCTCCAACTCAAGACACACGTGATGACCGAGAAACCGATGCAATGATTGAATCCTTGGTTTGTCCGCCGCCTCCCGAAGACCGCGACATTCGACTCATAAATTCGGATCAATTGAAAGACTTAATTGTGCCAAAAGTCGACGCTTTCTTACCAAACGCCGACGTCGTCGTCGTCGTGCCGGACGACACACGAACGACGCCCATTCGCTCGGAAAACAAATGCGAAGACCGCATGCGTAAAGTTGTTCGCGAACTTGTGGACACAGAAGTCACTTATGTCGCGGCTCTCGAAGCGCTAGTTTCGCAATATTTGGAACCATTGGCTCGAGAGCCGCAACTGTTGTCTTCGGCAGATGTTCAGGTGTTGTTCGGTCAAGTTCAGGACATAATATCGGCTCAAAAGCGCTTTTGTCGTCAATTGACTCAAATCGTCGATTCGGACGGTTCGGTGGACGCCGAGGCCGTCGCAAATGTCTTTCTCACTCATTCTCCGCAATTCAGACAATACTCGACATTCTGTGCTTCACATTCACGTGCCGTCAAGTTATTGGCCGACGACAAGTCGGCTCAAGGATTGGCACTAAGAGAATGGTTGTCCCGACGCTGTGGAGGACAATTAGCCCAATCTCTTGAATCTCATTTGATTCGTCCGATTCAACGCGTTCTCAAATATCCTCTTCTTCTCCAACAAATGAAAAACTTGTGTCCACGTGATTCAAACGCCGCACGACTGCTGGACGACGCCTTGAGAGCCGTGGAAAGCGGTAAGCGGTCGTCGTCCCAATGCGTCGTCCCGATAGACGACTGATTTTTTTTGTCTCCCAACAGTCGCCGAACACATCAACGAAATGCAAAGAGTTCACGAAGAATACGGCGCCGTTTTTGAGCATTTATCGCGAGCACAACAGCGCAACGCTCAGCCGGCCGTGGATTTGGCTCCGACGGCTTTATTGCATTACGGAGGCGTCCAATGGCTGAATGCGTGCGAATTCTTGGGAAAAGCTTCTTCGCGAAGAGGACTCGAATTGCATTCAATGGCTTTTGTGTTTCGCGCGTGCGTCGTCTTCTTGTGCAAAGAAACGGTTCGAAGGAACAAAAGACCGGCGGCCGCCAGAGCCGAAGTGGAGATAATTCGTCACCAGACTTTGATTCCTGTCGTCGAAGTTCAAGTCAGAGCTTCTCATGCGGAAGGAGAACACGACTTCAAGTGGGAATTGATTCAATTGAAAACAGCGGCCGGAAAACGCTCGGAAAAGATCTATYGGTTGGCCAACAGTTCGGCGGAACTGCGAAACGCCTTTTTGCGCACAATTCGCCAAATCATTAGAGACGACGTCCGCCAAATGTCGTGTCAGCTCAAAGCCAAACAAAAAGCCGACGTCCGGGACGACGGCCGAGACGACGACCGCACGACGGCTCAGACGGTTGCGTGTGGTCTTTGCGGAAAAGACGTGTCGATCGGATGTCGCGCTAAAGACCATTCGTCGGGTTCAACGGCCGATTCTCCGGTTTGGAAACGTCGTCAGGACTCGTCTTCGACGTCTCGCTGAAGACTTTTCTCAAGTTTTGCTCACTTTTTGATCTCATTTGACGTCATTTTTGTGTCAATAAATCGATTTGTCTGCGCATGCGTTGTGTCATTGCTTTGTCTGAAATGTCGGAAAAAAGAGACAATTCTTCGATTGCGGACTCGTCTGAAGCCGTCGGCGACAGTAAGACTCGCAAACGTAAGATATATACGGACGGACAGAAATGGACGCGACTGACGGGCGCACCCGCTTGGGACTTGTCTTCAGAGGATTCGATTCAGAACTTTACGGGTATTTACGGGAAAACTGCGGACAATAAAAGGGATTTGTCTTTGATTTGAATGATATTTCAGGTCGTTGTCGTCTTTTTGTGGCCAATTTGCCGCAATCTGCTTCCGAAGAGTCGTTAAGAGAATTGTTTTCGACTTTCGGACAAATTTCGGATATTTTTATCGGAAAAGGAAATCAATTCGCTTTCGTAAAAATGGACACAAAAACCAACGCCGAAAACGCAAAACAAGCCATTGACGGCAAATCCATTGACGGACGCAATCTTCGCGTGCGTCTGGCCGCCCACGCAGCCGCAGTCAAGGTCTCTCAACTGCCGCCTCACGCGTCCAATGAATTGCTTCGTTTGGCGTTCTCGGCTTTCGGTCCGGTCGAGAGAGCCGTCGTCTCGGCAGACGACAGAGGACGATCGCTTTCCGAAGGATTCGTCGAATTTGCGCGAAAAAGCTCGTCTCAAGCGGCGCTCAAGAAGTGTCAAAACGAATGTCTTCTCATGTCTTCAACGCCCATTCCTGTTGTCGTCACTCCTCTTGAATCTCGGGACGACGAAGAAGGGGTTCCCGAGAAAAGCGTTCTTCACGCTCCCGACTATCGCGTCGAACGGGAATTGGGTCCGCGCTTCGCGGAACCGGGAAGTATGGAGTGGGAGGTGAGTGTCGTCCCGGACGACGAACTTTTAATGATTTGAATTATGAATAGATGGCGCGGAAGTGGAAACAATTGTCGGAAATCGAGACTCAAAGACGGGAAGCGTTGGAATCGGAAATTCGGGATTTAAGGGACTCTTTGAGACAACAAATGGAGTTCTTGAGAGTGGAAGAGACGACAAAACAATTGAGAGAACAATTGCGACAAATGGAAACCGAAAGTCAAAAGTTATGCGAAGAAAGAGAACAGCGTTTGGCGGAAGAGCGCAGACGCGAAGATCAGCGAAGACAAACGGAACAAATGCTGAGATCTCAAGAAGAACAACTTCTGCGCAGAAACCAGGAACAGGATCTGGTGGGACTGCGGCGGCAAGAAGCCGAACTCAGACAACAAGCGAATGCTTTGCAACAACTTCTCGATCGACAAGAATCCGCTTTAAGACAAATGGGCGCTCAGGAGGCAACCATCGGAGGGCCCCAGACCCCCGCCATGGACGCGGCTGCACATGCGCAGATGCAACAAATGGCGGCCTTTTCCGGCCAAATGTCGAATCAGTTTGTCGGACAAATGACACCTCTTCGTCAACCTCAACCTCAGCCTCAATGGTCAGGCGGAAGAGGAGGGGGAGGCGGAGGAATGGGATCTAATATCGGATCGAATAATGGAATGCATTTTAATAAAAGAAATCGAAGATTTTGAAGAGATTTTGAAGATTTAAGAGATTTTAATCCAAATAAAACTCAATTATTGAAAATGGAAAACTGTTTTGACGCCAGAGGGCGGTACGACTCCAGCGGACGACGCGGACCGTTCCGCTTTATCACCAATTTCGACTGCAGAAACGCAATCACCAGTTGCGGACACTTTTCTCGGGCCACAGTCGCCGGGATGTCTTCGGCCGTGTTTTGTCCGTTCCATTCTATGGCGTAAACGAGTTGTCCGTCTTTCTCGGAAACGCCCACAACTCGCTTGGGTTTGAGTCCGCGCGCGAATCCGTTGCCGACGACCGGAGTCTTTGGCTTTGGTTTTCTTCCTCTTCGACTCGGAGTTTGACTTTGCGTTTGATTATTAGTTAATTCAAAAGCAGAGATGAGTTCATCGCAGTTCAGGTTTTCGATCGGTTCCCACGTGTTCTCTTCGGCTCCAAATCCCATCCATTTGACGCAATACTCGACTTTCTGACCTCTTTTTCTTTTGCCGACAATTGCTTCGACGGTATATTGGTCTTCAATCGGTTCTTCAATTGTTTCAACGTTTTCTACATTTTCTTCATTGACTTCACTCTTGACTACAGTTGTCGTCAAAAGAGTTTCCGTGACTTCCGTTTCATTGATCTCTTCAACCGATTGATTTATATCAGCGATAACTGCATTCTCTTCTTCAGCCGTGAAATGACTTTCTGTCGAAAAAACGCCGAAAAATGCGTTTTCAGTTGAATTCAAATTTGAGTCCATTTTTTGTGAAATTTCGCGAAATTTCTCTCAAAAACAAACCTTTTGTTTACTTTTCAATCGATTATTTGAACGTAATTTCTGGACGAATGGCTCTCAAGAGTTCTCAACAACTCTTTGGTTTAGACGACGTCCCGAACGACAACCCGAACGACAACCCGAACGACGTCTCGGACGACGCCATTCCTCGCAATTGTTTTTTGACGCATGTCTTCGTTGAAGTCGACGCCTCGGACGTCGCGCTTCTTTCGGAATCAATTGAAACTCAAGAATCTATTCGTTGGAATACTTTTCCTCACATTTCTCTTCATTCGGCGCTTTTCGCCCTCCGATATCACGAACGTCCGCTCTTTGCCGAACACATCCGTCAAGTTGTTCGGCAATTGCGGTCTTTTACCGTTTGTTTGTCTGAATTTCGTGTTTTTCCAAATGAAAACAAAACACGTCTTTTTGTTGTTCTCTGTGAACGCATCCGTTCTCCAGAAGCAGACGCTCTCCTGACAGCCGTCGGTCGTGCTTTCGATCTCTTCCCGAATGCTGTTCTCTGCGGAGACAGACTCGCTGTGTCTGAGTTTTCGCTTCACATAAGCGTCGCTTCGACGGACGTCTCGGACGACGCAAACAAATTACAAGAAGAATTGGAAAATCATTTCGAAGAACCGCTTATTATTCGAATCGAAAGAATTGTTCTAAAAATGGGAAATGAATTCGAATTCTTTTCTTTAATTAATTAAAACTTTTTATTAAAACTCGAATGAAATGAAAATCAAATAAATTTTCGACACTTTTCTGATCCACACAAACACGTGATCGCCTCTTCGGCCAAATCACGCGAACAACTGGACGCATATCCCGAGTCGGACTCGTCGGGAACGAAATTCCCGTCGGCGTCGGAATGCAGTGTTTGTCTTCCGTAATCGTAAGTCAGTTCTTCTCCCGCAGAGATATTGCGATTGGCGAAGAAAGCGACTCTTGGAACGACATCTTGAGTGCCGACGAACGCCAAATGGACGTCCATATTGGGTGAACAACAATGATTGGCGAATCGCATGACATTTCCGCGACGTTTTCCGTCAATAAAAACGGGAATTCCGCAGAACTCGGCGTCAATTTGGAACAAATAAGTCGAATCTCTTTCTATTGTTTCGCAAGAAGACAAGACATCCCCGCGATATTCGCCGACAAACGAACGATACGACACGCGGTCCAAAGTCCGAAGACCCCATCCGCGGTCGCGAGTGCGGAACACCTGCAGTCGGACAGTGGCGCCGTTTTGAATTCGGCGATTCGGACACTTTTGGCCGCAAAGACATCTTTGATTGCATTCATAGACGACATGAGAAGATCGGAAACGTCTTCCTTCGCGATATAAAGCCGTTCCACAAACACATCGCGTTCGCCGACAATCGTCTTGACATTCGCACTTCGGGAGCGGCGGAGGACCGTTCAAAGGCAGTTCCGTCACCGAATGGCCTGATTCGCAGATTTGCGGCGGAACCGACACGTCCAYCCGATTGTCGGCCAAAACTCCGGTATTTTGTGTCCATTTTTCTAAATCCAAAAGAGTTTGTCTTCTTTTTCGCGAAAATTCAATGAATTTTCTTAAACTTCCGAATCTTTCGTCGATTTTTAGTTCTTTAACACCGAATCTCGTGAATACTCTTTGAGTCCATTCTTCTTGTTTTCCTTCAACAGATCCACGCAATCGTCGAAACGCTTCCAACAATGGCTTCAATTGGTCGGCCATTCGCCGCAAAGTCTTGTCTAACTGTCTTTGGTTCGCGTCTTCGGCTTCGACGACGTCATTGATGCGGTTGAGAATCGCCGGATCCGCCGAAACGACTAAAGAACTCAAGGATTCGCTTAAATCCGAAAAATCGTTTTCCGAATACATTTCAATATCTGTTTCCGAATCAAACATTCGAATGAAGAAATCGCGGAAAAGAAACAAATCTCCGCCAATCAGATCGCGAGTGTTTTGCCACGTGTTTGAAGACGACGAATATCCCTCCCATTTGATCAGATAAACCAAATCTCCGCCAGAGTTGACGCGCGCCGTTTCTATACGTTCGGCCCAATACTGTCCGTCGACGGGTTTCGGTGGACGTGTTTTCTTCTTGGATTTCTTGAGAAAAAGACTTTTTTCTGTTTCCAAACATTCGACGAAACATTTGGTCTGCAATTGATTTAATTGTTTACTCGAAATGCTGTCCACATCTCGAATCCGTTTATTCGCCATAAAGTCGGCCGAAGTTTCCGAAGACGTCTTTTTCGGTCTCTTTGTTGACATTTTTCGCGCTTCTCTTCTGCGCCGACGCACAGACACAGAGAGACAGAGAGAGACGTCATTTATGAGAGAACTTTCTCTTCCTTTTCCGTTTAAATCGCGTGAAAATCACTGCAAAAATGGTTAGTATTTTGATGTGAATTTGTGACCACTTTTTGACCACTTTTTCATCACTTCCAATGCAGACCGACTCTTCGTGTACAATCCGCACCCGAAAGTTTATGACCAATCGGCTTCTTGCTCGCCGACAAATGGTAAACAAAGAAATGCTTTGAAATGTGTATAAAATGTCTGTTTTTGAAGGTTGTTGACGTTCTTCATCCCGGAAGAGCTCCCGTCTCTAAACTGGAACTCCGCGAACGTCTGGCCAAGATGTATAAGACGACACCAGACGTTGTGTTTCCATTTGGATACCGAACTCAGTTTGGCGGCGGACGGACCACTGGATTCGCTTTGATTTACGATACTTTGGATTTCGCGAAGAAATTCGAACCGAAGTATCGTTTGGTTCGAAACGGTTTACTCACGAGAACTAAAACCGCAAGAAAACAACGCAAAGAACGTAAAAACCGAATGAAGAAAGTCAGGGGAACTAAGAAGACTAAAGTCGGCGCCGGAGCCGCCAAAAAGGTATTCTTCTCTTCATTCAGTCATTCATTTCTCTCTTTTATCTCACTTTTTGTCTCTTTTTTCTCTTCATTTCCTTTCCTTTTGAATCAATTTTCAGACAAAACATTAATTTTTTATTCGAATCGCAGGAAAAGTAAACAAAAATTTGTGAAAAATTAATTCAATAAACGATTTATTCTAAAAACGAGTTATAATTGAATCCATTGTTTTTGAATACGTTTTCGAAGACGTATTTCGGCTTTAGTTCTTTCGCAAACAACGACCGACTCTTCGGGTCGAACACTTCCGCCGTTTAGAGTCCAGGTTTTGGCGTAAATCGAATCGTTTTCTGCGTTTCTGAAATCGACTTCCAATTGTTTTCCATTGGATTTGACTTTTGAATTGTCAGATCGCGCGCATTTCACTCCATATAAAACAATATGAATCGAATCCGACGTTTGGAACCAATCTTCTCGAACTTTCGCTTCAATGACTGACATCTCGTGCTTCGGATCCGATTGACAGCCCGTAAATGCCTCAAAGTCATCAAAATCGGTAAATTTCTTGTGCGGACAACACGTCCAGTATTTCAGGGTTTCGTGAAATCTAAGAGAAAGTTGTTTTCAAAGTGTTTTTCAATCAATTGAATCGTTCTTTACATGCATTTTCCCGAATGATAAACGCATTCCGTCGTCCCGATAGACGCTTCCGCGCGACCGCACTTTCGGCACACTTTCGGGCGCTTTTCRACTGTTTTGTCGGCCGGAAAATCGGCGACAGATTTGGTTTCTCTGACCAAAACAGGTTTCCATTCGAAAACGTCATCTTGAGCTGTGATTGGTTGGACAGTTGGTGTTGTTGTCGGCGGTTTTGGAACAGTCTTTTGTGACAATGTTTTGGCTTTCGGTTCGACTGAAGAATGAAAACCAGTTTTGCCTTCAAATCGAAAATCAAAGAAAATGAGAGAAAATTCTGGAAAAAAGCGAATAAAGTCTTACAGCCTTTGAAAGAGAGAAAAGTCGTGAAATCCGTTGACTTTTGTTGACAACACGTCCAGCCTTTGTACGCGTCGTGAAAGAACGGTTCTCCCGAATGATATCTACACTCTTGTCCGTCATCTTCGGTAAACTCCTGATCGCATCCAAAATTCCTACACTTGAGTCGCGCCGCCATTTTGTCGCTATGACGACAACGAGTCACGTGATGTCAACAAAATGGGTCAACAAATAAAAGTATTGTTTATTTTACGTGAAAAACGAAATCAACTTTTTTGTCGTGAATTTGATTGAAAACCGATTCAACCATTTGTTGTTTGAAAGCCACGCCCACAACCACTGCACGCCTCCCATCGACCCCCACTTCCGACAAATACGTGTCATAAAAACCGCCGCCATTGCCGAGTCGCGAGCCGTTCATCGCAAAGGCCACTCCCGGAACAATTAGAAGATCGAGTCCTCCGACGGACTGCACTTCCGGTCGCTTTGAGTCGTCTTCCGGTTCTCGAATTTTCCATTTATTCTTTGGAAGCGTTAAGACATCTGTTATTGAAAAGACTTTTAAAAAAATCATTTTTCGATTTTCACTGCATTTCGGGATAAAAACGCTTTTTTCTGAATCAAAACTCTTTTCGAATATTCTTCGAGTTTCGACTTCTAGTTCTTCTCGAGAGACATAAAGACCGATATTTCTTGCCCTTCGAAACACCGAACTTTGGATCACTTGATCCGCAATTTGATTGGACTGTCTTTGGCGTTCTTCGGCCGTCATTTGGCGCACAATTTGACGCAATTGTTGTCTTAATTGAGTTTTAGTCGCCATTTGTTTGTTGTTATGGCAACAGACAACAGGAGAAACGTCACGAGAAATAAGTTGAAGAATAAGAGATCTCGAGCTGATCCGCCGCAAGAACGACGACCAAAGTCGGAACTCGCGACTCCAAAACTGCCTCCAAATGGTTTTCCGGCAGAATTTCCGTACAATAAAGATGGATATCGGTATGTGTTGGCCGAACCTGATCCACACGGACCTTTTCGTCAAGAGTTTGAAGAATCGCAAGATTTGGCCGGAAAACCGATTCCCGGTTGGCTTTGTCGCAAACTGTGTCCACAAGACGTCGCTCTTTCGCTTCACGATAGGGCACCACAACTCAAGATATCCGAAGACAGACGTCTCGTTTCGGGAGATAAAGGCTATTGTTGTGTTCGCGCGAATTACGGCGTTTGTCGTGGAAATTGGTTTTTCGAATGCAAACTAACAGAACTTCCAGATGGCGCTGCAGTTCGACTTGGAGTCGCTCAAGAGTTGGCTAATCTTCAAGCGCCTCTTGGATACGATCTGTTCGGATATTCCGTCAGATCACGCAAAGGAACCAAATTCCATGACTCTCGCGGTCGACATTTTGCTGAGTCATGGAATACGGGAGATGTGATTGGATTTCTGTTGAGTTTGCCGTCGTCTCGGACGACAACAGTTTTGCCGCCAGTTTTTAAAGACAAACCTTTAGTTAAATTCAAAAGTTTTCTATATTTCGAGTCAAAAGACGATCCAAACACTGAATCCAAAGCCTTGAAACCACTCGTCGGCTCAACACTCGACGTCTTCCGTAACGGACAATGGCTTGGAACAGCTTTCGACGACCTGAATGCCGGCACTTACTTTCCGGCCGCTTCTCTCTACAAATCGGCCGCAGTTTCCGTCAATTTTGGACCTGACTTTGCATTCCCGCCCTCCCGAACTTATAGACCATGGAGTGACGTTCCATTGGATCAGATGGCAGAACAAACTTTAGCCGAAATGTTGTTTTTCGTTCAAAACGAAGGAACTCTACGTTTAGACACATTTTACGGAAACTGATGTTTATTTACAAATAAACAGTTTGTTTAACATTCGCTTTCGTCGTCCCAGGCGTCGTCTTCTTCATCCGCTTCTTCGGCTTCCGCTTCAGAATCCGATAATTCGATGGCAACTCTTCGGGCCAGAATAGAGGCCACGTCGTGCAGAGGAGTCGCTCTCTCCACTTCCCGTCTTTGAACGTCTTGAACGCGCTTCAGTTGAATGCCTTCGCGAATGGCGGCCAAAAGATCAGATCGCGGATCAGTTTCTTTCGGTTTCAAAACAATTGAAGTCTTTTTCAATTGAATTGATTTCAAATCTGATAAAAACTGATTCGCTTTTTGTTGATCTGAAGGAGAACTGTTTGGCGGAGGGGGTGGTGGAGGCGGCGGATCAACATTCGGCGCTTCTCCGTTCACCTCCTGAACCGGAGGCGGCGGTGGAGGCGGCAACGCGTCTCTCTGGTTACGCGTGCGCTGAACGTCGTTCGGGACGACAACTCCGTGCGAGGGTGTGGCCGGTTGAGAGTTGGGTTGGGAATTGGGTTGAGAGGGCGGGGCAGGGGGTGGTTGTGATGGGCGTGTCATTGGAGCCAAAGAAGCGGAAGTAAGTCTTCGTTGAGTTGTTTGTTGTCCTTGAAGTTGAAGAGTTTGTTCTTTTAGTAAACAATCGTTTTCTGGAATATTCGAAACGTTTTTTATATTCATTTTCAAGACTTCGTTCGAAATGGAATTCATTGGAAATGGAATTTGAATTTCAAGAGAATCCGGACGACGACCGGACGACACGTCTTCCGGTTCATCCAAAATGAATTCTCCGGCGTTTGCCATCATTTGTCGCTGTCTTTCGCGAGTATTATTCGGCGGACGAACTTTTCGCGTCTTTTTTTGATCTGAAATCCAAATAATTATTACTAAACAATCGAATCAATGGACAATAAATACCGGAATGACGTGTTTTCTGAACAACTCTTCGGCGGTCTTGAAGCGCGCGTTCGGTGTCTGCAAGCATTTCTTGTCTCCACAAATCGAAAAAGTAATTCGGATCCGTATAGAACTTGAGTCCGTCTTTTCCGTCGTCTCGATATGCGTTCAGTTTGGACAACAATGGCGGACGATCGCAATGTCGGTAAACTTGACGAATGGATTCGGGAATGGTTTCTCTGGCCACAACTTGCTGATCAAAAACATAAGAAGAACGAAACGCTTTTCGCAAATGAATGTCTTGTAACGAAACTTCTTCAACCGAAGAGTCCAATGACGTCACTTTCACCGCCAATCTATCGATTCTCGACTGCAAGACATTCGCACGCGAAACCAATTGAGACGCATCCAAGAGAACCGCTCCGAACAAGTCTTCGGCAAATGCAGACAACGACGCCAATTGGCGTATGATGTTGGCCAGAGTGCCGTTGGTCACACATTCGAGTTCGTTGGGCACTTGAACGGCCAGATTTCCGCGCGAATCAATGGGAACACATCGACGGCCGACTCCGACGGGAGAAATGACTCTTTGCTCGAAAGGCATTTCAAATGACAGACAAATCAAGACAAATGGCTTCACAACACATGTGACGACATCTGTCGGTCTTTTATTGCATTTTTTGCATAGAATTACAGATAAAAGAGAATAACAGGAATTTGACCCAAAATTATCTCCTCTTCAGTCAATGTCTTCTTCTCTGTGAAAGAAAGCGCGCGTTTCAACCGATCGAATCGCGAAACACGTCTCACATATCCTTCGGGTGGCGGCGGACGCGGCGGCGGATGAGGTGTTGGCGGAGCAGAAGTGGCGCCTTCTGTCGACACAAGACCGCAATCGTCGCGGAAATTAAAGACAACTGTTTGTCCGCTTTTAGGTTTGACTTTTTGAGCGAATGCGGCGTCAGTTCCGTAAAAGAAATGGACATCTTGAGAACGAGACATCAGTGGTGCAGATAATGCCGAAAGACGAGATCCAATGCGTTCGCAAAGAGTTATTTCGGCGCAAATCTGATGCTCGACTTCGGCCTCGACTTCAAACTCTTCATCGAAACGAACGGTAATCACGGGTTCTGAAGAATCACTTTTGACTCGAGTTTGAGTTTCGTAAGAATCAAGAGATCGACAGCGGAAGCGTTCGGTTCTTTCGATTCGAATTCTGATCTAAAGAACAAAAGTTTTGAGAAAATGAGAAAAAAAGAGAAGAAATCAGACCTCAAGTGAAGAATTGGAAGGTTTTCGCGGACCGTAGACTCCGATCGCAGAAACAAATATCGTTTTGTTTGTTCGAAAAGATAATCGCGTTTTTGGCGAAGAATTCGGTAATTGATTGTCAAAAGAACCGAATCTCTGGACTGAAAGCAGTTGTCCTCCGATTAGTCGTTGAAAAAGTCGCGGTTCCGACGAAAACGGCAAACTTCTGGCCACTCGAGGCCAAGTTCTTCGCGCAGACAAAAGCGAACGAATCTGATCTTCTTCGAGAAGTCCTTCGGTTTGAACTTGACTTTTGATGTCTTCGGCAGTCATTAAAGGAAAACGAATTAAAGACAATAAATCTCCGAAAACTTGTTTCAAATTGACTCGAGTTGGACATGAGTTTTGCCGAAGACATTGACTTTTAGCCCAACGACAAACCGATACAAAGAGATCCGATTCAGAGATCCGGAGATTATTGTTGAGAAGAATCTCTTTTACGATCGAAGAATCGGATAAAAGACAAAAATCGGTGGAAAGACAGACAACTCGAGCCCAACGTTCGACTGCTTTCAGAGCCATGGCTTCGATGTCTTGAAAACGACACTTTTTGGCCGAAATCCAAACGGAAAACGCCGAATGACTGTCCAAACGAGTTCTCAGATATCGTTCGCACCGACGCTCAAGAGGCGTGGCTTCGAACTTGAGAGCAGTGAAGAGAACGCCCACAACATTGTCTTTCGTTAATTGACTTTTGTCTGAATAACAGAACCGAAGAAACTCGAGAAAAGCCGGCGCTTCCACGTCCGAGAGCACAATGTCTTCGTCCTCTTCGTCGGCATCGCGAATACCGAAGAACTGGTTCTTGAAAACGGGAGACGCGACGGACAGAACCAGTTTATGCGCGGGAATCCTGAGTTTGCGATTGAATCCGACCACAAAATGGACGTCAGACATGTCTTCTGTGGATAAAAGACGAGAAAATCTTGCACTTAATGTCTCTTCTTCGTCCAACTGGTCGTCCAGAGCTTCGGTTGAAACTCCCGCCGAAACCATTGAAAAGTCTGTCACGTGATTAATAGGTCCGTCCGTTAATAAACTAAGACTTTCGTCGACAGACTGTCCGCGACGTCCAATCGTCTGCAATGGCGGCCATTCGCGCGATTCCAACACTTCTTCAGTCATTTTCCGCCATTTTGTCGATCAATGCTTCGCGCGACGCACTCTCCGTCTGTCCCCACCTCTGCCCCCAACCCAACCCCTCCGAACTCCTTCCACTCCTCCCGACCCCCGACACTACGCCCCCTATCGGACGCCATCTCATTGTTTGCACTGCGACTGCGCGAAGACTCAAAGCGTCGTATGTTTTGATGTCTTCCGAAGAAAAGCCGAAAACTGAGACCAAAGCGGAGAAACAGACGCCGACCGCATCCGCGTCCACTTCGGATGCCGCGTCTGGCCAACAAACAACCGCTCCAACAACATCTCGCGGACAAACCAGAGCTCAGTCTTTCACGACTTTAGAAAAAATTAAACGCTTTTTCTTTTCTCGCGAGGAATGGGAGGCGTATTTAGTGGAGAGATTGGAAAAGGAGGCGAAAGGAAAGGGAGGTTTGGATTCAAATTCTTTTCGCTTTTTGTTTCGTTTTTTTTGATTCGTTTTATTCAGAAAAGAAAAGCAAATGATTTCCCGTCCACTCCTGTCCCGTCCCGTCTCGTCCCGTGACAGACACGCCATCCGCTGTCGATCAGAGCGTTCAGGCTTTTCTTGAGACATTGTTTGCGACTCCCGAAGAAGCGGAACAGTTTCTTCGACAACAATTGGAAAAATTACAGAACGAGAGGAACGAAAGAAATGCCAAAAATCAATGAACAAAACAAACACTTCTTTTCCGACGACTTTTCATTCGAAACAACGTGTCGTCGGTCTTCGTATTCTTCAGGAGTCTTTATTAGAGTCTCTGACCGTCGAAGAAGTGGACACTGAAGCGCATGGAGTCGTTGATCGCGATTTTGGCCTTTTATTGGCCAAAATGGACGTAAATTGGTTTTCGGGAAATTGTGAACGACTTTAGCGACTCAGCGGTCGACCCGACGACTCGACTGCCGATTAGACACGTGTTTAACGTGTTTTCGGTTTTCGATTGGAAACTAATAAAAACTAGAATTTATTCAAACAATTTCTAAATCTGATTCTCGCGCCAAAACCAAAGCCACGCGATTCGGCAAATAAATGAGTAGAGAATGTCGTCTTCCGTTCCATCCTTCTTCAGACGTAAAGAATCGCGTCTTGTGTTCTATTCGCGAATGTCCGCCGAATAAAGCGTCGTCTGAATCGAGAACAACGCGGTAAACACCCGCAGTCTGGACTCCGATTCGGTAATCGGCAAAAGACTGATTCGGATTCACATTAAAGGCAAAGACAAGTCCTCCACGTTCGAAAACTATCACTTTATCTGATTCGTGTTTAGTGGACACCCACGCAGGTCCAGACGACAGCCAATGGAAGCGATTCTCCAAGAGATTCATTTCTGCATCAAAAGCGTTGAGGAATTTGTATCTAAGAAGTTGGTCATCGACAAGAGGCCATTGTCTGCGGGCGTGATGATAGGAGTCGTTGTTTCCTTGTCTCGGGAAATCCAACCATTCGGGATGTCCGAATTCATTGCCGATAAAGTTAAGCCACGCCTCTCCTCCCAAAGCATGGGTTAATAATCGAATGATTTTATGAAGAGCTAATCCTCGGTCTATAATTGGAGTCAAAGGAGACATGTTTGACATAAAATCATACATTTCTTTATCCATTAACCAAAACGCAAGAGTCTTATCGCCGACCAGAGCTTGGTCATGACTCTCCGCATACGCGACTGTCCGTTCCTGCCAACGACGGTTCGTCAAAGTGTGGATCAGATTCCCGATATTCCAGTCTTCGTCTTTCTCGTGTTTCAGCAGTTTGATCCACATGTCGGGAATGGCCATTCCCAGTCGCAAATCGAATCCGCCCCCGCCTTCCTCGACAGGACGACAAAGGGCTGGCATTCCCGACACGTCTTCGGCGATTGTCGTGGCGTTCGGGTGGAAGCGATGGATCACGTGATTGGCAAGTTGCAAATAGCGGAAAGCGTCGGTATCGGTGTTGAGACCGAAGTATTCGTTATAATCGCCGGAAAAGGCGTCAGAAATGCCGTGAGAGTGATAGAGCATTGACGTCACGCCGTCGAATCGGAATCCATCGAATCGATACTCTTTGAGCCAAAAGCGAGAGTTGGAAACCAAAAATCTCAAGACTTCCCATTGCGTGTAATCAAAGAGTCGCGAATCCCATAAGTCGTGAAATCCGCGTCCATTCGCGTGAAAGAAGGCGCCGTCCGTTCCGTCGAATCGATTCAATCCGTCCAAAACGTTCTTCGAAGCGTGCGAGTGAACCACGTCCAACAACACGTAGATCCCCGCCCCGTGCGCAGTGTCCACCAAATACTTGAGGTCTTCGGGCGTTCCATAGCGTGAAGAGGCGGCGAAGAATGACGTCACTTGATACCCGAAWGACGCGTAATACGCATGYTCCATGACTGCCATCAATTGCAAGGCGTTGTATCCCTGTTTGGCCACTCGCGGAACGACATTGTCGGCGAACTCGCGATAAGACGCGACTTTGTATTCGTTGGAAGCGATTCCAATGTGAGCCTCATATATGCGAAGAGAAGGCGGTGTTTGAGGCTTCGGGTGTTTGAATTCGTGTTTTTCCAAAGGATTCCAAAATACGTGTTCGAAAAGCGCGCCAAAAGTCTTCTGTTCCTCTTTCGACGGCTGAACAACATATGTCGCCCACGGAGACAAACGGTCCACCATCTGACCATCTCGAGTCACCACAACCAACTTCAGACGCGACCCGTGCTCTATGGCCGGACTTCCGTCGGTCTTCGGCCGCAACTCGAGTTCCCATTTGCCGAAATCTCGTTTTGTGAACGCATGCGCCGTCTTTGACCACTGATTGAAATCTCCCCGAAGAAACAGTGCTTCGGCATTGGGACACCATTCCAACACACGAATCGAATTGTCTGATTGGACGTGAACTCCGAAACGCAGATAAGACTGCGAAAAAGCGTCCAAACCTTCGGTGGACTCGATCTCTGCGACCAACTCATTGATGGCCACGAATCGGCGGCGGATCTCCTTTTCGTGTAAATGCAGATAAGGATCGCTTGATAGCAGATCTGCAATTCGGTCGCGAATCGGCTTTTCGGCTGTCATTTTGGTTTCGACTGATTTCTAACTTTTCTGATCCAAACTAAACATGTTTTTGAAGCGAAGGTCAATCCGACCGCTCTTTCATTGGTTGTTCTGTTTCTCTGTTCTCCCATTCGTTCGATTCTGTCCTTCAAATATCCAAACTTTCCGTCCTTTTAGACATTGCATTAGTATTGAGTGTTTGACTCAAAAGGGACCAAATTTTCCATTCAATCAGCTGACGAAACACTKCAAACTATGGATTCCTTGACCTCTGAATTAAAGGTCTCTTCTCTCGACTGATAATATCTTTTCTCAAACTTTTTTCTCAGATTCAAGACTTGAAAGTCTAGACTACGAGTTGGACACTCTTCCCGAACACAGAGTCCGTAATTATTGACAAATATTTACCGAAAAACTCATACTTTTTCTGTTTTTTTCAGAAAGTTTTTGTTCGAAACTCGAATTCAAATCTCTTTTTTCGATCGAATTGTTTTCAAATCAAACAAAATCTTAAAAGTAATGAAAACTTTTTGCAAATCTTTTTCTAATCTTTTGTTTCGCAGAAGAACTTCAATCAAAATCTTCAAAACAATGATTTGACGACAATTTCTTTGAATTAAAACTCTGTTCTCACGAAATGTCGTTCTTCTTCCTCCTCTTCCCTCTGCTTCTACTTCTTCTGCATTCAATCTTCCGCCGAATTCGCGTTTTTCAGACGTTTTCTCGAATCGGGATTTCGGGTCCGAAACCGAATCTCTTTTTTGGAAATTTACGACATTTGCGTCAAAACCCGAACCCGAATGACGTCATCGATCTCTGGACCCGACAGTTCGGACGTGTATTTGGTTTCTTCCGTGGTGCACAACCCGTACTCGTGGTCGGCCACTGGCCTCTGGTCCGCCGTCTGTTTGGATCTTCTCTTTTGCCGAATCGACCGAAAAACGTGATAAAAGCCGTTCCTTTTGTAGATTCGGTAATCTTTGTTCGAAACCAGAGTTGGCGTCGAATCCGTTCAGTCATTGTCTTTGCGCTAAAAAGACTTGAAATTTCGGGACTTTTGAGACAAACAGTTCGGCAAACAGTCGAAGAACGTGTCCTCCAATTGGTCGGCGACGGAGGCGTTTGTGACGTCACTCTATTGACGCAAGAGATTGCTTTTGACGTCATTTGCAAAGCGGGTCTTCACTGGACTCCCGATTCCAAGGACGACATTCGGCGCAGTCTCGACGCGTACCTCGAAATGGCCGTTAATATCATCGTCGATGTGGTCACGTGTTTCCCTCCTTTGCGACCGATTCTCGCTTTTCTCAATAACCACGTGACCGCCGGTCGCGTCACTGATCGCGTCATGCGTCACGTGCAGCGGCTTTTGGACGCTCCCGAAGCGGAAGATGAATGTGTGTCTGTTTTACACGATTTCCGTCGTGCAATGGCCACTGGACAGATGACTCGCGCCGAAGCGGTTGCAAACTGTCACGTGTTATTGATTGCCGGATACGAAACGACTTCAACTGCTCTTTCCTTTTCTCTCTTTCTTTTGGCTCAAAATCCTCAAATCCAAGAACAACTTCGCCGTCAAATCAACTCTTCTTCTTCATCTGAACTGCTGAACGCCGTTTGGATGGAATCGTTGCGTCTCTTTCCTCCCGTGACTTCATTTATCACACGAATCGTTGAACGCGATGTTTCTGTGGATAATCTCCGAATTCCCGCCCAAACTGTGGTTCAACTTCCGCTTTTCCAACTCCATAGAGATGCCGATCTCTGGCCAAATCCTGACCGTTTCGATCCAAACCGATTTATTACTACAGTTTCGCCCCATTTTCTGGCCTTCGGTTTGGGACCACGTGATTGTCCCGGAAGACAATTCGCGCGAATTCTCGCTTTAGAAGTGATTTCGAAAATTGTTGGAAATTTTCAAATTTCCGTTTGTTTTCAAACTTCGAAATTGCGTTTTCGAAGTCCGACAGAAGTCGTCATAAAAGCGCGCGAAAACATTAAATTGAATTTCACGCGAATTTCGCTTTAAATCCAATTGTTTTTCAACAAAAAACTCGAGATTTTTTTGATAATTGTTTTCGTGACAAATGTTTCGAAATAAAGATTGTTTTGAAATTTGGGTTTTTTTGTCGTATTTTTAATCAATTTTTTAAAAATCCTTGACTTTTATTTCGATTTATTTCAATCAAAACCTGTTTTTTATAAACACTTAAAATCTCTTCAAAAAAACAAATTGAAATCAAAAACTTTCAAACTTTCGACAAAATGCGAACAAAACGTAAGATTTTTCTCTTTTTTTGCGTCATTTAGTCCTCGATTTCGTCTTTTTCTTAGTCTTTTTTCTTCTGCTTTTGTCCGTCGCTTTTCTGACTTCCGGTCAAAGACGAAGACCCGGAAGAAACCGAAAGTCGGGAAAACAGCCAAATTGTCATTTGAAAGATATCGAGAAGTGTTTGGAACCGTTGTCCAGTCTGAGCAAAAGCGACGACCCGACGGCCATTCTGACGTCATCGGCCGGTCTCGACCGACTTTGTGGGTAAGAGTTGTCGGGAAATGATTTCTTCGTCTCTAAGAATATAATAATAATAATAATATTCAGAGCAATCAAAAACCGTTTCGGGAATTGTGTTCGAGATTTCTTCAAGAAGTGCGGAACTCCTCTGCATCGGGAAGTGTCGTCTCTGGTCGTGGATCAGATGTTGTCTCACACGAAACCAATTTGTCAAAAAGGATCTTCACGTGAAAGTTCGTCTTTTTTTCCTAAATTTTCACTTAATTTTTGAATTGTTTTCAGAATTCATAAAATCTTCGAATTGTTTAAATCGAAACGTTTTTTCGACAAAAACCGCAAAACAAGACTGCAATCAAAGATATATTTCGACTCTCAATACCGCCGCCGCTCTCAACGACTCCTCAGTGTTGGCCATCTGCTGTGGCTTTCGTTTTTGGCAGAAATGCACCGAAGACTTGGCCGCGAGTCAGTGCGGGGCTGAGGGAGGCGTAGAAGGCGTTCGTTCGATTGTCTCTCACGTCTTCCTGGATCTGCCGAACCTGAGCTGTCCGGCAGATCTCTTTGACTCGGATTCGACTGAATGTCAATCAGTTATCGCTGCGAAAGGATCTAAAAAACAGAAACTGAATTCCGACTCAGGAGTCGCCCGATATAATGTCGCGCATATCTTCTCTTTCATGTTTTCCGTTTAATCTTTTATTTTTATTCAATTTTTTTTAATTAATTTTGTTTTTATTACAATTTAATTGCAATAAAATGTTTTTCGAAAAAATCATTTATTGTATTTCGAAAACAAAAAACTTTCCAAAAAAGGAGTAATTATTAGACAATTATCACATATTTTATACATTTCTCAAGTATTACTTCACATAAAACTTGAAAGAATTGAATGTTTTATTGAAATATTAATTTTTATGTTTACTTAAAAAACAATTTTTAAGAAATATCGCAATCAATGCTAACTTTTGCTTCTTTAGTCACAAACTTAATGTTTTTTCAATAATTATTTCAGTGATTAACCCAAATCAGTCACACATTAAAGCAATTATTAGAGAACTTATTGTTTTTTAACACTTTTAATATTAAAATGAATTAATTTTTGTTTTGATTTTCAATTTTATTAATAAAAATTTCAATAATATTATAAAACTTTTATTTATTCTTAAAATACATATATTTTGTTAATAAATAGACAAAACATAAAACGAGACACAAGTGTCGCCACACGTGACCACAGTTTGTCAATAGATGTCAGCACTGAATGACATCATTGATGACATCATTGATGACATCATTGATGACATCATAGACTTCATAGACATGTATTGAAAACAAACAAACCTTTAATACGTCTTCAAAATGACAACAAATCTCTAGTTTTCGTCCATTTTTGACGTCTTTTCCAATCTCTGACCACTTCTTCACTACTTTCCGATCAAAACAAAGGTTTTCTTTATTATACTCTTATTTGAGTCTCATTTCTGTCACAAAGAACTCAATTAACAGTTGTTTTCTTGTCTTTAAGCAGTTCTTCGCGCGCGATGTCCTCCGCGTCGGACAACTCGTCATCGGGAGAACCGAAGCCGTCGACGTCGAGCACTTCGGGTGACCAGAGCTCAAACGACGCCAACTTTGAGTGCAATATATGTTTGGATTCTGCGAAGGACGCCGTCGTTAGTCTTTGTGGACATCTTTTTTGGTCAGTTTTGAAGCAATTGTTCTTCAAATTCTTGAATTATTTGTTCCATTAGTTGGCCGTGTCTTCACCAATGGTTGGAGACGAAGCCTTCTCGTCAGACGTGTCCCGTTTGCAAAGCCGCCATTTCTCGCGATAAAGTCATTCCACTTTACGGTCGCGGATCAGCCGATAAAAGAGATCCAAGAGATCGTTTGCCTCCTCGACCTCAAGGACAACGATCTGAACCCGAATACAACGCCGTAAGAAAAGAGTTTCGATTCTAATGTCTAATAATCTATAAAAATAGCAGTCATTCCCGAACTTTGGTTTCGGTGACGGCGGTTTCCACATGTCGTTCGGAATCGGCGCCTTTCCCTTCGGTTTCTTTGCTTCGACCTTCAACTTCGGCGACGGTCGACCCGCTCCGTCACCGCACAGTCCCGAGTTTGCCGAAGACCAGTTCCTGTCGAAGGTATTCCTTTGGGTGGCGCTTCTCTTCATTATTTGGCTATTATTGGCATAAATTCAGTGAAAATCAAAGAAAATCAAAGAATTCGTCAAATTTTAAGCCAAACTTTGAAAACTGTTTTTAATTTCTTTTATAACTCTATTATACTCTAAAAGACGTACTTTTTTGTAATTTCAACAATAAAGACGTATTTTATGGACCGAACCGTGACTTCCTTTTCCTCAATTCATATATTATTGTCTTCGCGTGTATTCAACACTTGAACAACACTTTAGTCTCGAGAGTCTCTGATTTTGTCCGCAAAATGGTTTGTATTTTCACTTTTGATGTCATTCTTCTGATTAATAATATCTGGTTTTATCACCGAATAGTCGGCTCACAAGACATTTCGCATTAAACAGAAACTGGCGAAGAAACAGAAGCAGAACCGTCCGGTCCCGCAATGGATCCGAATGAAGACCGGAAACAGCATTCGATATAATGCCAAACGAAGACATTGGAGAAGAACTAAACTTAAATTGTAGACAAAAGTCGAATTGAATTTGTATTCAAAATGATTTCAATTGAATTAAACCTTTAATTAAATACACATTTGTTTTGTTTTTATTATTCATTTGTTTGAAAGAATTTGAAAATTGATTTAATTGTCGATTAAATGAATTGCAATTAATTTAGTCTTCAAATGATTGTTCGTTCATCTGATTGATCCCTTTTGTTTCTATCCGTCGAACCGTTTATTCAAATGGTATTTCAATATGAAAAGGTCCCAAATTGTCGAATCAATGATTGTTTGTTTTGAATGAGAAGAGCGTTCGCGATGTCCGACACTTTGCTTTTGTTGCAGACTTTGCGATCGGAAAACTCTGGTCTTAAGAATGACTTCCGACGAGTCATGTCTGTAGTCCGAGAGATATTCGAATGGATCGACGCTTTGGTCGCGCGATGTCTTTGTGTCGACAAAGAAGACAACGCGAAAACTCTTTTTCAATTTAGACAACGAATTGATGGCAAAGAAGTGGTCGAAAAAAAACGTCGAAAAGGAAAACGAAAAAAAGGACGAGTTTTGACTCAATCGGGAAAACAAGTCTTTTTGAGTCGAACTAAACGTCTTCAATGTCAATGGGTTCTTATTCTTCTTCTTCTTATATCTTCTTATTATTGTCTTATTATTGCAATTCTTCCGCAGCCCGGATGTGATGCTATTTTTCGCGACAGAGAAGACCTTGAGAATCATAAATGGCGTCACACGGGAACCAAGAAATACACCTGCGAGTGGCCGGGTATTCAATAGAGTCTCTATTGTTCGCAGTTTTGACCGAATCTTCTTCAGGTTGTCTCAAATCGTTTTCGTCTCGTTCTTATCTCAAGAAACACGTGTCCACTCACGTGGATCCGAATCAGTTCCGCTGTTTTCACGCGAACTGTGACCACAGATTCGTGTCTTCAGTCGAACTCAAGGATCACTTCATTGCTATTCATAACGCAAACAAACCTTTTGAATGCGTTCGTCTCTCTTCTGCCCTTTCTTTGTCTCAAATGTCTAACTCTTTGTCTCTCAGGAGTTCCCGAATTGCGGCCAACAGTTTGCCGTAAAACGCAATCTCAAAGACCATCAGGTTTTCATGATTTCTGACGTCTTTTTCATGAACTGAATTCCATTTCATCCACAGGTCGTCCACTCAAAAGAGAAGCCTTTTCAGTGCGATTGGCCGGGTATGTCATATTTCTGTCGATTTGTTTGATTAACTTCTGACCACTTTTGACCACTTTTGTCCCGAAAGGCTGTGAATCGGAGTTTAAACGCAAACAACAATTGGGTTCGAAAACCACGAAAAGCTTTTTAATCACTTTTTAATCTTTAGAATTTTGTTAAAAAGAGATTCATATGAATGAAGTTCACCGAACGGCCGACAAAGTGGTCTGTGATTGGCCGGGTATTAAAGATTTGTTTGATTTAGAGTTTAATCGCGTTTTTCTTCTTAAAAAAGGTTGTGATTCGACATTCAGTTCGGAAAACAAATTAAAAACTCATAAAATGAGACACACCGGAGAAAAACCATTCAAGTCAGACATTAAGACTCTTTCTGTGACTTTTAGTGACCATTAATTCCGTCCAAAAGGTGTCCGCATTGCGAATGGCGTTTCCGACAGAAAAACCATTTAAAGACTCATCTTTTGAAACATTCGGGAGAAAAGCCTTTTCAATGTCAAGACTGCGACCGACGGTTAGCTTAGCATTTGTCCTCTGATCTGATGTTTGACCGAAACAACACATTCTTTGCTTTAGATTTCAAACGAAACAAACTCTTCGTTTTCATTCAGAAAAGAGTCATCGAATCAGTTCTTAAGACACATATTACACGTCATTTATGTACAAATTAACCGGTTTTGTTGATTTAAACCAATAAAATGTTTGCAAATTGTCTACAAATAAATGCAATAAAATGTACGCAATGTTTGTGTCGACAGAAGTGTGAATCACGTGTCGCGACATTTAGTGAACGATAAACGCCATTAAAGGCCGAAATGCGGACCAGAAGTGGCCATAAATACACCGGCGACGGAACCAAAGAGTCGTCGACCGGAACTGACAAAAGAGAGTTCAAGAGTGAAGTCAAACCGAAGCGCGAAATCAAGAAAAATGAAACAACGGCTCCAAAGTCGGCTCCAAGAGTGCGACGAATGGCTAAAGAAGAGCCGAATAACGATCAGAAAGCAATTGATCCAAAGGAACAAACGGTGACCAAGAAATCGGACGAAAAACAGGTCAAACGCGATATCAAGAAACAGGAAACAACGGTTCCCAAGACTTCTCCGCGATTGAGAAGATTGGCTAAAGAGGAAACACGTGAAGAGTCGAAGAAAGAAACGGCGAAAACAAAAGTCAAGGAAAACGAAACGAAAACGAAAGAAACGGTTCCAAAGACTGTGCGATTGCGTAGAGGGGCGAAACAGGAGGCGAAACAGGAGGCGAAAGAGGAGGCGCCCAAAGAGGAAGAGTCTGTGAATGAAGAAGAAGTTGAGAACAAATGCGACGAAAAAGAAGTCAAACCGAAGATCAAAAAGAAGGAAATTCTGCCAAAAGTGCGATCGCGACGATTGGCCAAACAGGACGAGAAGGAGGAGCCAAACGACGACAAACCGGAAGAACCGACGGAACAAAAGACAAAAGACGCAATTATTGACGAAAAACCCGAAGAAATCGAAGAAATCGAACCGATTGTAGAAACGGAAGACAAAATCAACGAATTGATGGAAACAGAAGAACAATCGTTGAAAAGGAAATCAGATGAAAGTGAAGCAAAAGAAGACAATATTGAACCGTCCAAACGACAGAAGGTTTCGCGATTATCTGTGCCTTCTTTGCCTCAGATTTGTGGACAACTGTTCTCTTTGGGAAATGTAGACGAAGGACAGACAGGAATACGACTTAAACGCGTCGACGAACACAAGATTCGCAATTACGAGCCTTCGTTGGTTACGGACGAAGACGGACAAGTGATGCGCGAAGTGGTGTCCGTGGCTTGCGGCGCAATGCATACTTTGTGTTTGTCTTCGGATCAGAAGTTGTATTCTTTTGGATGTAATGACGAAGGAGCGCTCGGAAGAGATACTTCCACTTCAGATGACACCGAAGACAGCGTTGACGTCGACTCCAGTGAAGAAGTCGTGTCTAAGATTCCAAAACCAGTGGACGATCTGCCGGCGGGAATCGCGCGTCTTCGGGCCGGAGACAGTCATTCGTGCGTTTTGTTGACCGACGGATCGGTTTATCTTTGGGGAAACTTTCGGTTAGTTTTCAATTGATTTGATTCAATTCAATTCAATTGATTTGAWTTGATTTGATTTGATTTGATTTGATTTGATTGTGTTTTTAGAGACGATTCGCATAATTTGGGACTTTTTGTTGATTCGGAATCGGATTCAGAAAAAACATTTGTTTCGACTTTTCGTCCAAAACGTCTTGAAATCGACACAAAGATCGTTGACATTGCTTCTGGATGTCATCACATTTTGTTGTTGACCGAAGATGGTCATGTTTTGTCGTTCGGCGACGGATCTAAAGGACAATTGGGACGAATCGAAAGAACAGATTTAGTTAGTGTTGAAACCAATCGCTCGCTATTTCTCGAACCGAAACGCATCCAGTTTCCCGATTCGGCGCTTGTGGACGCCATTTGGGCCGGGCATTGGTGTTCGTACGCGCGAACAACTTCAGGTGAAGTGTACGCCTGGGGACTCAATAATTACCATCAGTTGGGGTTTGAAAGCGAGGGAACGGTTGACATTCCAAACGCTGATCCCAACTCTTCTCACGCCTTCTTCAGATTCACTCTCGAACTGAAACCCCGTCTTTCGCCTCATTTGCCGACTAATGTCCGTCAGATAGCCAATGGTCAGCAACATCTGCTTGTATTGGACTCTGAAGGACAGGTGTTTGTTTGCGGTTCTAATCTTTATTCCAAACTCGGACTCAAAGTCGACGAAAACGATCCGATCGTCAAAACTCCGCGTTCTTTGCCGACCGACGCCTTCGACGGACACAAAGTGACATCTATAGCTTGTGCCGACTTCAACTCGCTGGCCATCACCGAATCGGGTCATTTGTATGCATGGGGACCAAGCGGATCACATATCGGCACCGATTCGGACGACAACGTCGAACGGCCAACTCGCGTCAAAGGACACTTCGTGGACAAGACGCGATTCGTGGATTTGGCTGTTGGCGCGCAACACACGGTCTTGATTGGAAGCGCTTTATCCGTAAACGGAGACAAAAACTAATTTATATCGCATTTTAAATTCATTTTATTAAACAATGTTTTAATAGATTTTTACGATTTTGTGATTCATTGTTGTCTTAAATAAAGTCATTTTTCCCGAAAATCATGTCTCAATTGTGTGTCTTATGTCTCGACAACAGTCACTTCATGGTCAACGAAGATCTTCTCCCATCACGTCTTGCAGTCCAACGGGAAGCGGCCAATGCTTTGATTCATCAGATTCTCAGTTCAAATGCCGAAAGTCGTGTCGCTATTCTTCAATTGGCTCCAAATGCAAAACCAGTTCGTACTCTCACTACCGATGAAGTCCTTCTGATGCGCGCTCTTTATGGCGTTTCAGCCGACGGACAATTGCGATTCACACGTGGTCTCGAAATTGCACTCTTGGTTCTGAAAAACGCACCGCAAAGCGAAACAACAGTTCGCAAACGTGTTCTTGCATTTGTGGGAAGTCCTGTCAGTGAGGAAGACATCAAACAATTGCCTTCTACTGCCAGGAAACTGCGTCGGGCCAATGTCTCGATTGATATCGTGAGTTTCGGTCCCGAAGCCGAAACCGACCGACAAAAACAAGTTTTGCGTGAATTCTTGTCTCAAATGACTTGCGATTCTCATTTGGTTTGTGTTCCGAAAGACAATGACATGAATTACTTTCTCTCGACTTCTATACTCTTCTCGAACGCCGTTTCTCTGGTCAACGAACGCACGGATCCAGAAATAGCGATTGCAGTCAAACAATCGGCCGCCGAACACAACACTCGTTTGGACGCAGAGATGAAGCGCGCGATTCAAGAGTCAGAGAAAAGTTCGGGAATAAAAACCGAATCAAAGAATTCAACAAAAGAAACGGAAAAAAACGAACAAACAGTTCTCAGCGAAGAAGAACAGTTGGCTTTGGCTCTTCAGTTGTCTTTATTGGAGACACAAATCAAAAAGTCAGACAAAAAACAATGATTTTATGTAAAAATTTTATTCAGAATTAAAAAAATCTTCAATAATTGTCGTATTCTTTCGACATTATTATTGTTTACATTTGATTTCGATTTACTTAACAATTGTCTCACTTTTTTTATTTCAGTCGTGACAATACTTTTCTGCTTTATTTTTGTCTGTTTTTCATTACGGGATTCACTTCTTTCTTATTTTCAATTTTATTCTTCTTTGGATTTGTGGACACAATCTTCTTAAAGTTGATCTGAATTCGTTGTCCGTCTTTATTCTGTTCTTTTTTAAASACGTTTTGCATTCGCTTTTGAATGACTGAAAAACTTTCTGGTTTTTGATCATTGGTTTGAATGTCTTTCTCAAAACCATTTGTTTTASATTTTCTTCACTTTTGGTTTGTTTTGTTCGCGACTTTTCCTAAAAATATAATTCCAATCAATAGATATTCAAATAGTTTTCAGACAAAAGCAAAACAACGAGAAGAGTCAACGCAAGGATCAAAACAATTGACAAAATCATAATCAATGTGTTTCTGTTGGTATTTGTTTGACTTTTGGCACAACTGATGGAAATTCCGTCGAAATTAATAAAACAATTAATATTAAAGACTTTAAGGATTTGTTTAATGAGTTTTGAATTAAATGTTAGAAAATTGTTAGAAAAGCGAGACTTTATTACAAAAGCATTTCATTTACTGAGAACTGAATTAAAAACAAGAGAAACAAAGTTTTCATAAGAAAGAGTAACCATTCCGTCTAAATCTGTGTCCAATCGGCGAAACTCATCCGTCAAAGACTGCAAATGAATGCAAATCTTAATAAAGTCGTCGAAATGTATGATTTGTTCGAATCGAGTCATCAGTTTCTCGTAAAACTGGTCACTAAATCGGTAACCAAACGATGTGAGCGCGTGTTTCAGTTCGCGGACATCAATTTGACCAGATTTGTCCAAATCGTAAGACTGAAAACAATTCAACCAATTAGTTATGTATTGCCATAAATTGCGAAATGCGTCCAAATCTATACTTCGAGACTTTGTCTTATCAAACATTGCAATCATTAAATGGATCTGAAGACAAAAGACAACAAACTATTAGTTCAAGAAATGTCTTCATCTTTACTCACAGTTTGCAAATCAAACGCTTCAAATGATCCGTTGGACAGAGCCTTCTGCAGTTCCAATGCATTGATAATCCCGGATCGGTCGGTGTCCACGGACTGGAAGTACTGAACCAGAAGAGAGTCATCGGGAGTAACGTTCTGTGGATTCATGTTTTGCCGAAATTATTGTAATCATAAATGACGTCAATCTGTGTTTGACTTTTGCATCGTTTGTAACACTCGTTGTAATCACAGATCAAAGATTTCTTTGAATTCTTTGAATTGATTTCAAAGTTTAGTTGATTTCAAAGCATTTATTTTGGATTACATTTACATTTGATATGACTTTGAATTTGTATTGAATTGTGAATCGAATTATAATTTCTTTGAATACTTTCTGAACGACTGCGCAGTCATTCAGTCATTCAATGACAACATTTCTAACGATGTTTTCCGTCAAAACCTTCCGACTATTGACCGCCAAATCTGGTCTCCGAGTGCCGCGTCGTGGCCTCAATGTTCACGAACACGTGGCCATGGATGTGCTGCGTCAGGGAGGCGTCAATGTGCCCCACTTTGGCGTCGCCCGAACCCCTCAGGAGGCGATGGAAGTGGCGCGCAAACTGTCGTCTTCGGACTTTGTGGTCAAAGCACAAGTTCTGGCCGGCGGTCGAGGTCGCGGCCAATTCAGTTCGGGTTTGAAAGGAGGCGTAAAACTTGTTTATTCGACGGAAGAAGTTCACGACGTTTCGCGACAAATGCTTGGTTTAAAGTCATTAAAAGTCTTTAATCATTAATCTTTCATTTGATTCGCTTTTTGTCGACTTTTAGGCCACTCTTTGGTTACGAAACAAACCGGAGATAAAGGAATCAAATGCTCAGAAGTGATGATTGTTGAGCGCGTGTTTCCCCGACGCGAGTATTACTTTGCTTTAATGATGGAACGGGCCTTCAATGGACCCGTTATTATCGCTTCTTCTCAAGGAGGAATGGCTATTGAAGACGTCGCTCGCGATACTCCCGAAGCCATTGTCACTCAGCCCATAGATATCGAGAAAGGAGTGGACAGGGATTTGGCGTTATCTGTGGTGAAAAAGTTGGGTTTTCATGCGTCGAGTCACGAACAAGCCGTCGATTTGATTCAAAAACTTTACGAAGTTTTCCTCTCAAAAGACGCGCTAATGATTGAAATCAATCCAATGATTGAAGACACTTCGGGTCAAGTGTTGTGTTTGGACGCCAAATGCCGTTTCGACGACAACTCAGAGTTTCGTCAAAAAGAGATTTTCTCGCGAAAAGACACGACACAAATAGACGAACGCGAACTTCAGGCTTCACTTCATAATCTCAATTATATTGCATTAGACGGCGATATCGGATGTCTCGTCAATGGTGCCGGACTGGCCATGGCTACAATGGACGTCATTAAGCTGCACGGCGGCAATCCGGCCAACTTCTTGGATGTCGGCGGCGGAGCGACTGCACAACAAGTCACTGAAGCCTTTCGACTAATTTCTTCAGATTCCAAGGTTCAGGCGATTCTGGTGAACATTTTTGGCGGAATCATGAGATGTGATATCATTGCCGAAGGAGTGATTGCGGCCGCAAAGACATTGGATTTGAAGATTCCTATTGTTATTCGACTTCAAGGTTTTTCGACTCATTTTTTCCATATTTTATTCATTTTATACTAAATTTCTGTTTCAAAGGCACTCAAGTCGACGATGCGAAGGCTCTTATAGCCGCCAGTCGTTTGCGAATCCTGGCCTGTGATAACCTCGAGGAAGCGGCCAAAATGGTCGTTAAAATGTCGGCTATTGTGGGTTTGGCGCGTTCTGCAGCCGTTTCTGTCAATTTTGAACTTCCGATTTGAATGCCTTTAAGTTTACTGTTATTTAAATAGCGTTTAAAGAGTTTGATTCAAATCATTTGAAATGTTTTTAATTATATATAGATTTAAGAATAATTTACATCTGTTTTACACAAATTCAGTTCATTTTTAGTTCATTTTATTATTAATTATTTATTTTAATTAATTACCGTTAAATTGTGTTTTACCGTTAAAATATGGAAAAATCATAGGGAATAATGCGATTTTGTATGAAAAATATAGATTTTTACTTTGAATAATAATTTGCTTGTTTTTATATATTTTCAAGATTTGCCACCCCTTGTATTTGGACGTCTCTAGTTGTTCCAAACCCTTTTAATATGCTATCTATTTACTGATTTATAATATGTAAAAATACTGTGAATGTATATAAAAGTCATTTATTGTTAAACACTGTTATAACTAATTAATTAATTACTTCTAATATCTAAATATACCGGTTTTAATAGATTACTGTTAATTATTGGTCATTACAGTTCCCTATTCCCCCAATTTTGCTTTTCCCCACTTTAATTTAACCCACAACCAGGGGTGGTAAAAAATGCGGTTTTTTACCGTATGAAAGCGTTATTTTTCATTTTTTTGAATTCCATTGAATTGAAATAAAACACGATTTTACGGTAATATTCTCCTAATTTTAAGGTGAGATTCACTTTTTAAAACTAATAAATGTTTTATTAAATTATAATAATTACTGTTATTTTTGATGAGATTTTAATTATAATTGAAATATTTAATAAACAAATAAAACAYATTTAAGTGAATCTCAAGTTTACAAATTGATTTGACTTTTAGGAATAAATATTTTGCAATTTATTAATCAAATATTATATTTGATAAAAACAACAAATAAAACAATTTAATAAAACATTGTGTGCTTTGATTATTAATACAATATTTGTTTATAAATATTAATATATAAAATATAATATAAATTTAATTTACAGTAAATTTGTTCAAAACCTATGAGAATATTGAATAAGTAAACAAACTCTCAATATTTCAATGTTTTTTTTAAGAAGCAGTTGTTATTAAATTAATTGAAATAATTAAATAATGTGTTTTATATGCAGTAATAAGTTATAAGTTATCGGTCAATGTTTTTCACTTTTGTGTTTAAATTTAATTAAAACTTATAAACAGTTACTTATTTCATGTGAATTAATATTGATTTTTTTCTATTCATTACAAAGTTGATTATAGTCTGGAATTATGACATTAGTTAAGCATTTATAGCATAATTAATATATTTGTTTGCAAAATGTTTTACATTTATTGATATCAGTCTTGAGTTTTTGATTGCAGTATTAATTATGATTTATAATACAATGCTTTCACTAATGAAAACTGTTTTAACACAAACTAATTCAGATACCAATCAATGTTTTTGATTTATTTCAATTGTATTTCTGGAGAATTCAATGATTGTAATAGATTTAGAATAATTAAAAAATAATATTAAATATTGTGTTTGTTTTGCTATACAATCGACTTAATTATAACATAACAACATAATTAATAAATAATTAAATTTATTTATTTATTAAGTTTTTTGTAGTTTTCCTTTTAACTCATTTTAAATTAAATGCAAGTTTTGCTTATTATCGATCGAAACAATTGTCCAGAAATTTACCGCTAGTTTAGGGATAACAAAGTTGTGACCAACAAACTAACCAAAACTTACATTTAATTTATATATTTTATTTGTATCTAAACTATTCTTTATTTAAAATAATTTGAGAAATTAATTATTTTTTTTATCATTAAAGCACTTTATTTTTACAAATTTTGCAAAATTCACTAAAACTTTTATATTGTATAATAAATCAATGATTAATATAATTAACTCAAAGTCATATATTTTAAAAAGTATACAATATTTACACTAAAATAAAATTTCTTCTTAAAATACTTTTTTTGTAAATATACAGTATTTAGTAATTTATACAATATTTGTATTATAAATAAATATTTATAAATAAAAGTATAAACATCAGTAGTTTAAATATTATTCTTGTTTTTATTAGAATTGCATAAAGAATTAAATTTAAAAAATGGCAAAACATTAAGTTTTTTAAATATAATATAAACACAAATGTTTTATCAAAGAATAAATTTAAAAATAATTTTCTAATGCATTGAATTTTATTACAAGAATTGCAATAAATTGTATTATTGTTTATCACATTTGAGTGAATCTAAAGAATCAATTATTTTTTAATTAATGTTTTGTTTAGAACTAATTTAATGATAATTCTTTACGAATCAAAAAATGTTTTATTTATTTTAGATATCAATATAACAAAACATTTAAGAAATACTTTTATTGATTTTTAAAAAGTTTTGATACAAATATTATTAAAGTTTGAAATAAATTAGATATATATTAATTTTTATTAATAAAAAATCACTTTCAAACTTGATGTGAAATTCTTTACTACATTTATCTGCTTTTGTTATTATTTTATAATTTAATAAAGAAAATAATATAATAGTATAATAATTATAATTAAACAAAAAACTATTTTGTTTAGTTTGTAATACAATAATTGTAACTTTATATTGCATTTTAAGTGTTTGCTCTAATAGTAAACAATTTTAATACAATATGTTTGTGCAGTAATATCTAAAATACAGTTAATTTTGGATAAAGCAAGTGTTGTCCTATAAATATTTGGTCAAAATAACTATTTATACATTAATATTAGCGTTTAAATCATAAATGTTATTATTTTAACGTCAAATGCAGTTATAATCCAATTAATATAAACTTAATATCTATTTAATGCAAAATTTAAAATTAAATTTAAACAATTTTTAGCAACATTAAACTCAATTTATTTTCTAAAATCAAATTTATCGTTTTAGTTGAACCAAAATATCAATTACAGCAAAAAATAAATTTATCAAATATTTTATTTAATTATATTTAGATTTTTTGTTTCATAGCCAATAACTTGTGATTTATATAACGCTAACTATGAGTTACACATTACTTATTATATATAATATAAAATTTGAAAATGTGTTTTATGTTCAGTTTGTGGTTTTACTTTATATACAGTATGTTTGACAATGATTTAGTGTCAGTGATATAACTTATATAAGCATTTGAACTAAAAATTATTGATAAGTTAATCTCAAAACTATAATAATCCTGTATTTAATACTATAAACTAAAATGCAGAATATTTTTATTACAAATTCTCAAATCTTAATAATTATTAATATAATAACTACAAAACTAAATATAAATTTATCATTATTTCCTATATTACTATTAATATATTATTTTCAGTGTTTTGTCTGTCTTTCCTTTCTTTTTCCTTTCATAATACCTAACAAACCATTTAATAATATATAAATAATGAGTATTATTTAAATCGACTTTCGGAATTGATTTTCAATAAAAAAATTTGTTGAAATAAATTGAATTGTTTATTAGCATAAAATGATTTATTATAATACTATAAAAAATGTTTTATTAAATTTTACAAAAGATACAGAATTTATTTGACAAATAAATTATTGTTTTGTTAGGAATAAAAGCACATAAGATATCGTTTAATTAATAATCACTTTTATTAAACAATAGCAATAGTAGTCACTGTGTATACTGTRTATATATATATAGAGTATATTTATACTATATATTGATTTTGTGTGAATTTAGAGTATATTAATAGCAAATGTAGCAAAAAAATGATTTACCTATTTTTGCGATCAAATAAACGTGTATTAAATATATATTCTATGAAACAATTGGATTCATTTGACATTTGATTGCATTTAACTTCTGAATACTTATTATGAATTCACGTCAAGAATTGCATTGCTTTAACACAAATGCATCGAAATATTTGAAAAGATAAGTAAATGTTATTTAAAAAGAGAGCAAAACTATTAAACAATTGTAAAAATGAGACAACGATTGTCTAACTTTTGTATTGCATTTGTTTAAGCATTAAATGAATGTTTTTGAAAGAAACCATACATTCATACAGTAGTGACATAAGTGGTGGCAAATCCTCGTTAATACTTAACAAACTGTCTGTTGAAATAAGAGACAAATCAATAACACCTGAACTCATAGAAATGATTGCGTAAATTAGGTCTTCACAAACATACAGTTTAGTACTCTATATCATAGTCTATATAAGGGATTATATTTGTGTAAAATCTATTTGAAAAGGCATTTATCAAAATAAAAATCCAATTATCGCTTATATAATACACATAAACCTCATGTGTTTACCAAAGCTATGTATAGTATTTGCAAGAAATGGCATGAATTGTCTTCAATGGTCAGAATTGTATGGACAGTCATACAGACATTGAGTTCCCATTGCCTTCAAGTTTCAAATAAAATAGACATAAAATTTTGTATTAATATTTGTTTTTTATTATATTTCACACAAAACATTACTATTGAAAAATCGTACAATAAATACAAATATATCTAAAATAATATATATTTTATACATCAGTTGTAGTGCTTCTCTGCTAAGAACCACAGATTCTGATAAAAAATCAATATTTCTGTCAACAGTTCCGGTTATAGTCAGAGATCTACGCAAGTATTGTGTCCTTGAGTTCAATATCTACGCAATCAATACAAGTCTGATTCACTTCGAGTCAGTCAATGGATGGGAGAGAGAGAGAGGGAGACAGGGATGACATGAGTGCGCAATGAAGGAAAATGTCGAGAATTATAACATTTAGAGCTCAGACCTAACACAACACAAAATAGATGCTCAGCTGAGATGTGATGTGACTCTCACTGCTATTCATTGAATTCAATACTCAAAACTACAGTTTGGCTTATATTGTGTGAAATGTATGTAAAAATGACGCACTAATAGAGTATACCTTTTAGACAACACTTTTATCATAATGTCATTACTCGACGGCAAGTATTCTCATTAATATAATATTTATTATTATTTATATTATTATTATTATTAACACTTGTTTTCTTAATATTTATAAACAAAAATAATTTATTTTTCATTTGAAACGTTTATAACTATTTAAATATTGAATTCTGTGATAAACTCAACAAAATTCAATTACATAACAATTATTATTGTTGTTAAACACAATTGCTTTACAATATTCTATAATTAATCACTAAATTTCAGTTTTTATAGGTTTTTATTTAAAAAACTATTTATTTATATTATTATAGTATAAGTAATATTTATTAAATATAATCTATTTATAGTATAATATATAATGGCTTTTAAGTCAACAAATATTGCGGTTTCATTTATATTTTGATATTTAATTAAACAAATGTATTAAAAAATAATTTTAAGCATTCATTTTAGTTAAATAATAATAAATCCTATTTTGTTTGTTGAAAACATAGTGAAAGGGAGGAAAAGTAGGCCAAAAATAGTATGAACTTAAAGAGTGAAAACCCGGCGACTATTGTGTAGAGAATTGAATGAATAAAAAAATGATAGAGAGTTGTGAATAGGGATGACATGCGATTAGCACAGGTATCCACCGGAAGACTATTTGCTGATCATTAAAATGCTTTCTATATACAGTGTATTAGATATATAATTATAAATTATATATATATTTATATTATAAATATATATATAATTTATAATTATATAAAATTTTAATTGATTTTATTTGTATAGAGATTTGGAACGGAAATTAATTTTAGGACTTTATTTATAATAAACTTTTATATTATTATTATATTTAGAAGTTTTGTTGGAAATATTTATATAATTGTTTACTAAAATTAGTATAAGTTTTCATTTGTTATAAATTCTTGATTTACATGTGTTTTTGCTAATCATTTATTTACTGATGTATTGTTGTATATAAATATATGAATTAGAAATTATAAATTCAGATACTTTTAAATATTCAAAATACATGTATTTTAGTAAAAATTATAATTACTTATACTATTGCTTAGCAAACAATTGTTATAAAATACAGTATTTTAACTTAATATAATATAAATCATAATTTAATACAAATTCGACATTTTAAAAATTTAAATAAATAGTATTGTTATAAATACTGTACTAATATTATCTATAAATTAATATACACTTAATTGCCGTTTGGTATTAGTTTTTAATTAAAATTATTAATAATTGAAAAAATTGATGGTCTTGAATGTGATATAAACTTGTATTATATTTTAAGCGATAATTTTCAAAGTTTTCAAATTTGAAAGGGAGGACTAACTAGATTTTCGATATAAATTTACAATTTCTCAGATTATCCTAATTTAATAAAAATATAATAAAATGAGAATTATAAATGAAAAAAACATTTATATTATTTAAAATTTGTATTTATGTAGTAGTTATACGATTTATGCCATTTTTGTCAACTTTTATTTACTGATAAGAAAAAGATAAGCAATTTCTTGTCTATAATTATAAGTTGTAATACATAATAGATTTAGAAATTACAAAACAATTATTATTATTTATAAAATTTCAATTATTTGGTTTCATTTATTGTTAGTAAAGCATACTATTATACATAATATAATATAAGCATGAATTTTGTATTACACTCTTTATGTTATATTGTTTTAATTATTGATATAATATATGCCTCTAAATATCTGATAAATAAGTGTATATCCGATTTAAACTACCGGTATATTTACGATATTAATAGTATAAGACTTTTATTTGTTTAGTTTACTAAAAAAACAATTACTTATTGAAAACATATTATAATTTTATCAAATAGTTAGAAAAAATATTCTAATAATTTTAGTATTTAATTTATGTAAAATAAATATTTCATTTAAATTGCTTTCAATTGAGTCAATTATTTATACAACTACATAGTATTGATTATTTATTTATACTGTATAAAAAATATATGTATTTACATGTACTTAAATGTAATTTATTTTTGTACATCTGTATAAAAGACTATTAAAAAATATATTTTTGTTAGTATTTGTATTTTAAGAGTTGATAACTTTGTAATTTATATATAAAAATAGTAACTCTTTATAATATAAATTAGAATAGCTTCAAGTAATATAAGATATAATGTTTTTTAGCAATTTTCCGTAAACTCATATAATTATATATTTATTTATGATTTTATTATTTATTAACGATTGCATTAAGTAGTTATGGGAGCAGAAAATGCGATGAAAATTCAAATATGAATTCAAATGAGTGTAAATGACATCTAATTTGATTTATCGCTTAATTGACTCCAAGTTTGCAATAGTTATAACAAAATGTGAATCTTTAGGCTAATGGTATTGTTTTGCCTTTAGGTCAAACATTTTTCAAATCTACAGTCATTTTGATAGCAATACTTGCCATTAAAGTACAACTATCACAAACAAAGTGTCCCTCAAGAGATTATTCGTGGTGTTTACAAATCGACGGCTACGACAATGTTATACTCGACGGCAACAGATTTCCAGACATTAAGCCAGTTATGGGACACATCAGTAACCTATTAGATGGAAACGCTAAAGAAGGCAAAAGGTTTGACCACTTTTTCCTTTATAACAACCATGAAGTGAGACGACTGGAGGCCAACTCGTTTGCTGACTTGACGTTTAACAAAATTAATATCAAGAATTGCACAAAACTGATCCGTATTGATCCCAATGCTTTTAATGGCACTCAACATCTGATAACAAAAGTGCACATCGATTTGATATCAATTAGTGGTCCGAAAAATATAGAGGACTTCTTTGATGCGCTGAATAATTTGCCAAAATTAGAGGAATTGGAGTTATTTAACCACAATATTATCATAATTCCGTCTTTTGCTTTTCGTCAGCCACTTCTTAACCGACTAGAATTGGACGGACCACTCGATACTATCAAAAACAATGCTTTCTTTGATTTGGTCAGTCTTAGGATTCTTAAGCTTCATAAGTCTGTTAAACACATCCCAAAGCATTCATTTGATTTCAAGACTTTTACAAACAAGACGTTAGACATCTATTTTGACATTAAGTTTAATACTATTGAAAGCGGGATTTTCTCACAAGTCTTGAGACCAATTACGCTGAATCTGTATTTAAAGAAATTGCGTGATCTCAGTGAAAGTGTCTTTAAACCGATCCTCTTGTCTGAGAGAAGACATGACATCACATTTCACGGTGAGCTTAAAGAGATGGCTCAGCCATGTATTCTCAAATGGCTGTTCGATGAAAAGGCTAGCTTTAAGGGCAGATTCAGCTTCAAAACGGATCCTATGATTGGACCCAACGATTTTGTCGACTGTCCCGAAGATTCAAATAGTATTAATGACTCTCAGGTCAACTCCAGTGTCAATTCGTTTCAACCAATTAACTCAAATCCGTACTCTAAGCTAATCAATAGGTATCTGATCCTCGCAGTTGGCATTTCAATCTTTTTATTTAACATCCAAAACCAATACGTTTAATGCTCTTAACATTAAATTAATCAACCAATCAATCAATAATGGGTTTCTTGTTTTTGTTTGTGAATCAAATATAGTCAGACAAATGTATACTAAATTTACTAAAAAAGTAAACCAAAAATCTATACTAAAATGAAACTAAAGTTTGCGTGATCTTCGTGTATGTCATCTTTAGAGCACACATAGAGCTGTTGTATATGTTGTATACAAGCAGTCTATCAAAAATCATTTGTTAACACAAATTATTATTAGATGTTTAGCGCAAACAACTCATCAAATCAACTAATATTATTAAAACAAAATCAATTTACTCTATTGAACATCAAAACACTATATAACAGTGTAATTATATTATAATGATATAATCCATAATTGATTATAATTACAAAAAGTACAATGTTTTGCAGTACACCAAATGTTTTAGTTCCTCAAATTACAATATAAAAACAACTAAAATATATGTAAAAATATAAATATTTATATACACCTCAATAGTGTACATCATTAAATTGATATATAATTCATTATTTTTTCTATTAGTAATGATTAATAATAGATTTTATTTGTATTTGTTATTAATATATATATATATTATATTTTTTGTCGTTGAGTTCAACATAATAAATGACAAATAGATTTAGAGTTTTAACCACTTAATGTATATATCATAAAAATACACAAAAACACAACTATTTTGATCACTAAATGTTAATCCAGATTCCAGTTATATAGTATATAAATATATTTATAAATGAAAGCAATCCACTTATATTGTAATTAGAGTGGAAAGGGCTAATAAAAATGCTCACTTAAAAAATAGCTGTTTAATTACATACAAATAATTTATGATAAAATCAATTGTTGAATACTTTCATTGTCATACACGTAATATTTTGAAAAGTGGTTAAATTGGTTGAGTTGTCAAAAATGCTATATTTTTGTATGCTATGGTGTTGTCAATGAAAAATTGCTGTTTTTTGACCAATTATATAACAAATTAAATTATTACGATATTATGAAACTTAATAATTATTATTATATAATAGAATTATATTTAGTTTATCAACAAATAAAAGTCTTTTACTGCCATTTAGATTATATGCAAAGTGTTTAAATTAAAGATTTTCTTAATAAAAAATGTTATAATAATGAAAATATTGATAAAGTGATGGTTTTAATGATAGTTTATAATAACAAAAATTGTTGTGATGGTTATATTTATTATAATTAAATTATATAATTATATTATTCATATATGATTGTAAAGTTTTATTGATAATAAACACTAAATATTATTATAACTATTATTAATTATAGTACACCTAAATTGTAAATACATTTTTGTGTTAATTTAGTTTTTTAAAACCAATAAATGATAATTCAATTGATTTTATTTGATTTGATATACAGTATCATAAATATTATCGATATTTTATAAATTATAACTACATATTAATACAATATTATAATATTACAAAATTACAATATTATATTATAATATACAGTAAATATTAACAGATATTAATAAATTAATGATGAATTAGTACAAACATAATAATACACAAAAAATCACAAAATTCAATGTTTGAAATTTTCAATACTAATAAAATCCATGGATTTATCATTTAAGTAGAGTTTAAAATTTGGATTATACCGTAATTTAAAATTTTTGTATAATGTATAGACACTATAGAAAAAGTTTAAATTTAATTTAAATATTTCTTGAATGATTAAAGTTTCAATTTTTAAAATAATAATAATATAATTATAGAGGTTTTCTTACTTTTTTGGTCACAACTTTGTATCCGCAAACTAGCGATAAACAATCTCCTCGAAACAATTGTCCAGAAATTTACCGCTAGTTTGTGACCAACAAAGTAAGCAAAACTTGCAATTAATTTAAGATAATTATAATTTTTATATTAAAAGTCTATCAGAAAATGAAATAAATATAAACAATATTATTAAAATATAAGGAATGAAATCTATGAAATTTGTTTCAAACATAACTAGAGGTGATTTACAGTATATTAAAGATTTTAATTTGAATTTAACAAATTTATATAAAAATAGTCAAAAATATCATTGAAAATGTTTTAAATTATTTATTTATTTTTAATAAAATTTCGGTATAGATTTTATTTTATTACAATATTATTTGAATTAACTAATATTTTAAATCTTAAAACACTTAAAACCAAAATGTTTTTATTGTAATTAATATTTGTGACAATTTTTCATAAGTTAATATTTATTTTGTATTAAAGTTATAAAATATTCAAGAAATATTAAAATTTAACTTTTTCATAGTGTTTATATAATATACAAACATTACATAAGTTTATTATAGTATTTATAGTAAATAATTGCTTGTATTTTTAGGAATAGTATTTGAAAATTGTTTGACACATTCATTGTCTATATTATAAAACATTTTCAATTATATGTCCATTTACTATTTGAAAATGTTTTTTAAAGATAATTAAAATAATAAAATATATTTTAAGTTAAATCAATTTTGTTTTAATGTAAAAATAGTTTTTTATTTTCAGTAGTCATATAATAAAACTAATAATAACGTAAGTCTAGTAAAATAAATATTTGAGTGTAGTTTCTTATTTAATTTAACATTTAACTATTATATTATAATAACATCAACATTATTTTGTACAATATATTTAAATTTACGTTAATATTATGTAAACCCTGATAGTTAGCTATTTTCTTGTCAAACACACACACAAATATATAATATATAAACATTTGGAAAAATTTCATTTTTAAAAAGATAATAAAAATTTATTTTTATGGTTGAAGTCAAATAGCTTTGCATTTAAATAATTGATTTCTTTTACGGCTTTTTACTATTGGTTTTCAGCAATAGAGCAGTTATTTTAAGAGCTTTGATGACAAGTCATGTCATATTAGATGATATATTTGTATATATTTTGAAATTAACATTACTTTTATAAATATATTTTGACAATAAGATTTTTATATCAAAATCTGTTAAAATTTGTTTTACATTTTTATCTTTTTATATACAAGTAGTTAATCATTGAATTGCGTGAGATTTGATTTAATATAAGAGTCATTTAGAAACGACACCCATATATGATTGAGTTGTCATTTTGAAAACATTAAATGATATCTCAATATGCAATTTGATGGACATTCATATTAAAAGATAAATTTTTTATTAAATTTACTTTTAATAATTAATCAGATATACCGTAAACTAGTATTGTAAGTATAAATATTATTATTAAATATTTAATTTCCTTAACCGTTGAAACTTGTGTTATAACTGTACTGTAGTATAGTATAGTAGTTATCCCAGCTTTTCATTGCTTAAAGTAAACTCAAAAGTAAGTCATCGAAAGCTACTGACCCTTATGTAATCGTGTGGACAGTGGACAGTGCGGCTATGTTTCGCTGATTACAAGTTATTATGTTGTAGTATATAAGAGTATTTAGTGTATTATAGCAACAATTACATCAAATATTTATCAACTTTTATGAATAATTAATCCGTTAAAAGCCATTCATTTAAGGCATTCACTAATCTCTTACATAACATCAATGCAAACACATTAACAAACATTGTATATGAGATTTGCTTTGATTTCAGACAAACCAGTATTTAGACAATTAATGAATTAACAAAAATATTTCTACTAAAATATATTAAATAAACCAAATTGATAAAATATGTTTAAGTATTAATATTAATTAATTTAATTTACAAATTAATGATAAAAATTATTTTATTTTATATGTTTATTATTTGTATTAAATTATATATTAATTATTTTTTAAATTTTTAATTTAGTTTTATTCAAATTTAAAATAAATTTACTGATTATTGATTTGATTATTGATTATAAATCATTAATAGAATAATGATTATAATATAATTTTATCATTTATTTTATATTTGTTTATTTTAACTCAATTTTTCTCAATTAATTGATTTGTAATGTGTTTTTGTGATCAATTGCTTCCTTTGGCGTTCAACTGAAACTTATTGTAATTTAAATAATTTATTTATATTTTTTAAGTTATATATTATTTTTTCAGTCTAAGATATTTGATTTTATTAAATATATAATTATTAATTTTATATTTTATATTCAATAATACAGTAACTATAATTAATGTTTATTTATTAAAATAAGATATATTATTAATTTTAAATTATAAAATATCGTAAATTTAAGAATATATTTTTTATTAAAATTTTAATTATACAACTTGTTTAAATAATCTAATTTTATATAAAAAATAGACATAAAAATATGTTAATGTCAAATAATTAGAAAATATTATCGTAATCACATGTGTTAATATCACAAACGGATGTAATAATTAAGTAATTGAAAAATATTTCAATTAAGCAATTTAATAACTAAAGTATTTTGTAAATTTGAATAATTGAAAAGTTTAATTCAATTAATTAATTTAAGCATCGATTACATGAAAAGTCTTCTATAAATAGAAACGCTTTAATAACAATGCAAATGAAGTTTACAATTGACAGCATATAATGATCCAAATAATGTAATTTCATAGGAATTATGTGAAGATTATGGGAATCTCTCTCTAAATACTATTTACTATTCAATTTAAATTATCATATAATTTTAATTTTTATAAGATTTAAAAGTATTAAGTTATCTAAACTATATTTTATTGAACTAAAACAAATAGATTTTACTAATAAATATATTTCTAAAAAATATTTAATTAAGAAAATTAAAATTATCGAAATATATAAAAATGTATTTTCTGTACAAAAAAAATGATTATTATTTATAACAGATTGCTGTATATAGTATACAGTTGAGTAGTAAACATAGATTTTAATAATATAATTAAAATCAAAATTAGGTTAATATGGTTTATTAATTTATCAATTATGAACATGATTTATATCTATTACTGTAATTCAATTAAACCTTTAATTAATTACGTTTAAATTGTAAATTATATTAAATTTTTAGTATAGAGTAATAGATAAACAATAATGAATAGAGAAAAATCATTTGTTTATTAAAATTACGGCAATTATGACAATTAAATAAATTTGACAATTATTTGAAAAGTGTTATAATGTGACAAAATATTTATCTAAATTGAAGACATGTTATAACTCAAGTACTTCCTCTTTGAATTTGTTGTTTGAGTAGCAAAATGCTGTCCCGTTGTTCAGTGGGCAACATAGCTATTTGTTGGTCAGACAGTGCCAACACTTGCATTATTAATTGTGCCTTTTCTTGCTCCTGACTGGCAGTCATGGTGGCGCCCGGTTGTGCCATTGAACCAAAATTAGGAGGTAATTGAATATTAGATCCACCAAACTGTTGGCCACCAGCGCCGCGATTCATACCAATTGGTGCACCAGAGTTGGCACCACCTCTAATATTCTGTGACGTCATTTGCCCTTGAATTCTTGGATCAATTGGTCGCGTTCTTGGATCCAAGTTTTGCGGAGGAATTGGTGCGTTCATTGGACCAGTTTGAGGACCAAAACGATCAAAAGGTGTTCCATCTCTAAGTCTCGGATCATGCATTCGATTATCAAAAGGTTGTTGTTGTGGCGGCATTTGTTGGGGCAAAGGAACGGGTCGTTGCTGTGGTGGATATGAATCAAACATTGGTTGTTGTGGTGGAGGAATAAGCTGTTGTGGTCCCGGTTGAGGCATAAGAACTTGTGGTGGATTAGGATTTGGACGATGAAGTATAGACATTGCCATTTGTGGATCAACCACTCGCATGACAACCAGTGCTTGTAGTAAAGCATAGGCCAACTGTGGATTCTGTATTAACATATTTCTTGCTTCAGATGGATTTGTTTGTATGCATTGTTTCATCTGTTTAGCCAATTCGTACATTTGTTCGGGCGGAAGACTGGCCACAGCTTTGCTAATGGCTTCGGGAGCTTTATCGGGGTCTACTTCGGGTCCGTATGGGGTTTCAAAAGCGGCACCGCTTAATGACAACTGAAGGTTACGCATCTCTTCTTTGAGTCGTTCATTGGTCGCATTATCGACCCGAAGATTACGACCATTGAGTTCGTATTGATTGAGATTTCTCATCGCCGACAGAGCTGTTTCTTGATCTTTATATTCACAAAAACCATATCCTTTTGGTTTTCCAGATTCTCTATCGTAAACCAACTTAAAGCTAATGACAGGTCCGACTTCTGAGAAAATGTCTTTCAGTTTCTCTTCTGTCGCGTCGTACGGAATGTTACCGACTGTTGGACGCAAACAATCAAATCAAACAAACAAATCAATCAATGCTTTTAATAATTACCGAAAACAGATCGCAACGAACGATCCGTAGAATTGGCCGCTGTATTGGTTGCCATGTCTTTGATGTCTATTTGTCCACTGATTGTGTCAATTAATATCTTAATTGTTGTTAAAGTTGTCAATCAATTGTCAAATAAATGGCAAAACACGACAAAACTCTTGCAATTGTTTGCTATATCGTCACGTTGTTTATGGACCACTCATTTGTCTAATAAGTCATATTTTTGTATACTTTGAATGGGCCTAAATTGTTGTATTTATTAAACTGTAACTTATGGTACTTTTTGATGAGCTGAGCTCAAAATCGTATAGTTTTTTTAATTTCTAAATTATAATATTTAATATACAGTTGAATACATTAAACAAATACTGTAACAATATTTAACACAAATTGATAATCAAATAGAGATTATGTTAATTGAATTGAATTAATGTTTGAAATATTGTGCTAACAATGCGATTAACAATTAATATCACAATTATCTGTATTTAACACTTATTGTCATCACTTTATAGATGAAAGTCAAGTATCAATATGTCATTCAATGATGATTTCGATGATGATTTGGATCATCTTTTGGCTCATTTAACCGCATCTCAACTGACAGAACCACTTCGTAATAATCAATTGAATGTCGAATCACCAGAAGATGTCAAATCAATTGCCATTCAAACAAATGAAACATTTTGTTGTAAGAAAGTGTTTAAACCAAGTTTTAAGCGGAAATTAGTTATTATAAAGACAGCAAAGCATCACCACATACCATGTATTTACCACTCGTCCTCTCAAGAAGTTATAGAACATACAAACAAAAGATTGAAATCTAATAGTGATTTGACTAAACATTTGGATGACAATTACAAGAATGATGAGAACTATTCCGGTGACAATACTTTACAATTATCTCCGATGACTATTAATGAATTAACAACTGAAATATCGCCTCAAATGTCAGACAATAATAGCCAACCAATTGATACAAACTTATCTCAAACATTGGTTCAATCATCGAATAGTTCTCAACAGTCTTGTAGTTCACAACAGATTAAATTTAGTGGTGAACTTGATGTCGATGTCGAGCGATCACCTCTTCATCAGTTGAATGGAACAAATAGATGGTCTGTTCGCTGATTATGATTTTTGTCGTAACAAATGACTAATCATTGAAATTGATGGACAGTTTAATTAATTTTAATATCCTATTCATAGATAATAATTATGATATATTATTAATACTTAAATTTATGTAATATTTATAATTAGTATTTTATTTATTCATTTATTTATTAATAATGTATTGAAATTTGTTGAAATTTATTTTATATACTATTATTAATTAGTTTTATATATATTTTATAATTTGATATACAATTGATGTAATTGTTGTAATGAATTGAATAAAATGATGAATTGATTATAAAATTGATAAACAATTGATAATATTATTAATAAATACATTATTTATGAATATATAGTGAATGTCCGTGAAATGTGCGCCAATAGTGTCAGCCAATAGAGTGTGAGTTATGAAACTGTGAGCCAATGAGAGTTTGTCTAACAGTTTTAGAGCAATGACTGACTGTTTCAATGCTGTATTAAATTGAGAATAGAGTCGACTGTTCTATACTTTAGTGTCTCTACTGTTGTGTGCATTGAATGAGTCGTTCATTTGTATTACACTTGAAGTGTGAGTCTATGAGTGCTTTGAATCCACGTGTCATTGAATTGAAGGCAAAGTAAGACATATTTAAGACATTTCGGTGATCTTCGCAGTAATTGTTTGATTGAAAGACTCATTTGACTAAACACTACATCGACAACAATGTCTGATACGGCTATCGATAAGGTAAGTGAATAGTGACCTAAACTGTATGTCCAATAAAAGTAATCAATACTAATGTCGACGTATTTTTCTAATGATATCTCATTAAAAAATCTGAAGTCTTATATGACTTCATCTGATCTCAAATGACCTCAAATGATATGAATTTTAAATCCATTCCTTTTCGGCAATTCATCTAAAAAAGTCTGACTCAAGACGTCAGGACTCGGGATCGGATGCGGGCGAAGACTCGCAAAATTGGCGCTCACGTAATGGCAGCCAACAAAAGCAGGGCGGGTTCCGGTCATTTGGTGGACGTAATCGCGATCAGAATTGCTATAATTGTGGCCGCAGTGGACACATAAGCCGTGAATGCAATCAGGAACGTGGCTTTAGTTCGCGAAAATGCTATAATTGTGGTTCTGAAGGCCATTTAAGCCGCGACTGCACTGAACCGCGCAAAGAGAGATCCACTGGTGGTGGTAGTAGTGGTGGCGGAGGAGGAGGAAAGTCATGCTATAACTGTGGCTCTGATGCACACTTGAGTCGCGATTGCACTGAACCGCGCAAAGAAAGACCAAAGACGTGCTTCAATTGCAACGAAGTCGGACACATCAGCGCCGACTGTCCTAATGAGCGACGCGAACGCCGCTCTAATTATGGCCGCAATAACCGGTATTAATACTGATGTGTTGGCCACAGATTAATTGGAAACGATTTTTGGGTTATTATTATTATTAAACATTCATTAAATGATTTTTATTATTGCCCTACATTTGATTTGATTTATTAATTGATTTGTGTTTTATGTATTCAAAAATGTTTTCTTGTATTTTGATTATAATAATTAATTTAAAAGAATTTATAATTAAAACAAATTTGTAGTTTTATTGGAAAATATACTCTAATTTATTATTTCTATATAAGACGGTAATAGAGATATTGTATTAAAATATGTTTAATATTTGATAAGAGATGTTAACGTATTTGACAATAGTTTTGTAATGTGTTTTCAATTAAAATGTAATCTTTCAGTTTGTTTATATTAAGATTTATTAATTATAGATATATTTCAATGATAAATGATATTTAAAAATAAGTATATATTGTGTTAAACCACATAAAAAACCTTTATTTCACCAATCAATCAGTTTAACAGTTGTACATCAGCTTTGAAGAAAACAAATTTGTAATAAAATATTTTTTTTTAAATAAAAATACTTATTAATTAATTAACATACTCTATATTTGATGAAATATGCATAAAATGTACAAAAATTTAATTACCGGTAAACTTATTATACCAACGATTGTTTAAACAATACGGTAGTGTATATAATGGGTATTTTCATAAATTTAATCTAAATATTTAATTAAAAAATTTTATAATTTGTTATATTTATAATTATATACAGTATTTATATAATAATGATACTATAAATTCGATAAAATTAGTAAATTCTATACAAAAAAATGCAATCTATTACTAATATACCATACATTATATCAAATTTTTATTGGCATCTCTATCAATAATTTTTGATTCATAAATTATTTAAAAATACAAAAATAAGTCTATAGAGAGTTAAAATCAAATTGTTTTAGTTTATCATTAAATTTCTTAATCTTGATTTCGGATCTTATTTGTAGAGGTAATTCATTGCAATACTAGACTCAAAGTTTTTAATTCAATCACATCTAATGACACACTTTTGATAAAAATAGTTGAATTGACTTATTTTGAAGTCATTGTAGATTCAATACTAAATTTTCAATCACAATCAGATCAATGGATAACAAATACAATAATTTATAGTTAGATTTAATCTATAGTTTATAAATTACAATAATAATTAACGCAGTTTTAAAATAAATTATTTTAATATATATTCTATTAAATGAACGTTAGATTATTAAAAATATATTTATTCCTACAAGAAATTTAATAATTTAAACAATAATTAGATTCATAAATAGTTTTTATATAATTAAATTTCAAAATGAAATAACAGGTAATCATTCAGTTATCACTCAAACCATAGAAAGAGTGAATATCATTATTCAATAATTTTAAATTATAATCAAAACATTTTGTACTAAATGTTTTCAGAGAAAACTGAGATTTAATATTATTTGATTATAAATTAAGAAAAACTAGATTTAAAATAAACTAAAGTTAGATCCATAGTATTCATTGACTATTTTTGTCGCCGAGATATTCATGATTGACAAGACGTATGCCTTGAATTACTTGAGCGCATTCATTGGTGAAGTGACACGAAAATAGCAACAGATTTCTTGGTTGGACACGAATTGCAAATCGCATGAAAAGTAGTGAATAAATACAAAGAGCTGTTCATAASATGAGATAAATACTGTCAGTGATGACCATTTAAAAGGTAACACTTAAGACAAACCGATTGTCATTTTGCCGCTTATTATTGACGGATCCTTCTTTATGTCGGCCAATGCGGCCAAAGGTATGCCCCAATTGGCCACTGATTTGCATAAAATATAACAACAATATACTAATTATAAGCAATTTGTTATTAATTTATTAGACACCAGACATACCCGGACCCCAAAAATGCTGTCAATTAAACAAATCATTAGTAATTCAATAGTAATATAACATATATTATATCACTTACTGTACTATCGGATCATCAAAATTGAGAAATAAATCAATGATTAATCAATGCATTTAAGAAACGATAAACATATTAAACAAGTGATCAAATCAAGTGATTAATTGTTTGGTACAATACCTGCAAAGATATGACCGAAATTCACGGCTCCGCAGCTGTTGAATGGCTTTACTTATCACTGAACCCGACATTGATTTCAATTGATTTAAATCAATATTTTATTTAAATTAATTTAATTATAACTAAATTTATAAATTCAATATTATTTCCTTTAAATTCAAATAATAATGTTTAGTTATTTGACAAAAAAGTAAACCCTATATAACACTCACAACATATGATTGTTTGCTATATTACGGGACGTATAGTGTGTATGATATGATGTGGTTATGAAAATGTTGAACATTTTCAACTAATTTTTCAATCAATAGTGGCCTTCAAATACATTTAAATACATGATTACACATCAATTTAGTCATATAATCATTATATATTGTATTAATTTATTTATTCAAATATTGTCTAAATTAAATAATTATGATTAACCAAAAATACCTTAAATATGTAGAATTAAGTTTATTATGTCATAAATCAATTTGATTATCGTTACATATCTCATATATCAATAACTAATAGATTTTTCATTATAAAATCAATTTAATCTATAATTAAATGGTATATATAATTCAATAATCGGTAATAGCAACAAAAAAATGGTATACAAATGACAAATAAATAGATTATAACACAAAAAGATTGATATAGTAATACAATTACAAAATGTCTATAAATATTAAACAATTACCGAAAGAAATACTTATGGACTGAATATAATTCGTTTGAATCGTTTATTTTTTGTTCGTGTTTTTGGTCTAATTGGTGACTCTTCGACTACAATTGTTGAACAACTGGTGTCCACTTTATCCGATGTATGACTATCATAAACGACACAATCATTTGGCACACAAAAGCTATCGTATTGATAGTCTTCGAGATCCGATTCATTTGGTTCTTGAGAATAGACATCAATAGTGGGATCGAAGTCGTATTTAAGCTTATATTTAAAACGGTTGCCAACCGATTGATCCACAACTGACCGCATATATACTGATTGCATATCTTTAGTTTGTCGACTGTCAATGCCATCAATCAGTTGTCCAATCGGTTGACTGTCAGTGACTTCAATATCATCGACAAACTGTTGTGTCTGTTCGCCAATTATCTCTGTTTGTGTCAAAATATCTTCGTCATCGAAATCATCGCTGTCTTCATTGTGAGCCTCGAATTGGATAAAATCTGAGACAAAACTAAAGATATAATAGATTAGTGAATGTCATTAAATTAGACCAAATAGTCATACCGTTTGTTATTTGTTTTGTTGTTTCGTTTGACTGGTTGTCGTTGACCACAATCATTGGTATAGTGTTTATTGACGACAATGTCATCATTGGTGTTGTCATTGATTGGTACCATCCATGGTATCAGCAATTGTCTTAACAAATCGGTGGTCAGTCTGAGTGATAAACACTTGTTGTCTGCCATTGACTGGTCGTTGACATCAACTATAGTACCGAACAATCAATTCAATCAATAATACATTCAATTGATTAACACTTCAAATATAGCGCTAATCATAAACAACGTAAGTGTTTGTCAATCTAATACACAAATGATGTAAATATGTTTTTTAAAGTTTTTAATTATTATTACTAAATAATTATACAATTTTTAAACATTAATTTTATTATTATGTAATTAAATATAAATTAGATGACAATTATTTAACATTTTAATACTGTACTTCACAATAACATAATACAAACTTTTACATCAAGTAATTATGTTATAGTTATAAGAATAAAGTTGGATTAAGTAATTATTATTATTATATACTTTTATATATTATATGAAATTAATTAATTAAAAGACATAATAATTTATAAATAATAAATTAATTAAAATTATTGATATTAATTGATATATCAATATTGAATCAATACTTTAAGCACTCCTTGTTGTCCACTCTTCAGCAAATTGAACGCATCGATAGCCTCTTCGATACGAAACTTGTGTGTAATTAATGGTTTGACATTCAATTTGCCACTTGATATCAACTTAATAGCCAATTGATAACTTTATATATTTAAACAATTGATTTTTAAAACAGATTAACAGATTAGATTATAATTTTAATTACATATCAATACTAACTCGTCTTTAATACGACAAACACCGATGAGATCCACTTCCCTCATAGCAGCGCAACTCAAAGGGATTCTGGGATTACCACCCAATCCTACAATTCCTACTTTACCACCACTTTTAGTCGCATATATAGCCAAACAGACTTTCATTCAAAATTCAATTATTAATTGATAGCAAATTATCTCATTAATAGACAAACACAATGTCATACCCGATGACTCCACTCCCGTGCACTCAATGGTGACATCCGCTCCCAAAGCATCGCTAGACATCTGTTCTTTGATAGTTTGTGCCACTTGTTTGTCATTAAAATTATTGATATCAATGTGAATAACTTCATCGATACCCAACTCTTTGGCCAAATCCAGACGACTTTTGTCGATATCAGTGATTAACACCTTATTAGCACCAAATGCTTTGGCGCACAGAGCGCTCATTATACCGACGGGTCCGGCACCGCATACAACTACATTATGACCGATACCCACATTTACCCGACGACATGCGTGCACCACAACTGCCAAGGCTTCAACAATAGCCCCTTCTTCTAGAGACACATTTTCGGGGAGTCTGTCAGATAAATATGTTATATAATGTAATAAATATATATTTAATGAGTTTTAGTAAAATTGATTACAAGAAAATGCAAATAATAATTAAAGTGACTTTATTTGGCACAATACCAAACTATTATTTAGTTGTTATATTTCATTCAATTGCAAGTATAATGTTATATATAATGTTATATATATACAGCATTTTTTATTAAAAAATATCATTTAAATGAAGTAATAAAACATCTAAATTTACATTAAGTTTTTATTTATTAACCATAAATTATTTGTCTGTCTGTGAATCAAAAATATGCTTATTTCACTTATTCTTTCTAAAAATGATCAATGTACAATATATGAAAATATAGGTTTAATCAGATTAAATTAATTAATGATTGTTAATGATTATTAAAATGCTTTTAAATAATTTTAGTTTACGCAATACGTATAAATATATACTATATATTTCATATGTCTTGAACTATTAAATTAACACAACTATTATAATAATTTTGTAAATATTATATTAAGTATCTTACTTATAGCAAAAGTCAGCTCTGTGTACATAATATCTTCGAAGACATCCATCAGCTGGTGGTAAACCATGCGATTGTTGGTTAGAAATGGGACACAAATTATATCGACCGCTGCGACAAAACTCGCACTCAAGACAAGGAATCGCCGGCTCGACTGCAACTCTATCGCCGGGTTTTAGATGAGTCACATCATTGCCAACAGCTATAACCACGGCTGACGGCTCGTGACCTAAAACGTATGGATTCTTTACCACAAAATCAGCGACAAATCCTTTTTTCCATAGAGTTAGATCAGTGCCACAAATACCACAACTTTTACATTTCAACAAAAATCAAAAGTTTATATTATGTCTAAAAATAATTTTCAAAATAAATAAATCTTTTGTATAATACCTATGAGCCTGAAGTAAGCATTCTGTTATATATAGAAAAATCAAAGAATAAATGATTCAATAATTTATATATTAATATATTTTCAATGTTTAAACAAGTATTGGACAAAAATTTCTTACCGTTTGATTTCAAACTATCTTCAAGTGGCCACTGCTCTAGTCTAAGATCATCTTTTTGATAAAGTACTAGAGCTATGTTATCAAAATTGTCGATATTTTTCAGATAATTCATAATTTATAACCAATAATTAAATCAAATTATTAAAAAAATTGTTATTTTTAACTTATATTAGATAACAATTTTATTAAACTATTTGAATAACAATGTTAATAAAAACTAATTGTTTGCTACAGTAATAATCGCACAATATTTGAACAGATCTTCAAATCTGAAGTTTTCCGCCCAAAACTATGTCTATATATTGTAAGAGAAATCAATATATTAGAGAATTTACTCTAATATTAGGACAAATTATGTGTTAAAAGTGATTCTCTCAAGTGTTGTGAAAAATCCCTAAATTATGAGCTCTGTATTACATTTAAAGTTTGGGCAAATTTCCAAGAGAGGGAAGTTCCCTTAAAAATCCCTCCAATTTTCAAGGAAAATATGAGAAATATTTTTTCACTCCCTTAATCGTTAGAAAGGAAAATATATTTTATATTATTACAATAAATAGTACCAAAACTTAAATAATTTGCATAAGATTTTATAGAAATATTTAAAAGTAAAATTCAATTCAATAAATTTTATACTTTTTTATAAGTACCACTCAAAATACAGTTTAATATAATATTTGTTTTTCAAACACTATGAAAAAATTTGATGTTAAAGGTTCAATAGGTGGTAGAATAACGAAATAAATTCCTTTGGAATTCCCAGAGAGCAGGAAAAATAGGGAACTTTTGGAAAATAAAACGATGGAATTTGATTGAACCCTAATTACATTAAATGTTATGTATTGCCAGACATTACATCACTATTGAATCAGAATTCTGTGTATTATTATGTCATATATTCATATAATTTCTTTTGGAGTTTTTGTTGTTTTAAATGGCAATATTTGACTACAATTACATCATTTAAGGGCATAATCTTTAAATATTTATAAAAATTTTGGAAATTCTATACTTTGTAACTAAATGATAGATTTCTTCATTATTTTTTTAAATTATATTATTTTTAATAATAATATTTTAATAAAAATTGATTATGTAATAAAATAAAAAATAAAATAAATGTTTTAATGAAAATTCTACTTACCAGATCATTTAGAAATGATTAATATATATTTATTAAAATTTCATTAATAATAAACCCTAATAAAATAGACTCAATTATTATGTTATTATACATGTATATCGTATTGTATTTACATATAAATTTTTATATAAAAATCAATGGTCATAGGCATATGCAACGTCATACTGTATATACCGGTACCGGTAAAATATAAAATTTATAAAATATTTAGTTATCGCTTATTTTGTTATAAATGCATTAATTATTATGTAATATAAATATTTATTTAATATAAAATCAGTGCCAGAAGTAGTGAAAGATTTATAATGACAATGGATTTTAGTGACGTATAAAATGATGTATAAGTTTTTATGTTTAAAAACATCGGTATACTGTATAAGTACATTGATATACAATATTGATAAAACTTAAGTTTTTAATATCAAACAATACTAGATTAAAAATTATTAAATATGTGATTAAGATTTATTAATTAATTACCTAAATGTCTGGTAAATTTGACTGTAAACGTAAAAAACTCTAACATTTTGGTAAAACTATTGAATTAATCAAATAATTGTATATAAATTCATTGAGTCACATATTAATACTAAATTTTCTAATAACTATACAATATAAGATTTAATAAAATGTAAAATTTTGTGTACATAATAATTATAAAATTTAATAGAGAAATATGTTATTAATATTTCAAATTCTATAGTAATTAAAAATGGGTTTAATAAATGATTGTATTTAGATTAAATATAAAGTTTAATAAAATAAATTATTTTTTCACAACTATGATACTTAATTTATAAAATGTTTACATATGTATGTTTATCTAAAATCAACAAATCATCTAGGTGATTCATTATATATCAAATAGAAATTTAGTTTTAATGAATTTATGAATAGTTAAAAAGATTAGCAAGTTTTTGGACCAATTAATTTTAAGTAATATAATCAACAATGATTGTAAGTAATTATAAATATGCTTATATTAAGAAGCATTATCAGAACTACTTTTTTTTAAAAGTATATCTAATTATGTCTATTGAATATAACATTTAATATAATAATTTATAAATACAATATAGAAGTGCTGGACTATTAGGGTGTATCTCATGACCAAAGGTTAGTTTGTACACCAATTAGAGATTAATTTAATGTTTAATGTTTTGCCGAATCTTTCGATATATTTAATGACCATTTATGTCCCATTTCTGGTCATTTGAAAGTCAATTAATTGTAAACGTTATTGACTTTACAAAAATAGTTTTCGACTTATGATTTTATAGTTATTTAAAAGTCATATAATGTTGTTATATATTGATATATCAATACTAATTACTAATGTATAAAATATAACACACAATTTATGTCTGATATAATTATTTGATTTCTAAACAAAATTAAAAATCCGTTTAAGAGTTAGTTTGGAAATGCTCAGCAAATTAACTGTTATATTAATATGAATTTTAATAAGTTATATAAAACTATGAAATATAATATTGTGTTAAAGCTTATGAATATTTACAGCAACTTCTATTAATTGAATGAATTAGCTATTATAATATAAGATGAACCAAATTTTAAAGGATTATGAATTGATTAGTATTTTTTGTTAAATCATTGTATTAATGATAAAATTGTTTATACAATATATATTATTATGTTTTTACTGTAAACATTTGCTGATAAAAATTGTTTTGTCTTTTAAATGTTTTATTTAATCATAATTTCATTGCAATTACAGTATTTATGAAACTAGCAGCGGAAGTAGTAAATAATATTATAATAAAATTAATTGTATATTATATAATTGAAATTTAATGTAAATTGAATTATATTTTACATGAAGTAATGATTGAAGAGATCGACTCATTCATATTGGTTTGGAAACGAGAGAGAAGACTACTTAAAAGTCGACAAATGGATGAAAAACGCAAGAAAGAAGTGGACAAAGTTAGTAATCACATTGATATCGATGACCATATCATACCATTACAAGAGTTATGTCTTAGACTTCATACTCACCCGCAATTGGTATAATCAATTAATTTTTATATTACTGTAAATTAGCAAATAATTGTAATATTTTTTGGCACAATTTCAAGGGTTTGAGTCCGGTTGCCGTCAAAAAGTTATTGTCGACTAATGGATACAATATAGTAACTACTAGTATAGGAACCGGAGAGTGGATCAGATTGTTGAAGAATCTGTTTGATTGGTTTAACTGTTTTTTATGGATCGGTTCTTTGCTTTGTTTCATGACTTATATAACTGAAACGATAACTTTGGAGGAAGTTTTGCCCGACGATGTATTTTTAAATAATTGATATTTTTAACTTTATAATAGATACCATATTTTTATACTTAAAATTATATGATTTACAGTTATATTTAGGTTGTTCATTGTTGGGGTCTGTATTAATATCTGGATGTTTTAGTTATTATCAAGAGGCCAAGAGTGCCAATACATTTCTCACATTTCGTGATCTCATTCCCAGATATGTTACAGTTATTAGAGCCGGATCTAAGCTAAGATGTCCGGCCATTGAGTTAGTTGTAGGCGATGTCATTGAGATTAGTGCTGGTGATAGAGTGCCGGCTGATATCAGAATAATTAAATCTCATGGATTAAAATGTCTTAATGTATTACTTTATGGAAATAGTAAGCCATTCATCCGTAACAATGAATGTACTCATTCTAATCCATTTGAAACTAAAAATTTAGTATTTTTCTCAACAAATTGCATTGAAGGTGATATACAATTAATTAATGTCTAATACAGTATTAACTAATAAACATATAATTTATTACTTTTATATACCTTTAGGTTCGGCAATCGGTATTGTCATCAGAACCGGTGATAAGACATTAATGTCTGAATTATTGGTTAACTTCTATAAAGAAAAAAGTTCGACAACAAAGTCAACAACAAGTTTACTAAAACAAGACATCACTCTATTTATTCGCATTATTACAACAATCTCTATAATAGTTGCAGTTATTTTATCAAGTTAATATTACTAATATTTAGTGATGTACCGATTGCAAAATGCGCAATTGCATTGCTCGGAAATTGAGTGAAATTGTCGTAATTGCAAAAAGCTCGATTGCAAAAATCGCAATTGTAACATAGAAAAATTTATAATTTTTAAAAAATTAACAAAATTTAAATGGCAAAGCAATATGAATAAAAACATAAATTAATTATATAAAATTTAATTATTTTATCATAAAATGTTGCCATCTAAAAACCATGTAAAAATAATAATAAATTAGTAAATTCTCTTAATCTATTGTAAACAAAATTTTTAACGTTTTCAAAGTTAATTTTTATACATTCCCTCATGCGCGCAATTTCAAGCAATTTCACGCAATTTTCCGCAATTGCGGCAATCGAAAATTGAATTTCGAAATATTACCAACACTACTAATATTATTATATAAAAACGTTTATTAACTAATTTAATATGAATTTGTATTTTTAATTACTAGTAATATCATCTATAATTGGTTACACGTGGCTCAATGCTATTATCTTTTTGATTGCCCTATTTGTGGCACAAATACCCGAAGGTTTATTCCCGACACTAACTGTTGTATTAAGTTTGGCTGCAAAGAGAATGACAGCAAAGAATTGTTTGGTTAAAAATTATGAAACAATTGAGACATTAGGCTTGACTTCAATTATAATAACTAACAAAACAGGAACTTTGACACAGAATCGGATGGTTGTCTCACATATTTGGGCTAATAATTCAATCATTGATTCGGAAAACTTTTACAGACATTTAAACAGTAATTGAGATTATGTTAATTTTTATTATTATTTATAAAATAAAAATATGATATTTAATTTAAATTTTATTATTTAAGCTAAAAATGAAGACTTGAATTCAATGGCGTGGAAAGCACTAATAAGAGCTGCCTGTCTATCAAATAAAGCTGAGTTCAGTGCAGCTCAGACCAAAATATCACCACTCAAGAGGTATGAATTATTAACTATAATTATCATAAATATATTACAGTAAAAATGATTAATAGAGAAGCAATTGGTAACTCAACAGACATTGCGATACTTAAGTATATGGAAGTAATTATTGGTTGTGTTGAGGGTTATCGTCAAAATCATCAAAAAGTCTTTGAGATGCCATTTAATCCGTTTGTCAGATATTCGCTGTCAATCAATAAATTTAACGATGGATTTTGGTTATGTATGAAAGGATCTCCAGAAGTCATATTTGACAAATGCTCTACTATTTTAACCAAAGGTTCTGTCCAACCATTAGATGAAAAATATAAAATTTATTTTAAAAATATAATTAATGAGTTCGGATGTTATGGTGAAAGAGTTATTGGTTCGTATGTTATGTTCTCTTAAATATAAGTTTTATATATAGTATATACAGTATATTCTAAATATTAACAAAATAATTGAATTGTTTAAAAAGCATTTTGTGATAGATTTTTGTCATACGATGAATATCCGATTGATTATACATTTGATTGTGAACTTCAAAACTATCCAACAGATAATTTAAGATTTATAGGATTAATGTCACTGTTAAACCCTCCCCGAGCATCAGTTCCAAGTGCTATAGATAAATGCAAAAGAGCCGGTATTAAAATAGTTATGACTACAGGTGATCATCCAATTACTGCAAAGGCCATTGCAAAAGCTGTCGGTATAATATCTGATGACAATTCTGATAATAATGACATTATTGAAAGTGATTGGTATAATAGATATTTATTATATACTCGTTTTTTATATAATATAATTTAAAGAGATTATTATTATCATTAAAGTCAAGTGTCTATTATAACGGGACAAGAAATGAATGGTTTATGTGATCAACGTTTACATGAAATACTAAACAATGACAAAGATGTAGTGTTTGCTCAAATCAATCCTAACCATAGATCAAGAATAGTTAGATGTTGTCGTAGCAAACAATCAGTTGTAACGGTTACCGAAAATAATTATCACGACTCTTCAACTGAAGATAATGTAGACATTAGTATAGCGATGGGACTAAATGGAAGTGATATCAGTAAACAAAGTGCAGATATTATATTATTGGACGACAACTTTGCGTCAATTGTTTCGGGTATTGAAGAGGGAAGAGTCATATTTGATAACTTAAAGAAATCTATTTGTTATACACTGTCATCGAAAACTCCGATTATATTTCCATTTTTATTATATATTATTATTGATATTCCGCTACCTTTAGGAGCAATTACTATATTATGTATTGATTTAATTACTGATATGATTCCTGCTATTTCATTGGCATACGAATTACCAGAATATGATATTATGAAATATAAACCAAGAGATCCAACAGTTAATAAATTAATTAATAAAAAGTAAGAAATAACAAAAATTTAATTATTTATACTTTGATTTTTTTAAAAGTTTATTAGTCCTCTCGTACACACATTTGGGTGTTTTTCAACTGTTGGCCGCATTTTTCGCTTATTTTGTAATTATGTCTGAAAATGGTTTTAAACCACAATTTTTATTTGGGATGAGAAAAGTATGGGACTCTAAAGCTATTAATGATGTCATGGATTCATATGGACAGGAATGGGTAATAATGTTAATATTGATATAAAACTGATAATCTGATTGCTAATAATAATAATAAATTTCTAGACCTATCATTCACGTAAAACACTTGAATATACGTGTCATACGGCATACTTTGTTGCCGTTGTTATTACTAAATGGTCGACAATTATATGTTGCAAAACAAGAAGATTATCAATAGTCATACAAAAAATGAAGTAAAATATTTGATTAACTAAATTAACTATAATCTTATAATAAGTATTGTCATAACTAACAGTAACGATGTCCTTACATTTGCACTATTCTTTGAGTTGGGTTTAGCTATATTTCTAACCTACTGTCCCGGTCTCGACAAAGGCATTAATATGTTTGCACTCAAGTAATTAATGATTACTTTTAAATTAAATTAGCATTTATTATGATTTTATAAATTGTTGTAATTATATTCAGACTTTACTGGTGGTTCTGTTCGACACCTTTTGCTATAATAATGATAATATACGATGAGTTCAGACGATTATTAATCAGACGATATCCTAATGGTTGGCTGGAAAACGAAACTTATTATTAATACTTAAACTAAATTATAAATAATAGTTTTTATAAATAAACATAAAATTAATTCATTGTTTTATTTAAATATTTAACAACACATTAAAAAATTAATGATTCACTCATTTTTTATAAATAATTGCTTAATAATTAATTAATATAAGACAAAAAGTGATTAATTACAAAATCAAATGGTATTATCATGTGAGATGAATTGGCAATAGTTATGAATTGAAGTCTACTATTTTCATGCAATGCTCTCAAACCAATCCAATCATTAATATATAGTTTTGTTTCATTAAAAGGGATCAGTTTATCACCAAAAGAATTCCAATAACCAAATGATGTGCTAATGGATGGCAAAACAATATCTTCTTTTTCAAACGATATTAATACCAATCCTTTAAGTTTTTCGTACAAATACTTATGTTTGCGTTGATTTGAGTGTTCATTATTAATATTTGACAGAAATGTTAGCTTTTCAAAGGAGTTTTCCGGAGAGTTCCAGTAAGAAGAAAATGACAACACATCCCATAGACCGTAGATGAAAATGTCTAACACTGAGGGACCCGTTAATTCAATGGACTGATGCAGTAAATTGCATCCAATCATTATTAGACGACTATCCAAATTCAGTTGCTTACAACTTGGTAGTCCATATATGCCATTGTTTGGTCCGCCAAATGTAATTAGTTTATCTAATTTATGGACAACTGAATCGAGACAACTGTTCCATAACAATGATCTTAAAAGTAGAGCCCCCTGTGAACACCCTATCAATTGTATACGACTACAACTATTTTCCAATTGTTTTAATGTATTATTTTGTATGTATGCACATAACATATCCATTTGAAAATCCAATGGTTTAAATGATGACCACTTGTAGTCTTGTTTAGTATCATCACTGAGTCCAACCTCTATTACTTCATAAGAGTTGTTTAGTTGTTTGGTTTGTAATACTGTCCTCAAGTTTTCGGCAAATTTATGGGCCAATCCATCTGTTATACTCTCACCTCTGCCATGAAGTATAACTACACATGTTTTCTCACACTTATGTAAATTATATAAACATTTGATAATTAATAATTTCAACACAATATTAAATGTTATGAACATTTTTATACACCTATAGTAGAAATATGGTTTTAATGTTAATTTGTTGACATATGATATAAAGTCTATATTTTTTTGTACGGATACACAGGTGTACTCATCAAACATAAGTATTAAAACTATAATCTATAACATTTTATTTTGATATATTAATAAATTATTTTAAAATTAAAAGATTATGAAACATATACGATCACAATATGCATATAATTTTATTTAGCTAAATTTTAAAATTATAATATGATATGTCAATAACTTCATTATTATATCATAATCATTATATTAATAATTCAAATCATGTATTTTTTTAATTAATAATATTTAAAAACATTCATAATTTACTTAATGTTATAATTGTCAATAAATTTACCTTATTTTGAGATAATGTTTTTGTATAATTCTGTAAATCATTATTTTTGAATGTAATACAATATAATAATAATAAAACTAATGAAACAAATAAAATAATTATTAAAATAAAAATATTAATTTTGTTAAATGATTTAGCCATTTCTATAATAAATTAAAGTTTTATAATATAATTTTAAATATACACTACTTTTAATTAATTGACGTATTACATTATATTTTAAGTGAATTATTATAATTTAAAAAATAATTTTAGTACAGTATAATGTAATGATTAATTTTTTAATGTATATGATGTTTATGCGATTTATTTAATATAAATATTAATACAAAATTGAAATAAAAAATTATAATTCTTTAGATAACTTATTAATCATTTGATACAAGTTATCAACATTTTGTTTAAATCGTATAAACAATTTGTGTTTTTCTTTTAATTCATTACTAATATTTTTGCGTTGAATCTTATTATTTAAATCACTAATTAAATTATCAATTTTATCTTTAATGACTAGTAATTGATTTTTTAATTTATTGATTGTTTTTTGTCTTTTTAATCTCTTCTGTGTTATCTCTTGTATTTCCTCATTAAGTGACCATATTTTTGGTGAAACATAATTAGTTTGCATTAACTGTAGTCGACTTCTTTGGTTGTCATCAATTATTTCAAAGTCAGTTAAAGTGCTCATAAAAACCATTTCTTGTGCTCTCAATATCTTCAATGCGTCCACAACTGTCCACAAGATTAATGGCACTATAATTGTCAACAAAAGACATATAATTATCACTTGAAGACCAGCAAAATATATTATCCAAAAACTCATTGACAATAATAACATAAAACTATAGTAATTTTATATCAATTATTAATTTGAAATTCATTTCACTTATGTTTAAAATAATTGTACATTTAGTAAGTTCTCGTGAATAAATTAATTATAATAATATCAGTCATAATAAAGTTTTATGAAAATAAAATAATAAAATATTTAATACATTACTCAAAGATTAAATTTTTTAAATTTATTTCTTAACTTATTAAGCAAATTACAAAATAGTTAATATAATTCAATGTTAATAATAGTTATTGTTTTTTGTGTTAACAATGAAAACATTAAATTTTAATCATTAAAACTTAAAATAATAGTTAGAATATATTAAATAATATATGATTGCTATAATTATTGGTATTTTTTGTGAGAGAGTAACTGCTGATCCATTTGGTGTGTCTTTAAAAGATTTATAACCATAATTAGTATTAGTGATCAAATTATTTATTAGTGTCACTCTTTGATCAGAATATTGTTCATCAATAGTGTTCTTAGGAGTGCCCGAAGGATCGACCGCAAGATTATCGTCTTTTGCCAACATTTTTAGACAAAGATCTGACTTAAAGCTATATTTATGGCACTGATTGTGTTCAATGTCAGCAATTTGTGGATTAAAAATTCTGTGGTCAAACTGATCCAATACAGATTGTTTACATTTAGTGTCAATACGTTGACGCCGACACTTTAACAGTGACCAAATCGGACAACAGTTACGTCCCTCGCCTTCACCACAATTAAGTCCAGTCTTTGATTTTTGACTAAAATCTGAGATACAATTCCACTCTTTGGCTATTTGATCCATACATGAGTCGGGAGTCAAATGATTATTAAAACAATCTTTCATTTGTGACGTGAAATTCTCAAATGGGTCGTCACTACAGGTCTTCTCTATAGTCAATAATAATACAATTATATATTTTTTAAACATTTTTGTTAATTACTTAATTAATAAAAAGTCTGTAATTAGTATAAATCTGTTAAAAAGTTTTGTTTGATTGAAATTGCATTAAAATTCAAACTATAATTTGCTAATTGTTTGTTAATCTCGTGAAATATTATAATCATGAATATCTATTTAGTTTAGTAAGTCATGTTTGACACATCCAATTGTTAATTGTATTTAATTAGTGTCTATTTATGAAAGAAATAAGAGAGAGAGAGAGAGAGAGAGAGAGAGAGAGAGAGAGAGAGAGAGAGAGAGAGAGAGAGAGAGAGAGAGAGAGCTTTTAGACTACTTTTTTGGAATTCATGTGTTTATAGGGTTTTAAATGTTATAAATTAAGTAATATTTAAAACCGATAATGTTTTACAATATTTAAATCAATTGGGAATTTATGTTTTAATTGTATTTTTTTAATTAAATTATTAATAGATTTGTTAAACTTTTAATTGATAACATATTAGTAAATAAGTTAAAGTTATTTAATAATTAAAATTAACAAAAAGTTTACAAAAGGATATCATTAGATGTCATGAGTGGCGACCAAAACATTACTTATTGTTTACATTGAATATTAAGTGTCGTTGAAATTGAGTTCAAATATCATATCACCGATGGATCAGTCATTGCATTCAATATCATTTGATGGCTTATCGTATGACATCTGTATGAATGCTAAAGACTTTGTGCGTCAAGAAGTGCTAAAAGGGAGTCCTCGAGTGTCTTATGCAAGCAAAAGGTCGGCCAAGTCTTCGGCGTGGAAGCGCTTCGTTCGTGTCCTGTATGACCAAAAGGCAACCAATTTTGCCAAATGTGTTGCCTGTGATACTATTGTCAAATACACACCACAGTTGGGCACTGCAGGACTTCTTCGACATAAATGTCCGCAAATTAATCAGCACTTGACAACTGATATGTTGGACCAAACGGATGCACTGATTGCTAACATATCTAATGTCCAAAATCTCGTCGATTTGTATGAACCGCACAATTCTGTAATCGACTCATTGGGTGAGATGACTGCTGAAGATGTCAACGACAAGAAGTTTATAATACAAGTGGTGACAAATAGTGACCGCGAAGTGTCATTCAAGAGAGTACACGGAACGAGTAAAGCGTGGAATTATTTCCAAAGGATTTACTACAAGAATATTAGGACAGAGTTTGTCAAATGTATGACTTGTGATAACATCCAAAAGCATACCTCCACTGACGGTACGGGAGGTCTATTGAGACACAAATGCTTTCCCGACAATAACTCATCTAAGTTGGTCTCAAATGAATTACTTGTTTGTGATTATAACGAAACTGAAAGTAACGCAAATGATACAGAATATGAAGACTTTATTGTTAAAGAATGGAGACATTCGTCAAAAACATCAAAATCAACAAAAGAGAGGAAAAAACTCGTGAATATGATTATGAATAACGATCAGAGACTTAGTTTTGTGGCAGAAAATGGCAAAAGTAAAGTTTGGGAACGATTTGATCGTATATTCTTTGACGACAAGAAAATCGATTTTGTCAAATGCAAGATATGTCATATGGCGGTCAAACATACCAGTCGTATCGGTACTAAAGGACTCATTGTTCACAAATGCAGACAAATTTTCAAAGAACAACAAATGGTTAATCAAGATCTTAATGATGAAAGTGATATTAATTACAAAAATTTTAATATTTCATCAAAAACTGATCCCAAAAGTCATAACAGCCAATTGGTCGATGAGATCGATACTCTTAAATTGATTGTTCAAAAATGTCTACAAATTATAGACAATTGTGTTTGTGATAACAAATATTCAAAACAAAGAAAAGATGTCAATATATTGCTTCGTAAATACAATACTATGTTATCTGTAAAACAAAATAATCAAATGATTGATACTTTTATTAATAATGATAATAATAATATTAATAATAATATTGTAGTCAATTTAGAGACACTTTCATCAAACAATAAGCTTAACACACATTTCAGTTATGATTTAAATATTACTAAAAGAGTTACCAATGCTATTAAGAGAAAATATATTAAGAAATCACGAATTAAAAAACAATTACCGTGTGATTGGCCCGGTATGTATGACATAACATATTTTTAATTTAATAATTAATTATTTTAATTTTAAATATAAACTATTATTACTGCCAAAGGTTGTGATAAAACTTTCATTCAAATGCATCATTTGAAAGAGCATTTAAACAACGCTCATATGGAGCTTAAAGATTTTATATGTGAATGGGTGGGTATGTTAGCACTAATTATGTTATTAATAWTGATTTTAATTGTGTTTATAGCCCGGATGTGAGGAAAAGTTTATTAAACCACATAAATTAAAATATCATATAATGAAACAACACACTAATGAAAAACCATATAAATGCGATGAGTGTTCATACAGTGCTTTATTTAAAGGTAATTATATATATATATATATTATTTAAATATTTTTTTGATATAAAATTATTACAATAATATTATGAAATTTGTCATTAAAATTATAGCTGTATTAAAACGACATCAGCGAATTCATGCGACTGAGAAAGCACTGATATGTGATTGGCCAGGTAGATTTTGATTAATGTGCTTATAAATTATTATTATATTTTATATACTGTTATAAAGTTTATAAATTTATATTTCTTGACTTAAAGGCTGTGACTTCAAGACAAATCACGAACACGTTTTGAAAACTCATAAATTCAAACATTCCGGTCAAAAACCATTTAAGTAATTGATATATTTATTATTGTTTTTATTTACAATAATGATTATAATACAAGATATATATTGTATTTACCGGTAATTAATATTTTTATGTTTATAATGGACATACAGATGCTCTTGGCCTTCATGTGACTGGTCTTTTCGACAAAAACATCATTTAAAGGCTCATATGCTTAAGCACACCGGTTCGCTCTTTTGGTTTGATTTAATTTATTATTTGTTAATATAATATTGGTTTGACAGGTGAGAGACCAGTCGTTTGCGAAGAACCCACTTGTGATCGAAGGTTTACCTCTCGACAGGCAATGAGATTTCATTTGGAAAAAATACATAGAATTGCCATTTAATATGTTATACTAATATTTACGATAGTATTAACTCATTTTCTACATTTGATTAATCATAGATTTTTACTTATTATTATTATACATTTACATGTAAATAGATTTTTTTTAAATTTATATAGTTATACTGTATATTATTTATTTAATTTATTAATTTTTTTGTAATAATATAATTATTATTAATTTATTTATATAAATAATGCGAATAACAATTGACTATTAAAACATTATAATTATTTTTTTATTAAAAGTAGTTTTATGAATATTAATATACCTGTATATTTAGTGTAGGTTCATTTATTATTTAAATTTTTAAAATTAGCATTATTATTATTACCGTACTGTTTTTAAATTTGTGATTCTTGTTGATTTAATTTTGACATTTATTCAACTTAATAATTATAAATTTCATTAAAGATTATTTACATTATTATAAAATTGAATTCAATATATATTCATATGAATTAGAGATAATAAGTCGAAAATATTTTTTATTATATATTTATTTATCTCTAATTCATGAATTATGTATTATTGTTTGTTATTTTCAAAAAATCAATTTAAATATATTGTATAATTAACGCATTAATAGTCTTATACCGTATAATATGTATAAAATTACATTATAGTCTTTGTATTTTGCTTACAGTATGTCATAAAAGACATTAAGTTTATTTGAATCAATTATTTTATTTATTTCTCTAAATTATATCATACTTTTGGAAACTATTTTTGAGACAAAGTAGCAGAAAAGTAAATAATATGAAAACAAAAATTGAAATTTTTAACAACAAAATGTTTGACCCAACAGTAGTATTGCCCTCACACTTGAGGGTTGAATCAGCGGGAAGTCATTTATATAAAATAGGTTTGTCTTTGTTTGTCGTCAAAGATGTCAAAAGAAGTGGATTCCGGACTCCATTCTATATATTTCTATTGGAGTCCTATTATATAATCCGATCGATACTGATATTAGTTTTGCCAGAAAGAGATTTACTATTTTATCAACTATTGGGTGATTTTGGTTACGTTTTCGGGACTCGGGCTCACTTCGCTTTGACTGTCATTTTCTCAATACTACTCAGCTATACATCTCGTATATTAAATTATTTCAATTACCGGAATCACGTAATGCCTACATATTTGACTGTATTTGGTATGATATCTGGTTCCATACCTCCCAAGACTATCGGTCTAACCAACAGGAAGATTGTGATGACATTATTGAGGCGAACCCGAGTATTGTTCAAAATAGGCGATTATGTGGCCATTTCTCTTAGTATAAGCATTTTCTTTATCAATAACTTCTCGTTTTATAGCGTTTCAACGGTCTATGAAATGGTATTTTATGTAATACCCAACTCTATCGGTTGGTTTATAATTGTTAACTATGTCTACAACTCAATCTTCTGGCAACTCATCTACTTTTATTTGATAACATTTTATTTGAAATCAAAGATTAAAGAAATAAATCTACGAATCAAAGCATACGTCAGACAAAATGGACGAAAACCGATCCGATTCTTACCGATAATTCGTAGTCTAAGTGACATATATTCAGAAATAGCTGATTACGACAGTACCTATTGGTCGAAGTTCTTGTTCTTTGTGTGGATGACTTGCGCCACAATTATAAGCACTTTAACATACTTTCCTTTATTTGGAAAAATGCTTTTCATTATACGACTGTTTTGTCTATATTTTGATCTATTCTTTGTATTTATGCTCTTAATTGTGGTCAATACCTGTGCCACTGTTTATTTGGAGGCAAAAAAGTCATACAAAGTATTGAATAGTATATTGAGTCGACCTCACGGTCAAAGTGCCAGCAAAACTGTTAAGGTTTATTGAAATTATGCTAATTATAAGATATTTTTATTATAATTAAATATTTTGATAAAATTAAAATCTTTAAAAAAAATTATCATTTTTTAGTTAATCACTTTAATTGAGAGAATTGGTAGCAATAAAATTGGATTTCATTGCTGGAAATTATTTATCATCAATTCATTTCGTGGATATGAAGTAAAAACATTAAATAATAATAATCTATAAAAATACTTATTATTAATTTGCAGATCATATCGTTTTGTGTTTTTGGATTCCTTAAAGTCATCGAAATGTCTCATTAATATTAATCTATTATATTATTATTCAAAAATAATTATTAACATAACAACCTATTTCACGATAACTATTATTATAAGCTATAATTTACTAATATATAGTATTTTAGTATAGAAATAATTTTAAAAAAAGATAAGAATATATTATATATAAGTTTATATACTGTATATGAAAGTAGAAATTTTCAGATATGTTATCTAATAATTAATCAATTAATTAATCATAAATAATTATAAATTTTATATATGATCAAGGCCAATTAGATCCTTGAGAATACGTAGTGCTGCTTCTGGTTTATCACTGGGAACCATATGTCCGGCCCCTCTGACGGCATTAAATGTTAAACCATTATAGCGTTTAATATAACCGGCTGTTATACCATTTACTTTCCATTCTCTATAACCATTTAATGTTAATTATTGAATGTAATTAATGTTTAGTATAATTAATAATAAAAATGCAAATAAATATAATAAATATAATTAAAATTCAATATAATTAAGACAAGAACCGGTATTGTTGAGTAAAATTATAGCCTAAACTGTCGACAAAACGTTGATCAGCTATGAAATCGCATTGAAAATCAAGATTTCCATTATAGACGACAAAGTTATTGATTTTGTATTTACTGATCACTTCCATCACATTATTTCTTTGACTGCAATCCGTACACACCTTATAGTGAGCGTCACTACATTCAGACCATTGTTTGTCTATTGATATGTGAATAGCTTTTCGTACATCAACTCTGTTTAAATATTTTTTATAATTTTGTTTAACACATTTGGGATCAGCTTTAATGGGTTGCTTTTGATTAAATTTATTTGAAAATTGTTGACCAAAATATTTTTCCAAATGATTATTAATAGTAATATAGTAAGAAGTCATGGGTGGACAGTCATCCTCTATATTATATAAATTATTTGGAAAAACAAGTTCAGCCTTTTGTAGTTGTGTTTTGCATCTTAAATATAGTCAACAAAAAAAACATAATTAATGACCAAATATTTCGAAAAAACAAAAATTTTACTTTTCATTTGGTTTTTCATAATTACAAGTGAATTGAGATCCTGGTATGAGTTGACAACAGGATTCAATTATTTTTTGATAGGTGACGGTTGACATCAAGCCATGAGAGTAAGCAAAATCATATTGCGATGTCATTAAAAAGGATGGATCAAGAAATCCATTACCAATGGCCACACCTTAATCCAAATTAAGGATAAACAATAAGATTTTACATATTATATAAAAATAATAATAGTTTGCTAACCTTTTAGATTAATGGTTGAATTATTTTCAAATATTTGTTTGGCTAACATTGGTATATAAACGCCGGCATAACTCTCGCCTGTTATATAAAACGGATTTTTCTTGAGATGAGAAAAGCGTTCAAAAAAACTCTGAAGCGCTAAATAATTATCTATAGCCGTAATGGTATCGTTATTAGTGGGGTCGACATCAATGTCCACATAACTAAAGCCCACTCCCGCCGGTGATTCCAAGTATAAAATGTTTGCAACAGAGTTCCAGCTATTTTCATCAATAGTTAAATTGTTACCCTCTTTGTCGACTCTAAAGGGCCCGTTTTCCGTGAATAGACCTAAAAGTGAACTGCATCCCGGTCCACCATTTAGCCATAAAACAACTGGTGATATCTCCGGATTTGTTTGACTTTCGAGAAACCAATAAAAATATTGTCTGCCTTTCGATGCATTCAAATAACCGGAATATTGTTTGAAATTAAGTGGTTGTGAAAGACCAGGCAATTGATTGATTTGATCAGCAATATAGGTATTGTCTGAGTCTATTATAAAACACATTAATAATAAACAAATACTTATAATTGATTTATTTGACATTTTTTAAAGGATAATATTAAGCTTAAAATTTTTATAAATATAAAATAATGTATTGTTAAATAGATTATATTTAAGTGAATCTAATTTATATACAAAATCGCAATACAAAAAAATATTCTTATAAATAAATAAGGTTTAGATAAAACTTGTAATTAATTTATTTTAAATTACTTAATCATTTTTATGCTATTTTCAAGCAAAGTACAGTAGTATTAATATACTGTATTGTATTATAAGTTTTGATATTTTTTTTTATATCAATACACTTTTAAAGCTTAATATTTAATTAAAATTATTAATAAAATAGACATCTGTTATTATAAATTATATATAAATATAATTATATAATAAAAGTATAAATAGATAAGTGATTTGTCTTTTCATATTAAAATTACAATTGAGATATTGATATATACAGTAAATTAGTTTATTAAACAAAATAAATTTAAGGTATACATAATGTATGACCAAATGAAAGCGATAAAACATATTAAAATTTATTAATATATTATTATAAAATTGTTTTTTTGTTCAATAATATGATTACAATTTACAATAGTTTATCCAAATATTTACTACAATATTCTAATGATTTTACAATTTAATATTATAGTCAACTATCAAACTATTTAATATTTCAGACGTGTTAAAGTAATTATTATATAATTAATATAATAAATTGTTTTTATAGCTAATTATTAACAAATATTTCAATTATAAACATTTTTTAATCAAACAACAAATTAGATTTTGAAAAATAATTATCAGATTAATACAAAATATAAGGAAATAAATATTGTTTGCAATGCTTTGAAAACTTTTAAATTATAACTTAAACTGTATTTTATCCGTAATTTTAAACAATACTATGTTTTTGATTCAATCATTTATATACCAGATGTCAGTGTTTGAGTAAATGCAACAAAACATTACAATTCAATACATCATTGTTTTGACTCAATTGTCACAACTAAGTGACCACTAAATTATCACTCAATGACCACTCAATGACCACTCAATGACCACTCAATGACCGCTTTTGACTACCATTTAACACAAGAAACCATGGATGACAACAATGATGATAAAACAATACCGATAGACAATCATGTTATTAGTGATTATGTCGATGACTTAGATGTGATGCAAGTAATTGACAGCAAAGAAATTATCACCGAATTGGTCAACAATGATGACCCGAGATTGACATTTATATCGCCCGAGAGGGCCAAGAGTGAGGCCTGGAGTAAATACCAGAGGATCTACTTTAAGGATATTGAAACAAATTATGTTAAATGTATTGTTTGTAATGATATCAAAAAACAGACCAAATATTTAGGAACCGCTACTCTATTGAAGCATAAATGCGTGAAAACATATAAACCATTGTTTGAAGATCACAGCGAAGTCAAAGAGATATATAATGATAAACAATATCTCATTGAACTCATAAAAACATCAGACGAAAGGTTATCATTTGAGCCAAAAACTGGCAAAAGTCAAGTCTGGACTCGTTTTGAACGCATTGTCTTCAATCAAAAGGCAACACTTTATGTCAAATGTATGTTTTGTAATGATATTCTCAAGAATACACAAAACACTGGAACTGCTTCTCTATTGAAGCATAAGTGTAGAAGTGATGACAACACTACTGGTGTTCGACACCGACGGTCGAAGAAAAAGACGCCTAAAATTAATTTTAAAGATTTTTTATTATCAAAGAAATGTAAAACAATTGAAGACAAAATTCGTATTGAAAATCAAACTCTTCAGTTGATTATTAAGAAGTGTTTGGAAGTTATGGACAGATGTTTATGTGTTGACAATAGTATCACAATTGATAAAAAACGAATCAATGTTTTACTTAACGCTTATAATGAATGGCTCTCTGATAATCAAGATTTAGATGATTTAGGAGATAATATTAATGGTAATAATTTTATTGATTTATTTGACAATTGTCTCATTGATGAACCGTTTCGGGGTATTAATGATATTGAGTTGAGTTTAGATGATCCCGATTATAGTCCACAATTAGTATCTAAGTCTTCGACAGTGTTTCGTACGAAACAAATAAAAACAAAAATACAGAGCAGTTCTGTAATTGCATCGAATTTAGTCAAAAGAAAATATCAACGAAACAACACATCCGTGACAATCAAATGCGATTGGCCTGAATGTGAACAAGTGTTTAACAACAGTTATCATCTGAATCTACATCGAAATAAACATCTGGGTATCTTTAAATACAAGTGCTGTTGGCCAGGTAGGCATATATACTACACTATATATGATAGCCATAGATTAAGAGATCCTTACTGTTTCTCAATGACACTCTTATGTTACACTATTTGCTGCTGAAAACTATTAATGAAATTATTAATTATTTACCAATAAAATGATTTCCATATGATTACTATAGGTTGTGAAGAATCGTTTCCCAAGAAAATCAAATATGAAGTACACATGAGTTTACATACAAATGAAAAACAATATAAATGTAATTTTAATGGATGTCAATATGAAACCTGTCGTAAAGCACTGTAAGTTTTGTCACAATTTTGCCATAAAATAATTAAATATTATATTTCTATTTAGTCTTCAACGACATTATTTTATTCATACGGGAGAGAAGCCATTCAAGTATATTAAACATAATTTGAAAATAATATTATTAATTAACAGTTGATTTGTATGATTAATATTACCGATAATTTATTTTATGTGATATTAGGTGTGATTGGCCCGGATGTGAGTTTCGGACGTCCAGTAAAAATGGTTTAAGACATCATAACTATAGACACACCGGAGAAAAACCATGGAAGTGAGTCATTGATTATAACTGATATGAATCTAATAAAATAAATAAAATGTTAACTATTATAATACAATGTAAATTAATAGATGTAAATGGGTTAATAATGATGGCACAAAATGTGAATGGTCATTTAGACAAAAGACACACTTGAAGGCACATATGCTTAAGCATACGGGTGACCGACCGTATCAATGTGAATGGCCACACGGCAACTGTGAACGTCGGTTCGCATCCCGACAGGCCATGAGATTTCATTCGGAAAAGTTTCATAATTATATCATTCCTATGAAGTAAATCACAATCTGATCTTTCAATCATCAAAATCCATATAATATCGATATTAAATATTTTTATTCATTTATTGACCCATTGACTAAATCAGATGATTTTTTGTGACTAAATCTCATAGAAATTAATGTATTATTTTATTTACGTTAGTTTACATATATCGATAATATTATACTGTTTATATTTTATTAATTTTTTTACATTCACATAATTTATAATGTTTTCAATAAAAATTAATAATTTATAGTTTTATTTAAAGTAACGCAAAATATAAATAATGTATAGATTAATAATTATCACTTTCCATATATTAATTTTTGTTTATTCTATAATAATATAATTATTTCAAAAAATTTTGATTAATATATCCAAACTTCGATAGAATATTAATATAGAATTATTATTATAAATGTATTTTGAATAATATACTATAAATATTTAAATTAAATCAACACTTTCGGTCAAAAAAGGTATACATATGTATATGAGTATAATATTACTCTATTGATTAGAGTCTTAAAAATATCACACAAAAGTCAAACAATTGACTACGAGTTATACAAATAGTATATTAAATTTGATTAAAAAATATAATTAATTACAAATCGCAAAACATACATAACTTTAATATTAGAAAATAACTGAATGTTTACTATAAAAAGTAATATTGTAATGTTAAATTAGTATTAAATTAGTGTTAAATTAGTGTTAAATTAGTGTTAAATTAGTGTTAAATTAGTGTAAATTAGTGTTAAATTATGTTATGATATTACTTAAGTTAACTATATTATTTTAATCAATTCATCAAATTTAAAATATTCTCATAGATTTTATAGCTGTTTTGGTCTCAATGTTGAATGTATACATGTTTGTCATCATTAAAATATTTATTTATTTATAAATATTAATCTAATTGTTATAAATAAATATTGACAGTATTGTCAATAAGTGACAACTTTTTATTAAATGTCTAACATATATAACAACAAATTTTAATAATATGAATTAAAATAAATTTATATAAAGTAAAACTCGTGAGAATGATAGAAAGCATTGCCATTAAATATTTGGCATAAATTGGTTGATTAGTTTATCATTTAGTTTATATAGTCATAGCGGTTATACGGCAATACCATAAAAACATAACCGGATCAGTTCATACTTTAAGATCCAAATTTACTATAATATATTCCTCACCGTATAGTCTGTATTCTTATTCCTGACATAGTCTTAAAATGCCGCCATCTTTGATATTTGAAACTAAAATTAGTTCAATAATAGACAGACAGACAGACAGACAGACAGACAGACAGACAGACAGAAAGAAACTCTTACAAGAAAACTTTTTCAAATGATAAGTTCACTAATAATGGAAATTTTTTAATAAAATAATTTTATATTAAAAATGTTTAATTATTAAATATTAGCATTTAAATTGGAAAGTAAACTGGAAGATTTTTGTTGTTTAAAAAACTACGGTAACAATATCCTTGACCACCAAATTAATGATTTTTTAATTTAGTATTTAACTAAACAGTAATTTATATACAGATATAGATCCGAAGGTAAAATTAATTAATATATATATATATATATATATCATATATTTAATACGATACGTGGGAACCAACTAATTATGAATACCTATCTCTTACCCTGAAATACTATAAGTGATTCACGAATTAAGTAAAAAGTATATAAAGTATATGTCTTTTGTTTAGATATTACTATTGAATTGTAAAATATGTTTTTTTATTGTTATTAAAAATAATTATAATTAATATTGATAAGTGTAATGCACTACTTGTGAATAAATATTGATTACTCATATATCTCAAGAATATTTTTTGCTCAATAAAATATATAATTATTTTACAGTAATAATAATAATAATGAATTGTTCAATTGTTATATTTTAATTTTTATAACTGTATAAAAAATAAACAGTTTGGCAACTGTTTCAACATAAAGTTTATTGGCTGTGAATGAATTGCTGTATTATAGAGATGTTTATTTAAATTATATATGATATTATAATTTTTATATAAAATGATTATAAAAATATGTGTACTTAAGATTCATTGTACAATGATTGTGCTATTACTTGATATAGTTTGTTAGTTATCAATATTAAAATATGCACAATTTTGTTTTATGTCATAACTTCAATAAGGATCATATTATATTCATATATATAAAAATGTATATTTAAAACAAAAACAACAAACTGTGTTAATCTTATTAATTATAAGACTTAATTAAACTCTGAATCCCTTTCCTCACGTATAGCTGTCCTTCAAAACTGTATTAATCCTTCATAAATATTTTGTATTATAATTTATAAATAGCAATACAAATATTATTATTATTAAAAACTGGTTTCACTTTCATAAAATGATTTTAAGTTACGGCTCAAGTATTTTTTATAAATGTTTTCACAATAAAACTGATGATATATTAACATCACATGTAAACCATTGATATATACAGTATATCTATAAAAGTAAGCATTTGGTTAAAACTTGTTTTTTGATAACTATTTGGTGGTCGTTGTCAAGAGTCTTGAACTCTTGTTTACAGACTTTCTAAACTATTTGATTACTATATAAACTAAAAGAGTTATTAAAATTTGTCTTTCATTGTCATTATCACGGATTTTCATTAATTGTTTTACAGATCAAGTAATAAATTTTTTATTGTTTTTAAATAATAATAATAATTTATGGCTCTTAAATCTGAAATTGAGCCTATGCTTAACCAAGATATTAATAATGATAAGATTGTAATTAATATAAACAATAATAAAGATGACAATACTATTAAAACTATTAATAATTCAAATACCCTAACAATTAATTCACAAATTGAATTAATTTGGCAAAACCTATCATATTCTGTGAATAATCAATCGAAAAGTCGTTTTTCATTACTTCAAACTAAATCAAAATCACGACAAATAATTCAAAATTTGAGTGGAAATATTAGATCCGGACAGTTGACCGCATTTCTCGGGCCTAACGGCGCCGGGAAAAGCACTCTCTTGAAGTGTTTGGCAGGAAAAAGAAAGTCTGGACTTTCTGGTCGTATATTTGTTACATATAATGGGTATGTATTTAATCTTCATTTATTCATCACTTATATCAAGAGTTTCAAAAACTAAATATTAAGTGATGTTGATATTGATTTGATAGACTATATAAGTTATGGTATAAATATAAAATAAATCAATTTTCTACTTTTATAAAAGCAATTATTAGTAAGGAATCATATATTCTATACAAATTTCATTGATATAAACTTATATATATAACATATATATATTTATATAGTTTTCTTAATTTTTAACTGTTGTAAATACAGTACATTATCAATACTTCATAGATAATTATTATAAGTTAGTATTTGCTATTAAAAATAAATTCAGTACAATAATGAATTTTTTAAATCCAAATTTGAAACAACCATTATTACTGATATATTATACATGCATTATTATAATACAAATATGGTATAATACAGTATTCTACGTTAGTATAGAGTCTATACTATAGACATTAGGATAATATGATTGTATATAAATACTTTATAACTAAATTCTTAAAACTTGATATTAAATTATTATTGTTTTATTACAGATGCAAACCTCGCATAACGTTTTCTTATTATTCACAAAACGATGTCTTTAATGAATTACTGACTGTTGAGGAATCTATTGTTTATGCCTCACAATTAAAGTTTACCTCAAAAATTAAAGCATTATTCAATGATAATAAAATCAAACAAAACTCATTGTTATCGCTCACTAATCAATCCACACATCGATTAAAAGCTGAGAAACTCATTGAAGATTTGCATCTAAAGAAATGCTCTAAAACTGTGGTCAATCATTGCAGTGGAGGTCAGAGAAGAAGACTATCCATTGCATTGGAACTGATATTCTCTCCGACGATCCTATTGCTCGATGAGCCGACCAGTGGTTTAGACTCATTGTCTACTTTACAATCTATTGAATTACTCAAGAAGTGGTCTAACAGAAAATCTAAACCTATGATCATAGCTATGGTTATACATCAACCAAATGCTAAATTGCTTTCATATTTTGACAATCTATACATTATATCAAGTACTGGACAATGCATTTATGAGGGAACTACTGTCAAATTAATAGATCATATGTCTAACTTTAACCTCCAGTGCCCGAAGTTTTACAATCCATCCGATTTTGCTATAGAAGTGGCCAGTGGTGACTTGGGATTAGACGCAATACATATGTTGGCTGAATTTCAAAGACAACATTTCAAAGATAACCTAAATAATACTAATTGTATTGAAATGACAAAAGTTATTAAAGAGACTCAAAGACATACTTTTGGTGATCAGCTTTGGACGACTTGGATATTAACAAAGAGATGCTTTAAAATTAATTTAAGGGATCGGAAACAATATTTCCTACAATTTAATTGTGTATTATTTATGCTCTTATTGTTATATATTCTTCATTTGGATAACAAAGTTGGTATAAATGATGGTTGCATTCAAAAGCCAAGCGTTGATTATATTAAGAGTCTTCAAGTCTTTGATTTTCTAAACTCAACGACCAGTACTTTCCCCAACTGGGCCTTCATTTTCTATTCGTCTATATTTATGGTATTTATATCAATGTTACCGACATTGTTGTCATTCCCTCTGGAAGTGTCCATCTTTTGCAAAGAACATTCAAATGGTTGGTATTCAATGAGTTCATATTTTTTGGCCAAAAATATAGCAGAAATTCCACAAAACATTATATTTCCGCTAATTTATTGTATCGGTTCGTACATAATAACTGAACAAATACTGGATCCGATCAGATTCATTGGTTTCATTACAATAATGATTTTATTATCATTTTTGACACAAGGACTCGGATTTTTCATATCAGCTTTATTTGTGAACAATATAATAGCCTCGACAGTGATCGGTGCTGTTGTTAATATTCCTCTTTTATTATTTGCCGGATTACTAATCAAAATCCAATCAATTCCGCATTTTTTGCGTCCTTTTACATACATATCTTATTTTAGATTAACATTTGAATCAATAATGATTTTTATCTATGGCTTTGATCGCTGCCAACCCATTGAAAGACTCACAATTCAAAGTATTAAACAAGATTTTGGAGACCATATAATACCAATTGTTAAGTGTGTCTATGATTATGATTCAGATCTCGTCGATAACATGACTCTCGCTATCGATTACTTCAATGAAATGATAGATAAAAGCAATTCATTTGCTTTATTAGCATTTGAATACAAAGATAGTGATATTGTATTTAATATAATATTTCTTGTTATTTATATAATTATATTAAGAATATGTGCTTATTTTGTATTAGTTTGGAGAATTAAATCTAATTAATATAATTTATTTTTATAATGTGACTGACCAGGGACCATTTTTTAACTTATACAGTATACAAAATTCTATGGTTCTTATAAATAAATATATTCACTTATTATTTAAACATCGATATATAAATAGCATTTAAATATATATTATTTCTTCTAATTAACATTTTATAAAAATTACTCAATTATTATATAAATTTTTGACAATTTTTAGATAAATTTTCAATGATTTATATCGTTAAAATTTTATGCATATTTCACTACATTTAGTATAATAAAATTATTTTCATAAAATTATAATTTTAAATTTGATCATGATGCAATGCAAAATCAAAAAATATCTTAAGTCATTTGAAAAATATTATTTTATAAGTTATATTTAAAAAATATTTTTTATTAACTATCAATAAATTGATTTAGTTTATAACTAACTTTTTAAAAATTATCTATATTTCATGTATGATTCAATTTATAATTATTATTTAGTATTTTATAATTATTTAATCAAATTTAAAATTGCATTTATTTTATTTTCAATTTAATTTAATGCAATTTAAGTTTGAAATTACACATAAATAGACAATAAATAAAATAAATAAACTGTTTTTAAAAATTTTATTAACTAATTAAAGTGTTCATTTTTATAGTTTTATAAAATCATTATTTATAAATATTAAATTTAATAAATTAAAAAAAAGGATATTTATTTATATCATTATGTAAGTGATATTTTCAAAGTTATAATAGTTCAAATTTAAATAATCATACATACAGTATATTGAATATAATAAAACATATAAAAAGCTCATCAAATATGTGAATGCATTTTAGTAATACAGTAAGTTTGTAATTAAATTATTGTAAACAAACATAAGAAAACTAAATAAATATTAAAAAGTTACATATTTTTATATAATCAAAATTCAATCAAAGTTTGCTTAATTCACTCATTTTGTTGACATTTCCGTTAACACTGATTGTAAGTTTACTGACATTAATGTAAGTATTTAGGTCTTTAACTTTCGGATTATTATTATTAGCGAGTGATGACTCAAATTGTTGTTTTTTATCGTTAGACACAACAACTGGTTTTCGATCATATATTACCCGAAATATATTAGAAAGTGGGGCTTCAATTAGTATGTAGAAAATATAGGCAATTATGACATTACACATGAGATCAATAACTATATATCTCCACTGTTGGACAATAGAAAATTATTTAGATATTAATATAATATGATTGTGAACTCAAATTTAAATATTCATACCATTGTCCTATCATTTGATACGTGTGTATATTTAATATCAAATATTCTGTGACCAATTACAAGAAAATGCAATAAATAAATACCAAATGATAGTCTGGCCAGAGGTCGGAATCCACTCCATGATAATATCATATTTAGGTAATCTAAAAATATATATAATTTATAATTAATTTATTGCTATTTCAACAATTTTTTGATTGAATTTTTGCGATATAATCTCAATAGCAATCAGTTTCCTCAATGAAACAAATTGACATTAGACTATATTACTTTAAAACACTGTAAATTTACTATTCAATTGATAAACACAGTGCCATTTGCCTAAATATCAATGCCATTTCATCTAAATCTGATATTTTATATATAAGATAATAATTAAAAACAATGAATATTTTTAGTACTTACATCCCCTTCCACTGCAAATTGCAAATAAAATCCACGAAAAGCTGATCGCAAATATAAACTTTCCTAATGTATGCCAAAGTAGTGCACTAATAACTGGTTCAGTGAGACCGGGGCCCCAGAAACTTGCTTGCCATACATATACTGATATAATGCCAATTATGGATCCAATCCAACAAAGTCTAACCTGATTGACACTCATACTGATCCCTTTCTTCATTATGAAACCGGTGGCGATACCAATAAAATAGCTATGAATTTGGACATTTGGATATGTGTGGTACCAATTGATTGAGTCATTAGCGTTTGCACTTAACAATTTTGCGCCATGGATTAGGATCTGGAGATATGGTTTCACACCTAATATAAAATATGGCAAAACTGCTGCTATGTTTGTAACAATTAGTGCTCCGATGAGTACTTGTTTGCCGAGGTTTGGTCGTCGCCAATACAATAATATAAATGCCGGCGATATTATCAAAAATTGCATTAATGCAGACAAAAACCAAAGAGGAAGATTGCACTAAAATTTATTAAAATGTATTAATTATTATTTTATAATTTAAGTTTAATAATAGCCGGTGGTATGTAAATAAAAATAAAATATTTTATCTTAGTATCTTATTAACCTTAATAATTATATTCATGTATTATTTAAATATTATAAAACAAATAAATAAATAGCCATGAATAGCATAGCAAATATATTACTGTTTTTTCATTCAGATATATCAATATACAATCGGAAATTACTAAACAAATAATTTAATCTAAATATTTTCATAGTATTCAATATTTCATAAAAGTTATGTATTTTATAATATAAATTATATATATATATATTTATTTATGAATTAATTAATATACCGTTTCGTGAAATGTTTCGATTCTGAATTCATAAAAATTATTAAGAAATGTCAAAATCCTGAACAGTTGGGATGGATTCTTACATCCATCGTTGTATTGAACGGCATAATACCAAAATGGTCCCTCACCGGTGAATCGGAACAAATAAAAGAATAATAAAGAACTAAATCCAAGTATTGTAAATCTTAACCATTGCTGTACAATAAATTGAAAATAATTGAAACGACCATTAGTTTTGTCCAGTTTTCTCAACAATCCATAAGATATCAAAAATCCGCTATTAATTTCAAATGGCAAGTGTTAGCAAATATCATTACAAGTATCCAAACAACATACCTGAGCGAGTATAAGGCGTCAACCATTAACGGATTTCTTGCAAACCAATATCTTTTATCAACAAACATACGGGGAATCACTACAGTTAACAAACTCTTCAATGTAACCAATCCTAAAGTGGTGGCAGCAATGTATAGATGAGCTATAAATACATAAACAATCAAAAGAAGACGAATTGTGTCCAACGCCTGCCAATTGCCGTTTGTATCGGCAAACAGAGCACTAGTATTACGAATCAAAGAAAATGAAGTCAACAGTTGTTCTTTGTTTGTATCAATTAAATCATCTTTTGTTTGAGGAATTGTAGATCTATTATAATTGGTATACACCTCAGCAAAAGTACTCGTTATGACAAATAATATCGATAATGAAAATATTGTTCTGTTAACAAACAAAAATTTAAATAAATAAAATGTAATATAAATCAATTGTATGACTGCTAACATTGCAAACTTTTCAAAGCTATCGAGTACTACGGGTGCATCTCTGACCACACAACTGGGTTTATCAATTTCAACCGGCAACTTTGTGATTGGCTCAAATACTAATAATTAAACAACAATTTAATTATTTATTAATGGTATAAATATACTATAAAATTACATTTATTGATGACATCCTCAATCTCTGTTGAAGTACATGTATTGGGAATACATATTCCCATCCGATATATAGTACCGCTAACTATATTTAAAGTCTCGACAATAGTTCTAAGCGTAAGCTTTTGTAAATCTATATCATATGCTTTGAATTTATCATTTAATTTGATTTCTTCATCCAAATTGTTATCATCACTGATATTATCCAATTTAGGATACGGTAGTATCACTTTCATCATACAATACTGTCCTCTAATTTGTGTCTCTTTATCATCGACAGGACTTTTCACATCCAGACACTCGTCATACTCTCCAAAGTCAGCCAACACTCCCTCAGCAAAGCCAGAGGGCGGGAAACTTCCCATTGCATCCAACACTGTAATTCAAGTTTCATATTTGTTATATATTTACATTATTTGCTTAGTTTATGGCAATATTATTCAAATTATATCAAATAAAAATATTAATGTATATTTTACAATCCATTTTTGATTAAATGTTTAATTAAACAAGGCTAATTATTAAAGAAGTTTAATTTAAAAATAACTAATCATATGTAATACAAATAAATATATTAATTTTAGATATGCAGTATATATCTTATATATAAAAAGGTCATAAAAACAATTTTTAAAATTAACAGATTATTGATTTTAAGATTAAAATATACAATAATTGTATTATTGATTACTTAGTGCTCTAATGATTTTGAATGTCATACTTTGATAAACATCGAGATTAAAGTCAATATCAATGTCAATATTTTCATATTAATCCATACGCTATATATTATACAATATATTATAAATTCAATAAATGAGTGCATTTTTAATACTGTAGTACTATGTGATTGAAAAAAATGGAATTTTTATAAATTTTAATTTTATTTTATTGGACTTAAAATAAACTTAAAAAACATAATTAATTAATGTCAAAAATATATAAAATTGCTATTAATAAATTCATTAGTTAAACATTCGCATTAGAAAAATTATTTTATTTATTTTGAATTATTTAAAACTATTAGATTTTATAAAAGCAATTATTAATAATAGTGTTAGAAGTTGTTATTGTGGACAACTAATAATAAATTAAAATAATCACTGATTTGGTTATTGATTAAAATAACTTACTTTTAATGGCCCAAAACTCTGTATTACGAATTGATTTAAATACTTTTACTAAAGATGTCATACATTGCGATGAAATTTTGAAATCAATTTCCGACAAGAATTCAATTGCTTTATATTTTTCGCGTTCATTAAATACAAACAGATTTGACAAAAGGGTTTTAACATTGTTAAGCACAGCAAATGTCTCATTAATATGTTTGACATTTTTTGTTAGATTTACATCCCGACCCTCGGAGTGAAGTTTACTTATCTTATCAATAAAACTTTGACTCTCACATCCATTATCTTCTTCATCTTCATCTCCATCAGTATCACCACTGCTATCATAATCATAATCACTCGTTGTATTTAAGTTATTATTATTATTGTCATTACTGTCTGTTTCACTTTTATAACAATTAATGTGATGAACACAAAAAATAAAATAAGTTAATAATAAAATTAAAAATAATTTTAATGATAACTTTTTAATAATCATAATAAAGCTTTAAAAAAGTAAATCAAATATAAGATCAAAAGTTTAAATAAAGCATTTGTGAAAATTGAAAGTCAGAATCAGTGAAAGTGTCTCATAATTTTTTGCTAAACAGGTATATATATATATATATGTTAATATTTTATTGGGACTGGAAGTGCTTCATAATCAGCATCACTAATATAATTTAAATTTGATGTTAAGCTAAACATTTAGTGTTCAAATGGGAGGATTGATCTCTATCTAATTCAAGGCTATAAGTCATTTCTCCCAAAACATCCACAAAAAACAGCGACAAAAAGCCAAACTTGTTTGAGACACAAATTTCATGGATTTTTTAAGGAGGGAACTGTGGATCATAAATGGCTTATTGCTTCATACAGTATATTGATGTTATAGTATTACAATTATATCAAATTAATCTTATAGTTAGACTCTTTGTCTAATATCTATTACAATATAAACTTACTTTTATGTTAATATAATACTATACAAAAATATTAAATACTATACAATAAGCGAAATAACATTGATATGCAATGAGATGAAAGGTCGCAACAATAAAACTTTTATTGTTTAAAATCTTTATACTATAAAATAATCTTTAATAAGTTAATCTAAAATCGAAATTGTGAATATAATTTTATTACTTATTATTTTATTTTTTAGACTTTAATGACATTGAAGTTTGTCATTAAATAAAAATTACTGTAATATATGGGCCAATATTATTGGTATATACCGTATATTTACATTATAATGTAAACCTATAATAAAAAATTGCTATAATTAAAATGTTTATAAGTTTATAAATTTTTTATCATATCATATATCATTGTAGACAACCTATAACATAAAAATAAACTAATATTTATATTATTATGTCAATTATATTGTACATTATAAATAATCTTGAAAAATTTACCAAAACATAAATATTTATTTATATAATTTTTAAATCTAATAAAATTTTTATTAAAATAATTTGTGAATTATTACTATTTATAAATTAAACTAATTTTAATAAAAATATAAAACAAAACATAAAATACTGTATAAATATCTCATTTGTATCTCATAATTACAATGTATTTAATTTAAATATTTCAATAAATATTTTTAAAAATGATACATAAAAATAAATCTTTTGATATATAATAAATTATCTAATATTTATAAATTTAAACAATATAAATATTATTTTATAACAAAATAAAATTACTACAGATTATATACAGTAATTACTATAAATATTTAGTTTTTAAATATAGAAAATATTGAATAATAAAAGTTGTAAATTAAAACAATAAATTAATTTATACTAAAAATATAGTAAAATAAAGTAAAACATAATTAAATTAATACTTATATTACTTAAGAAAAATACAAAATAAAACAAAAATGAGTTTTCATATGTTTATAAAGAAATTAAGGATTGGATTGATGTCTACCAATGATGTGATCCCTGTGCGGAAAGCGGCCAAACTCGGCAATCAGGTCATGATATTTTTGGGCCCAATATAAGTGTGATTTATCGGCCAATTGTGAAAACAGTTTGAGAGACATCTTCTGGTCAGACAAGTTCTCCGAGTGATTGAATGGTGAATACATATATCTCTTGCATATATCGGGCAAACTCTTGTCCTAACCGTTCTCTACGGCTCTCTTGGCCACTGATAATGCCATTGAGTCTGTCATAAAAGCCTCGGGTCGGTTACGATAGATATTTCTGGGCGTTTGATCCAAAAGTAAAATCAGTGCCAAAGCTCCGTCAGATCCAAAGTTGATCCAGTTATCCAACTGTCCATTTGTGGCCAATTCATAGTATTTGGCCAAATGTTGTGACACTAATTGGTCATCCGATGGACTGCTTGCGTACCAAAAACATTTGGGCTGAAGATAGTCTTTATCTGATTTACAGCCAAACCAAAAGTTTAATACTTTGTTGATATCTGTTTCGGGATTTGAATTCATAGTGTAATCATCGATAATCATCACTAAAACATTTCCAATCAATTGATTCAAATGATTAATACAAACAAATGGTAACCAAATTGTGGTTAATGTTTGACATTACATGTCATTAATTGGTAAACATTTTGAGATATTATTTAACTATTTATAAAAATATTGTTTTTTTTAACTTTATTAACAAATCAATTGAAATAAAACGTTATTTATGAACAATTGAAAGCAATACAAATTAATAGTGTCTTGATTTCCAACTAAAAAAATTATTTTGTCGGTTTAACGCTTATAACTGGGACTTAGTATGTCCACCGAAGTTGACCAGTGGACGCTATTTCCGAAATTTTATTATAACTATAAATAACTATTTGTTAGGTTAGCAACTATAAAAACTTATAAATAACTATTTCAGTTATTTTGAAAAATATAAGCATTAAATTGTAAAATATTGCTCAAATATATGTAAAAACAAAAAGTAATAGTTATATAAATTATATAAAATGTGTAAACTGTTATCAACTGTTAATTACTTTTTTAACAATAGAAATATTTAGTTTATTTATATAAATCATTTTTGTAAATATGCTGAAAACAAGTGAATTATATATCATTTGAAATATTTATAAGAAAATAAATAACTATTTCAATAACTATTTGGCTTTTTTAGCAACTATATACAACTATTTAATACAGTTTAAATAACTATTTTAACAACTATTTGACGTTTTTTTAGCAACTATTATAACAATTATTTAATAGAGTATAAAAAATTATTAATCAATACACTACAAATTAACAATAAATTTATTATTAAATAATATACAGTTTATATAAATAATTAATATTTAATACATTATTGTATTTAATATCGATAATAAATTATGAAAAATATTAATCATAAAAGATATTATTTTATTTATGCTAAAAGAAAATTAAATGAGTATTAATAATAATAATAAGTTATTTTATTATTATTATTATTATTTTACATGGATTTTAAGTATTTAAAAGAATATTGTCGTCAATTATATATTACAAATTTAAAGTATTTAATTTTAGTATAATACCTGTATATTTTCAAAAAAAACTTGAAAAGTTTTGTTTTCTGAAATCTATATGAGCCTTTTTAGTGTGTGTGTGTGTGTGTGTATGTGTGTGTGTGTGTGTGTGTGTGTGTGTGTGTGTGTGTGTGTGTGTGTGTGTGTGTGTGTGTGTGTGTGTGTGTGTGAATGTATGTGTGTGTGTAGCATTTCATTTTGCGAATTTTGAAATTCTGATTTCAGATTCTGTTCTACTAATAATGTATTGAAAAGTTGTATCAAAATTTTGATATCTCTTCGGGAACATAGAGAAAATGGCGGCCAAAGTAAAGAAAAATTTTTTTAAGCATAGATTTGAATAAAGCATTAAAAACAAAAATAAAAAATATGCATAAAAATTTTGATATCATTCCGGGAACATAAAAAAATGGCGGCCAAAGTAAAAAAATTATGCAAAAATTTTAACGTTTAGAAATGCAGAGCATCAAAAATATAATATAATATATCAGCATAGTTAAAAAAATTGCGGCAAAAATGACTAAAGTTTAGTTTATTTTGTTATACCGAGTCATTTGATAACCTACATGACTACAGTTGTTCATTATGTCAAAGCAAGTCATTTGATACCCCACATGACTATAGTTGAGTTTATTTTGTCATGCCAAGTCAATTGATACTCTACATGACTAAAGTTGTGTTTATTTTGTTATATTGAGTCATTTGATAACTTGCATGACTAAAATTGAGAATATTTTGTCATACTGAGTCATTTGATACCATACATGACAATATTTATATTATGTATATTTGACCAGTTTTTAAATTTGTATATATTATTAAAGTTTATATAGCCGCTATAATTATACAAACTAATGGTTTTCAATGCTATTAAATTTTTTTTCTGAAAATGCTTTCTAGCATTCTTAACTGGTTATTAATATTTAGTATAATAATTTAAATATTTAAAGAATAACTGATTTTTTAATAATTATAAAATATTATAAATTGAAAGTAATTTAAAAGTTTTTATAACTATTACTTTTTTAGACTAAAAAGTAATAACTTATAAAAATTATAAATCAAATGAATTACTGACAATCAAAATCTGAGTTGATTTTAAACTTTTATTAATTATATCTTATATTATTGAAAAGTATCGAAGAGAAGTCAATGCACTTAATTTTGGCTATAAATTTGGCTAATGATTCACTTATTAACAAAATCATAAAAATATTAATAAATTAGTAATTTTAAGCATAGATTACACAAGTGATTGAAATTATATTATTTGCTATATCATAGTATATATAGATAATATATTATATTGTACAATACAGGTATTATATTATATGCGGTCATTTGAATTACCAGTGATTGAAAATAAGTGATATTAATTTATTATTATTATATAAATTATTATTTTTTATATTTCTAATTTTAATAGTAGATATATAAAGTATTAATACTTTATAATACTCTATTTTAATTAAATTTGGATTACTTTGTAAATAGCAATTTATTAAAAAATTTACCATGCACTAACTTCTTTATTAAGACGTTTTTAAATTTATTATTTTAATTGCAAATGTATTAGTAATTCAACAAGGTTAATAACTTTATTATTTATTTATTAATTAACAAAAGTAAAAATAATGGTTAATGAACTTACATTTAATGAATATTGATTGGTTTTGTAAGTTTCTACTATAAATAGTTTATACCTGTTTTATGTCCATTTTAGATATTATTTTATTAATATTAATTTTTATAACTAATATAATTAAAATTAAAAATATTTTAGATCAAATTAGGTTATTATATTGAGTAAATATTTAGAAGTTTTATCAAAAGTTTAAAAATATTAATAGTATATAAATTAACGCATTTTTAAAATCATAAAACAACAGTTAAGCAAACAATTATTATTATTCATAAAAAATGATTGAAATCATATTTTTATAAATACCTTATTAATAATAAGTTATGAAATAATTTAAAATTGATGCGTTTGACAAAAAGTTATATATCAAGATTATATGTATACAGTATATACAGTATAAATAATGCTTAATATTTATATTAATACGTATTGTAAATGTCTATTAAACGTTGTATTCAATTGAAGGTCAACTAATAAAGTAAATGCTAATTATTAATACATTATATGATTAACACTTATTTGGCAATACATTCATAGAGTGTATGCTTTTGGGAATAAATAGAAGAATTCAATGAAATTCATAACTCAGTTGTTTTTAGAGAGTTGTCTCATAATAATAGTTTACAATTAGTTTACCTGTCATTTGAATTGTATGTTATTTTTCAGTAAGTTATTGAATAAACCACAACAAAAATATTTGAAAACTTAAATCTTTGAAATATATATATTCTTTATTTAAATGTATCACAAAATGCTTTTGATTTAAACTTCCAAAGCTATGCCTAATTTTCATACATTAAGACGTTATGCGGTAGGAAAGGCACCAAAAAAGTTGATACCGGCTATCATTGCTTGTAAATGTGTGCCATATCTTATTGTTTTGACATTATTTATCTTTTTATGTGGTTTTATACCATTGTTTATCACTGATTATAATCATCAATGTATTGATACTAATCACACTCATGATAATCACTCGATAACATCTCAAATGAAATTCAATTTCGATAATACTAATTATAATTTAACTATTGATGAAAACAATAGTTATTTAAGTTTGACGTGTTCTCAACTACATTATATATGTAAATATAATATATAATATATAATTTGTAATTATTATTATTTTTATTAAATTAATTAATTGTATTGCAGTATATTCATGTATATGCATCAGTATATTATTGTTTGTGGTGTCAATTGTATGTCTTTTGATTGCATTTTATTATTTCAAGAAATATCAATCCCAACGAATCAAACACATGAAAGTAACTGATTTGGACAGTGATGTCACTCAAAAATTGACAATAACTGAGCCCATCATTGGTGGCATTGCTTATTCAATTATCACCAACAATGGCAAACATTCACAGTATATACCGATTAGTCAATATAGTAAAAATAATAATGTTTATAAATCAACTACTGAACCAATTGTCTAATAAATTGACAAATTTTTAATATAATTAAAATATTAATACAACTCAAGAAATGAATTATCGTAAATATGCAAATATTGACAATTTAATAAAAAATGCTATAATTAATTTATAAATTAATATTATTAATTTTAATTAAATCTATTAAAACTAATTGTTAAAAATCATTCATATCTAATTTAAATAATAAATTATGTTAACAATGTTACATTATCAAGATAACACTTTAATATATTATAATTAATAAATTTATTGCAATATTGTATATACAGAACATTTAAAAATATTTAAACAATAAAATGTAACAATTTGTATAAATAAATACTAGTCAATTATAAATCATTTTTAATAAAATAGTATGTTTTAAAACTAGAAAAATATTGTTATTAAAAAGTGTAGAATAATTAAATATAGTTATTTTGATTAGTATCTCTATATAATGTTAGTATAAAAAACAAATTTCTAATAATATTATAACATTGAAGGTCATTAAATAACATTTTGTTTTGATAGCACTTATATTAATAGTTAACAATATGTTAATATTTAATTATTCAATTAATATTTCCAAATGTGATAAATATATTATTGTTGTTTCATYAAATTRTAAGTTAGTTATTGTCAAAACTGCATAAAACGGGTGTAAACTAAGTGAATAAAAAATCATAAAGTCATAGCTGTAATAACATAATTATAGTTTTTCAGACGATTTTTATTTGAATTATTAATAGTTATTTATAATGTACTATATTGGCGTAATTTTATTTATAACATATTGTATATTGATTAGTGTTGGCAAAAAAGAGAAATTTATAAAATAATAGAGAAATTTCTAGAAAGTTTCTAAAAGAAATTTCTATTTATGGGATCCCCATGGTTAATTTGTTTTCTCGATATTTGTTATCTTTAACATTGTTTTTATAAGTAATATTTAAATATTAGTATTAGTATTTTATATTATTAATTAAAGTAAAAAATTTATTTATTTAATTATATTAAACTATGATATAATAAAATGGTGAATAAAATTTTACAAAACTGATTATTATTAAATAATTATAATTATTTATATAGGTATCCCATTTGTATAATATAGTATTATACAGTAATCTACATTATATAGTATAATATTATATGTATAGTAGTATTGTCTCATTAATATATTTATAGCTTTACAATATCTATAGATATGGGGATCCCATAGTATAACAAAAAAGTTAAATTTCTATAGAAATTTATTCCTGAGAAACTTTCTCATGGAAATTTATTAGAAACTTTCTATTTGCCCATCTCTAATATTGATACACCTACACATTATGTGATAAAAAAATAAATATTATGTGATAATACTCTATAATATCATAGAATTTATATGATATGATTATTTATATGATAAAATATCATTTTATAAAATTATTAAGTTTTATATTGTCTTCAAAACACATTATAATAAAATTTTTATTTAAAACTTACAAATGAAGACAGTTTTCAGTGAAAATCTCTAACGATTTTCACTGAAAACTGTCTTCACTTTGCGAAACACTCGACTGTTTTCGGTCTCAATCAGAGACTATAGTCAACTCTCATCCATGAAATGTTCAAAAGTGACCAAAAAACTGATATCACTTTTACAGTTAATACAGTAGTGATGTCGGACTCGGAGTTGATAATGGTTTTAGTTTGAGACTGAAAACACTCGAGTGTTCCGCAAAGTGTCACAAATTGTCACCGAAAACTTTATTATACATAACTTTWGTAATATTTAATTATATATATAATTATACATTTAATTGTATTTAAGGTCAATATATAAGTAATATTTTATAACTTTTTATTATTACATTTATTAAAAATTAATTTAATATTATATTATAAAAAAATGATTATAATTAGAGATGGGCAAATAGAAAGTTTCTAATAAATTTCCCTGAGAAAGTTTTCCCACTTTTTTTGTTATACTATGGGATCCCCATATCTATAGATATTGTAAAGCTATAAATATATTAATGAGACAATACTACTATACATATAATATTATACTATATAATGTAGATTACTGTATAATACTATATTATACAAATGGGATACCTATATAAATAATTATAATTATTTAATAATAATCAGTTTTGTAAAATTTTATTATATCGTAGTTTAATATAATTAAATAAATAAATTTTTTACTTTAATTAATAATTAAAATACTAATATTTAAATATTACTTATAAAAACAATGTTAAAGATAACAAATATCAACAAAACAAAATTAACCATGGGGATCCCCATAAATAGAAATTTCTTTTAGAAACTTTCTAGAAATTTCTCTATTATTTTATAAATTTATTTTTTTGCCAACACTAATTATAATATATGTTTACTAATAACAATTTATTTATTAAATACATTTATTATAAAAATAAATTAACTAACTCAATTTAATATTAAAATAGTTAATGAATTTGTAAATATATTTTATTTTAAATGATAAAAATCTTTTTGTAAAAAAGACAACAAATTTCAAATAAATTGTTGTTATAATAATTCAAATAAATGTTTATTTTAAATAAAAATTTATTGAGAATAATAAACGTATTAAAAATGGCAAATGTTTTAATATTAAAATTATTAAATTTACTACTTTATAAAATGACTGCATCAAAACACTATATAATTTATGGGCATATATTAAAGTTTGATTAAATTTATTCAAAATTATAGTTAATTTATCTAATTCTCTGATTACTGATCTCTAATACTTTAACATTTCAATTATAGTAAACATTCAGTTTTTGTTGCAGTGATTGYTTTTTATTATTTGTGATTATTTTTATTTAATTATAATTGTTTTGTCATATATTAAAATTGTGTTTTATTATTTATTAAAAAATATTTTATTTTACGGAATATTCTTGAATTTTGTGTATTGTTCTTCATAATTAATTGCTAATGTAAAATATTTATATTAATTAAATAATTAACTAAATATATATATATATATATATATATATATATATATAAGGAGTCAGTCAATTAATCTTGCGTCGCGTAAAACTTGAATAACTTTTAAACGGTTAGAGACAATTTAATTCTGTAAAATACATTTAAGAATATCATATCGACCACACTTAATATACACGCAATCACAAAACTAGGATGACCAGATATACAAAATATTGGGACCAACGCAAGACACTATGCTACAGGCAAAACTACAACTGACAAATTTATTTTGACAATGAAATTTTGTAGTCAAGAAATAATAGTTTAATATAAAAAAGAATCATCAAAATCGGATTGGTAGTTTTACTTTTATGGTTTATTAAGTTTGTCATAAATCATATTATATAAAATAGTCTAATATGAAAATGACGTTATTTATGACTTGTATATGACTATTAGATAAATATTTCAATTATATTACTAATTCTAAAAACAAAATTTTAATGTCGATTATTTTTCGAAATAATTGAATTTCAATAAAAATTTTAATATCAAATTACAATAGTGTGATTTATATTGTAATTCGATTATTTCAAAAACTAATCGACATATTGAAATTTTGTTTTTAGAATTAGTAATATAATTAAAAAATCCATCTAATAAATATATACAAGTCATAAATAACGTCATTTTTATATTAGACTATTTTATATAATATGATTTATGACAAACTTAATAAACCATAAAAGTAAAACTACCAATCCGATTTTGATGATTCTTTTTTTATATTAAACTATTATTTCTTGACTACAAAATTTCATTGTCAAAATAAATTTATCAGTTGTAGTTTTGCCTGTAGCATAGTGTCTTGCGTTGGTCCCGATATTTTGTATATCTGGTCATCCTAGTTTTGTGATTGCGTGTATATTAAGTGTGGTCGATATGATATTCTTAAATGTATTTTACAGAATTAAATTATCTCTAACCGTTCAAAAGTTATTCAAGTTTTACGCGACGCAAGATTAATTGACTGCCTATTTATATATATATATATATATATATATAGTAATTAAACTAAATTTGGTTTTATATTGTTTGCCAGTAATATTCACACTAAATATGAACAATTATATAAACTTTTTATAAAGTTATTAAATTAAATGTCAAATCATATAAAGTCAAATTAAAAGAATTTTTCAACAAATTAAAAAATAAACGTAAATTTTTGCACATAATTATCTCATTTTGTAGTTTATTTACATTACAAAGAAAATAACGTTTAAACTATTTGTATTTTTATTAACTAATTAAATTTAAAATTATTCAATTAATTAAAATAAGATTTTAAATACATATAATATATAATAAATAATAAATTATATGTCTACTTAAAATAGTAATAAACTTTATAGTTATAAACCATAATCAAGTCTTAATCTTAAATTATCAAATAATAAATTATCAATAAATATGGCTTAATAAACAAACACTTAAAATAAATTGATGTACAGTACATGTATTATAAACTAAACTTGTTTTAAAATAATAAATTGATTAAATTGTAATGAAAATATCAATTGTATTGTAGATCAAAGTTAGTTGCAATTAAACAAAAAATAAAATTATTCATAATATTTGCTATTATTTACCATTAGTAAAAAATTGACTTAATTATTAAGTTATTAAATAAAATAATTAAATTAATAATGTTTATTAAATTTATTTTGTCTATCAATTTTTTAATTTCAATTATATATATTGTCAATTGTGAGGTAAAAAATCTTATTTATATAACATGTCTTAATATATTATTTTAATTCAATTAAACTAATAGATTGCAGACAATTATATGAATGGACCGAAATTAGTGCCATTTCCACAACAAATTGTCACTTACGACACACAACTGGCAATAGACTCAAAAGACTTCAAATTTATTACTAAAACCAAAAACAAATGTCTTGTATTAGGAGATGCTATCAAACGATACAAAGACATTACTTTTATCAATGATTGCAATCGTCTTAAATCTGGCAGTTATAGCAACAAAAGTTATAATAACATCAATTATTTCAAGTATTTTTCAACTTTGCATAAATTAACAAACATTACTATAGAGATGAGAGGCCATTGCGAAGATAATCAATGGCCTGACATGAATATGGATGAAATGTATACCATAAGGATAGACGACGAGGACTTCCCGGAACAGGCCTTCATATTTGCCAACACAGTATGGGGTGCTTTGAGAGCATTGGAAACATTTTCGCAATTAATTCAACATAAATATGATAATAATTTTGTAGTCAATTCAACGTTTATATTAGATTATCCTCGATTTACTTATAGAGGATTATTGATTGACACTTCAAGACATTATTTGCCTAAACATGTAATACTTGAGAATTTAGATATCATGTCCTACCATAAAATGAATGCATTGCACTGGCATTTAATAGATGACCAATCATTCCCATATGTAAGTCTACAGTTCCCAGAGCTAAGTGCTAAGGGAGCATACAATCCAACTACTCATGTCTACACTCAAAAAGATATTAAGGAAATCGTTGAATTTGCAAGAGTAAGAGGAATCAGAGTAATAGTAGAGTTTGATAGTCCGGGACATACCTTGTCGTTGGGTAAAGGAAAGCCTTATTTGTTGACTGCGTGTTATTCAGGCGATAAACCAAATGGCAAATTAGGTCCATTAAACCCAAGTTTAAACACAACTTATGATTTTTTGAACACATTATTTAAAGAAATTGTTGGCATATTTCCCGATCAATATCTTCATTTGGGTGGCAATGAAGTAGATTATCGGTGTTGGAAATCTAATCCAGATATTCAAACATTTATGAAAGTTCAACGAATAAGTGGTTTATATTATAAACTCGAAGAATACTATTTCAAACGTTTGTTTGATATTATAACTAATATGAATAAGACTTGGATTGTTTGGCAGCAAGTGTTTGACAAAATGATTGATTTGCCAAACAATACTATTGTTAACGTTTGTAAAGAGGACTTCAACACAGAGCTCTATGAGTTGACTAAACTAAACTATAAAGTTATATTATCTTCATGTTGGGACCTAAATATAATATCTTATGGTTATGATTGGTTTCAGTATTATCATTGTGATCCACAAGCTTTCAATGGCAGTGATCATCAAAACCAACTGGTTATTGGAGGTCAGGCGTCAATGTGGGGGGAATGGGTTGATGGCAGCAATTTTATAACAACGACCTGGTTATAATACTGTTATTTTATTTTTTTATTAAATAAAATGTTAAATATGTTGTATTGTATTATAGGCCCAGAACTATGGCTGTGGCTGAAAGGCTATGGAGTCCTAAAAGTATGAACAATACAACTGAAGCTCAATACAGATTTGTACGAAATAGATGTCGGATGTTGAATAGGGTATCAAAATGCAACCCATTGTTGAACCAAAACAATTTGAATTTGGATTTTGTAATTGTGATTATGAGGTTTGAAATAAATGCCATCCATTACATTAAGAGATAATATAATATAATTTTTAATACAATTAATAATAATTATAATTTTAGTTATGCATTTAACTTTAATTCATCATAAATATCTGGTACGATATACCCTAATTATAATTTTTAATAAATTTATAATAAATTAAGTTAATAAAATAAAATTGAATAACATATAATATATAATTTAAATAAATACTAAAAATAAATTTATAAATATTAAAAATTAATCTATGATTGAAAAAATTCTTGACTATAATCTTATGATAATAAAAAAGTTTTATAATAGAAATAAAAAATTATGTATTATTAGGAGTATGTGGTCTATGAGATGTCTGTGGTATTTGTAATGCATTAATGCATGGATTTTGTCTGTAATTTAATTTAAATCCTCGACCACTTATTTTGTTATCCGTAATAAATTTAACGATAAAAGGACCCGAACTATAAAGGTATTAAAAATAACAAATTGTCATTTTATTATATATATATATATATATTGTAAGTTATAATATAAATAGATAACAAATACCCGTCATCTGTGATTTGACCGTTAATTTCTTTATTGTCACCCAAAGAGGTCAATCGATAACCACAATAGCGAATGCCATTCAGCAAAATATAGTCTTCTGAGCACTTGGTCAGCCCTATCTCTCCCTCTTTCTCTTTAACGCCCGTATTGTTTATGCTAAACGACTGGTCATTGAGTGTCAATAAATGTGAAATGTTGTCCAAAGAGTATGTTTGAGTACAGAAGTATTGCTCTTTTCTAAAGCATATACTGTAATGCAAATCATTCATATATCCGATTCCCTTATAATTCCAATCAGACAACTGTGTGCTAACAGTAGGAATCAATGTATTCAATACATTGATATTTGTTTGTTGCAGAACTTCATAATTAAAACTCATGATAACACCAGTCGGACCCATCAAATATTGCAGACAATTAGGTGGAGCTGTTTTTTTGGCAAATATAATTAGTTTAACAAAACATCATAATATTTGTCACTTTCTAAGATAACTTAATGTGCAATATATTGATTATGTAATTACTTCAAAAGCGTGCATTTAAGTTGCAATCATTTTATTATAATATCTAATTAAATACAATTATGATAGATATCGGGTGCACTATCAACACTAACAAATTGATGTAAATTTGCAAAATTATTTACAATTAGTTTAATTAAATGTGAAATAATGTATTATTATTATTATATATAAAAAATATTAAGCCTTAGATTTGATTAGTAAACCTCTCGATGGATTTGTGCATTCAATTTGTGAAACCAGAATATTCCAGCGCCTGTTTCCGGGACCATCGGTTCGGACATTCATTATAAGTGGTCCCTGAACTCCATCGACATCGAGATACACTGTATTTTTAAAAACAATAACATTTTATAGAAATATAATATTATTTTTAATAGAGGTTTGATTTTACTATGCTGTCCACTATTAAAGCCACATATCGTAGGAGCTGGTGAATTGAGATTATGACCGCTAACAATAAACTGGTCCTTATCACAGTTACCTTCATTTGGCTGAATCAATTCAAAGTCCATAAAATCAAGTCTACAATTATTTGATTTTTTAGTTATTAAGTAGTTTTCTTATATTTAATTATAAAAAATAAATGGTACCTAATTTGGCAAATTTTATTAACCCCGGGAACTCTATGAATAGTTAGTGTACAGGTGTTAGTGTTGTTATACGATGAGGGAAAGCCTGGATTTGTAAAATATGTTGAGTTTTGAGCAGCCATTCCTCCACAAGTTCTCGGAACTCATTGATTTGAATAAAAAAAAATTAATTTTATAATTTATTTATCATTTTGAAAAACAAAAATACATACAAACACAACAAACATTGCTAACACCACATCTACCAATAGGTACTCCTCCCTGTTGTCGACAAATTAAATTTGAATAACACGTTCCCTTCATTGTCTGTACTGTTTGATTGGGTACTCCCGGTATCATCGTTGACACAGAACATGATGGACCAGAACTCAGTAATAAATTGCCGACTAATCGATAGATTTTTAATTAAAAAAAAATAAATAAAATTTTTAATAAATTATGTTAAAAGCGTTTATTTATATTTAATAATATTTAATTACTGGCAGAAACTGATGCAAACAATAATATTAAAGATAAAAAAGTGATAATTAAATTAATATTAGCAGCCATTAAATGACTAATGATTTATAAATATAACTTAAATATTAATAACATCAGAAGTTTTATTTAAAACTAATAACTTAAATATTTTAGTTAAGTAATAGTTTATATTTAATATGAAATGTATGCGTTGAGTAAACTAAATAGTTAAATGATTATAAAAATACTATTGAGAGTAAAATTTATTGATATTATCAGTTAAAGAGCTATTTTGCCATTGAGTTCAAACTACCCGTTGAGTGACAAAAAAAAAGGATATAATCTTCACTATTCATTGGACTTACCATTAAAATTATATTATTTTTGTTGTAATTGCATCGCAATTGAAAGTATTATTGTATTTTTATCATTGAAAAAATCTTGTCCTAAATTTAACGCATCGCTAAAAATTGTATTTACAATTCATTTTTCATTCATCACCTAAAATCATATACACTTTAAACATTTGAATTGACCCTAATTTTCATTTTATTAATTATCTCATATACAGTATTAACTTTACATTAATATGATGCCAACATTTTTTGAGGAAATTGATATTTATGAGTATACAATAAAAGCTTATTAATTATCTTATTTCTAATATTAAATACAATATATAGTGTGTTGTTGTGGTTATAATTATTGTAATTGTTGCCAAAATGTTTGGAAACATTTCAACATTGTTATTGTCATTGAATAAAAACTTTATTAATTCAAAAACATTTTTGTTTACTGTGTTTTATTATGATTTTATGTGTAGTAAAATGCATTTTTATTAAAATTAAAAATAATATAAAATTGAAAATGATAAAAATTCAAGATATGAATAGTTTTTTCTAATTTGTTCCCAATAAATATACTTAAATTAGATTAATTGTATTATTTTATAGCAGTTTTATGTATTGATATTTTCAAAAAAAAAAATAATAATATAATCTTCATATTTTAAAATATAAATTGCAAGATTATTGCAAGAGAAAAATAATTACATAAATTACTAAAATATTATTATTTTTCATTTCTCAATTTTTGATTTGCTTTTAAATTTATACTACAAATATTCAATTATTATTTTTTATTATAATTTTTAAATAAAAAAAATTGCTAAATACTGTTTAACTTAAGAATCTTTATCATTATTTATCTTTTTGTTTGTTATTAAATTAGTTTGATTAGTGACAAAGTGTTTATAATCACAGCTCACAAATTGATGTGTATATTTATACATTACTTATAATTATTTATAATATATAATTTATTTATTTAAAGCTATTGTAATGTATATTTATGTGTACAGTATTTATTAGTTGTCCAGTATAATGTAATAAAATCAAAAATACTGCATAAAGTTTTAAACTTGGTTTTATACTACTATCAGTATAATTGTATCAGTATAATGTTTAACAGTTGATTTAAATTTTATAAATAATATTTATTTAGTAGTTATGTATAACATTTAATAAGTATTTTATTAATATCTCTAAAAACATTGAAGTTGACATAAATAAAATTAATTTAATTTATATTCATTAATTGTTATATTGTCAACTTTATGTTGAATTATAAATTATAATTATGCATTGATAATATTAATATATAATTAATAAAGATAAATATTCAAATGTATATTTGCTTTCTATATTTTTTAATAAAAAAAATTGTATAATAAATTTTTAATATTGATATTAGTAAATTATTATAATTTAATGCCACATGTGGTTGATTGTCACATTAACATTAATATAATTTGTATTGAAATATTGGATATTGAAATGGCAATTTGATTGATTGTCAATTGGTTTCAATATAATTATAATAACAATTATATGTAATACTATGATTTTGTAAAATCTAATACTTAATAACAGGTTTTAAATATTTGGCACTTAATAAGATCAACTATCAATAATTACTATACAGTTTACTGTACTTAATTACTGGTATAATGTATAACATATCTAATGATTAATAATTAAATACAAATATTAAATATATAATAACCAATAGTAAAATACTTTAAAATTATAATATAATTTTAATAACTCTAATGTTTATGTTCTTAGAGTTCATAAATAATTTCTTCAATTGTCTTTCCTTTGGTTTCGGGGACAGTCTTATAGATGATAATCCATAAGATTAATGTTAATACTGCAAAAACTGCGGCCACATATGACTCTAGATTTGTCTATAAATTTAATGTTAACAATATTAAGTATATTTAAAATTGTAAAACAATATATTTAATAAATACCTCAAATGATATAAAACTAATGGATATAATAAGTGGAACAATATATAGAGTGACCACTGATATGGTGGCGCCGATAGATCGACAATCAGTTCGGAACAGTTCAACAAAATAGAAGTTCGGTATAAAAGATGGACCACAAGAGTAAAGGATTATATATACAAAAAGTGTGATTATGTTTAAGTGATTCAAAACATCCAGACTTTCCCTTAAAGCGATACAAAACGATAGGAATATCAGTGCGCAGAACACACCTAACAATCCCATCAACAATAGAGTTCTTCGGCCGAGTCTTTCAACAAGAATTGCAAATATTAAAGATATCTTGAAACTGATGGTTAACAGTGCTATTGATATATAAGATTGACTTCTCTCGGAAAGAGACAGATCTTTATATACAGATTTGGCAAAAGACGGAACACTTGTTATACCCGTTAAGTGTTGACTCATTGATACTGTCATTGATATGAGTAATGCGTTTCTTAGTTTATAATCGTTAAGAAATGTCTGAAATTCAAGTCTTTGACTTCTTTGGATTAGTTGATACTCGACTTTCATTTCATATAACTCATCGTTTACTTCTGAATTTTCTCGTAACTTCTGAAGAGCCGTTTGACCCTTTGTATGATCGCCTCTTAAGATAAAGGAAAACTTTGGTGATTCAGGACATTCATTGATAATAAAAAGCATCAAAATTGATGGTATAATAACTGAGGAGAACATGTAAACCCAGTTTTCCAATTTGAATATTGTTATCACCGATTGACTGATCACTAGAGCGAGTCCAGTGCCCAACACATAGACAGATGAAAATATACCTCTTAAGCGAATAGGACTGACTTCTGATAGATAAATGGGTGCTAAACATGAATTGATCCCTATGTTTGCGCCCACAAGAATTTGGCCGATGATTATCATCTCATATGATCCGAAGCGATAACTGAATGATGTGAAGAATGCAGCAATAAATATGAAGATATTACTCCAAATAAGACCTTTTTTTCGACCAACTTTATCAGCCATATAACCACCAATGATAGCACCGGTTATTATCGATATTAAATAAGAGGTCGACCAAAGAGTCTTAAAATCTTTAAGACGTTCTTCGCTATGATCGTCGAGTTTGTATATCTTTTCCAAATCTTTTCCTGGATTTGACATTTGTTTCTCTTCAAGAATTCTGTAATGAATCACACGATTTGTGAATCGAAAGATTGATTCAAATGAAGACTCGCGAACTGATTGATTGATGCCATTGATGAAAGAGGACAACACAACTGATAATAAACATAGCATCAAATGTCTAGTGATTCCACAGCTGATCATGTCTTAAGACTTTGAATAATGTGCTCAAATGTTATGTCATTTTCATATACAGTAATTAATAGAAACTCTATGTTATGATTAGATATATTAATGATAGTTACTATTATATAAAAAAATGTTATATTTATTTGGCGTCACATTTTTGTTTAGTTATAAAAAATAAATTTTATTGTTTAGAAATTGATGTCATTTGAGGTAATCAAAGGAAGATGTCGTCCGACTGATTGTTCATTCAATTCCTGTGAATACAGTCTATGAGTCGGAAAACTACGCAAAATCTAACGACAAAACTGCTATTGATTTGTAAGAAAATAATAAAATTATATAATACTTATTTCTATATAAGCTTTAGTATACAATATGTACTGTATTTATTGTATAAATATATACAGTATTTACGGTACTTTCTATATATGACATATCGATCCATAAGTTTGTTTCTTAAATGTTACTTTAAAACTATATAACATTCATTGTATAATTGATTAAATATTTTACTTAATAATATAATTATTTTTACTGATATTCTAAATTTTTTTCAGACATTTTTAAAAATTATAATAAATAACTTTTGAATCTTTTTTGCATAATTGTGGTTTGATTTAGAATTTGTATTTAAATTAAAGTTTATGTTCATAGATAATGTTTACTATTTTTTAAATTAAAAATATATTTTATAGACCAATCAATAACGAAATATTTATAAGATAATTATAACCATAACCATAAAATGATATTTTTATAATGTTAATTTAAATTAAATTTCTTAAAAATGTTTTATAATAATTCAAAAATATCAAAAATTAGTAATACTGATAATGATGCAAATAAAATAAATGTTATAAAACTACTTATATTTAAAAAATATAATTTATTAATTTTAACCATACTATTTGCTAATTTTTATATAATATATTAATCTTATTAATTAAGAATTAAACCATAAAAATGTTTGTATTTAATAAATACAAAAATTAAAATAAAATTGTGGTTAAAATGTAATTTTAAAAATTAAAAAAAGTTTTTTAGTGATTTTTAGTTATTTCTATAACAGTTTTGAGTCAGTCTAACAATGCCGGCCCCACCAGTCAGTGCATTAAATGGCATTTCAAAAATAACTCCTCAATTGCTGAGTGATGTTCGCAACCAATTCTTAACGGACGTCAATAGCAACGGTAGTCTCTATTATGATGAAGATATTGAATGTATTAAATCAAATGATTGGCAAATACAACGATTTATTTTGGAAAACAAATATAATCAAGAGTTGGCTCTTAAGGGTCTTACAGCTGCTATGAGATGGAGAAAGTCTTTTGGAGTCAAAGAGATAAATGAAAACGATTTTCCTGAAGAATATTACAGAAGTGGTTCAATCATTACTTATGGAAGAGATAAAAATGATGCGAAGATTATTATAGTTAGGGCTAATATTCATAAGAAAGTCAACGAGTGGTCAGATATTATGAAAAAGTTTTTCATTTATCAGATCGAAAAAATTGATTTCTTTAATGATGGCAAAGGTTTGATAATTTTTTTGCTTAAATATACATTTATTGGTTAATTTGTTTATTTGATTTAGGAGTTACACTTATACTGGATTGTACTGCCATTGGCATTGGAAACTTGGACTTAGATTTACTACAATTTATTGTCACTTCATTTAGCTCTTATTATCCTAAACTGTTTGACGCCATACTTATCCATGAATTGCCATATCTATTGCAATATGTCTTCAAATTGGTTCAGTCGTGGCTTCCAGAAGACGATCAAAAATTTTTTCATTTGACACAAAAGAAAAATCTAAACAACTTTGTTAGTGACCAACAATTGCCTGATTTTATGAACGGCACTAATCCAGACTCGTATACCATTGTTCCGCAAAATGTAGTCAAAGCTATGGATTTAGTCTTAAGAATTGGTCTCAAAACAAAAGACGCCCAAAAACTTAAGCATTTAGAGAGTTATATGAAATGACGTATAAATTATGTCTAAAATTTATTATTAAATGATTTTTAATACTTTATTAGTTTATCTTTTATTATTGCATATCTTATAATAATATTATTGTTGTGTTTATTACATAAAGTATATTATTAATATTTTTCTAAATATTTTTTAAATAAATTAAATTAAAAAATTGCTTTTAAAAACATTTTAAAATCCATAGAAATAATTATATAAATTTATTCAATAAATGTAATAAATTTTTTTCTGAAAATATCAGTTGAACTTGAAGTGATGGCAATGATAACGCATGCGGTAATCATCTAAAAGGTTGCGTAAGTTTTGTGTTTTATTAGCTCTCACATCGTTTGCGATGGAAAGTAGGTTTTGGGTTTGTTTGCCAAACAAACACAACGATAACTATCATTGCTATAAAACAGACAATCATTCAAACAATCAAATCAATCATTTTGTTTCATTAAACACATGTGTTATTGTCTATCAATCATAATATTCAATGTATTATAGCTTTAAAAAATATTAATAATTGTTTTTTATAACTAACCTTCAATCTTCATATAATATATATATAACTGACATAATGTTTAAAAGCTATCAAATTTAGATTAAAATATTTAGTTATCTATTAATATCTTATAATGAGTTCAATTCAGAGTAAAGATGACATAGAAATCCGATTAATGGAGAAAAAACATATGAAAGAAGCACTCAATTGTTTTTCAGTGTTTGATCTTCAGGAAAGTCTGTCCACTTTAGAGGCATTTTATGAATGCGATTCAAAAGCCTTTTATGTTGCTATCAATCGAAAGGACAGTAAGTATTGATTTGCATATTATTTATAATTATATTTATTTAAAAAATTTTGATAAATTTATATTTATAAATAATATTCACTTTCGAACTAAAATTTCAATATTTTAGACTAATAAAGAATATTCTGTTATCATTTATATATAAATATAAATTATATATATATATATATATACATCATATATGTATATATCAACAAAATATTTATATAACATTCAAATAAAAATGAATGCATGAAATAGACTTCTATAGCAACAAAACATTTTGAAAATAATTTAAACTATTATATCTTTAGACATATTGTATACAGTGTATAGTATTTTTATATTTGAGATGATTTTTTTCGATTGTAAGTACAGTATACTGTAGTATAGGTAGTAATACACTAAAGGAGTAATATTTGAATGGTATTGAATGTGTATGAAATAAATTTATTATTATTTTTGATGCTATACTTTATATTGTATTAGTTTTACGGCTGAGCAGAAAGTGTTTGTATAAAAAATCGATTGATTATCAATTAGATATAATATATGATTTTCAAAAAGTTTATATAACGAGTATATAATTTTTATTTATTTATATAAAATAAAACTTATATTTTTATAATAAGTAAGATATACTTAAATTGTATATTTAAAACTAATAGATCGAGTTATAGGTGCTTGTGGTGCACCCGTCACAACACATAACTCAGGCTTTTTAGGACTTTATGTCGTCGACAGTGAGTTTCAAAATAGAGGAATTGGTAAACAATTGTTTGAATCATGTCTACAAAACATCGGAAACAGGAACTGTGGTTTACATGCCGTTCCCGAAAAACTTGAAATGTATCGAAATAAAGCTGGATTTCGGGTTAGTGAAGGTATATCAATGGTTGTATGCAGTGGTATACCCATGAATTGGCAGAGTCTAAGACAAAATGTCGATAAAGAAATTAAAATTGAAGTTTTCAATAGAGATAACAATGAATTGTTGCAAAAGATTATTGATTATGACTCGAGAGTACAAATGAATGGCAATCGCGAAAAACTAATTAATTTATGTCTTCATAACTCAGGTTATACCACATTTGTGGCCATTAATGATAATACAAAACAATTAAATGGTTTTGGATGTATTAGAATTGATTATGAAGGTAAAGGTATGATAGGACCTGTTTATGGTGATAATGAAATAATAGGTGAAGTATTGATTTACAATCTTTTAAAATCATGTCCCGTCACACAAACTAAAGGATTGTTATATATGACAATCTCTTCGTCAATGACTGGCATTGAAATCTCTAAGAAGTTAGAGTTGACTGAAACTGAAAGATGTGAGAGAGTGTTCACTAAACATGTTATTCCTGTTAATCATTCACTCATTTATTGTTTGTTTTCACCTAATTTTGGTCTTTAATCGACAAATATCTATATATTTTTCAATTCAATAACTTATACGCACACCATATATAAACTATATGTACAATTTGAATGTGAACAGGGTATTTATTGCATATTATTAAACTGTACTTGTTTAAACAATCAACTTGTATTGATTTTTTGTTACATAAATTATTATAAAATTATTTCTAATAATGATTATATGATACAAAAATACATTAAACAATCATTTTGTGATAAAACTTTAATTAAACAAAAACTACAATCATAATAAAAATCACATAAATAAATACGTAATTATCAAAATTAATGTAACAATAATTATATTATTGATTGTAATTTACAACATTACTACATATAATTATTGTAAAAAATCAAATTTGAAAACTTATTATATAAATATTTTTATTTAACTATGTATAAAATTATTTTTTTGTTTTGATAGCTATTAATAATAGCCTAGTATAATATACATACTTAAACGATAAAATAAAAAAATTATGTATTTGTAGAAATCAATAATATTTGAACTTAATTTTAATATAAGTAAATTACTAATAAATGAATCTAAAATACACTCATAATAAAGTACATTTTTGTTAAATTATTTATTTTAATTTAGTAATATCATATTGCTATTTAATTTTTTATATTTTTATATATAAAGTATATTAAGTTTATGTTATTATAATAATAATGTAAGAAAACATTTCATATGTTTATTAAGTTATGATTTTATTATAATTTAAARCTTTAATCTTAATTAATATGTTATTAATGTTAATTAATTGACATTTCAATCTAAAAAACAATTGTTTCAATAATTTGCATTAATCAATAAAAAGGTTGAAATTGTTAATATATTATAATATTCATAAAATGATAAACATTTTACTAATAAATTGTATAAAATTGTGATCATAATTAACTCATTKAGTACCTTATGTTTTAAGGAGACTTACAATAAGATCCTCAGAGCTCAAGCAGCTCTCAAGCTCTTACTATAAGCAACTCATGGGCTCAGTTGAGTCAGTCAGACCATAGCCGGGCTGACACAACTGATCATTTGATTGTAATGTTAAATGAGTTGCTGAGAGTGAGAGTACTTTATCATTGGATACTTTTATTATAAGTTTTGTTTAGTTTTAATTTTGTTTATTTGTTGTCACAGTTCTCATGAGTATCGGATCACTAGTTAGTAGTAATTTACATCAAATGTATATATGCTCTCTAAATACTAACTTTTTTCTAATAACAGTTTTAATTAAATCAATTTATAAAAACTTGATATTATTTTTTGAACAATTTGTTATTTATATTTATGTTTATATTAATATTATTTTTGCAAATCATAATTTATATACATTTTTAATAATAGAGTAGTAGTGGTATGTTTTAATTTGATCATGGTGACCTTATTTTTAAAGTATAAGTTATTCATTTTAGCATAAGTTTGTTGTAAATTTAATACAATAAATAAATTTATTTTGATCATTAGATTAAATAAATATTATTAATTTGATAATAATTAATAAATAAATTAGTATTAAATCTTAATAGCAGTGAATATAAATGTGATACAAAAAAGGTGATCATAAGTCACTCATAGAGTACCTTATGTTATAAGGAGTGACTTTTGAGAGTCACTCTCTTTTGTCTTATAATATGGTATTTTCACTCTTTCTGTTAGCTCTCAAACATTTTATACACAAATATATTAGCAATTTATGGCTCAGTTGTATTGTATATTATTTTAAGTTTAATTACATTACACTTAAGCATTAGTTGTTAAATATTATTGAATTTAAATTGTATTGAGGAGTAGTGTTACTGATTGAGGCAATTACCACATATTATAAGGTTTTATTAGGTTTTGTCAATTTTTGTTGGATTTTCTTGTTTTGTTTGTTTGTATTTATTGTCACTGTTCTCATGAGTGTCGGATCACCAGTAAAATCATAGTAAACACCAACTTATATATACCTCTCAAATATGAATTTTTCATATATAACAGCTTTTAATAAAAATCATTTAATGGTAACTCAATTTTAAAATATGATTATTATTTCATTTTAAATTAATGTTTATATTTACAATTTAGCAAATTGTAATTTGTATATAAAATAATTTTATTTTTATTTATTAAAATAAAATTATTGGTATATACTTTAAATAATTGAATATTATATTACTAAATATTACTAACTTTTATATGAAACACAAGTACTTAAAACAAGTTTATAATTTAAGCGACAAATTCTAGAACTAAATGTAAACCAAATGGTTATATATATGTCAAGGATAGCACATATGGTATTATAAACTTTATTATATAATAATTGAGAATTAGTTAAAAATAAAAAACAAACATAATTTTCGAAAATTATTTTTTAATATAAATTATTATATAATGACTTTTAATATAAAATTGCTGTAATGATATCATTTATATTTATATTTATATTTCAATATTAAACATTTATATGTTTGTAAAATAATTTATTTTATAAATGTTATGTATATTTATAATAACAGACAATTAGACAATTAATAATGTCATATAAAAGTTGTATAAAAAATGATATTAAGTTTCAAACATAAAATGTAAAATTCCCGGCAGTCTAGCTCTGGGTGTTTGTTGTGCTTCAGGAATGGCAACAGTTGTCGACTGGTGTTCATCAACTAAATGAGTGTCACAATCAGCTCCGGTATTATTTACCGGTTGACTATTTTGATGACTTAAGCCATTTGTTTGAATACCATTTTTATAATCTTTTGTCTTGACATTAGTCGTGTACTTCTTTTTACGACTAAATGGTTTGGCTGTGAATGTAATGAATGCAAAGATAGCGACAATCACTGAGACAACACTAACTCCTAAATATAAACTAATTAGTCCTCCGATGTATATCTGTTTACAATATTATTAATTATAATATATGGCATGAATTAATGTAATTATAGAAACTGACCGCCAGTTCCACGGTTTCATATTTGGGTTGATGTACTAAAGTCATGTCGACTGACTTCGGAGGAAGAATACCAATAGTGATCCAATCATTTTGTTCGTAATCGTCTTCATCCCTTTCCATTATTCGCAATGCCTTCACTTCATAAAATATATTATAACAGTCTTCAAAGTCACCGCACTTTTTCCTGCATAACTCATCCACTGAAAGACCTTCTTCGAGATGACCCGAAGGACTCTTCTTATTAATCCAAAGATTAGAGAAAGTATATGTAATATTATTGGTGGCAAAGATATCTCCCGGCCATCCATCAGCTCTGGTATATTCAGTGACTTTGCAATCAGCTAAACAGTGATCTCGTGATGTAAACCCTTCGAGACTATAATTCTTGCATTGAGTTGCATACGGATGCGGTAGTAGTGATGTTGTCTGACGAGTGAAACTAATTCCCACAAATTGCTCGGTATTTGGATTTATTTGCATTACATTATTGCCGACAGAATATTGATGTAATTCTTAATTATTAAATAATTTAATGGCATTTTATTTGTCAAATAAAAACTTAATTACCTTTTGGTGAATGAATAAAAATTAGACCATTTAGTATGTAATCCCTATTAAGTCTAATCCAAGCTAAATATTTGAGATTAGCGGCCATATCTCTCTTTATTTTATATTTATTTTGATCATAATTTTCCACATTATTATAGAAAAGTGTATAACATTTGGTATCATAAGAGATGGTTTCGACTATCTTTGAAATAGCACTGCAATTGATTTTTGTGTTGCTATAAGTAAACCCCTTTTGATAACCTACAGGTGTTGGCACTTCACACTTGTCAAAGAAGTTGTTAGCATTTATTGTGTACTGATGTTGTAAATGAATGGGTAATGTCCTCAATGGCTCTTCTAATAGTTGACGGAATGCCTTCTTTCTCAACAAATACGATACCTGTCTTTGACTTTTACCTGTAAAATGTGATAATTAATATAAATGTTGACTGATATGATAAATTTATGCCATACCATGAAGTACTGAATAAAGTGTAGGCTGTATTTCAACAATTTTTTCCGGTAATATCGTGGTTGAAATTTCCGTGCAAATGGTAATACCAGGTAAATGGACATTCAATGACTTACTGACTCTTAAGTCAATTGTTGTGGGATATGATAGATATAGTATACCGACGATATAGATCTGATACGAGCATATTGTAAGACAAGCCACTGATATAATAACTTTTAATAATATGCGAAAGTTTTTTCTACAACCCATTGAATAATTAACACCAAGTTTTTAATAATTATGTTTATTATAATAATTTAATAACTTGTTATAATTTGAATTAAAATACTATTTTTATTTAATAAATAAGTAGTTTTAGTTTCAGCCATTATTTAAGTCATAATGTTTGCCATGGAATTGATATTAAATATGTGTTTGTATTATCGCAACATCTTTGATAAGCTATGACTTAAATTAGATGATTAAAAATATTATAATTAATATTACTTTTGTTATCCAAACAACAATTATTTGTACTCTGTATAGGAATGTCTTATCTTTGGTTAGTTATTATAAGTGATAACTTAATAACAAATACAATAATAAGTTATAGTAAAGTTTTACATTATTTTTAGTTACATTATGTACATGTTCAAGATTATTGCATAATATTTGTTGCAATTATACAACAATTATATATATAAATATTTTTTAAGTCAAATACTTTATAAAATAATAAATAAATAAAAGTAGAAACTAAGCTTAAATATAAACATTTTGAATTAATAATAAAATGTACAAACATAGAGTATGAGTAATTGTTTATTATAATGTAATAAAAAGTTAATTAAAGGCTTAAATATTAATGACCTAATACTGAGAAAAGTGAATCAAATAAAAACAATTTTTTTTATTAAATTTACGAATTGATTGATTATAATTAATTAATTAATATTTTTTTATGTTTAAAAATTAATATTTGATTTAAAAAAACTTGTTATGTTTAATCATAATTAAGTTAATAAAAACCTAATACTATATTTACATACATACATAAAATTTCATTTGATTTACGTTTTTTATTACTTGTTCTTAAAATATTATGAATATTAATTAATTATAATTTAGTATAAATAGATAATTAGGTTTAAAAGTTAATACAGTAATAATTAATATATTAACTATTTATGTATAAAATGCTTAAAAGTTTAAACTATATAATTTTGAGTTATAAACTGCTAATCAATCAATGAATATAACCTATTTTTCTAAGGAAAAGTATACTAAGAAAGTAATTATAGCCCAATCGCACCGGTATTTGTAGAATTGATTGGGAAAAGTGAGTGATTGGGAAAAGTTTAGAGCAATAAAAACCGATCGCCTGTTCCCACAACTTCTCAATGAATGCCAATATATTGAGTTTTGCATTATTACTCAAATTTAAACGACTATATAGTTTATACATAGTTTTGAGTGGTTTGTGAGCTTTTGAAGTGATGGATACACATAATAGGTTTAAAGTGAAAACAGTAGAAATAGGCAATGAATATAATAAATGTCTAAATTTTGGTAAAATCTGGTGAATTCGATGTATGGGATATACTGTATAAATCAATATAATAAGTGCCAGTTTCGACAATATATACACAAAATTAGAATATAATAGTTTAACGATTTTTTTAGTTGTTTTGCAGAGAGAGAGAGAGAGAGAGAGAGAGAGAGAGAGAGAGAGAGAGTTGTGATGAGCTAACAATTGGATAAAAACCTGTAAATTATATTCTTGGTATTCATACAATCGGTAATCGAGTCATTGATTTGTTTGAATTGATATTTCAGATGAAGAAGCGTTAGATAAATTAGTTTAAATATAGTAAAGACAATAACATTAAATTCAAATGTGAAGATCATTGTCATGGATGTCCAAAACAGTACGTTTGCTATTGAATAGAAAGGTTGGGTCAGGTTATCCATAAAAGGAGAGCAACAAAATAGAAAGGAGGCCTCAAATCATAGAGAATAAATCAATTGAGACTGAATTTCATATAAATAGTGAATCGCATATAATTTGGATTTGTCGTCAAGAACTTGAGTTAGTCCACCAATTGATACATTAGTTTTGATAACACCGGAACATATCATACATGATATCAGCCTTTGATTACCCAATACATGGTTGGCATCGCATAAAACTCTTAAAACGGTTTTTGTATTGTATTGTATAATCTAATTATATAATTAATACTGAAATCACTCTTTTTATGCCAAATCTAATTAGGTATCATTAATTATTATTAAAAATAGCAATATTCATCATAAATAAAATAATAAAAAATAATGAAATAATTAAAAATTTTGATTAACTTGTGTATCTTAATAATTTAATAAAAATATTTGCTTAAAACAAGTATAATAATAAAAGTGCTACTCTTTTTCTACCGAAAAAATTTGTCGGTTTGGTTTAAAATCAAAGTTTGTGTTATTATTTGGATTTAAATTGTATGCAAATTGTTGAGGCATTGACTTTCCTATCATTTGTCCTCTAAATCTATCAAATTGTTGAATTTGATTGGATTGTTGTATATTTGGCAAAATTGGTTTATTTTGTTGAAGTCGTGGTGTAATCCAATTGGTTTGTTTCTGCTCCTGTATCTGCATCTGTCTCTGTTTCTGCTCTTGTATCTGCATCTGTCTCTTCGCCTGCATCTGAATCTGCAATTGTCTTTGTCTCTGTTCCTGTATTTGTCTCTGCGCCTGCATCTGAATCTGCTCCTGTATCTGCCTCTGTCTTTGCCTTTGCTCCTGTATCTGCATCTGCATCTGTCTCTGTCTTTGCCTCTGCTCCTGTATCTGCATCTGTCTTTGTCTTTGCCTCTGCTCCTGTATCTGCATCTGTCTTTGTCTTTGTCTTTGCCTCTGCTCCTGTATCTGCATCTGTATCTGTCTTTGTCTCTGCATCTGTATCTGTCTTTGTCTCTGCTCCTGTATCTGTATGTGTTTCAGATATTGCAATTGTTGTTGAATTTGATCATTTTTCAGCAATGGATTATTATAGCCAATGACTTGTTGGTACGACAGTTGCGGTGATCTAATCAGATTTGGTCTAATTGTGGTACGAATTCGTGAATTTATATCAATAACACCATTTGTTGGCAAACTATTAAATCTCTTCGTAAGACCCAATTGTCTATCGTTTAATATAAATGTTTTTAAGTTAGGATTTCTATTATTTGGTAATTGAGACAATGTTTGTATTTCATTATAAGTCCGAGGCATTGGATATTGTCTACTATTACCTAAAACTTGATTTAGTTTATAATTTTTGTTAATTGGCATTATTTGATCACTATTTTGCCAAAAATTGACATAATTTGGTACAAATTGCTGAACGTTTGAATTAATTTGTCTCATATTAGGACCCATTTGTGGCAAATAATTTAATGTTTCGGCAGAATTTGGTGACATCAGCACTGAATTTCTTTGCTTATATAGCCAGAGATTGTTTGGTTGTATAAAATTAAATTTAGGAATACCCTGATTATAGTTAGACTCATCGGTTTCATAATGTAATTCACTAATACCCTGATTATAGTTAGACTCATCATTTTGATAATGTAATTCATTAATACCCTGATTATAGTTAGACTCATCATTTTGATAATGTAATTCATTAATACCCTGATTATAGATAGACTCATCAGTTTGGTAATGTAATTCATTTCTTTTAATTTCGTTATTTAATTGATTGTTTAGAACAAAACTATTGAAAGGACTATTACCAGGATTTTTATAAAATACTTGTAAATTAGGTCTATTAGTAGTCTTTAAAATATTATTTTTAAATAATAATTGATTGGTAAGAGGTTGTGGTATAGTTGGTAATTGTTGGATACTATTTGTTTGACTCAAAATAGTATTATCAGTATATTTGACTGAATTGATTGGTTTTAATATATTATTTATCGGCAATTGAATGATTTGTTTTGAAGACGGTTTTGTAGAATTCATTACTATTATTGACGGTATGTTTTCATTAATAGTATTAATTAAATTATTATCAAATAAATTCATGTGTTGTATATTATTTGCAAATTGTTTGACAGCATTCAAATAGTTTTTATCGTTAGATAGTTTTACTAATCTTCTTAATATTTGATGGATATTTACATGACTGCAGAGGTCGTCATTACTATCATTATGTTTTTGGGACAGAGATTCTGAATGGTTCAAGTGATCCACTTCTGCATCATTTAGTTCACTCTCATCATAACTATTAAAAGGCGTCGTTAAAACTAATTCAATTGGTATAGTAGTAGTAGTAGTAGTAGTAGTAGTAGTAGTAGTAGTAGTAGTAGTAGTAGTAGTTGTTGTTGTTGTTGTTATAGTAGTATATGGAGTAGTAGTAATCTCCATATTATCAGATAGAGTAGTAATATATGGCGTTGTTGTCGATGGGATAGTAGTGAATAGGGTAGTAGTCATAGTAGTAGATTGACTAGTAGTAAATGGGGTAGTTGTAGTAGGGATAGTAGTTGATCGACTAGTAGTAGATGGGATAGTAGTAGAAGATAGAGTAGTTGATTGACTAGTAGTTGATGGGATAGTAGTAGAAGATAGAGTAGTTGATTGACTAGTAGTTGATGGGATAGTAGTAGAAGATAGAGTAGTTGATTGACTAGTAGTTGATGGGATAGTAGTAAATGGAGTAGAAGTAGATTTACTAGTAGTAGATAGGGTACCAGTAGTTGCGGTAGTAGTTGTAGTATTAGTAGTTGGAGTTATAGTAGTAGTAGTAGTTGTTATCGGAGTAGTTGGTATTGTATTGGAAATGGTATTATACAATTGATAACTATCTTTGACAAAATTGTATGGTTTCGTGTTTGTCGTGTCACTCAATTCGAGACTTATTTTAGCTATATGTTCGTCAGCACCGGTATTATTAGGTATTTGCAACAAAAAATCCTTATCATTAAATTGATTGATTGAATTGATTTTAGTTTTATTTGAATCAATATTTGTAGAGATTTCATAATTTTCTGTCTGTGGCTCAAAACTTGACATTTCTTTGTTATCATTGTTTTTTATAACAAAATTTGGCATTTTATCTAATAAAACAATTTAATGAAAAATATATATATAAGGGTTAATCAAGGTTTTAGATTTTAAGGGAGTCTAGAAGGTCAAATTCCAAAATCTTGATCTTGATCATTTGACCCCCTACCCCTTTCTTAACCCTGATATATATATATATATATATACATATTTACTGTATATAATTATAAATTAAATAAATATTTTTAAACCTAATGAATCCAAATTTCCAAATTGATGATCCTATAATTACATTATTTTTTATTACAATCTTAATTTGAATTATATTACAAGTAAGTAAAAAATAATATAATTTCTAAATATCTTTAGAGACATACATTAAAATTAGCGGTATTTTGTTTATTAGTATAAAGTGGTTGTAAAGGTATTGATATATCTTTGTCGTCGTCATTATTAAACTCCGGGTACTTTGGTATGGGTGTAGTGTTGACAGTATCTGTCAAATAACTCTATAAGAATTATTAATAATTAGTTAAATAATTAACAATTTAAATAAATTATTTTTTAAAAATTACATCAGTAATTATTTGCGATTGAATTGCTTGAATAAATAAATACACAATAATATAAGTTATCATTTTATTTAAATTACACATTTTGTAGACATGTTTAAGTATTAAAACAACTAATTTAAAAACATATGGTTTTATTATAATTTTACGTTAATTATAAATGTAATAAAATTTAAAATCTTATATAAATGGTTATTTGTTATGTACTAATAACAATATTTAAAATGAATATTTTTGTTTTATTTATTAATGAAAAATTTTAATAGTCTACTTATAAGTATTATATTAAAACTAAGGTATATAAGTTGACTAAATTAAACAAAAACAAATAAATATTATAAACAAAATATTTTAAATAATAAAATGAATGAAAATGTAAGAATAATAATATATATCAAAATTACTTTATATAATATAAGTTAAAATATGATATTTATATGTCATTAATACCAATGATTGGATAATTATGTTGTTTATCGTAAGTATTATTAAATACCAGTCCTGAGAAATATAACATCAATTCGTGACATATTTGGGTGCAATAGTTATATGTGTTATAGGCATTGAATAAAATACTTGCGCTCATAATAAGGTAACTGGACTTGAAAGTGGCCATCTGTGAAATAACTGCGCTCCACATACGGAAAGTCATCAAATTTTTCAAAATAAGACTTAACTTTAACTTCAATCGATGGATACGATGTCAAGTAAAAGTTTGAGTAATCATAATCATCGCTATTGTTGTCACTATTTGATTGAACGTCATTGAAATCTATTTGTTCTGATGATTGACTTTTCGGTAGAATCATTGGCCACATATTGGTTTCGGACAACGCTATCGGAGGAGATTTGATAGCATAAATGCCAGGCATTCGTTTGACAACATGTAATGGTTCGGGAAAGTCATGGCCACCAGTAGTCATATCTCGTGACATTTCATAGTAGTATTGATGCCAACAAAACGATATCATTCGGGCCAATGATTTTCGTATGAAATTTTCGTGCAAATATACGGGTAATTGCATTGTGTTGTCCTCAATGGTCGTCGAAACCATTTTGACAAATACTACTGAATAATAATTATAATACAAGCCATCAATGAATATACAATTCCAATCGCATTCATCATTAAATGTCTTTTTTAATGATTGCAAATAATCGATGGCATCGGATGACCAATATTTGCCATTTAACGGCGCAATTCCACTCAATGACACTTTAATGGCCAGAACGGGGTATAAAAGCATCGATTCCTTAAGCAGACGTAACTCACTTCTACTTTCGACAATAATATTACCGAAATCAATGGCGTATAGCGTAATGACATCTTCATTGATATAACGAATTACCGCCCGATGCCAAACATCCCAATCCATTGGATTCTTAACGGCCACCAAATAGCCGATAACTAACAGCTCTTTAGGCACAAAATATTGACAATTATTTGATTCATAGCAACGCATAGATCGCCGCAAATCAATATAAGACTGTTTATTATTTTTCAGATGTATATAAAACTCAGACGGCGATGAAATGTATGTTATTTTAGCTATTATTGGATTAGATTAGACACTAACACCTCATCGACAATCATTGTTGACAACAACTCACCAGAAAAACAATAAAGATTTTCTACGTCTTTGATGGCCATAATAGGTTCCGTACAGATGGACCAATTGATTGTCACCTGTGATCCTACATCTTGTGCCACAACTGGCTCAACCACTGTCTCTAACGACTCTAATTTGGACAAACATTTCAAATCATTAATCCATTTGTCGTAAGCTTTTTCATCAAACAGAAGACGATCTGTTTGGTAGCCATTGTGTTGGACTTCGGTCACAGACAACGAATACATCGACTTCTTGTCCAAAGAGCGACACAATTCGTACATTGATTTGCAGTCAAAGTCATTGGGAGTCACATACTGTCCATACATGTGATGATACTCGAGATTAATGTCCAATAGATCCATACCTTGTGGTTGATATCTGTCCTGTCGTACCAAAGCTATCAATCGACAGATAAGTCTTAACTCTTTGTTGTCAACCATTGTTTGTATGAATCACTGACTCATCAGTTGAATGCATAATACAGTAACAAAACAATGCATTCATTGATTCAAATGTCAAACGCTATACAATTCAATGACAAATCTATTGTCAACACTCATTCAAGTGTTGTTAATGTATTTACTTTAGTATTGTTTACAAATATATTTGTTATTGAAGTGTTGTTACTGTAATACATGTACTGTATATACATTGGTTGTCAGTGAATGTGAAAAACATCTGTTAATAACTAATAAAAAGTTTGTATTTATTTAATAATGATTTATATTATTGTATTAATTGATTAAATACTAAATTATTAAACAAGTAATGTATTTATTGAGGACATCGATGACATTAATAACTATATGTTTTGTCAAATTGATCCTTAATTGTGTTGAATGCAATGCCAATGTAAGTGTTATATCATATTTCATCAATTGGTTAATCATTTAATTGATGGTTAATATAGAGTGTGATGTCTCAGCTTCAGAGCCAAACACAACAACTCTTTATAAGGGTATGTCTCAAGTGATGATTAATTATCAAATAAAAACTTAACAAATCTTAAGACTATTTAGTCGGCCAAACCAAGTCTCGTATCACAGGATCAGTTGCAAAAGCAGACAATCAATATTGCTAACCGTTTACAGAGAAGAAATGGTGACTCTCAAGACGATACTATAGAAGATCTCAAGTACACCAATCAACAACTTTTCAAACGATTAAGCGGTAGTCATGTGTCCGATGAAGCAACCGATACAACAACCGATACAACAACCGATATAATAACCGATACAACAACCGATACAACAACCGATATAACAACCGATATAACAACCGATACAACAACCGATATAACAACCGATACAACAACCGATATAACAACCGATACAACAACCGATATAACAACCGAAGAGTCCGATAATCTGATTGAAGTAAATGATTCAAAAAATGAAGAGTCAGATAAAACAACTGTTAGATCTAAATCAAAATCTGGTCTCTTAGGGGAAAAAATTCCGTTTCTTGGTTTAAATATTCCCCGATTAAACTTATTTGGATTTTAATTAGCATATAATAAATACAATAACATTTACATCAATTTTAGTTTCAATTTTATACAAATCATTATACAAATAATTATAACACAGTATATTGATTTATACAATACGTATATACAATTATATTGATATATACAATACGTATATACAATTATATTGATATATACAATACGTATATACAATTATATTGATATAATCATAATGTATAATATTAACATAACTATTACCGAAATAAACTATTGTAAAATTGAAATAAACAATAACTTAAATGTATAATGAATATGAAACTATAATCAAAACTTACTAAATAATTGACGTACAGTACTATAACATATTGATTACATTAAAGTATTAGTCAATGAATGTGTAAAACCATAGGAATTTGCGTGAAATTTCTTCTCATTGTAATTGATTAGTTTTTCGTGTAATTTTTGCCACTAATGAAATTTGTTGAACCGTTTGTAATGTTAACACATTTAAAATATGCCATTTCATTGATTGGACAACAATTACAAAAGTCGGTAACTTTCAATTTAATGATCGTTCGCAAACTGGTTATAGTATTAATTATTATTATTATATCATTTATTTAATTAAAAAATATTTTTACAATCATTGCTAAAGGGTTAGCAATCTTAATATAAGTAAACAAAGCGCGTAAAACAAGTTTCTCAAAATATTTAAATCTGTTATCAAAAATGTTAAATATATAAAGTATCGAAAACTGGTACATATCATAGTAATAAACCTCAAACCCTTACATTTATTGCCTGTGTGTCCAATAAATATAATATTTGTTTATATTGTATAACAATAGTTCATTTTTAAATTTTTTTATAGATATTAAATAGAAAAAAGTACATAGAAAAGTTAAATTATATTAAATATGATGAAAAACGGTGCTTACAAGATAGATCGGCTCCTTAATTTTATTAAAATAACATGATGGTACTAAATTAATTTACCTGTAACATATTTTATTAGTTATATGATATAACTTATATTTATTATAATAGGTTATTGTTATATTTTAATATATAAGGAAAAATCTTTACAATTAATGTTTTATTTGAAAATCAGTTCAAAAGCATCGCTGAACATATGGTTGTCTGTTTGTCGAGTAAATAGTCTGCTCTTTAACGACATCACCAGTTTTGGATGCATTGATGAATGTATTAGAATCGGATACTATACCCACGTTATAGGGAGGGTTACCATAAAATATAAGATCACCCAATTGTTTTGATCCATATGCTACACGTTTGCATTTGATATCAGTATATTGTGTGGCAACGGTACGAGCGATGATTTTGCCGGTGCCCTTATAGACAGCATACTGAGTTAGTCCGGAACAATCGAAGCCTATAGTGTGTGCACCGATACCTGTACCGGTTGACTTTCCTTTCCAACTGCCACCTCCCCATGAATAGGGAACACCATATTGGGAACGGGCAGCTGATACTATTTCAGGACCACCAGCACTACAATTGTCTAATAAAAAACAATTATTAATTAATAATTAATTACAATATTAAAAAATAAATATATTTAATATACACTTCACACCAATAGTAATATATAAACTAAATGTTATAACAAATAACAATAGATTTATGCATTTTTCTTCTATTATTACGGTATTATTATTATTATATTATTATCAAATAAAAAGTAAATAATTATTAAATTTAGATTTGTTAAACTTTAGGTACTATTTATACCAAAGCAAATGCAATATTAACTAATTTAATATTTCATTTTACAGTAATAGTATTACAATCATAAATAAATATTTATTAAAATTGAATTATTTCATAAATAAGATTTTTCTTACTTATTAGTAAATAACAATTGCTAAATAATATGATAACAATGTTTATAAAATATAAAAAACAGGATTTATGATAAAAAAAAGTTACTAATGTTACCAATAAATCTGTTCACAAATTTGTCAGTTGTTTACATAAATATTTATATTATATTATTTTAATTTTAATTATATTTAAATTTATATTGTGTTTAAAAAATGTTTTTTAATTTATTTTGTATCAATATAAATTATCAAATAAAACTAGCAATAGCATAATAATGATAAAATGTGCTTATTTAATTTATCAATTATTAACATTAGAGATGCATGCAATACATATTTTTCATTTCAAATATTACCGATATATTAACAAATGATAATAATTGAATACTCAATAATTATCAGAAAATTGGACTTTAATTTTTTGTTTATAAAGAAATTATCATATAAATAATTTTTTATATTTACAAATAAATCTTAATTATAAATTATGTTTTTAGTGACACACACACACACACACAAAGAAATTTTATAAATTTTATATTACAGTGTGATATGAATATGTAATTATGCTAATTATTTAAATAACAATTTGAGTTGTCTTTATAAATTATAAAATTATTATATTAAAATTATAATTAGAATTTTATCGCTGTCTTTGTATTTTTGATGTGTTTTAGTTAGCCTACAGTTGACTTAAAACAATATATTAGAAAATAAATTTCAACAATAACATTTAGAAAATATAAACTATAATAAAGTATAATAATAATATAATAATAATTTATATTAATGATAACTATTTAATGTAGATATTATTTTATTTATTTGATGTGATTGTAAATTAAGAATAGTATATAAAATCAACTGAAGTCCCAACAAATTGATTTATATTTTAACAATAAGTCTTAATTTTGTTTTACAATACATTATTTTATGATATTAGTAGTACATTATAGTAGTACAGTATTAAATTTTATGCATTCAATAAAATAAATTATTTAACTTTTTAAACGTATTTAATAATGGTTTCGTTAGAAAAAGTGAAAACTTAAGATAAATGACAAAAATGAATAAAATAAATAATTTATAAATATAAACATCTATTGTATAAATATACAAAAATAATACAATTAAACAATTATAATATGATTTAAATTGGTTGAGTTACTCAATGCAATCACATTTAAACTGTTAGTCGATGAACGCAAAGATTGCGGATATGTCTTGAGCTGATCCACGTCATGAAAATCTTTTGCTGAATGCTTTGAACAACATATCATTGAGTTGTATATCTTCTCGAAGAACTCTGGTTTTTCTGTTTGCCATTTGACTATAGCAAGTGCTACGACACACGTCGATATAATGACAGCACCGGTAACTGATGTCCACTCAATAGGTTCGGCTAATATGGTGGCCTCCCATATAAATGAGAGTACAATATTGAAAGTTCTGGCAACAGAAACAGGTCCAGCGCTTTCATATTGTAACGATTTTGTTAAAAAGTATTGGTCGCCAATACCCAAAAATCCAATAGCTATGAGTAGTGTCCACGACCACAGATTGGTTGGTACAACAAATTGATTAAGTATTACCAGTCCTATTGATCCGCATATTATAATTGAAAACGCAAACCAAAAGACAACGACAGCCGCTGGAGTTGTCTTCAACTTTCTTAAATTAATTATAGCAAAGGCAGCGCTAACTGAGGCCAATACAGACAGACCTATCCCTTCGAGTCGATACATATGTATCACTTGAGACTCAGATCCAAACAGAAACTGAGGTTTTGATATTATTGTGACTCCAATTAAAGTCAAAACTCCAGTTATCACTTGAAGTATAGATACTTTTTCTTTAAGTATAAAATATGCGAATACAGTGACGAAGACTGGCGATGAAAAATGAATGGTTGAGGCGTCTGAAAAAGGCATCATTCGGTACGCCATAAATATAGATGAAAGGGCTACTGTTCCCGATAGAGATCGTAATACCAGATCTATACGGTGTCCATACACACCAAATAATGGATATTTTTTTATTGCAATGCATGTACCGTAAAATACCAATTGAAATATTGATCTGTTATTAAAATAAAAACAAATATTTAAGATTTAAGTAAATTAAGTAATAAAATCAATTTAAAAAACAAACCTAAAGACTAGTATTTGTATTGAATGAAGATTTGTAAGTATTTTGACAATTAATGAGCTAAGAGACCAACAAATAACTGATAGTACGGCACATATCAGACCATAAGCTGGAATCCGATCCGTCAATGAGTTATTAGTTTTAATTGGTGTTTCTTTTAGTGGACTTTTAAGCAATTTATGGGCAATAGTTATCACAGAATTTTTGTCCACTTTGTTGCTATTGTTGACCACAGTCGGCAATATTTGAGATACAATTTTTGAATTTAATAATGGCATAATTTATCAATTTTACTAATTTATTAGTATAGAAATACTTTTAAAAATATTTTATCACATTACTATGTAAAGTATAAATTAAAAAAAAATATTGATATATAATAATAATTAAACTTGACAATAATTTATAAAATAAATAATTATAATCACATTGAAAGTTGAGAAGTAATTTGAAAGTTTGAGAGTTAAAAACCAATTTATATACAAAATAGATATTTGAAAAAAAGTTTTGAATCAAAATAAAACTTGTTTTCCAAAGCAGTGACGGAACACACGTTTACGATAAACATTATTATTGCATCACTGAATCTTTTATCATGAAATCAAAATATTTATTGAAAATAATTTGATATTTAAATGCATTAATACTAATTTTATTTTTTTTAACTGACACCTTATCAGTGAAAACAAATATAAAATATATTTAGATTAAGATAGTTTTTCAACAATTATTGATAACATCCTATTATTTAATGTATGCCTTTAACTAAATCTCACGTTATATTTTAGACCAATTTATATATAATTATATTTTCTTGAATTTCAAGGTATTATTTTAAAGAGTGTTACACTTCAAGGTATTATACTTTCCATACATTTCTAGTACTTTCTGCAATAGTATATGAAAATCTGGAATTCATATATCAATTTAATAAAAATAACATATTATTTATGTATTTATATTTAAGTAATTTTTTAATTAACATAATTTCGTTAATTAGCATTATATTTTTTAATTTATAATAAAAATAAATCACTACTTTAATATAAATTTAAATAAATAAATTTTTACCAAAACTTGATTGCAAGCAAAATAATGTTATTTAATTTAATTCAATTTATTTAAAGAGTTAAGTTTCACCATTAAATTACATAAACTCTATAAGACTGACTATTAATTTCATAAATAGCCAGTTGAGAATGCTAGAAAGCATTTCCATACGAACTCCTAATTCAAATTAAATATTAACTTAAAATTTACTTTTTATAAATTGCGATATCAGATGACACGGTATTACAGAATAAACTCAACTTTAGTCATATATAGGGTATTAAATAACTTAAAGAAATTATTATACTTTGTTTTAACTTAAATTTAAAAAGTATTAATTGAATCTCCATTTTATGAAGATATAAAACTTTGTATCCGAATTCCTTATATATTCCAAATATTTGATGATTTATTCATTTCTAAACTTTAAATTTAAAATTTATTGTACTTTGGCCGCCATTTTATCTGTTCATAAAGATATAAAAATATTTATACTAATCCCCAATACCTTATTTTTTCGTTATATAGTTAGTCAAAATATTTTGGTATCACTTATTAATAAAAGGAAAACTGTTAAAAGTCATTACAATGTTTATACAAAAATAGTATAAATTTTACAATATTTAGAATATACAGAACTATTAATAATTATTTTAATATTAATGCAATTCATTGACAATTAATAGAAATGATAAATAATTTGATAGCCTATTGTTATATTTTTATTAAGCATATAATACAACACATATTTGATATATTCTCATATTTCAAGACATTATTGAAATGCTATAGTCTATAGACATAAGACATCTGAGATATTTTATATTATTTTAAGTAAATGTTTATATTATAAAAATACTTTAAACAATTATAATATGAATTGTAATATAATTAAACTAAACTAAGTTTTAATATAAAAACAAATGTTGAAAAAATACAGTGAAATATCGATATGTGAATGTGAATCACTTATTGAGACAAAATGTATAGATAAAGTTAAACCATTGATAACTATAAAAACTATAAGACATGTAAAGCACTTAAAAAGGATTAATTTTTTGTAAGTAATTCTCTTTAAAACATTATTTATTTATTTTTCTTTGAAAATCCTTAAAAATATAAAGTTTAACTTTAAACTTAAACCTTATTTTTAATAATAATAATAGTTTTAGACATATAAATAATATTAGAATTTAAAATTAACATAAAATATTTATAAAAACTGTAATGATTTAATATATATATAATAAAATAGTACTTTATTTTTATAAATTAAAAATATATTTTTAAAATTTCAATAAGTTTTTACTTTGTTATTAATGATTAAATATAATTTTTGTAGCCATAGCCCATAATATGGACCCCATAAATTATAAAAAATTTGTTTTTGTTATATTTTTGTAAACACAATTGTAATATTATAATTATTTAAGTGTGAATTTTACGAATAACATAAATATATAAAAATTTAAATATAAATTGACATTAAAAATAAATATTGATTCAAATTAAATCGTTAAACAAAATGTTGCAGACCATTATTATTTTATTATTTTTATTTCATTAATAAAACAACCGGAAACTAATTAAATGTTTACATAATTTTATAAAGTATTTGTTTGTATATAAAAATACTATCATTAATGAGAAAAACATTGATATTAAATGACATGTTTTTGAGATATAGAAACCTATCATTAAAGGCTTACGTAAGATAATTATCGTTTAATATGATAACAATTTTAATGACGTCACTTTATAAACCACTTTAAAGTGAATTATTTTGTATTATTTTAATGACAGACAAACTCTCTCTCTCTCTCTCTCTCTCTCTCTCTCTCTCTCTCTCTCTCTTTCTCTAAAAATATCAGTAAATAAAATTGTTGTTGATTTTTATCTTATATGAAATTAATGAAAATAATTAAATGCCAAACATTATAATAATTTACTAATTAAATTAAATAATTGACCAAATTACTAAAATTGATTATTATAACATGAAAACCATATGAAAATATTAATTATTTGATTAGATTTATTATTAGGCTTACAAARTATTTATTTAATATATTAAAGAATAATATAGTATTTTAAATTGCATCTCATATTATATACCAGTTGTAATCTAATTTTATATTACACATTATTTTCTATTATATGGTATCAATTATACCGTATCATATTTATAATTTTTTAATTATACTCTTTATTGTAATTTAAATAGTTACAAATAGGACAACTAATTTGATTAAGAAATTAAAAACGCAAAAATAACTTTATAGTAAAATTTCATTCATAATGTTGTTTTACTAGATTTAAATTTATTTAAATACTTAATATATTAACCAATTTTATAATTTAAGTTTACTTTTCCATTTACTTCTCTCTCTCTCTCTCTCTCTCTCTCTCTCTCTCACACACACACACACACACACACACATATATATATATATATATATATATATATATATATAAACAAGCCTAATTATTTTTATAATATGATAAACTTAAAATTTTTATTGTAGTCATATTATACAAGGATAGTACATAATATGATAAGTACTGTATATACCAGAATTTATCTATTTAATTATAAGCATCTACATTTATTTATACTGTATGTGTATGATTAAGATAAAAAAATATTTATTTTTTAAAATATCTAGTTGATCAAATTTTATGTTGTATTACATTAGTTTAAGATACTCAAAATTATATTGTTTAATAAATTATAGCTAAAAACAAAACATAACTTATATGTGTTAAGCTATATTATCATAAGTGTTTTAATATTTTTATATGAAATATATTAATAAAATGATATAAAATTATTTTCAAAATATAACGAATTTTTTTGTGGTGTAAAGTTATTACACTGTAAACTTTTGGAAAAATCTAATTATTTTTTAAATTAACATTTTTGATAAAACATAAATATGTTTGTGTAACTCATTTTTATCCTAAAATATGGAAACATAACTTAAAAATTGTGTATTAATATAAATTTATTAAAATTTTATAAACAGCATAATTATATAAATAAAAGTTTGCGTATTCTATTAATACATTGCTGTTAAAGTAGATTTTTAAACAATATTATTTACTTATTAATGTTTTGTAATACTAATAAACTAGCTTATTTAGATTTAGAGATAATAAAAACGTGATTTTTATTTGTTGGTAGTATTATATTATAAAATTATTTAAGATATAATAGTATAAAATATATATATATATATATAATTTTTTTTCTAAATATCTCAAAATCTAAATTTTGAAAACAAGTTATTTAGTTTTAGTAACTTATTTAAAAGTGATTTATATATTTTAAAGTTATTCTTAATAGATAATTTATTGTTTTTAATTTATTCAGTATAGTAATTTGTAATCATAACTCTAATATTATTTTAACATTTTTAACTGTTTAATATTGCTACAATATTATAGCAATAGTATAAAAATTGTTACCTAAACGTAATATAAGGCAAATTATTACCAAAATAATAAATATAAATTAAAACTAATAAAAATTAATGCACTTTGGTCAATGTATTAATATAGAAAAGTTGTTAATTATTAATTTAATTAATTAATAATACTATTTTATAACCACAATATAGATAATTATAGACACTATAAAAATTGTATTATGTGCGTTGCTATAAATATGTTGAATTTTATATTATAAATACTATTTTGTGATTATTTTTAATAATACTGTAAATTAAAAAATATTTAGTAAATTAAAAATATTTTAAACTTGTTAAATGGCATTTAATATAGTGATCACATTATTATAGTTAGATACTATTCAATATTAAACTAGTTTTAAAATATGACAAATAAGTAAATAGTTATTAAAATATAAAATTATTTTATTAAATTTAATTAAATTTGTAATTAATAAATTTTTAGTAAAAAATCTAAAAAATCGGATACTGAAGCCAATGTTGGTCATAAATGCCCTCCCGTTTCATTTTTTCAATTGGTAAGCATTGAAACCTAATAATAACTCAATTAATATTAATTAATTATAAAAATTTTATTAAATCYTATTTTTATATCTAATTTATTAAACAAATTGATAAATAAATAGTTCAAATACGCCAAACTCCGTGACAAACTATACATTACAATCGGTGTTATCGGTGCCACATTTGCCAGTTTTTCGTGGCCCGCATTGAATGTACTCTTCGGCTCTATTGTCGATGCTTTTACTGATTATGATAAAGCAAAAAGAGATCATTTAGTTAACGATGAGTTAACCAATGAATTCATGACTAAAATATATTGGATAAGTGGTGTCCAATTTGTCGCTTGGATTGTCATAACTGCTGCTAACTATCTAATGATGACTTTCTTTCCATTGTCTGCATTGAATCAGATCCATACCATTAAAATTAAATATTTTGAGTCAGTTCTTAAGCAAGAGATTGCATGGTTTGACTCTAAGTCATCGGCCGGTGATTTTGCATCAAGACTTTCGGCGTAAACTATATTTTATAAAAATAATAAAAATAAATGTATTTAACAATGTATTTAAAAAATTGTTTTAAATTTGAATAGTGATCTCAAACGAGTTGAAGACGGCCTAAATGAGAAGTTAGGTCTCGCCATATACTCAATCGGTGCGGTTTTTATCAATTTAATTATTGCATTTATTTATGGATGAAAATTAACCCTGGTYGTATTAGCAATTGCACCTTTTACTGCAGCCGGCACTTATATTATGAATAAAGTTTGATATTTTTAWCAATTTATATTTAAAACAATATAATTATTTAAAATGATTTGTTTGATAATATGTAGGTTCAGGCAAACTTTGCCAGAAAGGAAATGGAGTCATACGCTTCTGCTGGAAATGTCGCCGAAGAAGTTATATCTGCTGTAAGAACTGTCTATGCATTTGGTGGCGAAACAAAAGAAGTCAACAGATATGAGAAACATTTGATACCAGCGATGAAAAGTGGTATCAAAAGAAATTTTATAACTGGTTTAGGGAATGGGGTTTTGTATGCCTGTCTATACCTGGGAATGGCATTAGGAATATGGTTTGGCGTCAAACTAATTATTGAATCTCAAGAAGCAAATAATAATGATTATACTATAGGAACCATTACTATCATATTTTGGTCGGTATTAAGTGCCGGATATAATATTGGTAATTATTTATTTTTATTTTAATGTAATCAATATATAATTTATTATTGCTTAAATTATTTTATTTTTTGAAGGTGCGGCTGCTCCTCATTTTGAGGCCATAAATATGGCCCGGGGAACGGCATCTGTTGTGTTTGACATCATTGAAAGAAAACCACAAATCGATATCTCATCTAAAGCGGGCAAAAGACCAGAAAAATTTACAGCAAATATTCAATTTAAAGACATAAGTTTTAGTTATCCAATGAGACCTGAAGTTAAAATATTAGAGTCATTTAATCTTCAAATAAAATCTGGAGAAACTGTAGCACTGGTTGGTCCGTCGGGTTGCGGAAAATCAACATTAATTCAATTGATTCAACGATTTTATGATCCATTATCTGGTAGTGTACTTATAGACGGACATGACATTAAAGATTTGAATCTGGGTTGGCTTAGACAGCAAATTGGTGTTGTAGGTCAGGAACCGGTGCTTTTTGATACCAGTATTGTTGAAAATATAAGTTTAGGCTCTCATAATGCAAATATTAATCAAACGGATATTGAATTGTCTGCCAAAGAGGCCAATGCTCACGATTTTATTAGTAGATTACCTCTTAATTATAACACTTATGTCGGTGATAGAGGAGCGCAGTTATCTGGAGGACAAAAACAGAGGATAGCTATCGCTCGGGCCTTAATTAATAAGCCAAAGATATTATTGTTAGACGAGGCTACCTCTGCTCTGGATCTACAATCGGAAGCATTAGTACAAACAGCACTGGACAGGGCTGCTCAAGGAAGGACAACCATAATAGTGGCACATAGATTGTCGACAATCATTAATTCAGATAGAATTATATATATTGATAGGGGACAGGTAGTTGAAATGGGAACACATAAAGAATTGATGGTAAAAAAGGGACAATACTTTAACTTAGTATTAGCTCAACAAATGAATAGTAAAGCCAACAGAGAATATGTAAATATTGAAGACAATTACGATGACATAGATCTCGATCCTATGTCTTATCGTGCAATGAGTGCATTAAGCAGTTCCGCTACTTCTGGTATTAATAGTGAAGTAAAAATTGATGAAAATGTCTCTGAAGATGAAGTACTTAAAGAATTTTCTCAATCAAGACTATTGAAAATGTTAGCAATAGATAAATATTATCTCATTTGTGGACTATTTTGTGCTTTTCTYTATGGATTAGTAGTTCCATTATATTCATTCCTCTTCGGWAAACTTGTTGCGATTTTTTCTGAAACTGATGACAAAGACATTATTTGGRAAACATCTATCACTTATGCCCTCTACTATGTAGGCATTGCTGTTGGTGTTGGCATTGTTTCTGTTAGTCAGGTCTGTCAAACATTTAGTAATTTATTATTACAGTATGTATTAGTTTTAGTTATTTGTTTATTTAATAGATAACAATGTTAGGCATTGCAGCCGAAAGACTAACAATGAGATTAAGAAAAATGGCATTTGAAGCCATTGTCCGACAAGAGATCGGTTGGTTTGATCGGATGGAAAATAGTACCGGTGCTCTCTGTTCACGACTATCATCAGATGCAGCTAATGTTCAAGGAGTAAGTCAAGTGACTAATAAAAAAACAATAGGTTTGACAGCATTTTGTTAATAATAGGCATCGGGTTCTCGGATGGCAATTATGTGTCAGGCGTTTACCACATTTGTGACTTCGGCGGTCGTCGCTTATGTCATCAATTGGAAACTTAGTTTAGTTACGTCAGTATTTATACCATTTATTGTGATCGCCGCCGGTTTGGCAGCCGGTGTAGACAATCTTGAAATGAAAAGCAGCAAAGAAGCCAATGAAAAGTCATCGAAGGTAGCACTGGAAGCCATCGCCAGTATGCGTACCGTTGCTTCACTACATCAAGAAAAATATTTTTTCAATAAATTTATCGAAATTCTTGAAAACAAACTTAGGTTAGAGTTATTTTTAAATAAAATATTGATTAATAATTAATTAATATTTAACAGAATCTCTACAAAGAAATATTATGTAAAAGGATTTCTATTAGCAAATGCTTTGAGTGTATTATTATTATCGTATGCTATTGTCTTCATATACGGAGGAATATTGAGCAGTAAAAATCAGATTTCTGCCGGCGATTACTTTATGTATGTTATAAATTGTAATTATTTTTTATATAAAATATTTTATAATAATATATGAGTTTGTTTTTGATAGTGTAATTGAAACTTTGTTATACGGCGCCCAATCAGTAGGACAGAGCTCAGTGTTTGCTTCGGACTATCAGAAGGCAAAGGTGGCCGCAGCCAACATATTCAGACTCATTGATAGAAAGCCTATTAGTATTACTGAYAAACAATTGGTTACCGAAAGACCCGATAAATGTGACGGAAATATAACATTCAGGGGATGTAATTTCAATTATCCCAACAGACCTGAGGCACAAATTTTAAATGGATTATCATTTAAAGTACACAAAGGAGAGACCGTAGCTTTAGTCGGTTCCAGCGGTTGCGGCAAATCAACAACAATACAATTGATTGAAAAATTTTACGATATGACCAGGGGCAAAATTGTTTGTTATTCAATCTGATTATTTGTTTATAGTTTTTATAAAATTATTTTTTACACAATATTTATTATAGTTTTTGGATGGAAAAAATATCAATAATTTGGACACAAAGTGGATGCGCTCCCAAATGGCACTGGTATCACAAGAGCCCAATCTATTTAGTTATAGTATTAAAGAGAACATAGCTTATGGAGATAATTCACGAACGGTTACAATGGATGAGATTGTTTTGGCCGCACAAAAGGCTAATATTCATAACTTTATTAAATGTTTACCCAATGGTTATGACACTAATGTCGGTAATAAAGGCACCCAACTGTCCGGCGGTCAAAAACAAAGGATAGCTATCGCCAGAGCACTTGTAAGAAATCCACAGATATTACTATTAGATGAGGCGACTTCTGCTTTGGATACGGCATCTGAAAAGGTATACATTTTTAAACATTATTTTCATTTATATTTTATATAATTAATAATTAAATTAATCAATAGGTAGTTCAGGATGCGTTAGATGAGGCATCAAAAGGAAGGACATGTCTAGTGATTGCACACAGACTGACAACTATTCAAAATGCAAACAAAATTGTTGTCATTCAGAGAGGAGTTAACGTTGAAGAGGGACGTCATGAGGAACTCATCGATAAAAAAGGATTTTATTATGAATTATATAAATCATCGTCGAGTTAATACATATAACACATATAACTTACAGTACAGTATAAGGCTTACACATTCATATATTATATGTTTAACTAAAATCTTATTTTATTTTTAAATCATAATTTTGTGTCATATATAAATTATAACTAAATTTAAAAAGTAAATATTTAGCAGTTTAAATCATTTATACTTAAGTTAATGAATAAATAAAGTGATTATAATAAAAAAATTAATTATACTATATGTGCAAATGTTTTTATATGTCATTTTGAATAATATCTTTAAAATAATAAATTATTGTATTATTGTATATTTCAGTATAAATTGTGCCATATAACTTATATGATATAAGTATACTAAATAATTTATATGGTAAAATAAAAAGTATATTTTACATTGTAGCTAAGTTTTTGTATTTTAAACTAAAACATTTTATTAAACAATTGATTTTAAAAAACATAATTTAATGAAACAATATATTTAATCTAAAATTATTTCCAGTAAATACATGTTATCATTGAATTTGACAACGAATTCAATTTTGACTTAATTATAGTTTCCTTTAAAAATATAAAAACAAAACAAAAGCCTCAGAAATGTCGAAAAATGCTTCAAATAACTGTTATGCAATATATAACACAATATACTGTATATAAAATGTATGGGTTATTGCTTTATATAAAATATAATTATTTAACACTTTTTTATTTTCCACTACAAAACACATTGAATGAAAGGAAATAAATCTTAAGATTAAATATTAAATAAATAAAATAATGCAGATTATATAAAAAAAAAATTATAATTGATTTTATGCATATACTCAAAATAATTGCATATAATATATATATATATTAATATATAATAGGAATATTTTAAAATTTTATTTACAAAATATAAAAATAATTTAAAAGCTACAAATTTCTTTATTTATGTTTTGCGACAAAATTAAAATAATTAAAACTTTTAGCATCATATGGTTTTGTTGATTTTTTAAACAAAAATAAAATAATCAATTCCGTTATATGAAATACAATATGTGGCATATAATTTCTATAGTTTAATACAGTTTAATCAAAGTATGATTTTTAATAATAGCATATTTTAATGAGATTTAGTTATTATTAATTAAGAGTTTTGCTGCATTTTGAATATTTTGAAACATTTATAGATGATAAGATAATAATAGGATATTGGGTATCATATATAGTAATAACATAATTCACAATATTACACTATTATACTGTATTTTTATTCAATATCATTTAATTAAAATTAAGTTACACTAAAAGATTTTTAAGATTTAAATAGTTAACATAAATAATAAAATTAATTTTTGAAGACTTTATGTTTGGGTGCATTTATTATACAGTAAATAAAGCTTATCGTTAGGCAAACAAATAGATATTAAAGGTCAGTATATTTTCAGTTTTTGTCTAAATTCATATATTTTTTTATTTATTTAAAAGCATTTAAATATTTATTTTTTAATAAAAAAATGATATATTATTAAATTGTAGAAATATTTGCAAAATATATGCTAATTTCCTGAATAATTAAATAGCAATTTAACTGTTAATGACACTAATTTTTTATTGAATATATTTAAACAATACAGATTGTATTATACAGTATATTGTATTGAATTGCAATTGAATATATATATATATATATATATATATATATATGTACTGTATATATGCAGATTATTTATAGATTMATTTTTTTTGTTAAAAGATTTTAGTTAAATATTATTTAAATTAATTATTAATATTAAATCTAATAAAACAATTGAATTAACAAACAATAATATATATATATATATTGGCGTTATTTTGGCTAATCTTTTGCATAAAATATTGAAAAATGGACTGAAAAGAGTATTTCCGCTTAAGATATTTTGTTGGCATTCAAATTAAAGGTTAAATATGCACATAAAATCGTAAAATGAAAATCAATTAAATTTTGTCGCATTTTGTCGTTTTTGTTATTTAAAAGTTTTTTGTATAAATACTTTGACTGAAAACTTTCAAAATCATTCAAAGTTTTGATTTACAATTGTAAACAATTCAACAATTTCTAAAAAATTAAATTTTAAAATATTATCAAAATGTGGTTCAAATTTGTAAGAAATATAAATTTTTCTCACTTTTTTCTAACCATTAGTTTATGTTAAATACAATTTGATAAAATGCTTTGTATTTTGTGATCAAATATCTGTATATATATATAAAGTCTGATTTTATATTTAATAGATTTGTTTGCTCTCCTGTCTGTTGGTTGTGATTAATGCAAATTCATCGAAAAACAATAACTTTATTGATATATCAAATGACAGTGACTTGGAATCGGCGGCTTCTGATCTTTCTGTGGCCGAGACAAAGATGGTCGCCGGTGGAAAGGCAGGCGCGGCAGTGGCTAAAGCGGCCGGAAAAAAGGGAGGCGCGGCTGCAGCTAAAGCGGGCAAGAAAGCCGGTGTAGCTGCCGGTGCCAAAGGATTTAAAAAGGGAGCATTTGCTGCGGGTAAAGCTGCCGGAGCTGCAGGAATTAAAAAAGGAAAAAAGGGTGGTGCCTTTGGAGCTGCCGGTAAAAAATTCAAAAAGTTTGGCAAAAAGGGTGCATTCGGTAAAATGGGTGCCGCCGGGTATAACAAAAAGTTTGGTGCCGTCAAAAAGTTCGGTATGGCTCAGGGATTCAAGTTCGGTAAAGTTGGCGGTAAATTTGCTGCCGGAGGCGCTGCTGGTGCTGCAGGTAAAACACGGCAATTATTGTTTATTTTAAGTAAACTAACAAAAAATAATTGATTTATAGGCAAAAAGGGCGGCAAATTTGGAGCCGCAGGTCTCGCAGGTTTCAAAAAGGGAGCTAAAGGTTTGTAAATATCATAATTTTTAATAAGAAAATTAAATATATTTATTATAATTGCAATTAACAGCCGGAAAGAAGGGAGCGGCAGCAGCGGGAGGAGCCAAGGGGGTCAAGAAAGGGTTTGCTGCCGGCAAAGCAGTCGCCAAGAAAGGAGGCGCCGCTGGAGTTAAATTTGCGGCCAAAAAGGGCGTCGCAAAGGCTGGTAAAGGAATCGGTCGTTAAGTGGAGACCAAGTCTTTACAAATGTCTGGTTTCAAAAATCTGTTATTTTTATTATTATAATAATAATTATATTATAATAACATTAATTGTTTTGATTATAAATTTTAAAATGTCTTTTTGTAAATTAATATATTTGTATAAATTATTTTAAATTGTATTTTATAAACAAAAACAAAAAAATTATTAAATTATAATAAAATATGCTTGAAATTCAAACTAATAATGTATTTCTTTTCTTTTTTTGAAAATTACTAATGTTTATAAGTAATTATCCTTAACTACTATTTATATTAAAGTTAATAATAAATATTAATATACATTGTACAGTACTTATAATATAATTAAATCTATTAAACTATTTTACGATAAAAATCATATATAACCAGTTGAGAATGCTTCAAAAGCATTTCCATACGAACTCCTTAACTTAAAAAATCAAAAAAAAAATTTGTAGCAGAGCCTGGATTCGAACCACTGACCTATGTGGGACAGACAGACAGACTTATAGAATACATATATTAATAATATGTACTCATTTCATGAGTTCGTGAAAAGTTTTTTGAGTTTAAAATCTGAATGTTTATTTTTGCAATAAAATTAATAATAATTGATTTTATAAATTTTTAAATTATGTGTAATATACTAAATAAAYAATATTTTTGTAGATAAACTTATGTATAATGTATGAACTCATTATGTTTTTAAAAATTTTAATATCATTGGTCACTATATCTCTTAATTTATTATAGTAGTAGTAATATTCATAACATCACAAAAATTAATGATATTTTAATAAATGAATAAAATAAATATTTGTTTACCATATTTGTATACAAATTATTGTGAAATTGTTCAAGGATCATTAGTTTAAAAACAAGCATGATAACATATGTCACAAATTTATTATAGTTAATAATAAATTATTTTTAGTCATAAAAAACTTGTGATATATCGTATGCAATGCTATGCATACAAAAATAATATTAATATCTATAATCAATTAGAAATATAATAAATATAAAAAATAACAAAATAGGTTTTTTTAATGTAATAACTTTTCTCTATAATAGAACTTAATTAAAATTTAATTTTTAACTATAATTTAATAGAATAATTAGAATAATATATAATAAAGCATATAAACAATATTTAGATTATCTTTAGTTCAAATTATATTAGTTTAAAATAATTGGATAATTTTTTGGTATTTTTAGTAATATTACATTAAAAATGTTTTTTGTTGATATTTCAAACTATAAATAAGTAGATATGAGTACTTTGGTTGACTTAATACATATTAATTTGTTATAAATTTGTAAATATTCCAAAAATCTATTGTAATATACTTATTTATATATATTTATATTTTATAAATATATTTATTTAGTTTCATTCATATAACTACAATAGCTATTCTTCAAAAACCATTGCCGCCTATTTTGTTACTGTTTTTAATATATCATTTGTTTGCACACATATGTCAAGGTTCGCATTTATTATAAAATATCATGTTTTAGCATAAAGTATCACTTAATTTATTAGCAGTTTGATCGCTAGTTTGATGTTTTAATTTTTATAAAGTATATAATTTTAATCAAACTTTTAAATACATGTATTTTGAAGTAAATTTCTAATTGTAAAAATGTTAACTTTAATCTTAACATTAATTTTAGTGCTTTTATTTGTGTGTTTTCGCTATGATATCATCAAATATATACCAAAAAGCCTAAGATATAAGTCAATAATTGGCGAAAATGTGGTCATCACTGGTGCTGGTGGTGGGTTAGGTCGCCTATTGGCTCTACAGTTTGCTAAATATGGAGCAAATCTGGCGCTTATAGACATTAATAGTTCAGATTTGAGAGACACAAAACAGTTAATTGAAAAACAATATAAAGTTAATATTAAAGATTATGTTTGCGATTTAGCCGACAGACAAGTTGTCTATAAAACATCCGATAAAATCAATGAAGATTTCGGTTTTATTTCAATTTTGGTCAACAATGCGGGAGTTCTCTACGGCAAGACTTTTCTTGAATTGAATGATCAAAATATTATCAATACATTCAATGTTAACGCCATCAGCAACTTCTGGACAATCAAATCATTTTTGCCAAATATGTTAACCAAAAACAGGGGACATATTGTTAACATAGTATCGATTTCAGGTTTGTCTGGTGTAGTCAAGCAAAGCGACTACTGTTCCTCAAAATTTGCTGTTATTGGACTCACTGAAAGTCTTAGGTATGAGCTATTAAAGCGCGATAACAACCAAATCAAGACCACCATTGTTTGTCCAACATTTTTCGATACACCACTAGTTTCGGGTGTCAGACCAACCAACCAAATCACAATACTTGATCCCAATTGTGTGGCCGAACAGGCTATGGATGCCGTTCTCTCTAATAAAGAGATGATTGTTGTACCCAATCATTTAAATTTAATCTTTATTTTAAAAGCCTTACTTCCGATTTCAGTATTTGATGTCATCTTTAGATTTATTGGTGGATATGATGTTATGCAACATTTTAAAGGCAGAAAATATTAATATATTTATAATTTTTAATCTAATGTATATTTGTGTAATGTCTTAATAGACAAATTGTTTAAATTAGATTTATAAACTATAAAATATACATATACTGTAATACTTAATATACAGTAACAATATACACTTATTTTATGCTCTATTAAGTGTCATAATAATAATTATTATTGGTATATTATATAAATAAATAACATAACATTTTAGTAAAAGGTATATTACATGTATTTGAGAATACCTAAAATTTTATTATTATTAATATGTATTATACTCTAAATTTATATATAATTAATTGTTTATGAAATTTTAATAATAAAATGAAAAATTAGACAATCTAGCAATTTAAATAATAGTATTATATTAACTATTCATATTACAGATGTTATAAAAAGTAATATCATCTTTAATAATGTTTTATATGATATATCTAGATAATAAATTGTAATAATAAAAAAATAAAAAATATTAATAAAAAATATTAGTTTTAAAGAAGAAAGTTTCATAAATTATATATATATGGTTTAGTTTTGAAAATTTCAAACTAATAGATTTTAAAAAAATATATTTTCAGATATTAACAACCAAAACTCGATTTAATAAATCAGTAAAAATCTTTATTTATCATATATTATAGGCTATTAATTAAATAAATGATTGAAGTATAGCTAAAATTGGAGCGTTAATATAAGTGCCCACTTGATTGGCAAACACAAAATCTCCATGAGCCCAGTTATCGTATGGTATTATATAATGTTTTACTTTAACTACAATACAATTAATTAATAGTTAAACATTTATATAGTAAATCAATAGAAACTGTACATTATTATTGAATAATGTAACTTATTTAGTAAATACCATTCAATCTGTTAATTAAAATGTTGACATCGATTGGATCTGCAATCCAATCATTAAGACCAGTCATAATAACAATATTTTGTGAATCAATGTTAGAAATGTTATAATTTGGTGCAAATGACTGTTTATAAGCTCTCATATTTGCTTCACTGGTATTATAATTATAATACGAAAAATTTTGACTTTCAATACGTTGCACGACATGTGATAAAGCTATGGATGAACTGCCGTCGGGAAAGTGTCCAAATAATCGCGGAATTTGTGTCTAAAAATGTATAATATTTTAAAAATGATGCAAAATTATATAAATTATACTAAAATTACTCGATTTAATTGTTGATAATCAAAGCCACCAAATAAAAAACCAAAAATAATACACAATTCTTTAAAATAAGTAAAACCACAAAAATAGCGACCAATTAGTGACGATAATGAGCCCAATCTTCCCATAGGTTTTGGTTTAGAGCTATAGATTTGTTTAATAGATAATTACATTCAATATTATATTAAATACATTATTATATAGTTTAATACATAAGAAATGATTGAAAAATCATTGTAGCTCTTAATAGTGGTGACCTAATATGTCCCAAATAGACAAAAGGACCCAATGATATAAATGGTTTTATTATTTTTGAATAAATTGGTTTTGAAGCTAATAATTGAAACATAATTGTTGTGCCCAATGAATAGCCAATATAAGCTATGTTATCTAATATTATGAAAAAACACATTTCTTAAAAACATTTTTAAAATATAATTTTTAAAGATATAATTTAAAATACTGCTGTTTGTAACCCTCAACACATGGTCTATAGCAGTCGTTATATCATATTTAGTGAACTCATCCATTGAAAAGTTCCAAAATTCAGTCTCTTTTTGTGGAAAAAAATGATAAAATATAATTATTATTCATATTATATGAATCATATAAATTATTAATACATTTCACATACCGTTAGGATTTAGTGTAATATGAGACGAATAGTTATTTCCTCTAATATTTCCTAACCAGACGTCATAACCACAAGAAGATAATACAAAAGGAAGTGTCTGTCCCACAGAATCCAAGTTTTTACAATCATTTACTATAGAATTGTCTTCTCTATAAATGCCATTATTATCAATGAAACCGTTACTTGCAATCAGCCAATTGTCTGAGTTCTGGAAGAATCCGTGTTGAATATAAACCGGGTATTGATGAGTGGATCTGTTTCGGTGACTATTTATTATACGAAAAATTGTTATTATATATCCATCTTCAGTAATGATGTCATGACTCTCAGACACAAAACCACGCGATTCAATCAATTGACTCTGTTTTATATTTAAAAATATTTATTAATATTTATAGTTTTAAACATTTAAGTTTAAAAATACTGTATAAAAAATTATACTATTAAAATATTTTATTATTATAAAATTAATAATTTCATAAACTGTAGTCTAACTAATTTAAATCAAAATTGATATTAAATATATTAAATAATATAATTATAGCTTTTTGCTTAGTAATGCTGTAATATGAATGTAATTCATACACAATTTCTATCAATATCGGGATCAGAACTATAGTATTCAAAACAATTTAAATTATTTACAAATAATGTAATTAAATATATAATTATTAACAGTATTCTTGTCATCACAATTAAAAAAATCTATCATTTCTATCGTAAAATATTATTTGTAAAAACAGTTAATATAATAAATATATATACTGTATATATATTAAGTTATGAATTTCAAAACAACCCACATAAATAATATAATAATAAAATAATTGCTTTTTTGTCTGTCTGTATTTTTTAATTTTTTAAACATAATTTAGGTAATTTTGTTTTCATAAATTATATTTTTATTTTTGTAATTATATTTTTAATTCTATATAAATATAACAAAAATAAATTATATTTTAATATTAATCAGTTTTAAGCAAATAAAAAATTTTAAGAATAAGTTTATTAATATAATGTCCGACATTTAGACCATAGAGAAAGTCTCCGTGAGTCCAATGGTTTTGAGGCACAATATAATCATAAAAAAGATTAACTAAAATATAATATAATATAATATAAATTATTTATAACAATTATTGTTAAATTAATTAATTACCTCTTAAATGATTTCTTAGATTATCATTATCAATAKTATCAGATAAAAAATCATTAACACCTGACATCAATACAATATATTTGCAATCAATTTGTGACAAATTATATTGCGGTGGTATTAGTTGGCCATAGATTTCACTATTTCTTTGAATACCGTAATCAAAATGACTGAATGTATTGAAATGAATCCTTTGTCCTAAATGTGAGGCAACCAGTGTTGAGATGGCATCGGGAAAGTGAGCCCAAAGTCTTGGCATTAAAGACTATAAATATAATTAAAAAATTGTTTGATTTATTAATCATAGATAATATAGATATATACTTTATCAGTATTTTCCACATCAAATCCTCCAATAAGATAGTATATCAATGAACACAATTGTTTGAATAATGAATTGCCACACAAGTATCTGCCAAATAATGACTGCAATGGACCAAAACCACCAATTCTTTGGGAAAAAGTCCTAAAATTCAATTTAATTATAATATAAAGTTATATATTTTTAATACAATAAATTTATTTATAAAATTTACACCTTAAGAGTGGCTCTAATGGATCGAYGAGTCTAAGTAATGGTGATCTTATATGTCCTAAAAATACAAAACTACCCAAACATATAAATGGTTTAATTATTTGTGAATATTGTATCTGTTTTGATAACAATTGAAACATCATTGTACTGCCCATTGAATATCCGATATAACCAATTGATTCTATAAATAAATTAAATTATCTTTATGTAAATTTATTATWCAAGTTTTTAAAAACAAAATTATAAACTACCAAATTTTGTTTGACGCAAAATATAGTCAATATTAGTTGATAAATCATGAGTATAATGATCCATTGTAAATGACCAAAACCTATCATCTAATAATTTAATTTTTATAATTACATTTTCAATAATTATTATAAAACTAGCTTTAAGTCGAACCAGTTTTATCTAAAGTAATGTGAGATGAATATTGAGTGCCTCTTATAGTGCCTAACCAGACATCATAACCACAAGAGGACAATACAAGTGGTAGTATTTGGGCCACATATCTACTTAATGTGCAATCATTGACTTCGCCATTATCTTCAATATAACTGCCGTTTTGGTATAAGTATCCATGCGTTGAGATTAACCATTGATCTACATTACCAAAGAGTCCATATTGAAGATAAATTGGATACTTTTTTGACCCATTTTTCATCAATGGATTTATTATTCTAAACATCGGTAGTATATATCCATCATTTGTTATTACATAATGTATTTGTGATGAAAATCCGTGCGATTCTATTAATTGTGTCTTTTATTATATATAATAATAATTATAATTTAACTAAACTTTATAGTAATATTATTTTTTAAATATTGTAAAAAAAATAATTTCACATTTTACCGAATTTTGGTCAATATATGGATCAGTACTAAATAGCTCTAAGCAATTAATAAAACAAATAAATTGTAAAAAATGTAATAAATTATTAAATATCATTTTAAATAAAAATTAGTTTTATATACAATATATACTAAATATGTATCAAATTTCATTTTAACAACTTGTCAATGATAAGCCCGTATTTCATTATAATTAATATTTATGATTAAGCGTTAAAATTAATTGTAAAAATTTGTTTATAATAAATTTTTAATTTATGCAATATCAAAGTTTTAAAAAATATTAATTGACTATTATATATAAATAGATTAATATATTGGTTGGATTAGTACCTATTAAATAATAATTTGTAATAATATTATTGTATTAGCCGTAGAATATTCTGTATATAATGTTATGTATAGTATACACATATTTTTTAAGTAACAGTAGTTTTGAGGAACCGGTGTTTTTCCCAAAACAATCAGTGATATTTAATAAACAATTATATAAATTAAAAGCAATTTAATGTTTATTTTAATCTATGACTAGTAATATATATTTATAATACAATTATATATCAATATTGTTAAACAAATCTATAATATCGTATAGATATTTATACATTAAATTTAAAAATAAATGACTAAAAGAGTAGAATAATAAATAAATAATTAAATTATAGCATATGTTTCAACTAAACAATTGTTTTTAAAGCAAAACAAGTGTTAAATAAGATTATCGTTGTCTTAAAAATCATTATCTTTGGTCACAAGTGTTGTGTTTTGAGTGATCATCGCATCTAAGACTTGATCTCCACTTTGATCTTTTTGATAGTCGACGACTCCCGAAGAGGGTCGGGCCTCAGGTCAGCTTTAATGGCTTTGCGGACCTGTTTGGCGGCGATCGACGAAAATCGCAAATAAGACAAACCGAGTGCACGCCAATGGGTCATCACTTTGGGTCAATTGGTTGACTATAAGTACTGTATGTATGTATGATATCAACACAAATCAATGCTATAAACAAATGCAACGCTTGAGGTGTGGCCTTATGTCCTTTAAATATATATTTAGTACTATTTTAAACAATAATAAATGTATTATTACTTATGAGTTAAATTTATTTGTTCTGATACTTGTATATATAAAAGTACCAAAACTTATAGCGCAAGTAATGTAGAAAATAGTGATATTTTTATACACAGTGTGTATAATATGCATGTGATTTTTAAGAGAGTTAATCCCTTAAATAAACATAAATATGAATAAATACAAATACAACTATTATCATAAATAAGTGTCCTAAAAACTTATATGTAGTCATAAGGTATAGTCATGCGAAATATCATAATAATATTTAAAAAGATTTTATTATATTTTATATATTAATCAGGGATGCGTAAAAGGATAGGTTTAACCGTTTAGTAAAAAAGTTCCCTGATAAATTAATGCAAATATTTATTTTTTTATAGTTATAAAAGAAAATATATTTAATTTTTTAATATAAAGTTGAATTTTCAGATAACAAATATTGAAATTTTTATACAAAATGTTTATTATAAATTTAATTAACTATTATACCTTTAAGTTGTTGTAGTTTTTAGCCTTTTATGTTTTTATACAAAATTATTATTTTTAAACTTTAGTAAAAATCAATATTAATAGTTTAATAAAATATTTTGATAGTATTAATGAATTAGGTTGGGAATATTTTCTTTACTTCAGGGATTTATAGGGAATTTATTAGGAATATATAGTAAATTTAGTAAAACTACACTGTATAACACACACACTCTTAATACATGTATTGTATTATTGATAGAGTAGTCATGTATTTGAAGTGAAAGTATTGATACCCACGCATACTGTTTGCAATCAATGATCATATGTTGATATATGTATATTGCAGGGGAAGGCCATACAGACGTCATTAAAATTGTTGCATTTTTTGGCCACTTGCCGTCAATATACCCGTGCATTGAACGGTATGGCGCGCATCACCCAAAGCTTAACTATCATCTTAGCTTATGCTCTGTAGTTATGCGGACCCGAGTTAAGCAATAGCACTGGTATTTTGTTGATCACTATATATATATATATATATATATATATATATATATATATATCTATATATACCATATATTTGATAGCTGTGTGCCACTAACATCATAGCGCACTATACTATACTATATTTCATTACCAATATTTCATTATATTAGAGTAGTATTTAATAGTATTTATATAGTATTATCAACTTTTCTGTTGAAATATTGTGTGACAATAGATATATAGAGTGATTGATGGTATTAATGGCCGACGAGACCGACCGCAGCGGACTTTTCAACGAAATCCGACAGTTTTCGCAAAGAAAACTCAAAAAAGTTGAAACAAAAGTGACCACCGGTTCAGGTGAAGTGTCTACTGAGAAACGGGTGGCTAAAGGCATACAAACCATTAAAAGTGAACCAACTAAAGGTCCCGGTTATGTGGTCGACACTAAACCAGATCTTCAGGTCGGACTCATTATTCCCGGACTACTAATCGGTAGGTTTTAAATATAAATTAAAAATTATATATAAATCTATTTATCAATTATATACATCATATAAAATATTAAAGATAATTATTATGTGTTTCTCTTAATAATACTATAGATAAAATATATATAAATATATATATAATAAATATATTTTTGTAAGTGTATGTATGTGTATACGTGAGTTGCTTGAAACTACTGTACAGTATAACTCCCAAAATACATCAAAATTTATTTTAAAATTGTGTTAAAATTGAAAATAATAGCAATAATAGTCTCATAGTTTTTATTCAGCAATGATTTCAATGCCAAGTTTTAGAGCAAAATCTTTAATCAATTTTTGTTGTCAAAAACATTTACTATTATATAGTGTATTATTTTAAATCATCACTTAAATCAACTGATTGTAAAAAACTTTTTATACATTATACTGAAGATATGAATTTACATTTAAAATTTTGTTATAAATAGATTTTATGGTTTACTTATTTACATATAAAATATATACTCTGTTTATGTATGTATTATAATTAATGCATAGATTCAAATATTATAATATATTAGCTTAAAATTGTCTATAATTCTATAAATTCTTTAAATTAAATAAAAAATAAGTTATACTAAATTAATCGATAAAAATTAGGTTTTGTATTATATTTATATTTTCTATAAGTTCAAAATTACTAATAATTATATAAATTTATATAGTAATAGGCATTATTCAAATAAATACTAAAGTAATCACAACTTACTATTTCTAATAAGATTTTCTTACCACTCTTTAAGTTAGTCAAAAATTAGTTGTTTATACTACTTATAAGTTATATATAAAATATAATATTTAAAGCATTTAAAATCTTTAATAAAAATTTTATTTAATATTAAACATCTTTCATCTCAATCAACGCTCTCTCTCTCTCTCTCTCTCTCTCTCTCTCTCTCTTCAATTTTGTTTAACTTAAAAGTAAATTGTATGCAAATTATAGTCTTGTAAAGAGTGACCTAAATTTGAAATTGATTTTATTTGATAAATTATATAAACAAATCACTCTCATTACATTATAGTTTATTGTAAACACAGATCAAATGTTTAAACGATAAAATAATAAAATCTTAATCTAAATATATATTCATAATTATCTATTTATATATATATAGAAAGTGTGAAAAATAAAGAATATTCTTATAAATTGTTGTCATTGAGAATATTCACATTAAATTCTTTGAGTTCACTATTTTGGTGTCATATCCTTAACATATATTTTACTCTATTTTTTATATTCAATGGTATTGTAATTATTACTATTTTAAATCTTAAAAATGACAATGAAATAGATTTTGAATAATTTAATTGTGGTTTAAAATCAAAATAATTACATTTTAGATTAGTAATAAAAAATACAGTTTTATTATTTACTATTATGTAAATATTCTATATCTTATTTTATATTTATTTAAACTCACAAAACACGTTGTTTTTACAAATCCTTCCAAAACTGATTTATTTATCACTTAAGCAATGGATTTATTTATTTTTTATTTATATAATCTATTTATACTTACATTTGACTTTTCAAAACTGAATGTCACTAAAATAGAGACAAAAATTTACTTTACTCTATTCATAGCATAAACATTATAGTTAAAAGCAATATCTTAAAAAATAATTTAGAGATTTTATTATTTTATATGACTATTTGATAATATGATTAAAATGTATAATTAATATTTGAGGATCATATACCGTTATAATTTAATTTAAACACTCAATTATATAATTTAAATACATTATATACAAAATATTTATAAAAACTACTTTAAAAATAAAATTGTGTTGATTATCGTAATGCTTAAATAAATAAGATTTTTAAATTTTATTTTATATCCATTATATGATTTTACCAATTTTTATTTATAGTAAGTCAAATAAATTATCATACATTATAAGTCAATTGTTTTTTAGTAATGCTTTTGATACCAATTTATAGTAATTGAAAATTATATTTTATAATATCTGACAACATTATTAAATATTTATATAAAATACAGTTATTTATAAATATATTAAAATTTAATTGTTATATAATATATTAAGAATTAATAACAAATTATTTTTAAGAAATTAGTCAAATTCTTTAAAGACAATTGTAAACTAATATGGGTTTCAAATAGTAATATTGTATATAAAGAGTTTGTCCCACTTTTTGATGGTATCCTTGATTTTTATCCAATTATTTCCAATAAGAGTCAAAACATCTGTTAACTATAATTTCACATATTTTTGACATTTACTTAAACAGAAATCTATTTACACTACAAAATTTCAAACTATTTAATAAACTATTGATTATAATAAAAGCTAACAATAATAATCATTATAACAGTACAAAAATATGAACTACTGTTATGATTATCGTTTCCAACAGTCCGGGGATTGATACTATTTTTTGGGATGAACTGACCGTATATTTGCGCTTTTATAACATCAAATTATTAATACAATTATTGATTACATTGAAATCAAACTACAATATAGAATATTAAAGCTAGACTTACCGGTATAGTGAAATATTATTTTTTAATATTCAAATAATTATATAATTACGTTATATTTAATATTAATCTTAATATTATTAATATCACTCTAAATGTGACAAAAGTTTTTGTTATTAATAAAAAAAATTTAATAAAATAATATACTCTGAAAATTTGTGATAATTTATATCAATATTTGTTTACTTCACAATCAGTTGGTTTAACCAAAAACACACACAAACACATTGATAAGTAAAACATTTGTTTTATTATAATAGATTTTTTACATTTAAAATTGAATAACAAATTGATTGAATAAATATTTTCAAATAATTTTGTTAAATGAGACAAAAATAAATTGAGAAATGATACTATAAAATGCAAATCTCTATTAAATTTCTTTTACTGTTATATTAGATACAAATGATATGCAATGACTTACCGGTAAATCTTGCAAATGAGTGAATGAAATAATCACTAATAGCTTATAACTGGTGAGACCTAAGAGTCGGGTCGTGATATATATGGTCTCAAATTGCGACCTCTATTGCGATGTCTGAGCGCCAGTCGTGTCGGCTCTTTATTATCGGTCGGAAAAGTCAACTGATTCAGTGACTCATTGTTTTTGTTGTCCATTGGTTTCAAAGGCCAGCATTCAATAAATTGTCGGTAGAGTTCAATACGTCTAACTCTTTGAGACTCAGACTGATGTATTGGATTTGACACCAAACCAGAGTCACTATCATTGTTCACATCTATTGTCACCAAAATATTATTTGTCAATTCATTTGTTATTCGTTTAAGTTATGCCACACTTACTCATAGCTTTTGCATCACTTGTGTCCACTTCTTGTTGCGATTTGTCATCAATTGGTTTCAATATGAGAACAATGCCTTCTTTATGTTTACTATTGACATCTTCGTCGTTATCATCGTCATCAGTGTCTTCTTCGTCGTCGGTGTCTTCCGAGTACACCAACTCTTGGTCATCATCTGAGTAATCGGGATCTTCGAGTGTCGATTCTGGTATAGTTGTCGAGTCCGAGTCTTCATCTTCAGAGTCACTCCAATGAGCCATTGATGACATGTTTTGGCATTTGTTAATCATTTTGGTTATCATTGTCTTAATGTTTGACCAATTGATTGATTGATTGATTGATTGATTGATTGATTCAATGGTTTCAAATCACGTGCAATACATGTGATGACAAACACTGAGTCTAATGTTTAAAGTGATGTTTCATACAATTGTTGGACTCTTTTGACTCACTTTTTACACTAAAATCATTTCCCATACTATAAGTCATATTAATGTCGATATAAATATAATGCATTCAAATGACTAACACTAACACTAATAGCAATTATCAAAAAATATTATTCATTTAAAAATAATGATGCAATTAGTTGTTATAAATATAGTTTCATATATTTAATAATATTGAAATGTTATATTACTGTATATCATAATTCATTGATTATATTAATTCATTGAAATTGTTTTTAACATTTAGAAAAATATCTCATATTTAATAATTAATAATATTTGACACTTTTGTCTAACTGAAGTTGATTTAAATTTGATCCCATTTTTTAAGTTTAAAATTTTTTATTTTTGAAAAAATTATGATTAACATAAAAATCTACATGAACATTTTTGATTATTTAATATCATAATGTAAAATGTAATGATCGGGTAATACATCGGGGGTATTGCGGGTAATACAGTATATGTAATGCATATTTTGTATATAAATGTTATTATCATTAACTGTTTAATTCAAATTTTTCTTATTATAGTTAATGCTATATAACATGCAATTTTTAAAAATATTTATTTGTTTTCTAATAGTCATTAAAAAGTTAGAAAATTCTAAATAATTAGTGTATTTCATCCATACATACATTATAATAGTATTGACTACAATATTATATAAATTTTATATATAGTAAAAATTAAAATTTTAACATTTATTTTTTTATTTCTTGTATCTTAGATTAGATTAAATATAATTTTTAAATATAAATTAATTTAAATCTATTAYAAAAAACTATTTTCTTTAAATTTAATAAATATTATATACAACTTTTGCACAACTTCTACAGTATTGCACAAATATTTTGATATAATTATATATTAAATTATTGACAATTAAACTAAAGGTTCACAAGATGTGGCTCAAGACAAGACAACATTAGATAACTATGAAGTGACACATATCTTGAATCTGGCGTATGGTGTGGACAATGCTTTTGAAGACGATTATAATTACAAGAAGTTAGAGATATTGGATTTACCGGAGACAGACATTACAGTATATTTTGACGATTGTTTTGAATACATTGATGAGGGCCGTCGTTATGGTAATTGTTTAGTTCATTGCAACGCTGGTGTATCCAGAAGTTGTGCCATTTGTTGCGCTTATCTTATGGCTAAAGAAAAAATGACATTCACTGATGCACTCAATGCTGTATGTATTATATATTAACTCTTAAGTATTCAAACAATTCAATCAAATAAATAATTTGAAAATATTAACGATTGTCTCATTCATTAGATCCGAGAGGCGCGTCCTTTCTCGCGACCAAATGATGGATTTGTCAAACAATTACAAGAATATAATGAAACACTCAGAGGAAATAGTGGTCTTAAAGAGGCCAACGTTGACGACTCATTCACTGCTCGACAAAAGGCTCAAATAGAAGAAGAAAAGAAGGCTCTTATGACCGGTTCGTCCAATTGATCACTTTGTTTGCCATTCAATGTCACCATAACTTAATCACTACTAAAAATAATCATATATTACTAATATTAATATTATTTATAAAGTTTTCATCTAAGCTAAGCTTATTACAAGTACCGGTAATTAACATTACATTGCTTTTTAAAATAATTAAATTTAAATTTAAAAACTGTACTAATATTAAATTATTTGTATCATTACTATAATGTATATAAATTTATAATTATTTAAAATTATTTTTTAATTTATATCTATATAATCCTATTATAATAATATTAATAATAAAAATTGTTACTTAAAATTGGCAAAACTAAAGCTTAAATATTAATTGCGATTTTAAAATAAATATAATAATAATAATAATAATAATAAATGAATAACAAATAAATGTAATTTTATGAATAATWAAAAAATGATGAGAATTATTATCTTATAAATAGGTGGTTCCACTGTTAAGAATAAGTTGAAGCAATTTGGAGCTCAATTGAACGCCCACTTCGATCAAAGGGCCAAATGTCTTAATTTAATTAAATTACCGCTGAAGAAGAAAGCCGTCACAAATGATTTTCAAACACCCAATGATATCAAAGCCCCGCCTCCGCCACCGCTTCCAAATAATGCAAAAGTACCGCCTCCTCCACCTCCGCCTAATAGCTTAAAAACACCCGAAAAGAAATGGAAATACCAGGAGAATCAACCAAACAAACCTATTGAACCACCAAAGAAACTGGTGATCAATAAAAATATCAATAAAGTGGTAAACAATAGTCCCAATTCAAATCCAGCCGTCGATGAGACGCCGATATCAGTGAAAGCTTTCCGAAAAACATTTGAAAATAACATTCAAAATGAAATGCCAAAAATTCAAACAACTGCGGCCACACCTAAACCTAACGCTTTGACTAACAATCCGTTTAATAAATTTCAAACACAAACACCAGAAGCGAACAAAAAGAAAATTTTTGTAAAACAGCGCTCAAAGGAAGCTCCCGATGAACAGTCAGTACGCCGATCGACCAAAGATTTAGTGGAGGCTATTGAAAAAGCTAACGGTTCTAACAATACCAGAGAACAGTTACCATACAATCAAAGGAGACGAGTGACCACACAATTAGTTGAGAACATGGATAGCAATTCAAATACACAACCCGTTCATAGAAACAATTATATGAACAACAGGTCAGCTAATAGTCCTCAACCGTTAGCAACACAACGAACTACTATTAAACTGAAGTCATCTGCCAGTCCATCACCGGCGGCCTCATCACCAATGAGCTCAAACCGCAGTTCACCTCAACCACCGGTCAGTCACAGTCCTTCTCCAGTACCCTTTGGTCCTTCAGATGAACCCTCGAAAATGGTGTTCGGGAGGGTTAGACCCCCCCGTTTGTCGCTCACTGGTCGCACTCTATCACAAGCGTCGCAAACTTTACAGGACGTGAGTAATAAAGTTCCCAATAATGATAACAGTTGTGGCCGTTCGGCATCTAATTCCCGCTCTGAATCTCCTGTATCTTCAGTTGTTGGCCACAATAGAAATACCAAATCAAAGAGTGCTTCTCAAGAACAATCATCACTGTCAACCAAGACATCAACAAATGCCAAACCAGTATCAGATAATATGGCGGCTAAACGGACATCAGTTTCACCATTAAAGCAAACAAATGATAAAATAAATGTCAATAATAATAATAATAATAACATAACTACTACTAATAAACATAAAAATGACTGTTCTTCCAATTCCTCATCAGATGAAAATCAATTATCTGGAGAAGAATTAATTGATAAGACAACTAATAATGACTTATATAAGTCTGCGCTTACAATGCAATTAAAGCCCAGCAATAAAGCCTCTAATAATAACAGTAATAATATTAATAATGAATCGCTAACTAATAATAATGATAATAATCTAACGCTAACACAACAACCATTTCATGATAGTAACGGTTATAATAGTAAAAGAGTTCCCTTAGGAAAGACTTTAGGACAACAATCATTTGAGAAGAGCAGAAGTGGTCTCAACAGATCCTCCAGCGCTCAGATCCTCAAACTAATTAAGACTAAGTCAAAGGCAGACTTAGGTCTCGACCGTCTCGAGGAAGACGACGAGATTGAAGCCATGTTAATGGAGTTGGAAAAAGAAGGAATCGATAACATAGATTGGGATGAACTCAACGTCGATATCAAAGAAGTCAAAGACATTATTGAAAAAGAAAAAGTAGAAGAATCCAGTGATGAAGATTCTAGTGATGAAGATAGTGATGAAGATAGTGATGATGATGAGGTTCATATGATTATCAATAAACAGACACCTCATGAATCAGATCAGTCGGATGAAGAGTTTGAGGTTGTAGATGACGAAGACGATTGAAATATATGTTTGGATCTATGTTTAGATTAAATTTTATTTGCCTAACACATGATTTTATTTTTTGTTTATATTATATTTTTATTGTTTTTTTGCAAATTTTGTGGTTTATCTGTTTTAAATACAAATAAAATATTTATTAAAGTTAAATATATAAAAGTATTTATAAAAATAAAGATTTATTTATGATTTATTTAAAGAAGTAAAATATTATTCACAAATAAATTGTCAGAAAATTAACAAAAAAAAATCTTATATATAAATATATCGTTTGCTCAAACAATGTAATGAATATTATTAAATTTTAATGACATCATAATGTTGTTTGGTTATAAATATCAAGTTTGAAATCATTTTTATCTAATATTTTAAATATTTTAATGATTGACTTACTTTTATATAAATGCTAAATCAGTAAATATTTTTATTTTTGAGTTATATGTCATTTGTGATACTTTTATGACAAAATACAGAATTTTAATAATAATAAGCTACTAATAAATTACTTATAAATATTGTAATAATATATTATTGTTTGAGATAATACTGTATATTAATTGATGGCAATGTTTGTATTATATTATTATTACAAATTAATAATAAAATAGACATTTTTGTTAATAACAACTTATTTATTTTCAATTAAATAAAAATTATTATATTGTTTATATTGAATAATTTTATACAGGATTTACTATTTATTACGATATACAATATAATGCAACAATAAAATTATAGTATATTTAGTTTATATAAAAACTACTTTGAATTAGTGCCAAATAATAAAACAAAAAATGCGATTTCTATGATATTAACAATTTTTGACTTATAATCTGATTGCAGCTTTCATAATAAATTGTATTAATATTTTAAATTATTTACAATTTTTAAGTCTTAACAATATTTACAAATATTCTGTATTTGTTTGTCAAATGATAAAACAATTTTTCAATTTTAATATTTTGTACAATATTTTATTTTAATGATTTAAAAAAAAATTGTACTCAAATTAATAACAGTCTATAAATTGATGAAATCACTAAATGATTGGTATTCAGCACTTTTAACTACAGACAAACCCATCATTACATTTACACCAATATTACAGTATAAATGTTAACTCACTCTTCAGCTATATATCTATTCTTGAATATTCATTACAACATATCAATAGTCGAGTTCTCCTAATAATAGTAACGCTTGAAAAGCGGTTTCGGTTTTAAATGTGAAAAACCGATAAATTATCCGAGAATTTTAATAGGTTTAATAAAATACATATTTTACCCATTTTTGGTTTTATGGTTTTCGGGTTCAATTTTATCAGCTATTTTTTTAGCAATTTGTATTTTAATTGATTTATATTGTGTATTAAAATTAGAATTTCGGTTTCGGGTTGACTTTATTTTTGTTTTGTTTGCTATTTTATGTTCATATCTTTAAAAAATTATTTTGATTGCACCTCTAATAGTAAATGTTGGCAACACTTTCAACACATTCAATACAAAATGTGTATTAAAAGTACAGTAATAGTGATTGTGTTTATGAGTTATGACCCGATTCCTTGTGATTCACTGGCATTTCATTCAAATAACAAAATGTTTTAAATAACTCAAAAAATTCAAGTCATTGTATAGTAAATAGTATATAATATGAAAGTGTAATTCAGTAATGATTTAAATATTGCAAAAACTGTTTATCTCTATTTTTTATAAGTTTTTTTTGCTGTCAATTATTTCACAGCAATGAGAGCAAACAGACATTGAACTAATTTTTGAAGTAATAAACAGTACAATACATGTATATAATTAGTTGTTTTCAAAATAATTAACTATTTAAAATTAATGAATGTATATTACAAATGAATTAAAATAATGTAATAGATTTAACAGAGTGTTGATATTGTTAATATAAAAATCTTTATTACAAATATAAGCAAATTCTATGGAAAAATTAGCAAATTATTTTCAAGATATTATATTAATATTATATTTATATATTTAATAGTATAATTATTATAGACTATTATATTTCTATGATAATATTAGTAGTTATTATAGTTTTATAACTTATATTATACAACTTATATAGTAGTATATAAATTAATATAAATTAAATACAATTTAATTGAATTTGAATTAATGTCACACAGTGAATATACATATTTATGATTATGTAATAATAATAATACAGTATTATTATTATTATATTTATTGTCATTTTATAAACCTTGTCATATGATTGACTTTGTTATTTGTAATTTTTAAACATTAATTATTAGATTACTTATTATGGAATAAATAAAAAGAGCAATTTTTAAATAAATTAAACAATATATCAGAATTATACAATAATATATTTTTAATAATGGTATTAAATACAAGAAAATATATATAATTGGTGTAAAAAACGATTTAAAACTTAAAAATTTTATTTCCAAGGAATCATTTCATTGGTTTCTAAATAGTAATTACCGGTCGCTCTATTGTCACAATAATAACCTAATTCTGCAGCGATTACAACACGTTTTTGTTTAGTAGAGGGTTTGTCCACATCTGGTGGTGGATCCAGTGTCCACTGAGTCTTCAATTCGCCGGGATTTTCAATACTCCAATTAAACAGCTCTACGGCACGCATATGATTACCGGCTGAAGTAAAGTCACCAGCATTTGGCTGATCGTAACCATAATTTACATATATATCTATAGTGCCCAATGGTCTAAGTGTGCCGTAATGATTGATCAATGATAATAAATCTGGTGATCGAAACTTATGGTGACTATCCGTATGGATAACGTCGACAAATTGTGAATCGCTTTTTCTTAACATATTCTTTTCGTTGATCTTTTCAAATCCAGGACCCGCCGGATCTAAAGCTAATACACAATTCATTTATAAATTAATTTTTTAGTTAAATTAACTTAAAATTAACAATTACTTAAAAACAATTACCAGTAATCCTTGCAAAAGAAGCACAATTCTTGACACTACTGTTTCTGCCAGCGATTCCCATTAGATGTGCACCTAATCCGAGACCGATTCCCCAAATCTTGATTTTCATACCAATCTTTTTCTTAATCTCTAATACATAACCGGCTAACCAGATGCCGATGGGTTCGACATTGACAGACGCCTGTGCGTACTTAAAAGCGGCCAATTCAGATCCCTTTCCCCAACCGACAATTGCAATGGTTTGTTCCGACTCTTCTAACATTTTATCTTTCATTTCGTGCATCCAAGTAGTCTTACTATTTCCCCAAAAGCCATGAGTTATAAAAACAATTCGCGGTAAAGATAACAGTCCCTCATCTTTTAGCTTTGTAACGGCTTTTTGTGGATTCATATCCAGTCCAATAACAAAGGGTTGTCCACCATTTGGGCCATAAACCAGAATTTCTGGTTTGATTTCCGTCAAACTCATTGGAGACGGAATTTGATTTAAAGCCATTATAATATTTATAATTTTTATTAACAATATATATAATGTTTAACTCGACCACTACTTTATCGACAATTTTCTTCAATATTCATTTAAATGAACAAATTATGATATAAATAATAATTATGCAATTAAAGGAAAAATTAATTTTATTATGAAACAAAAACTTTATAATAACAAAACTACGAATTTATATAACTATTAAATAAACACACATTTTTCAGTATTTTAAATCAGTTAAATTGAAATGAGTGTCACTTTTGTAAAAAAAATAGTTATGCACTCAGTTTATGGTAATTGTGATGAAGATTCAGAGCAAAATCACGTAATGTTTTTTTGTTTGTGTGAACGCCTTAAATACTATACATAATAAAAATAAAATAATCTTAAAAACCTATTGAGAGGGAAATAGAGAGAAGTTATGTGTTTGTGATGTGAAGTCAAATCTATATTTAGATTCTGTCTCTCGTTTTTCATGACTAGCGTTGGAATGTATGTCCAAATTGCATGACTTAACCGACATATATATGCATCCCTTCCCTTCTCATCCCTTCACACGCCATCACATCATCGGATCAAAGTTTATAACAAAACACAAATAATGACATATTTTCACTTTAAAACTCATTTTTAGTTTAAATTTATTATTTTTGAAAGAAAATATCAATAACTAAATTATTAGTTCAAATAAAGTAAAAAATGTCATACTTTTAATCGATAGATAAATAATAGGTTTTTATTGCATTCATAATATTTATGTTGTTTAAAGTAGCTTTTCTAAAAATAATGATTTTTTATATTTAAAGTTAAATTAGCTAGTTGTTTAAAACACTCAAAACAATTGAGTAATATTATAATATTTCAAGTAATCTAATTTAAAAGTGATAAAAATATTTGAATATTTTATGGTAAAAATGTTTTTTACCGTAAGTTTAAAATAAATTATTCTTACTTTTAGTAGTTTTATTAATTTCTAATAAATGATACTATATTTACTGCACTTATATGTAAAGCCATAATTAAAGTTAAACAAAGCTAATAAATTTTTGTGAAATTTAAAATTTATAAAAGAATATTATTAAATTATTTTTTTTAATTATATAATTTTTTGTCTAAAAATAATTTATTTTTGGTAATAAGCAGTTATTTTACAGTTTTGCTTCAAATGTGTTAGGTATAATTATTTAACCGGTAATTTAAAATGATTTTTTAAATATCGACTTTGATAGATACTTTTTTAATTTATTTTATAATATTTGCTTATAACAATAATAATATAAATAGTAAAATAAAAACATAATTTTTCAAAATAATTATTGTCAATTTTGAAATATTAATAGTAACACGATTTGAGAGGTATATAAAATAAATAATGTAAAAATGATTGAAATTCATAAACCGATTACCGACTTAGCTAACAAAATATTAAATGTAATTAAATCTAAAATTCAGCAAAATATTAACTTAAAAATATAAAAAATACACCAATTGTTGCAATCATTTTACGGTACATTGCATGTTAGTTAAGTCGGATTATACAAATCAATAATTTTTTATCGTTATAATCTTCACAAATAGTAGTCATTTTGAACGATAATAGCGATCATTTAACGACCGGTGCCCAGGGCTCACATTTATTTGTTTCTACATAATAACAACCACTCGAATAATTACCAAAAAAGCAATGATAACCCATTTCAACACATTTCACATCTCTAATTAATTTTTTCACCGGTTTTTCAAATTCAGGCAAACCATCCAACAAGCTATAGGTACAAAACTTTCCCGGATTACTAATACTCCAAATAAATAAATCAATAACTCGTGTATGACTGCCGGCAATATGAAAGCCACCGGCACCCGGCTGGTCATAACCGTAATTGGGGTAAAAGTCAATAGTTCCCAATGGTATAAGTGTTCCGTAGTGATTGACCGGAGAAATCCAATCTCTTGGATCGAGCCATGGATCGTATCCATCGGTATGAATAACATCTACAAAGGAAGCATCGGTTTTGCGTAACTCCATAGTATCGGCTCTCTTCTCAAAGCACGGACCCGCAGGATCCAGACCTGTCAGACAAATGACATCAATCCTCAAAATGACTGCTACTTTAAGAAACAATTTATAATATACCCGTAATTCTAGTAAAACAATTGGAAGTGCGACCGGCCATTCCCATGACATGAGCACCTAAACTGTGGCCAATTCCCCAAATTTCCATACCGTGAACGGTCTGATTGATTTGTTGGACATACGGAGCCAGCCATAAACCCACTGGTTTTATATTAACAGCCGCCTGTCTATATCTAATAGGCAAGAGATCAGCTCCATGACCCCAACCAACCAAGGCTACCGTTTGATCATTTTGTTTAATCAGTTCATCTTTAATATCTATCATCCATTCAGTGTTCACATTATTGAGGAAGCCGTGGGTCACAAAAATTATACGACTGGTCGACAAAAGTCCTGCACTTTTAAGTTCGTTGATTGCTTTATCAGGTGGTGTGTCGTATGTTATGGTTACTGACTTTGTACTGCCGACGGCAAACACTTCAAACTTGGGTTGTATCTGATCCACTGTCCACGGATCGGGTAAATCAAAAATACTGCAATCGTTTTCGTCTAAATTCGTCCAAATGGTGTCCAAATCGGATGTCGTCTTTGAGTCTGACATCTTGTGATGTCTGGAAAAGAGTTGTCGCAAGAAATTCATTGGATTATCAGATAAATTAAAATATAATAAATGTTGTGTTTTTTAAAGTAATATAAAAAATGCAAACAATTATCATAACTTTTGTAAACACTTAAACATTGCTTACAATAGGTATTACATAATAATAATAATTTGATTGATAGATAATTTTGTTGTTTTTATGTGTTTTAATTATACAATTAAAAAGCGTTTATTATAAACAATATGATATATAGTCTTATCAAAAGCTCAGTTGACTTTTATCACACGTTTTTTTCTGACTAATAATTTGCTGATAAATCACTTGTCTTTGGCTAAACATTCAATATATTTAATAAATTAATTTTTTACATCACTTTTTCCTTATTTTATGTAAAAAACAGTATATTAGCTAAAAATTATATCAATTTCATAACCAATGATGCAAAAGTAAATTTATCTAATTAATAATAATAAAAAAATCACAATTAGGTATATTGTGATAAATTAAATTAATTAAGCAATACTTACATAGGTATCATATATATAAATATATATTTATAGATGAAATAGTTTTTTTTAGTTAATTTCATCAATTTTTAATAAAAATCAAATAACCATTTTATGACTCATAAGTATTAATTTATTAATAAATAGCGATATATTGTTAATTATATACATTTATATAACAAATGGTTGATAATTGATTTGATTTGTTTTGATGTGCAGTGAAAATGATGAATATAAACACAATTAGTATAAATGCAAATAATATTAAGTTTAATGTATTATTATTTAGTGAAAAATAATGCAAAAATCAAAACAAATAATAAATTATTATTTTTACTGAATATACTGAACAAACATATAATAAATTTATATAAAATATCAATGATTTAGTTCATAGATGTCAGTCAATGACATAAACGTTTGATGAATTTTTGGACTAATAATTAACAGAAAAATAGTTTAATTTTCTAATATTTAAGTTACTATTTTACTAATTTAGTTATCAATTATTAATTATTAACTTTATTTTCAACATTTTTATCAAAAATATATTGCTAATTGATTTTTATTTTTTTTGTACAATAATACTATGAATTGCAAATTTTTAAAATATTAAACAATAAAATGTTATTTGAATTAATAACTAATACAAAAAGTTTTTCTAATTTCTGAATAATTAATGAAAAATGGCATAATTTGCACATATATTGTAGTTTTAAGTTTATTTAATTAATTTAACAACATTTAATTAATATACAGTATATAATTATATATTAAATATAATCTAATTATATTTAGTTAATTTAGTTTTTAATTTATTTTCAATTTCTAATCAAATTTTAGTTTTAACAATTAAAATTTTGGACTATTCTTATGTTTATAGTGGTTTTTTTTAATTTAGTTAAATAAACTCTCAGATTATATATTTTAGACAATATAAGTAACTTATGTTTAGGATTACAATGTTTAGTAATAGTTAAAAATTAGCTTTTAATATAGTTTATTGACTCATTTGTTAAATTAAAGTATAGTCTTAATTTCCTTTTGATATATAATATTATGGATTTATTACAATTTTGTTGTTTTAAATATATCTACAGTTATATAGAAATTGAAAGTACAGTAATATTACACGTGATCGATGAGTGACCACTAAAATGATCCCCTATTGGGCACTATTTGCCGACAAAGTATTCCCAATATTGAAGTTCAATTGAAAAAAAGTATTGCAATCATTGATTGTGTAACACATTTCCGGTCTAAGTTATATATATTTATATTTATAAACTTTGTTATTTAAAAATATTAAATAATATTTAATATTTTTAAATAACATTATTAAGTATATGTTATTCTTTAAATCTTAACTTTAAATCTTTAGATATTAATCTAATTTCTTAAACTTTATTGAAATAAAAGTTATCAATAAATTCATTCATAAAGTATTTTTTATACATTGTATAACAAAATAAGATTTGTTGAAATTACTATAATAAATATATCAGTGCTTTATTATTCATATAAATACATTAAATGATGACAACAATAGTGGAGACACAAAACAATGCGTTTAATGATAAGATTAAGCATTTAGTGACTACTATTACATCAGTGCCGACAACCACCAAAAACATGGATACCCGACAACATATCACTCAATTGATTGCCGTACCGACCAGTGAACATGTGGCACAAATTGTCGGTAAGTGACCACTCAATTGGCGTCAATTGTTTAATACATTTCAATATCTTTCAATGCTTTCATTCATTCATACATTCATTCACTCATTCATTCATAATATAAATTGTTTTTCTATAGTTTTCATTGAATACTATACACTAGTATACAGTAGTATAAAGTAGTATTGGTTTAACTTAATTATATGTTTATAACTTTTAATGAAATTATAAGTTATTTTATAGAAATAAAAAAATAATCCAATAAAATATGTTTTATAGGAAAAAATGGGAAAAAGATTAAATATTTGCGAAATTCAACCAATACTTTAATAAAGACACCATTAAAAGGTGACGATCCTGTCTTCACAGTAACAGGTCTTCCATTGAATGTCATGGAAGCCATCAAAGCAATACAGGCTTCGGCCGATCACTTCTCAAAGCTAATGGAAAGTCGAAGTAATGTTTGTGCCATCGGAGAGATCACATTATTAGTACCCATTCCACAGCAATATGTCGGTGTTGTTGTGGGCCGTAATGGATCAGTCATTATGAAGATCAAAGAGCAGACCAACACTCGCATCAATACACCTAAAGGTGATTCCGATACACCAGCCTTTGAGATCACCGGAAGACATGTAAATTGATTTATTAAATACTTTATTCATTTATTTGTTTTGTAAAATAATTTTTATGGCACTTTAGATGAATGTGTTGGCCGCTAAAGAAGCTATTTTGGACAAAGTAAGACAGGCATATGAGTTGCGGACCTCATCTCGATTTGATCCCAATTTGAATTCAAGCAAATACTTGGATAGACCACTTCAACTGATGTTCCCATCGCCTCCATCAGCTCATTCATCAATGAATTATTTTTATAAATAAATATTTAAATAATATACATATTGTAAATAGTTACAAAATTTTATACAATAATTCATAGATTTGTGCTATACTTTATAAATCATTTTTAATATTTTTAAATTTTTAGTTAACATATTTAGACAGATTGAGTTAATCAAAAAGAAAATAATAATAATAATAATGAGAATTTACATAATTTTGTTGTAATATTACACAATCTATATCTCAATAATAATAATAATATCTGTTTTATAATTTCTAACAAAATTTATATAAATTATTTTAAAATTAATTTAAGGTAAGAGATCTTTGGGTACATTGGGTTACATATATAGGGCTTAATTGGAATACAGGATATTCTATTGGAATGAAAGGTAACTTAAAAATCAATTGGGATTTATTTGTATGTAAAATGTTTGAAACTATCTTAAAGGTAAACCATTAATATATTCGTAGATTTATCTCAAATAAACTATTAAATAATTAGTTACACTACAAGTTGAAACTAATGTCATGAAATTGTTTTAAAATTAATTGATTTTAGTATAAGATATCAATTTAAAAATAAATACTCTTAAATATCATAATAATTTAACACATTAAAGCAAAAAACCAAATGTTAAATAAACTATGAAAAGTAGAATCATTGAAAAAAAATTGTTTCTATCATTTAAAATGTCAAAAATAATAATCAAAAAATGGTCTAAAAATAACCTAATATTTTTATTATTTCTTTTATTATGGGTTTATTGCCAACAAAGTATAAACAAAACATATTCTCCAAAATTCTGATGTTTTCTTATATTTTCTTTTGTAAAATAAACATAAAAGTCAAATATGATATATACTGTATGTGTTTAACGATTTGTTAGAATGGGGTCAACACGTGGGACAAGAAATATATGTTAAATATATAATAATAATAATAATATTTTATATTAAATTTAAATTCATTAAATGTCGATAATAATTAAGTAAAAGTAAATAATAATAAAATTTCGCAATGATTTATGGCGTAAAGTTGCATCTCTTTGGTAAAGTACAGCCCAATTGTTTGAGACACTCTGAGGCACAATAAATGGCACAACTAATACATGTGTCTAATGATTTGCCGCTGATATACATGGCTAGAAAACCACCGGTAAAGGCATCTCCGGCACCGTTAGTGTCTTTGATCTCTTCTTGTTTAAGTTGAATCACTGGATATTCCTTGACTTGATTGGAGTCGCTTCTGGCAAAAAGCACCGGTTTTTCGCTTTGGGTTATTATTACAATACGTCCGGACTTATAGTCATTCGGAATATTTGGGTTTTTGTATTGAATTTTTGGTTCCTTTGATATCATTTTTGCGATTTCTTTCATATCTTTTGACTAAAATATTTAAATAAATTTTTGTATTTTAAAACAAAATGTCGATAAATAGCTCACTATTATTTAAATCAAAAACATAAAAACTAAAATTTTTATACTGTAGATATATATATATATATATATATATATATATATATATATATAAAGATAACATTGTAAATAAAAAATATTTTGCTAACATAGAGAAAACTGAAGAAAAAATTAGAAATTTACTGAATCATAATATTTTGTTCATTCATTTAAATTCTTGTTCTCAAATCTATTTAAAAGTAATGCTTTTTTTTAACTATAAAACGTTGAGTCCTATTAATTATATAAAGTAAGCACTTATTTATATAACTTACGGGATATCCTTTCATTGTGGCGAAAGCCATGGCTTCATCAGAGTTAGCAAAGAAGAAGTCAATGTATGGAAACAATTCATTCAATTTGTCTGAACACTTATGGCTCACGTATGGGGCGGCTGTTTGACATATATAACAACAAATTGGTTTCAATGTTTTATAAATCTTTTACATATGTACTCAATTATGCAAAATTCAAATGCTTTAAATTATTATAATACTTAGCGTTTTGCGTAAATATATATATATAACCAATTTATTTAATACAAATGTTAATGCATTAAAGTGGTTACTTAGCAATTAGTATGTATAGTATGTATTAAACTAAAGAAAAATGATTTTACAAAATAGTGAAACATTTATTTATACCAATATTGAAAAAGAAGTCTTTTCCCAATTCGTGAGAGTGTTTTGCCAAATGCATGACACTATCAGCTGATACTGTAATCATAATTATTATTTAAATATTCTTAATATTATATAAATTATATATATATAATATATTATAATAATAATACTTATCATAAAAATATCTTTTTCCTTTTAATTAAATACACATTTTCATAATCTATAACTATTTTAGTTAATGTTTATAGTTATATAGATTATGTCTTATAATTCTGTATAACATTTTTAAAGATAATATCTAACATCTTCAGGGAAATCATTTAAAAATAAAAAATATCAAAACATATAAATCTAACTATCAATACTAACCATCAAAATTTATTACATACTGCATAACTCACAAAATATGACTCAATAATTTTATTATATATATATATATATAGAAAATAATATTTAATATTGTGTAATAAAAAATTAAAAAATAGATAAAGTGTCAAACCTGGTAGCATATGACCGCTGGTATAGATATATCGTGCTTTTTCGACAAATATAAAATTTGATAACAAAAAGTGTTTATCAAACTTTTCACTGGCGCCTAAAAATATAACAAAAAATGTTTAGATAATGCAAAATAGCTTATAAAGTTGTTAATTGTTTAAAACATTTGCTATGAAATACAAATACTCGACAGTAAAATAATAATACTACTTTTATCTGTTATTAATATTACTGTATGATATTTTACATAATTACTGGAATATGTAAATTCAAGAGTCATTTATAATATTCAAATAATAAAATATTTGCAAAAATAAAATAACAATATTTTAAGTTAAACAAAGAGTTAATTTCTATATATTATCCATAAAATTATTTTTTAAAAATTAATCATTATTAGTAAATAAAATTGTGATAATGCTTAATTTAACAGAATTAATACTTTAATAAATAATTATACTAAACATTAATATAAGATAACTTAAAATAATAACACAATATTGTTAAATGTCTATTAAATATTGTTTTTATACTTTACGTCTCTGCAATGTTTCATAATTCATAGTAAAATAATGTTACCATAAATCAACTTTCAATAAATAAGTACTTATTTAATAATATTGTATTATTATATTTGTTAAATTTATTATGTTATGAATACATTATTTTAGTATTTACTAACTTGCTAATGAAATTAAAATAAACTAATAAAATTTATACCATTAATACAAATAAATATTTTATATAATTTAATGTGATTATTAAAATAAATAAGATGATTTAAAAAATAATATTATGTTGAATTATATTATACCAGTACAATGTATTTGCATATACTATATATATAAATATTATGCTCTCATTTACATATATGATAAAATATTTATATATATTAAGCTTTTAAGATATTAAGATTAAATAATTTAAAGAATATTTTAATAATCACTGCAAATATTTAATTTAAAATTTAATCAAATTATATAACGGATTTTATTTTGAATATAAAACAAATAAATCAAAAGTCATTGAAGAAAACTAACAAATTATTTTCAAGAATTCTAATAAAATTTAAACAAATATTTTTGTATACAAATA